>NC_066580.1:14338589-14943684 GCF_024323335.1 Lathyrus oleraceus
CTCAAACGAGCCACCAGGCACATTCGCTTGAGCAGGCGTTTCCTCAACTGCGGCCTGTTTGCCCTTAGCTCTGGCAGATGCCTCAGCATTGGCATCCCTCAACGATTGAGGCGCAAACAGCCGACCACTGCGAGTGAAGCCTCCTAGTCCACCCACATTGTCCACATCAGGACTCACAACCGCAGGAGCTTTACTGACAGGCACACTGATAGTTACGGGCGCTAGATTTGAAGGCTTGACCCTGTTTTCAGCCTTTCTATTGCTTCGGTAGGCATTATCGTACTTCCAAGGCACAGCTTTACTGTCCACAGCCCTTCTTACCGGAGCAATGATTGTTGTTGGAGTGTTGGTAGCAACTGGTGCAGATATGGTAACTGGATTACCACTTGTTGTAGGCGCCCGTCCTTCAGTTGGTTTGAAGAAGATTGTGACAGTAGACACTGCCCCATGATCTCTATTGTCAGACCGGCCAAACTGAACACAACCTTGATCCATCAAACCCTGGATACCAGCCCGCAGTAGTTCACACCCATTCTCGGCCTCTGCACAGCCCACACAGTTTTCATCACAGCCCGGCTGAACACCACCACTCAGCAGACGGCCCTTAACCACCATCAGAGAAGTCTGAATCTCACTGACATTGACAACCAAATCCTCAGATTCGACCCCTTCGATACAGTTCACCCTATGAGCACCATGTGCAGGCATGGGATTGTTAACAACATTTGGCACAGGGGCGAAGTTGATCGCCTTGGAGTCGATCAAATCCTGGACTTTATGCTGGAAAGCCCGACACTTCTCAATATTATGCCCTGGTGCTCCAGAATGGAAATCACACCAGACATTTGCATCATACCTAGGTGGCAAAACAGTTGGCGGAGCCATCGTTCTCAATTCAACAAAACCCAATCTGAGCAACTCAGGCAGTAGCTCAGCGTATGTCATGGGCAATGGATCAAACCGTCTATCCGGCTGCAGCCTCTGTCTCGGCTGATAAGGACGTTGCTGTTGTTGTTGTTGTTGTCTCGGTTGTTGCGGAGGTTGACGTTGTTGAGGTGCAGGAATGGTCACTGCAGCAACCTGTCTGTACTGATTCTGGTTTCTATTCGGCCCTCGGCGATGCTGAACAGCACTAGCTTCACCTTCTCTACGGCGAGGTGCCCCAGAGAAAGGTTTCTTTGATGAAGAGGAACCCACATCATTGATCTTCCCAGCCTTGATCAAACTCTCGGTTCTTTCACCACAGATGACCACATCAGAGAAGCTTCCAAATGGGCAACTCCCCATTCGGTCCATGAATACCCCTTGCAGCGTACCGATGAACATATCCGTCAACTCCCTTTCCAGCATAGGGGGTTGAACTCTGGCCGCAAGTTCACGCCACCTCTGGGCGTACTCTTTAAAGCTCTCGTTATTTTTCTGGCACAGACTCTGCAGCTGAGTCCGGCTCGGTGCCATATCCATGTTGTGCTTGTACTGTCTGAGAAAAGCTTCTCCCAGATCCCTCCAACATCGGATAGCATCTCGTTTCAACTCCATGTACCAATCCAAAGATGCCCCAGATAGGCTATCTTGGAAAAAATACATCCACATTTTCTCGTCATCTGTATATGCCGAGATCTTCCGATAGTAGGCCTGCACATGGGTGCGAGGGCAAGAAGTACCGTTGTACTTGTCAAAGGTGGGTGCCTTGAATTTGTGGGGGATTCTCAGACCTTCAACTAACCCCATGTTTGTGACATCGAACCCTAGAGAGTTCTGGCACTCCATTGCTCTTATCTCTTCAGCCAGGGCATCAACCTTCCGATCCCTGTCCTCAATTCTACCAACATCACCCTCATCTTCACTCAGCATTGTGAACATGTCCTCTTGTCTGTCGACAATAGGAGCAGGATGACGCACCGGAGCCCTGGTAGCTCTAGCATTGACCTCTGCAGCAAGAGGCTGACCATTGATTCTAATACCCCTGAGCTCTTCTCCCACAGCATAGTCATGAGCAGGTGCAGCAGCAACATTAACAGTTTCATAACCAGGTGGAGCAACAGGTGAACCACGGTTAGACGCCTGAATAACCGTTTCTTGCCTCTGAACCAAAGCACGGAGCTCCTCCTGACCCTGAGCAACCCCTTGCATCATCGTCATGAATTGGGCCATGTTCGCCCTCATCTCTGCTAATTCAGTCTGAACCTGATCCATGCTTCTGCGCTGACTAAGTCTCGTAGAATACCGGTGAGGTCGCTGATCCGCTATCCTGCCTGACACAGGAACCAGAGTGAGAAGTCGGCACAAGAACACCTGTTATGCAAATGTTATGATTATGATGCTAATGCATATGATGCACATGAAATGTTCCTCTCTCAGGCATTCAAAGAGCCTGATTCATCTCAAGAAATAACAACCTGCAACAATACAAAGCAACAGGGAGATACAGAAACATCATACAACTGAGCAAGGAATACAGAGAAAAGCCAAAATCTCATCTATAAATGAGCAACGGGATCATACAACCAAGATCTAAATATCCACCAAGGTACAACAAAAGAACCCCACCCAACAAGCCTGGGGGTGATTCATAACATAAACATCAGAAATTACAAGCTAAGACAAGTTAACTCCAGGAATGAGCGTCTTCAAGTAGTGACACTGGTCTATCAACAGTTCACACTCTGAACATTCTGGCAAGGGAGTGATCTTCTCCTTCAACTGTCTTCCAAGCTCGACAACTTCTGCCCCATGCTGGGTCTCTGATGCAAGTCTCTGGTCGACTTCTTTCTTCAACTGGATATCTTTGTCTCTGAGTTGCTTCTCCAAGTCTCTGATCTTCTTCAGATAACTGGCTTCAGATCTCTGCAATCTCAAACACTCTCTGTGCTCGGCATTTAGCAAGTTCTCCATCTCTGAATAAGATCTCTTCTTGCTCCTCACACCACCAACACCTGCACTCTGGGCATCCCTGAGTTGATGAATCCGATTCAGCTTATCAGCTTTGGCTTGGTACAACTCCATCTGGGCATCTTGCTCTTTCTCCTTCAGGCGACGATTCTCCATCAAGGCTTGCTTATACTGCTCAGCAGGCACAGTATCAGCAAGAATCAAGGGTGGCTGCACTTGCAACGGATTCATCCGATCATAGGGTAGCAGCAAAGTTTCCACTCTCTTCTTCACCCAATCAGTGTAATCAGGCATAGCAATGGCAAACTTCTTTCCTAAGACGGATCCATCTCTGACACCAATAGACTTCCAAGCTCTTCCAATCTGCTCCACTCTAACAGGGTCAGTACGCTTCTCAAAATACACACTCTCAGCTATCTCAGCTTCAAGTGGTCTTCTACTCATAACGAACCCTAACTGGCGAAGAGAAAGAACTGGGTTGTAATTGATGCAACCCTTGGTCCCCACAAGTGGCACGTTCCGGAATTCCCCACAACTCATAATAACATCTCGCACATCCATCCGGTATGACTGCCATCTGATGTCATATGAAGTAAGAGACATCACCCTCTGAGTCCACCTATAAGTGCTCTGAGCATCCACAAACGGTCCGCTGACAGGCAGGAGAGACATGAACCATCTGAGCAAAAGTGGGAGACAACACCTGATAGCTCCACCCTTACCATGCCTACTGTGAATAGCATAATAAGTGTCAGCTAACAGAGGGGAACGGGATTCTCTCCAATAAAGATGCAGACTGCAGCATAGTCAACAAAGTTGGGCATACTCGGAAACAGAACGATCCCATAGATCATAACAGCAAGCTGGGCACGAAAAGCTTCCCAATTCCCCTTCCCTGCTTCTCCTCTAGCAGCTCTCAGCAGAAACTTCAAAGGTAGACCCACAACATCCCCACTGGTCTTCCAACTATCACTGATCTCTCGGATACTCAGATGCAAAGCCTTAGCAATAACCCTGAAGTCACCTTCCTTTGGCACGTCCAAGAAAGGAATCTGATGCTGAATCGGGACACCCAACAGAATGGAGTACTCCTCAAGAGTAGGCGCCAACTGATAGTCCTGGAAAGTGAAACACCTAAGCTCTAGGTCATAAAACTGAAGAAAAGTCTGCAGCGGCACCGGGTCGACTACCATCTTCAACAGAGTCAACAGATCCCCATACTGGTCAATGAACCCCCTCAGATGATCACTGGTCACAAAACTGCTCAACTCAATCAGAGATGTCAGAGGCTCACGATGAAAGCTATAAGAACAGGTCTTCCGCTTCGGCTCTGGGACTGTTGCCATCTCTATCAGTGAATCAAGCTCTGGAATGTACCTGAGAAATGATATGCATGCAAGGATTAGTTCTTTCTTTTTTTCTTTTTTTCATTTTTTTTCACTTTTTTTAATTGCATTTCTTTTGAAAAATAAACATGCTATGATGCACATGATGCAGACACGACTGGCAAGCTGTGCATCTCTGAACACAGGATCGAAGCTCCGGCTCGAACTCTGATCACAATCATCTGAAACCCAAAGTCAACTGGTCAACTGTAATCTGAACCCAATCTGAGAAACTGAGTCACCAACTGGAGCACACTGAGTCACCAACTAGTCACCAACCGGTCACCAACAGTCACCATCTGTACCTGTCAAAGTGATCATTCCCCCCACTCACGGGTGTCATCTAGGCCAGGGTAAGGTCGAAAGAAACGCAGCATAAATAACCTTTCGCAAAATACTATCATATACACACCTGAAGTATGTAACGATAATATCCTACCAGGGTCTGAACTGCTCGTGATATCAATGTTCCGCTAAGTGGCGCATACCACCCGCTTCCCATGAATCACTCTATTCCTAGGTTTCCTAGATTGCACTCATAGCCTGGGTATTGGGCCTTTTACCTCGAGTAATTCCCACCCCCAATCAGAGAAAACACAGCCAGCACAGCGGATGAAAATGAATGAATGCAAACATTAATGCAAACAATAAAATGCAAACAATAAACAATGAATGCAATAAATAACAGCAAACAGCAACCAAAACCCTAACCTAGAGAGCGCTAGGAGAGACTCGCTTAGGGAAGATGGACCAGCAAGAGGTCAACTTCTCGGGTATCCCCAGCAGAGTCGCCAGCTGTCGCATTACGCGAAAAACCGGCGGGAAACAAGAACAACAGAGCCGCCACCGTGCGTTATTTATCCCAAAAGAGGGAAAGGAAACGCTTAGAGTAAACCTGGAAAAAGCATGGTCTCGCGACCAAAGAGAATGGGATCGGGAGTCGGTTATGCGAAGGGAAGGTATTAGCACCCCTACGCATCCGTCGTACTCGACGGGATCCACGCACAATAGGAAGGAAAATTGGTTGCTAAAACACTGCTCACAAACATCTATACAGGCTGAAAGAGACACGAGAAAACAAACGAGACTGACTCGGCAGGATATCGCATCCTGGGCCTACTTAGTCTATCAAGCATAGACATCAGAGTCTAAGTAGTTCGGACTAGGGGAAAACATGCTCGCTAGGATGTCACATCCTATGCATACGTATCTTCTTGGACGAAGAAGAATCAGAGCATCCGTAGCTCGGCTAACACGCACACAAACAAACACAGGTAAAGGCAAACGTGGAGCCTGAATGCCAATCACTGGGCTTACATCAGCATCTGAACCAAAACACACGCAAGAAGGCAAACGTGGAGCCTGAATGCCAATCACTGGGCTTACATCAGCATCCGAACCAAACAAACACACACTAGAACCCGAATGCCACTCGATGGACTTACATCAGCTTCCAAGCACACAACAACACAAAACAAAGACACAGGCGCCCGGAGAGATCTGCTCATCTCCTGCCTACGTACCTCATCTGGTATGAGGATCAGGGCGACGTAGTTCCCCTACGGAGGGACACAGGACTAGCCTAACCAGATAACAGAGGGAGACACAACTAGGGAGATTACGACTCGAGCCTAGATGTTATCATGCAAAATCATCCCTAAGTTAAGGTTTCTAGCTAACTTACACAGGAAGCAAGCCTATCCTAAAGCACAAGCAATAGCAAACAATCACAAACAGCACACACTATATGCACACAAGTGAGGCTCAAACAAGGGTAGGGCTGCAAGAGCAAGCCAACTGTACAGGGTGAGTTTTGCTCTTAACCTTGACATTGAGAGCCAAGGTGAAGCAGATGAAAGGTGAGTGAAGATAAGACTTCACAGCTCTTATCCCTGGCCAGGGAGAGCTTCAGACAAAGAAGTGTGGGTCCAGGAAGTGGGAACCCTTCTACACTTAAGACACTGACACAACTGTACATTGTACAAGATCTTGGGTTTGTATCCCAATGCATCAACACCTTGGTGTGAGCAGAGGGATGACTCAACAGAAGAGCGGGAGATAGATTGCATATCTCTCTTATCCGCCAATTGCCTCATAGAGGTCTTTACCTGCTTGGGGACAAAAGTAAACAATCACAAACATTGCCTCTTAAGGAGGACTTCAGACAGTTGCCTGGCCAAGTAACAGGCCAGGTCTTCCAGACTACATGGAGACAAGAATGTTATACCTCAGTGAAAATTGCTTATCAAGCAAAGCAAAGCAATATTAGCAACTAACGTACCTGAAATCAATCAAATACAATCAGTATACCAATCACAGAATTAAACAACAAATGGTTCACAATTAGTTATACACAGACAAACACAATCCAATGCACCAAAGTGCAAGCAACTCAAAGGAGCCAAGCATCCTACAACATAAACCAAGTTAGTTTACAATATCAAATGACATCCCAATCAAATGTGAATCCACTTCCTTAAGGTATTTTGCTTCTTAACCTGAAAATCACATTCAAACATGAGATACAAGACCACTAGGACAAGCCTAGGGTCAAAAGGAAGTAAAAAAGTCAAAACAGCAAGTGAAACATGATCAAAACCAAGATTAATCAATTAAAAAGAGAATCTAATTAGTCTCACATCAAAACTATGCACCAAATTCATTTCATGCACAATTTAAGTCAAACTATGCAAATGTGAATCATATATGAGCAAACAGAATGATCACACTCAAACAAATACCTAAACAGCTCAATAAATTCCACAAAAATTCCAGCCTAAACAGGACACATCCAATGAGCTACACATCAATTTTCATGCCATTTGGACAAGAGGAAGTAGGTCAATGAAAATCATAAAGTCAGTAGAAATCCAAACAAGCCAACACATGGTAGCAAAATAAGCATCAGCTTCAATCAAATGCCAAACAGTGAGAACAACTAAGAAATGAATGGGACCAAAGCCAAAGTGAACTCAAACATGTTAGGAATCACTCCATCAAATTTCACATTTATATGATATGGTATGAGCATTTCACAAGACATGGAAGACAATCACTCAAGCAAAACCCTAAAATGTCTAAACAGCAAGCAAAAATCCCAATCAAATAGGAAATGGTTCAACAATTCCTACAAAAAAATCATGGCAAAACTAGTCATACAGAGGAGATCACATGCAAAATTTGAGGTCAATTGGCAAAGCATAGGCATATCAAATAAAATCATGAAGTTGACCTAACATAGTGTGACACACATTGTCACACTCAACTTGCACACATCATAACTTGCAAACCATAAATCCAAAATTCACAAACTACACATCAAAATCACCAGCAATGAGTCAAGAACAAGCCTATAAAATTTCATGCATTTTGGCTAAGGCATCATCATTTCATGATCAATATGGTGAAACATACACAAAATGCATACAAATCAAAGGCAATAGGCCAAGTCAACAAAATCACCGGGCACAACTTGGACTACCATGCCTATAAAAAACTAGATGAAATTTGGAATCTAACAAAAAAAACCCCACTCAAATTGGATTAAAATTGGATTTGTTTTGATTTTTTGAAGTTTAATGAAATAATGAAATATTTATTTAAGTTGGAAATGGTTTTATTAATTAAATCTGATGGCAAACTTGTAAATACCGCGTCCAGGGATCAAAACGCTGCCGTATTAGTAATTGACATGGCGCGTTCTGATTCGTTGAAAGTAGCGCCAAACAACAAATTCAAAAGGAAACGGAGGAAGTAAGATCTACACGCGATTATTTCCAGAATTTTCAGTGTTCTTCGCTGTTCTTGCTCGTTCATCATTCCAGAACTCATCAGGATCAATTCTTCACCAAAACGAACAAACAAGGTACCGTTGGAACCGTCTTAGTGAAGTGCAGTGCTCGATTTCGCGTGTTTCAAGCCTCCAATGCTGAAAACAGAAGCAGCACAAGGTCTAGGGAGATGATTGATGATGAAAATTCAGCTCAAGAGTGCATGATTATGGAGGAATTTGCAAATGCCATTGGAGAGGAAGCTTGGACAATTGGAGTTTTTGGCACGGTTCTTGCTCAAATGCTTGAAACAGTCCTTTAGATGCACCTGCAGATGAAGAATTCACCAAGAAATTGCAACAATATTGATGAATTATGGATGAAATAGTGAAAAAAAATGGATGTGAAAAATGTGAAAATTGAGAGAGTTTTTGTGATTTTCTGTTTGGATCTGAAGAAATGATTAGTGATTATGCAAAACAGTTACAATTAACTCTTTATACCTCTCCCTAATCCAAAATTAATCAAGATTAGCAAAATTAAGATGATTAGTGTAATGTGCATTTTTATGTGTTAGGTCCAATATGCCCTTTTTTAAACCAGTCCATTTTTCAGCTCAAAACCAGTTCTCACAAGTCAAAAATATCATATGTGATGTGTATGAAAAGGTCTCATGTGCAAATTCCATGTTATGCTCAAAATCACTATGCCATGCCAAAAAATGCAAATGTGTTCACTTAAAAATGGCATTTTGCTATGAGAGTTTTTGATGAAATTTGATTATGCACCATGAAAGATCATATGAAATGTGGTTTGCTCAAAGAAAAATCAACCAAATTGGCCATTCCATGTGAAAGTTATGGCACTTTGAATTTGGGCATTTTCTGAAAATGAATGGACCATATCTTGCCAACCACACATGTGAATTTCAAGTTCTTGGACTTTTTGGAATGGTGAGATCAAGATCTTCAACTTTCATGTTGGACAAAATTCCATTTGAAGCTTGCATGATGAAGTAATTTTGGGGAGAAAAACTTTCCATTTTGGGCAGTTGAAATTACAGGTCACCTGCCATTTTAGGAAACTTCTTGTCTGACCTCCAATTCTTCAACCTTGGTCTTTGATATGTCAAATGAGACTTATATGGACATGAATGAAGCCTTTCAAACCATCTCCCACCTTCCAATCCATAAAATCAGGCACAGTTGACCACAGTTGACCACAGTTGAGTTTCTATGGTTCCAGCTGGAATTCAACTTGACTGATGACTTCTGAGCATCCAATCCTTGTCCAAATCACTTCACAATGATCCTTGGACCATATGAACTTGATAAATCAACCCTAAGGCTTTGTCCCAATGAAAATAGCACATGCTTGCTTGTTTGACCTGATCTCCTGACCAGTTTGACCTAATTCTTCAGTTGAACTTGCACTTGGGCAAATGGACAATGCAATGCTATGCAGTGGCCTGTGTTATGCTATGACCTAATATAAAATGAATGTACAAAAGGTAGGGTGCAAATTTGAGGTGCTACAACGATGAATCAAAGACTCAACCCAATGAGGATATAACTCAAGGGGAGTGGTTCCATCCAGATAATAAACTGGGGAGGAAACTGAAATAATCATCATCCACGAGGAAATAACTCAGTGGGGAATGAGAAAGGATAAACTCTTTCTGCTTAAAGGGTTGACACTCTACTAGTGAAGGAGGACAAACACACCAAATCTGCAAGGGGAAATAATATCACCAAAACAGGGGATCAGAAGAAAAATCAATGCGATAAAATGCATAACGAAATATTTGATGTTGTGTTATATATGCATAAATATGTATGTTTGTGATTATGATTATGTTGGAAAAACAACACAACGAATATAAATGACGAAGATTTGAATCATCACTAAAACACTCGGCTAATCTCAACAAGATGGAAACACCAACTAGAGAATATGCTAAGGATGAAAATTAATCATCTAGTTCCGAATAAATCAATTATAGCTGGGGAAGACATAGAGAAAATGCTTCCAATCAATCATGGAAAAATCTGCGGGGGGAAGAGAGAACTGTTGAAGGATAATCAACCAAGCATGTCGAGGATAGAAAAGGATCTGCTGAGGATCCAAATAAGTCAATGTTGCGGGGAATTTTAAGTCAACACCATGTCGAATGGGAGACAACCTTGCAGGGGGAAAAATCAAATACTTCTCAAAACCAAACACTACCGGGAACGAGGGAGCTTCTATCAGAAGACAAACTCCGCCAGCGAATACAAGAGATAAAACTCTGAATGGGGAATCGAGCAAATTGTTGGCGATGTTGTGACTTGTTGGAACAAACCAAAGACCGTCACGCTCCTCAATAATCATAAAATTCTTCTTGGAAATTGCGAAATAAACCAATTCCAAGGCAAAGATAATCGAATCTGACTCACACAGGGGAGAAACTGTCGCAATTATGCAACACAAGCAAATGCAAACGGGGATCTAGAAACCAAATAAAGTTTCTGGGATATCCAGGATCCAATCATCAAATCAAAAACTAGGGGATGCAGAACATAAACACCTCAGCTAGGGAAGATGAATTTGCAAAGGGGACCAATCATCAACTCAATCATGGATAATAGGTTGCTTAGGGAGCAACTTCTTAACCAATCTGGGAATGAATGACGAACTGTTGGAAAGGAAAAAGTTACCAAACTAACTGCTTGGGGAAGACCAACAATGCTTCACACTTCAAGACTTACATGTTCTTAGATTTCTGTTGACACTCCCTGCTGAAATTGATTATTCTTAAAGTGAATGTTTTTATTATTTTAGAGAAAAATAATTATTCATTGATTTATTTCAAATAGAATGGTAGTCCGCGAATGGAAGGACTCCATATAATTTTACAATGTTTGAGAAATGGTAATTTACATGGAAAGGGCTACATTGAATACAATGATCATTACTCTCCCTACCAACTTGAAATATGATGTGCTCTTGTCTTTGGTTGAGAATGACGAATCAGAACCAAATGACTATTCAAAAGTGCTTCAAAGGACAGGTCCAGCTAAATGTAGTTACTTTCCATAATCCCTAAATTTTTCCTAGATTTCCCCAAGGTGGGGAACTCAATCTACCGGGATGAATTTTCTGTTTTATATCTCTAACTTTTGCCTGGATCTCTCTTTCGGGTTTTCAATCCACCGAGACACTCATGTTTGCCTAAGTCACCCTTTTGGGTTTTCAACTTAGCGAGTTTTTCTTTTCCCTTTTTTTTAGGCAAAGCATTTCTTGTCTGCATCGGCATTCATAGGATGAGTGAACTCTTCACCATCCATAGTTTTAAGAATCAAAGCACCGCCTGAAAAGGCTCTCTTCACAACATATGTGCCTTCATAATTAGGAGTCCATTTGCCCCCCTAGCATCAGGTTTGAAAGATAGAATCTTTTTGAGCATGAGGTCACCTTCTCTAAACACACGAGGCTTGACCTTTTTATCAAAAGCTTTCTTCATTCTCAGTTAATATAACTGACCATGACACATGGCAGTTATATTTTTCTCTTCAATCAAATTCAACAGGTCAAATCTGGTCTGACACCATTCAGCTTCTGTCAACTTGGCTTCCATTAAGACATAGAATGATTGAGTCTCAACCTCCACGGGGAACACAACTTCCATACCATAAATGAGAGAGAAAGGGGTTTCCCCTGTTGAAGTGCGGATGGATGTATGGTACCCATGCAAAGAAAATGGGAGCATCGCATGCCAATCTTTGTATGTCACAACCATCTTCTGAATGATCTTCTTAATTTTCTTATTCGCAGCTTCAACAACCCATTCATCTTGGGTCTGTAGGGAGAGGAATTATGATGTGCAATGTTGAAGTTTTTGCAAAGAGCTTCCACCATGTTATTGTTCAAGTTTGATCCATTATCAATAATGATCTTACTTGGCACACCATAACGGCATATAATGTGATTCTTGATTAACCAGACCACCACCTGCTTGGTCACACTTGCATACGATGTCGCTTTAACCCACTTTGTGTAGTAATCAATAGCCACCAGAATGAAATGATGTCCGTTCAAAGGTTTGGGCTCAATCATCCCAATCATATCAATTCCCCACATGTAGAAAGGCCATGAGGAGGAAATGATGTTCAATAGTGTCGGAGGAACATGAATCTTATCTGCATAAATTTGACACTTGTGGCATTTCATCACAAACTTACAATAATCAGATTCCATTTTCCGCCAATAGTAACCTGCTCTCAACATTATCTTTGCCATATCATGTCCATTGGAATGAGTACCAAAGGAACCTTCATGGACTTCAGTCATCGACAAGCCTGCTTCGTGTCTATCCATGCATCTGAGCAAAACCATATCGAAATTTCTTTTGTAAAGCACATCACCATTCAGGTAGAAGTTTCCAGCTAATCTTCTCAAAGTCTTCTTATCTTTCAAAGATGCCCCAGACGAGTAACTCTGACATTGGAGGAAACATTTGATATCATAATACCAAGACTTTTCATCTTTGACTTCTTCAATAACAAATACATGAGCTGGCCTATCAAGATGCATCACAGTCAAATTAGGGACTTCATTCCAAAAATTCACCATAATCATTGAAGCCAACGTCGCAAGAGCATCTTGTAAGACCCCAATTTTGACCCTAAGATCCCTCATGGCATCATAACATTGCATTTGCATTGCCTCAAGGATCTTTAGCATCTTGGTTCCCTTTGCCTTTGGATGGGACTCCTTGTGATTGGTTTGAGATCACCAAGCATGCTTGAATTATACATCATTGTTTCTCTTACTTTTGTTTACTAACCAAAAGCATAAAAATGTGTCACTAACATCTTTTGTTTGAAGCTTGAGTATCATGCAAGACACTTTATGGGTTCTATTTAGATGATTAGTCAACACAAGGGAATGGCTTGAGATACTTCCAACAGGTTCAAATGGGGTCTATTCGTCAGTCAAAACGTTAATCTTGAAGGAGCAAAAGTTTGTTCATGAGCTGTCATGCTCGCTAGGCGAGCAGAATGGGTCGCCTAGCGAGTCCCAAGAAAAGCCACCAGAATCACCTACGCTCAGAGGAATTTCTTGAACTGTCATGCTCGCTAGGCGAAGCCCACGTGTTTAAAAAAAAAATAAAAATAAAAAAATAAAAAAAAAATAAAAAAATAAAAAAATAAAAAAATAAAAAAAATATAACAGAAATTTTTTGGACTTGGGCCTCTCTCATTTGAGCCCACAGGTCCACAAAAATCAGGTTATAAATTCAGAGTTTCAATGAAACAAAAGGCCATGCTATTCCTATTACCCTGGCAGGGAAAAAGATAGTGAGAGAAGAGCTAACAGAGTTCAGAGCAGCCTCCAGAGACTGAAGGGAACTCATCGGCAAAGAACCAATTCCCTCTCATATAAACCCTAAGAGTGCTTTGCAAACCCAACCGGGCAATTCAATTTCATTCGATCTCTCTAGTCAGGTTTGCCTTATTCCCATTACTTTATGCTTTTAATTTGAATGCTCTGAATGTATGAGGTATTATGGGTGAATTTGATACCCTTTTGATGCATGTGTTTGACAAGAGGTTTAGGTCTCCTACCCTTGGTTGCTTTTTGTGAGCTTTTTGTGAATTTTAATGGCATGATTCATGTGGTTACATTTTGATTTGGGGACAACTCTTGATTACCCGATCTTGTTTCTCTAACCTGTTTGTTGAGTTTTGTTTTGTGAGGGCTCACATACTCTTGCAGGGATAGCTTGCTTGGTGTTCCGCTTTATTTATGGGGTACCACCTGGAGGTCTATTCCGATTACCTATACTGACTCGCTTTCTTTGATGTTGTTTAGCTTGGAAGAGTCTTTGGGTTTCTTATTTATCTAATTGTTGTTACTCCGGATCTTTATCCGTACGGTAGATCTCTCGATCCCTTTACTTTTCCCGCATGTTACCGATTTCTTAGGTTTCGTATAGCCTCTCGTGGCATGTCATTTAAGGTAGCGCGGTTCCTTCATCTAGGACTGCCTTTTTGCATGAGCATCCCTAAACACCCCAAACTCATTGATTTTCCTTCTCCTAAGAACACGTTTACTCCTTCTACTACAGGCGAATAAGTCTCCAAAGGTCGAGCATCCGGTAGATTACGTAGTAACATCGTTCAACCCTTACCCCGTAGTTGGTCAAACTACGTTTTGCTCTGATTTTCATCCCAGATGAGATACGTAGGCATAAGACGCGATGTCTTAGCGAGCACACTCCTCTTTAACCCATAGGTAGCCGAGCTACGAAGACTCTGATTCTCAAATTCAAATGAGATACGTATGCAGTGAATGCGACGTCCGTGCGAGTCATTTTCTTTTGACCCTTCTTTTAGTAAGTAGTACATTAGATAAACATACACGCTTTTCTCATCCCTTCAATCATGTTTGCACAAATAAATTTTCAAAACAAAACAACAACCTTTGCAACAAATGTGAAAAGGACTCCCTAGGAGTACCTAGGATGCTTTGGGTGCCTAACACCTTCCCATTGCATAACCAACCCCCTTTCCCAAATCTCTGACATTTTTACTAGTTTTTGATTCGATAAAACTTTTAGGTTTTTGTTCGCTTTCTAACCATTCCTTTGGATTAATAGAAGTGCGGTGGCGACTCGACTTGTATGATTTACCTTGGATTTAGTCAATATCTCTAATGGTAACGAATACCCTTCTACAGAAAAGTGGCGACTCTGCTGGGGACGTGTATTTGCCTAGTGGGTTCTGTCGACTTTTCATGCTTGTTGTATTGTATTTGTTTTGTGACATATTTTTGTGTGATTTGGGATTACTGTATTGTATGTAATGATTGAATTGCTTGATATTAATTCCTTGTATGCTTGGTGATCTTTGTGAGATGAGTTCTATACCCGGACTCGAGTGCACTTAGGATAGGAGAATGGCGTAGTCTTGTTGACTTGTGTGGAGTTATTCCTTAGCAAGTTGACTTGCAAGTCCA
Organism: Lathyrus oleraceus; assembly: GCF_024323335.1. Classification (NCBI taxonomy): domain Eukaryota; kingdom Viridiplantae; phylum Streptophyta; class Magnoliopsida; order Fabales; family Fabaceae; genus Lathyrus; species Lathyrus oleraceus. Next base: position 14,353,636 of record NC_066580.1, read on the forward strand.
TTCACTTGGTGGAGGTTATGTTGGGATCAATAATGTCACACAAGTAAGTTGTGGTTAGACATACTCTTTCCAATATAGACCTTAGAAGCCAAGGACCTTAGTTTACCAAGCCCATCTTGGCCTATTCTTAGGATGTAGTACGAAATTCGTTCAAGTGTAAGATTTGATACGATTGTTACGCGATACTACACTCATAAGAGTCTCTCTTGAGAATATTTTCGGAATACGAGTAGTCGTTTCTCCAATAATATCCGAAAGATGGGATGATGACTATGGGAACCTCTTGTAGAACATGTTTGGTAGGTTTAAACCCTAGTACACTCCCTTTTGGGTGGTTCTTAACCTAACTCCATGCTCGTGACTTACAACAAACCCTTGATTCATGGTTGATCCGTTCAGGTATCCTTAATATCAATGGAACTTAGGTGTTGATAAGGTGTAAACTATAATCCACCAAAATGGATGATTGATATTAAGGATAACATGATCCATCCCATGACCTTTGTTTGGTGTACTTTGCTTGATCCTTGAGTGTGATTGTTGCATTCATGCACCCATTTGCATTCATATCATCAATAAATAAGAAAATTTTCAAGGAACTTAAGGGGTTTATTTGCAAAATTTTCAGACATGGAAAGACAAAGAAGGAATCAAAGAAGTACAGCTTCAGGCAACTAGATTTGAAAGAGTTAAGGAATCTGACATCCTATGTATTAGATCCTTTGGGTTTCAAGGCTCGTTTTGGGAAGCTTCTTCCTCTTCTGACTACTCAGGTGTGTAAGACCCCAATTTTTGACCCTAAGATCCCTCATGGCATCATAGCATCTCATAGCTTAAGCCTCAAGGATCATTAAGCATCTTGGCTTCCTTACCTTTGGTTGGGATCTCTTTGTGAGTGATTGTTGATCATCAAGCATGTTTGCATTGTATATCATTGCTTTTCTCATTTTTTGTTTGCTAACCAAATGCACAAAAATATGTCATTAACCTTTGTTACTTGCAGTTTAAGCAGTCAACAGGTCAACCACATCAAGAGAATCCTTTGTGCAAGTGAGGAGGTATTCCCTTTGAGATGAAAGCAACATGATCATATATTGAGCTTATATGAGCTAGGGTTTCATTTTGAAGCAATCTTACCAAGTGGTAGAGGCCCAAGTTCATCAAGGCAGTTTCAGGTCATCTGAGGACCATGAAGGTCAACTGTGCAGTCAACTGAGGGCTCTGAGGTGGGGGAAGTGATTTGAGACATCCCATTCATGTTCAAACAAGGCCTATTCATCATGTTAAACATTTATCTTGAAGATTTTGAAGTCATTGCAAAAGTTTCCCAAAATGGAAAGTGACATGTAATTTCAAGTTTCCAAAAATGGCAAGTTTTTGGTCCACATTCAACTTGAATTTCCAACATCAAAGAAGCTTCAAATGAATTTTTGGTGAACATGAAAGTTGAAGATCTTTCTCCCCTATTTTCAAAAAGTCCTACATCATGTCCATCTGATAATTGGTTGAGAAGTTATGGCCAAATGATCACAAAGTATGCATGGAAGTTCAAAGTGGCATAACTTTTGATTCAAAACTTCAAACTGGTCCACTCTTTTTGCAAAATGCTCCTTGTGACCAAGACTTTCCAAATGAATCACTGCCTTGCATGAAAGAAGCTCATATGACCACTTGTCCATACATGTGCATTTTGGAGGGAAATTTGATAATTCAAAATTGGTTGATCATACAAGTCAAATACCACTTCCATCTTGATTATTAATTGATTTTAAGTGAATTTGTACCCTTGCATGGTACTGTTCACGTGCACTTTGGTCATACTAAGCACACTTGTGCAATTTTGCAATTCACCTAATATCTCTCTAATCCTAATTAACCAAAGCTTAATTCCAATTTCAGTGTGATTAGTGAAGTGGTATATAAGCTAAATCATAACTGTTTTTCAAGGGGGAACAATTTCAGATCTCAAAATTCACATTCCCTCCAAAATTCTCTCTCTTCAATTTTCATTTTTCTTCACACAAACCTTGAATTTCTTTGCATATTCATGATCCTTGTGGAATTCTGAGGAAGATTCATCCATTATTCGTGGCAATTGAGCAAGATCTTGAGCAGAACAAGTGCATGAACATCTTGATGCAAGCTTGAAATTCAGCTAGATCTAAGAGGTTTCAGTGGATTCTTTGCACACAAAGCTTCAAGGCACGCATAGAGGAGTAGATCTGGAGCTCCATAGCAGCTGAGGACACGGTTTTTGATCACTGCATCTCAAGTAAGTTGAAATTCGACCATCTCATTTCTCCAATTTCTTGCCATGAATGTATAGATCTCGCATCACTGAGCATGCTGATATAATTTGTTTTGAAAATGGATGGATATTGATCATGATATGTGTCGCATACGCGAAAAACAACCGGTGGGAAAAAGACACAGAGCCGCCACCGTGCGTTATTTATCCCAAAGGAGGGAAAGGAAATGCTCGAAGTAAACCTGGAAAGGAAATGGTCTTGCGACCAGAGATTGCAAGGATCGGGAGTCGGTTACGCAAGGGGAAGGTATTAGCACCCCCTCACGTCCGTCGTACTCGACGGGATCCGCGCTCAGAAAGAATAGAATAAGGTTACCGAATAACTGCTCAAAACTGCACAAACTAGAACAAAACACAGATGAAGGAAGACGGAGAAAGCGGACTCGGCAGGATGTCACATCCTGGGCCTACGTAGTTTGTCAGAAACAAACATCAGAGTCGACGTAGTTCGGGGAAACGGGAAACGTGCTCGCTAGGACATTGCATCCTATGCATACGTATCTTCTCTAACCAGAGTAAGAATCAGAGCACTCGTAGCTCGGCTAACGCACGCCGAAACAAACACTGAAAGGAGACGCGGAGACGTCAAACGAAACACACAACTGGAAACGCAATGCCAATGGTTGGGCTTACGTCCGACTCCGAGCAAAGAAACACCAACAGGAAACCGAATGCCAATCGCTGGACTTACATCAGACTCCGAATGAACAAACACCAACAGGAAACCAAATGCCAATCGCTGGACTTCCATCAGACTCCAGACAAACACACCCGAAAAGAAGAAGGGTCTCGATTGCAACTAGGGCAAGAGAAAAGGAAGGTCTCGATCGCAACGACGGCGAGAGAGAAGGATCAAAGTTAGTTGTCAGTCAAACTCGACAAGACATCGCATCTCGTGCCTACGTATCTCATCTGGACATGAGAATCAGAGTTGCCGTAGTTCGGCTAAACCATTTCTATTTGTTTTGTGTTTTTTAAGTGAACGACATTACTACGCAATCTACCGGATGCTCGACCTTTGGAGACTTACTCACCTGTAGTAGAAGGAGTCAACGTGTCCTTAAGGGAAGATAAAGTTGGTTTGTGTTTTAGGAAAGCTCACGCAAGAAAGGAAGTCCTAGACGAAGGAACCGTGCTACCTTAATTGACATGCAAACGAGAGACTATGCGAAGTCTAGCAATCCTATGGGTATACAACGAGCGAGTCTCAAGAGAGAACAAAAACTGGAAATGGAACGCCAATCGCTGGGCTTACATCCAACTCCAAAAACAGATGGGAAACAGAAAGCCAATCGATGGTCTTACATCTAACTCCACGAAACAAAACAAACGGGAAACCGAATGCCAATCGATGGTCTTACATCAGACTCCACAAAACAGGAAACAGATAGCCAATCGCTGGTCTTACATCTGACTCCATAAAACAAACATTCTAAGTAAACAAGCAATCACCAACACACGATATATGCAAACAAGCGGCTCATACAAGGCTAGGCTTTAGTCGAGGGGTCATATCAACCTCGACAAACAAGCCAATACTGTTATGGGTGTTCAGGCTCTTAACCACTGACATTGACCGTCAGGGTGAGCAGATGAAAAGGTAATGAGGGTAAGACCTCATAGCTCTTAACCCGGGCCTGGGTGAGCTTGAATCAATGAAAGCGCGGGGGTCCAGAATGTGGGACCCTACTCCACTTGACTGACACTGTACAAGATCTGGGGGACGTGTCCAAGAGCATCAACACGTAGTGCGAGCATAATGGACGACTCAAACGATTAGCAGGGGACTGGCTACTAGCCCCTTCTATCTGCCAATTGCCTCTTCACTTAGGAGGACTTAAAGTACATGGCACGAAAGTAAACAATCACAGACATTGCCTCTTAAGGAGGACTTCGGCCAAATGCCTGCCAAACAGAAACGACAGGGCTTCCAGACTACATGAAGTTAGAATGGTTACCTAGGTGGTATGCCAACCACAAGCAAAGCAACTTAAGCAATGAGTTAAAGCGGCTAAAGTACCTGTAAGAAAGTCAAACAAGTCAATATTCACATTCAGACAAATCCAACAAACAGTCAACAGTGTTACAACCAATATGCACAATGTAAGTCAATCAACTCAAGTGAATTCATCACCAAGGAACCTATAACACAATAAAGGTTAGTGGATAAAGCAAATTTGCATCTCAAGTCATGAGATTGCATCAACCATTAGGACTATAAGCTTGAACCTGAAATGCAAAACTCAAAAGATGAGTACAAACCACTAGCACCAAGGCTAGGGTCAAAGACAAAGAAAAAAGTTAAAACAGCAACCAATATTCAACATGTAGCACATTTAATCTATCATGAATATGTCCTAAAAAGGACCAAGTCAAAAGCATTAAGCAAAGTCATCTCATGAGCAAAATATGGCAAAGACAATTTCAAAGCACACAATTGGACATTAAGAATCAAAATTCCATATTAAAACAGAAATGACTCAAACAATCATGAAATTTTTTATGAGCATACAACATGTCAAACATAATCATCATGCCAAAAATTAGAATCAACAGAGCTCAATTGATATGGCAATGAAAATGAATAAGATCACCATCAAATTGTGTGACACACGTTGTCACACCATACAATCACGTGTCCAAAACATAGATGAAAAATGAGAAAAATACACAACCAAGCCTAAAAAATCATGCAAGATGTTAGGAATCAACACACCAAATTTCAAATCAATTGGCCAATTATTGAGCATTTCACATCAATTTGAATGAAGCATGTCACATATGTATACATGTTCAAAGAATCAATCACACTTAAAATTCCAGAAGTGGTAAAATCATGAAATCACACCACAAAAATACTAGACATCTCAAGGATCATGTAGAAAAAATTGGGAATTAATTGGATCAACATGCTATTTTTTATCAATTTTTGAATGAGCATCAAAATAAAATGAAATAATGTTGAATTAATGGAAATAATAGCGAAATGAATGGATATTGGAAACAAGCCTCAGCCAGGATCGAACTCAGGACTTAGAGGCTATGGGCGCGGCTAGACAAAACGACAGCGTTTAGGCTAAGAGGAATTAAAATGAAAAATGAAGATAAGATGGGCTCGCGTGGTGTCGAACTCAAGACACAAGAGTGACCAGCGCTTGCACAGTAACATGCAGAAGCTGAACTAGGCCAAACCCTAGGCGACGGTGCATATGGCCAGGCACGGTGGAAACCACCGTCTTCTTCATGAAGACGGTGGATGAACAGTGACCTCCAATAATTTGTTTCCAGAATTTGCAAAATCATATACCAAACGAAAGCTTGCAACACGTAGAACACGGATCCAGCCTTATTTAAGTCTAAATCATCATGGATCGTGAGAATCGATCAAAAACATTTTGTACATTCAAACTTTAAACTAACATATCTCCATGAATATTGCACCATTTTTAATTCTAAAAGCATCAGCATGCTCAACAATCACATATCTATCTAAACATATGCATAAAATCATGAATTAAGAGGATCGAATTTCACACCTCTTGAAGATCAATCAATGGCAGCAGTGGATTCGAAGGCCTAGCTGTGTCCAAATCTCTTCTATCAACCTTGTTATGAAGTCTGATGTAGAAATTGAAGCTTGAAACGAACTAGATCTTGATTAATTTGCCACTTCCATTTTCATGTTCTTGGGCTTGCACACCTTGATTCTTCACCAAATGCTTCAATCAAGAGCTGGAATTCTACCAAATGATGATCAAGAAACCAGAATATGCAATAAAAATTATGTGTTACTTGAAGAATTTTTTAATTATGATGGAGAGAAATTTTGGAGGGAAAACTTGGATCTAGATCTAGAATGAATGAACTCCCAAAATTCTGTTATGATTAGCCTTTTATATGCTTCCCTAATCACTTTGCTAATTACACTTAGGCATGGCTAATGAAAGTTTAATGAGATATGAGGTGTAATGCCAAATTGGAATTTTCACCCTATGCATGGCCATTATGAACGTGAACAGTAGCATGCATGGTGTATTTTCAATTAAAATGATCCCATGCACATGATAGAATGGTTAAAAAACTCATATGATGTACCAATTTTAAATTCATGATTTTCCCTCCAAAAATCACATGCATGGCCAAATGATCATGTGAACAAATTTCATGCCATGTAATGAATGATTTGGAAAATATATGTCATGAGGAGCATAATGCAAAAAGAGGCACTCAATTTGGAGTTTTAGATCAAAAGTTATGGCCCTTGGAAGTTCCATGCACACTTGGTGATCATTTGCTCATATCTCCTCAACCATTCATCAGATGCTCATGATCTTGGACTTTTTGGAAATGGGAGAGAAATATCTTCAACTTTCATGTCGGACAAAATTTCATTTGAAGCTTCTTTGATGTTGGAAAGTCAAGTTGAAAGTGGTCCAAAAACTTGCCATTTTTGGAAACTTGAAATTACAGGTCACTTTCCATTTTGGGAAACTTTTGATTTGGCTTCAAATCCTTCAAGGTATGAGTTTGACATGATGAATAAACCTCTTTTGGACATGAATGAAGTGTCTCAAACCATTTCTCCACCTCCTAGCCCTTAGTTGACTTGCAGTTGACTTTTATGGGCCCCAGATGACTTGGACATGTACTGATGACTTTTGAGCCTCTAACACTTGGTACAATGCTTCAAAATGAACCTTGGCTCATATAAACTCTCTAGAACAACCATAGGGCCTTCATCTCAAGGAAAACCTTTCTCTTTTGCACTGAGGAATTCTCCTGATACCAGTCTTGACTGATAAGATGCAATATACTATGCAATGTTAAGGTATTGTTAATGTAATGTTAATGACCTAAAAATGAAATGAATGCATGAATGGGGGGTGCAAATTTGAGGTGCTACAATATGTTTATTTAAAGTTTGGTTGATGAAAATGTTTTGCTTCGATCCGTTCGATTCATGAGGTTTTAGGCTTAATGAGTGTGATATTCGTGATCCTGATGAGAAGACCTTTCCAACCATATATATTTCATCCATTTCTGGAAAATTTCGTTGAAGCTCCGCCGGATTTCCACCGGGGAAGACGATCGGAACCACTGTTCCGGCGTCTCTGCGTTTTCCTAGGGTTTTACTGTGTTGGCTTATGTGGCGTCCATGTTTCGCATGCTTGGCATTTCCATTGGATGTAATTGTTTTGACCTCGCTTATGTGTGTTTGACCGCTTGCGTGGCCTGCCAGCGCATTAATGAAACGCTGTGTTTCATCCAGCGCTTTGGACCTGTGTAGCGTGCGTTCGATCCTGGCTTGTGTGCATACGCTGATTTAATTTTCATTCTCATTTGACTTGCCATGCGTGGGTTCGAATCTGGCTCATGCATGTTGCTAATTTCATTCAAATTTCATTTTCCATATTATTCCATATTATTTCACATTATTTTCTTCAACTTTAAAAAATCATAAAAAATTGAAAAATGCTTCAAATTGATCCCAATTGTTTTTCACAATCTTATTTTAATTTCTAGTTTTTTATAGCATTTATTTCATGATTTGTTTGATTCTGGATTTTTAATTGTGATCTTGTAATTGAACATGATGCCAAATTGATATGTCATGATAAATGCCTTGTGAAATGCTCATTCTTGATCCAATTGATCTGAAATTTTGCATGCTTGATCCTAACACGTGACATGATTTTTTGGAATTGGTTTGGCATTTTTATCATTTGATATCACTGTTTTGGGCACATGATGATATGTTGTGACAATTTGTGTCACATTTTGGATGTTGCATTTGTGCATTTTCATTTACCTATCATTTGAGCTCTTCTGGATATAATTTTTTGCATGATGTTTATTCATGACATGTTGAGTTCACATAAAAAATTTCATGGCCATTGGATGCATTTCTGTTTTGATTTGGATTTTCTAATTTGGATGTCCAACTTTGTGTACATTGTTTGCCTTTGCATGACATGAATTGTTTGAAGCATTTGCCTTATGAATTGATCTTTGTCCTTTTGAGGACATTTTCTTGATTGCTTGAATGTGAATCATGTGAAAGATTGACTTCTATTTTGGTCATTTGACTTGCTTTTGAACCTAGTCTTTGTACTAGTGGTTTGTACACATACTAATTGTGCTTTGTGTTTCAGGTTTGAGCATTTAGCTTTGATGGTTGGTGTGGCCTCATTATTTGAGATACAAGTTGCTTTGATTACTAACTATTGTTGTGTTGTAGGTCCATTGATGTGATGAACTCACTTGAGTGCTTGCACTTGTGACTTGCATTGTGTAGATATTGAATATCTCCATTGTTGTCTGTTGGTTTTCTGGATACAATATTAACTGTTTGGCTTTTGTACAGGTACATTAGTTGCTAGCTAGATTTGCTTAGACTTTTCTTTGGAGTGTGGTTGATACACCACTTAGGTAGCTACTCTCTTACTCCATGTAGTCTGGAAGTCCTGTCACCTTTTTAGCAGGCATTTGGCTGAAGTTCTCCTTATGAGGCTCTGATTGTGATTGTTTACATTTGTGCCAAAGACCTCCAAGTGAGGCATGTTACTTGATAAGTCCTCCTAAGTGAAGAGGCAATTGACAGATAGAAGGGATTAGCAATCAATCCCCTGTTATTCAGTGAGTCGTTCATTATGCTCGCACTTCGTGCTGATGCTCTTGAACAAGTACCCAAGATCTTGTTTAGAGTCTGTCAAGTGGAATAGGATCCCACATTCTGGATCCCCAGGCTTTCTTTGTCATAAGCTCACCCAGGCCCGGGTTAAGAGCATGAGGTCTCATCCTCATTTCCATCTTTGATCAGCTTCACCCTAACTCTCAATATTAATGGTTAAGAGCTTCAACATACCCCTACAGTTTTGGCTTGTTTGTCGAGGTTGATATGACCCGTCTTGACTAAAGCTCAACCATTTGCTTGAGCCACCTTGTATGTATATAGTGTGTGCTTGTTTGCTTATTTGTGAACCTTTCATGTGTTTGCATTTGCATGTTTGTTTTGAGGAGTCGGATCTAAGTCCATATATTGGCATTCTGTTTCCATGTTGCTGTTAGGAGTCGGATATAAGTCCATCTATTGGCATTCTGTTTCCCGTTTGTTTTGAGGAGTTAGATATAAGTCCATCTATTGGCATTCTGTTTCCCGTTTTGTTTTGTTAAAAGTTGGATGTAAGTCCATTGATTGGCATTCTGTTTCCTCTTTCTGTGGTTCTCTCATGAGACCTGTTTATTGCTTTTGCCGTGTGTTTCCTTATTCCAAAGGAACTTACTTGGATCATCTTTATGATCTCGAGAAAGGAACTCCTATTTGTGGTTTATCCCTCACCTCTCACCCTTAACCTTTTTCATCCTTAACCCAAAACCAAAAACTTTTGTGCAAACATTCACTTGTTTTCAACATTAGAAACCTAGGCCTTATGCCTTTGATCTTCAAACTTTCTTTTCATAACACTTATCTTGAATTGAATCTTTAAGTCAACTTTGACCATTTTGTACATACTTCTAATTGGTTAATACAACCCACTCAAATGTGTCTCTTTCGTGATTTCAATGATCACTTCTTAATCAAACTTTTCATAACCTTTTGCTATTAGGTTTGAGTTATCTTTGTGGTAGATATAATACTCACCTTTGTCCTTAGTGGTTGAATTGTTATACTTCCATGCTTATTATAGGGCTAACCCCTCACTAGCATGTCGAAGCTATCCTCACATGATGGATTTGTGGTTTAGGTCGAGTTTTCTCCCTTTGATAACAAAAGACCTTAAGGCTTTTGGACCAATCAATCCACTCACTGTTTTCGAAATCTTTTACCCGAACTACGGGGTTTTGATCCTTATCTTTCATGAGAGGGTACGTAGGCAATGAGTTCATCCATCCAAACACAAAATGTAAATAAACTTGTATATTCTTCTCTCATCTCTTCAATCATGTTTGCACAAATAACTTTCATAAACAATAACCTTTGCAACAAGTTGTGAAAAGGGCTCCCTAGGAGTACCTAGGATGCATTGGGTGCCTAACACCTTCCCATGACATAACCAACCCCCTTACCCAGATCTCTGACCCTCTTTTACTAGTTTTGTTTGTAAAACTTTATAGGTTTTTGTTCGCTTTCTAACCATTCCTTTGGATAAATAGAAGTGTGTTGGCGACTCGACTTTGTATGATTTACCATGGATTTAGTTAATATCTCCAATGGTAACGAATACACCGCTACAGAAAAGTGGCGACTCTGCTGGGGAAGAAAATTCTCTAGTGGGTTTGCCAACTTTTCACCCTTGTTGTATTATATTGTTTATGACATATTTTTGTGCAATTTGGGATTACTGTATTGTTTGTAATGATTGAATTGCTTGATATATCAATTGCTTGTTTGCTTGGTGATCTCTGTGAGATGAGTTCTATACCCGAACTCGAGTGCACTTATGATAGGAGAATGGCATAGTCTCGTCGACTTGTGTGGAGTTATTCCTTAGCAAGTTGACTTGCGAGTCCATTCACTTGGTGGAGGTCATGTTGGATCAATAATGTCACACGAGTAAGTTGTGGTTAGACATTATTCTTTCAATATAGACCATAGAAGCCAAGGACCGTAGTTTACCAAGCCCATCTTGGCCTATTTTTAGGACGTAGTGCGGAGGTCGTTCAAATGTAAGATTTGACACGATTGTTACGCGATACTACACTCATAAGAGTCTCTCTTGAGAACATTTTTGGAATACGAGTATTCGTTCCTCCGATAATATCCGAAAGATGGGATGATGACCATGGGAACCTCTTGTAGAACATGTTCGGCAGGTTTAAACCCTAGTACACTCCCTTTGGGTGGTTCTTAACCGAGACTCCATGCTCGTGACTCACAACAAACCCGTGATTCATGGTTGATCCGTTCAGGCATCTTTAATATCAATGGAACTTGGGTGTCGATAAGGTGTAAACCATAATCCACCAAAATGGATGATTGATATTAAGGAGGGTTGAACCGTTCATATATCGTTAATGTCAATGGAACTTGGGTGTTGATAAGGTGAAAACCATAATCCACCAAAATGGATGATTGATATTAAGGATAATATGAGCCATCGCATGACCTTTGTCTGGTGTGCTTTGCTTGATCCTTGAGTGTGATTGTTGCATTCATGCATTCATACATTCATCTGGATCCATATCATCAGATGAAAAGAAAATTTTCAAGGAACTTAAGGGGTTTATTTGCAAAATTTTCAGACATGGAAAGACAAAAAAGGCATACAAAGAAGTACAGTTTCAGAAAACTCGATCTGAAAGAGTTAAGGAATCTGTCATCCTATGTACTAGATCCCTTGGGTTTCAAAGCTCACTTCGGGAAACTTCTTCCTCTTCTAACTACTCAGGTTGATGAAGGATTGATGAGTACGTTGGCATAGTTTTATGATCCTCTGTACCGTTGCTTCTCTTTTCCAGACTTTCAGCTGTTGCCTACCCTTGAGGAGTATGCTTATCTGATGGGTATACCGATTCTGGATCAGGTGCCGTTTAGTGGCTTAGAGAGTATTCCTACTTCTCAAGAGATAGCAGACTTGTTGCACATAGATGAATCTCTGATTCGTGCTCATATGACTACCAAAGGTGGAAGTCAAGGTCTCCCTTCTGAGTTCCTCATTGCTCAAGCCACTGTTTATGGGAAGGCCATGAGTGAGGATGCCTTTGAAGCCATATTTGTACTTCTCATCTATGGATTGGTATTGTTCCCCAACTTCGACAAGTTTGTGGATGTGAACACTATTGGGATCTTCTCTGCTCTTAATCCTGTTCCGACTCTGTTGGGTGATACCTATTTCTCTTTGCATATGAGGAATGCAAAGGGTGGTGGCGCTATTGTGTGCTGTTTACCTCTGTTGTATAAATGGTTTATTTCTCACTTACCTCAGACGCTCGCCTTCAAGGAGAACAAGGGATGTCTACGGTGGTCTACGAGGCTTATGTCTCTCACTAATGATGATATCTCTTGGTATAACCGTGTATACGATGGTGTGCAGATTATCGACTCTTGTGGTGAATTCTCAAATGTGCCTCTTCTTGGTACATGTGGTGGGATTAGCTACAACCCTGTGTTAGCACGTCGTCAGCTTGGGTTCCTCCTAAAGGATAAACCTAATAACATTCTGTTAGAGGGTGTGTTCTTTCAGGAGGGTAAAGATCCCCAAGGCCTGAAATCCAGAATGGTTCACGCTTGGCGCAAAGTCCACAAGAAGGGCAGGAATGAGTTGGGTCCTAAGAACTGCATTGCATTGGAGCCGTACACTGATTGGGTAAGGAAGAGAGCTTCTGAGTATCTCATGCCTTACGATTATCCGAGACCTACACCTTTGGTTGTGGGTGGGCCTTCAACCCTCCCTAACCAAGGAGTAGAGGAGTTGAGAGACGAAGACCTATCACGTGCCTGGATCCGTGAAAGGGAAGAGTTGCTGCAGTAGATTAAGGAGAAGGATGCTCTGATAGAGTTCCTCGAACATCAGGTCATTGATGATCCTGATGATGCATGGACTTCTCTACTTCCTCAGTCTTCCAAGTTTTGGAAAAGGAGGTATGATCGACTCGCCAAAGATAAAGCAGATATGGAAGCAGCATACGAGAGAGAGGTGAAGAGGCTTCGTGCAGCTTATCTTCCGGTGTCCCGAGCTTCTAGGGATCCATAGGATGCTTATTTTCCTTTTCTCTTGTAATAACTTGACAATGTTGTACTTCTTTTCTCTGATATATTTGACGAGATAATTTCCATATGCGATAAAATGATTAATATTTCAAAGTTTGCAAATAAATCCCTAAAGTTCCTTTGAAATAAAAACAAATCATATGCACAAGCATTGCATGCAGAATATGCATAAGCAGGTTTTGTTCCGGTTTCCTGTCCTGTGGTCTAACTCTGTTGCTCTTCATTTATTTTGAAGACAAGCTGACTCACCGGTACTACACCAGAGCCAACTCTTCGAGATTGATGGATCATCTTGAGCAAGAGGACCGTGAACTCAAGGAGGAAGTCGCCAGACTGAGCGCTTTGATGGAATCGTTCCTAGCAGCCCAGAACCAGTCTTCTCCGACGCCTTTAACTCCTCCCCAGAGGACAGTCATCTCTGAGATTATTTCCTCAACTGTGCCTGCTGCCAGTGCCCATTTTGTGCCAACAGCCATGCCATCCGGTTTTCCGTGGGGGATGCCTCCCAGCTTTATGCCTGATATTCCTGCTCCAACTTTTGCTTCCATGCCGGCATCTAGCCCGGTCCTTGCTGTTCCTCCTCCTGTCGTGCATACCGTGCCTATGGTAGACAACACCATATATCATTCTGAGCCGTCTGAGGGCCCAAATGTTAATGAGAAGATGGACGCTATGAATGACCAATTTCTTGAGCTGCGCAAGGAATTGAAGAATCTTCGAGGAAAGGATCTCTTTGGCAAATCTGCTGTCGAGCTGTGTTTGGTTCCCGGTGTGAAAATTCCTCTAAAATTCAAGGTCCCTGACTTTGAAAAATACAACGGGAACACTTGCCCTCTCAGCCACCTGGTCATGTATGCTAGGAAAATGTCAACTCAAACAGATAATGATCAACTACTCATCCATTACTTTCAGAACAGTCTGTCCGGTGCCGCATTGCATTGGTATATGAGTTTGGACAATGTGAATATCCGTTCCTTCAATGATCTTGGCGAAGCCTTCGTCAAGCAGTACAAGTATAACGTGGATATGGCTCCCGATCGGGATCAGCTCAGGGCCATGTCCCAGAAGGACAAAGAGATGTTCAAAGAGTACGCCCAGAGGTGGCGAGAGTTGGCAGCTCAGATTGTGCCTCCGCTAGAAGAGAAAGAAATGACGAAGATATTTCTGAAGACCTTGAGCTCATTCTATTACGAGCGGATGATTGCTAGCGCTCCTTCGGACTTCACCGAAATGGTGAACATGGGGATGCGTCTAGAAGAGGGAGTCCGTGAAGGACGGATAACCAAAGATGAAGGCTCTTCTGCTAAACGTTATGGGGCATTTACGAAGAAGAAAGATGGAGAGGCACATGCTGTGACCTCCCATGTTAAATCCAGAGGACCCTCTGCAAAGAGGAAGACCGCACGTCCAGCTGGTAACCAGCATCAGGTGGCTCATATTGCACCTATCTTCAGAGATAATTCACAATATCAACACAACAATCAACAACCTTCTCAGCAATATCAACAACAGCATCGTCCTCAACAGCAGGCCTACCAACCTCGCAACAGTAATCAAGCCAGCACGAGTTATGAAAGGAAGAAAATCACTTTCGATCCGATTCCGATATCATACACAGAACTGTATCCCTCTTTGATAGAGCGGAAATTGATTACTCCAAGGGACCCACCGGCTATACCTGTTAACCCTCAGTGGTGGTATAAGCCTTAGTTGCATTGTGTGTATCATTCGGGTGCTCCCGGCCACGATGTGGATAACTGCTTTCCGCTGAAGACTAAGGTTCAAGACCTTATGAGGTGCGGCATTTTGAGCTTGAGGACACAAGTCCTAATGTTAAGAAGAACCCATTGCCCGAGCATGGGAAATCAGTTAACATGGTCCAGGGCTGCCCTGGCAAGTACAAGGTCAAATATGTCAGCCATATTCGACAATTATTGGTCGAGTTGCATCGTTTTCTGTGTGAGTACAGTCATTTGGAGCACGATCATGATAAATGCCGAATCTTCTCTGTTAACAGATTGGGTTGTCGCCAAGTGCGTAAAGACCTTCAAGAATTGCTGGACAAAGGGACCATTGAGATCCTTCAGAACAGGAATATTGATGAAGATGAACCAGAAGTCAACGTCATTTCCCTAGTGTTTCGGGTTCCCGAGCCTGTTATCATTAGATATGATGGTAGCAAGCAGAAGGTTTCTCCTTCCCTGATTATCAAGCCTGTCGGTCCTGTGCCTTATTCTTCTGACAAGGCAATCCCATTTCGATACAATGCTGTTGCGGTGGAAGATGGGAAAGAGGTGACTCTGTCGTCCTCATCTGTTGTGAGTATTGCTGATGTCAGTGGGTTGACCCGTAGCGGTAGTGTGTTTTCAGCACCCCCGAAGCCTCAGGCTAAGGCTGACTTTGTTGAGCGTCCGGTTGGGAATGCAGTGAATGCTCCGAATCCAGCACCTGTTGTTAAACTCTCCTCTGTATAAACTCCTACTTCTGTTGGCCCTAGTGGCAATTCGAAAGAAGACTGTGATGAGATGCTGAAGCTCATCAAGAAGAGTGAGTACAACGTTGTAGACCAACTTCTACAAACGCCGTCCAAGATATCTGTGCTATCATTACTTCTGAATTCAGAACCGCATAGAGAGGCTCTGCAGAAAGTTTTGGATGTGGCATATGTTGATCACGATGTCACTATTGAACAATTTGACAGCATTGTTGCAAACATTACTGCTTGTAACAATTTGAGTTTCTGTGACTCTGATCTCCCTGAGGAGGGAAGAGACCACAACCTGGCTTTACACATTTCCAGGAATTGCAAGAACGACGCCATGTCCAACGTACTGGTGGACACTGGGTCATCTTTGAATGTATTGCCGAAATCCACTCTCTCGAGATTGTCTTATCAAGGGCCTCCCATGAGGCAGAGTGGAGTTGTTGTGAAAGCTTTTGATGGGTCGCGTAAGACCGTGATTGGGGAAGTTGATCTCCCAATCAAGATTGGACCAAGTGATTTCCAGATTACCTTCCAGGTTATGGATATTCACCCATCATATAGCTGTCTCCTAGGCAGACCATGGATTCACGAGGCTGGCGCCGTGACATCCACCCTACACCAGAAGCTGAAATTCGTGAAGAACAAGAAACTGGTAGTGGTAGGGGGAGAAAAGGCTCTCCTGGTTAGCCACCTATCTTCCTTCTCATACATAGATACTGAGGATGAAGTTGGAACACCTTTCCAAGCTTTATCTATAGCCGAGCCTGTTCAGAAGAGAACTCCTTCATTTGCTTCCTATCAAGATGCGAAATTGGCCATTGAGTGTGGTGCAGTTGCTGGTCTAGGAAAAATGATTGAGCTAGAAGATAACAAGTCACGGGCTGGCATTGGCTTTTCTTCTGGGGTCTTCAATAAGAAAGGGCTGTTCAAGAGTGGAGGTTTCATCCACACCGGTCAAGATGAAGATGTTGTTGCTATTCTGGAAGAAGATGCAGAGGATTTTGACAACTTTGTCATCCCTGGAGGGATCTGCCACAATTGGGTCGCTGTGGATGTTCCTACAGTTATCCATAAATCAAAGTAATAATCACTTTGTTTAAAAACCCTTCTCCCATGCCAAAAGGAGAAGTGATGACATTGTTGGCAGCATAAATACAATGATGTTTTCATTCAATAAATTCATGTTAAATGTTTGTTTTTCCAATTGTTTTCCCTTTTCGCTTTTTTGCATGAAATTGGTGATCACAAAAAACCCTAAAAACAAGAATAAAAGCAATCTTTTCATCTGCATAATGATTGCCTTGTTTGATTTCTAAAAAGCTTTCATATCCAAAATCATTATGCAGGTTGATATCTAAACCCATTGAACATAATGATCCAACGCCATCTCCCAATTTTGAATTCCCTGTATTCGAGGCAGAGGAAGATGATGTTGAAGAGATTCCTGATGAGATTACCCGTCTTCTCGAGCACGAAAAGAAGATCATTCAGCCGCATCTTGAGAACCTGGAAACAGTCAACTTGGGGTTTGAAGGTTGTGTTCGAATAGCGAAGATTGGGGCACTCCTGGAAGAGTCTGTTAAGAAGGGGTTGATCGAATTGCTACGAGAATATTCCGATATCTTCGCTTGGTCGTATGAAGACATGTCGGGTCTAGATACAGATATCGTGCAACATTTCCTGCCTTTGAAGCCTGAGTGTGTGCCTGTGAAGCAGAAGCTCAGAAGAACTCATCATGATATGGCAGTGAAGATCAAAGAGGAAGTTCAGAAGCAAATTGATGCCGGGTTTCTGGTGACTTCTACGTATCCTCAATGGGTGGCCAATATTGTGCCCGTGCCTAAGAAAGACGGAAAAGTCCGGATGTGTGTGGATTACCGTGATTTGAATAAAGCTAGTCCGAAAGATGATTTTCCTCTACCACACATTGATATGTTGGTAGACAATACAGCTAAATTCAAGATCTTCTCATTTATGGACGGATTTTCCAGATATAATCAGATCAAGATGGCGCCCGAGGATATGGAGAAGACAACATTCATCACACCTTGGGGAACATTCTGTTATCGAGTGATGCCCTTCGGTTTGAAGAACGCCGGAGCCACATATCAACGAGCTATGACTACCTTGTTTCATGATATGATGCACAAGGAGATAGAGGTCTATGTTGATGATATGATTGCTAAGTCAAGAACGGAAGTTGAACATGTAGAGCATTTGTTGAAGCTTTTTCAGCGTCTGAGGAAGTTTAGGCTTCGTCTGAATCCCAACAAGTGTACATTTGGAGTCCGTTCTGGCAAGTCATTGGCTTTGTTGTCAGCGAAAGAGGTATTGAGGTTGATCCTGCAAAGGTCAAAGCAATACAAGAGATGCCTGCGCCCAAAACTGAGAAGCAAGTCCGAGGTTTTCTTGGCCGCTTGAATTACATTTCCAGATTTATATCCCACATGACTGCCACATGTGCGCCGATATTCAAGCTCCTCCAGAAAGATCAGTCTCATGATTGGTCCGAGGATTGCCAGAAAGCTTTCGACAGTATCAAAGAATATCTATCTGAACCTCCGATCCTGTCTCCGCCTGTAGAAGGAAGACCTTTGATCATGTATCTGACAGTTCTTGAAGACTCAATGGGTTGTGTCCTTGGTCAGCAAGACGAATTCAGAAAGAAAGAGTATGCTATTTACTACCTGAGTAAGAAGTTCACCGATTATGAGTCTCGATACTCAATGCTTGAGAAGACATGATGTGCTTTGGCTTGGTCCGCTAAGCGTTTACGCCAGTATATGATAAATCATACAACTTGGTTGATATCCAGAATGGATCCAATCAAGTATGTCTTCGAGAAGCCTGCTTTAACCAGGAGGATTGCCCGTTGGCAGATGTTGTTATCTGAGTATGATGTCGAGTATCGAGCTCAGAAAGCTATTAAAGGTAGTATCTTGGCTGACCACTTGGCACACCAGCCGATTGAAGATCATCAGTCTGTTCAGTACGACTTCCCACAAGAGGAGATTCTGTATTTGAAAATGAAAGATTGTGATGAGCCTACACTCGACGAAGGGCCAGAGCCTGGTTCCAGATGGAGTATGGTATTTGATGGCGCTGTAAATCAGTACGGAAATGGTATTTGGGCAGTAATCATTACTCCTCAGGGCACACATATTCCTTTTACAGCAAGGCTAACTTTCAAATGCACGAATAATATGGCTGAGTATGAGGCCTGTATTATGGGATTAGAAGAATGCATTGATCTGAGGATCAAGCATCTTGATGTTTATGGTGATTCGGCCCTGGTTGTCAATAAGATCAAGGGTGAATGGGAAACGAATCAGCCTGGTCTTATTCCATACCGAGATTATGCAAGGAGGATTTCAACGTTCTTTACTGAAGTTGACTTTCATCATATTCCTCGAGAGGATAATCGGATGGCAGATGCTCTTGCTACGCTTGCTTCCATGATTGTGGTCAAATATTGGAATGAAGTTCCCAATATTACCGTGATGCGCTTAGATAGACCAACTCACGTATTTGCAGTTGAAGAAGCGAAAGATGATAAGCCATGGTATTATGACATCAAGTGTTTCCTCCAGAACCAGGTTTACCCGCCTGGGGCATCTGTGAAAGATAGGAAAACTTTGAGAAGATTGTCAGGTAGTTTCTACCTCAATGGCGAAGTGTTGTATAAGAGAAATTTTGACATGGTTCTGCTCAGATGCGTGGATAGACACGAAGCAGACCTGTTGATGACTGAGGTCCATGAGGGTTCATTTGGTACTCATTCCAACGGACATGCCATGGCTAGAAAGATGTTGAGAGCAGGCTACTATTGGCTGACAATGGAGTTTGACTGCTGCAAATACGTGAAGAAATGCCACAAGTGTCAGATTTACGCGGATAAGATTCATATTCCTCCGACACTTCTGAATGTGATTTCATCACCATGGCCTTTCTCTACGTGGGGAGTTGACATGATTGGCATGATTGAACCGAAAGCGTCCAACAGACACAGGTTTATTCTCGTAGCAATTGATTACTTCACCAAATGGGTTGAAGCCGCATCATATGCGAATGTGACCAGGAAGGTGGTCGTGAAGTTTGTCAAGAATCAGCTTATATGCCGTTATGGTGTGCCTGATAAGATCATTACTGATAATGGATCTAACTTGAACAACAAAATGATGGAAGAGCTGTGCAGTGAGTTCAAGATTGCACACCATAATTCTTCTCCTTACAGACCCAAGATGAATGGGGCTGTTGAAGCTGCTAACAAGAATATCAAGAAGATTATCCAGAAAATGGTTGTCACGTACAAAGATTGGCATGAGATGCTGCCATTTGCTTTGCATGGATATCGTACATCTGTCCGCACTTCAACAGGGGTAACCCCTTTCTCTCTTGTTTACGGCATGGCGGCCGTACTCCCAGTAGAGGTGGAGATCCCATCAATGAGAGTCTTGATAGAGGCCAAGTTGACTGATACTGAATGGATTCAGAGTCGTTATGACCAACTGAATTTGATCGAAGAGAAAAGATTGACTGCCATGTGCCATGGTCAGTTATATCAACAGAGAATGAAGAAAGCATTCGATAAGAAGGTCAAGCCTCGTGTGTTCCGAGAAGGTGACCTTGTGCTCAAGAAAGTTTCGCGCCCGATTCCAGGGGCAAGTGGACTCCAAACTATGAAGGTCCATATGTTGTCAAGAGAGCCTTTTCAGGCGGTGCTTTGATACTTACAACTATGGATGGGGAGGATTTCACTCGTCCTGTGAATTCAGATGCAGTTAAGAAATACTTCACCTAAATAAAAAAATAGAATAGCTCGCTAAGTTAAAAACCCGAAAGGGCGGCTTAGGCAAAAATGAGCGTCTCGGTGGATTGAAAACCTGGAAGGGCGATCCAGGCAAAAGTTAGAGACATAAAAATGAATTTGCATCCCGCTAGATTGAGTACCTCATCCTGGGGCAATCTAGGCAAAAATTAGGGATTTGGCAAGTAACTGCATCCTGACAAGACTGTGTTCTACATCTGTCATCCGCCAGAAATTTTTGATTCGTCGTCAACTGAAGCTTCGAATACATCGAATTCGGAATTGGTGGAGAAATGGTCATTATGTTCAATGTAGCCCTTTTCCAATATATATCACCAATTTCAAACTTGTACAGATCTATGGAGTCTTGCCATTTGTAGGCTACCATTCCATCAAATAAATTTGAGCTTTTATCCAATTATTCACGCTCTTATTTGTTCCATTTAACAAATATTTTGAATGTTTTAATTGATAAAACGTCATTGTTTTGAAAACTAAATTTTTCATAAATTATTTTTAAACAAAGTGAATGTTCACAATGACACAAAGATACTTAAGAGATCCTCAGTGCTCTCCCAAGGGTGGTATGATTCCCAACAGGGTAAGGCATTTGTTCATATCCCTTGCATCGCCGTATCTCCCTCCTCCGGGCCCCTATTGTGGTTCATCCCTAGTAGAGTGTTGTTTAAACACTATTGTTGGGCAGTTCCCAAGCAGAGCGCTTGTTGAAGATTTAAACCTTCATCTCTCTAGCAAAGCAGCAATCTTTCCTCACCAGCAGGTGTGATACTCTCTGGAAGATTCGGTATTTGGTGGTTGATCCCCAGATTTCCTTCGGATATATCCCCACCAGAGTGGTTGGTATGGTGAACTTTATCTGTGTTGGTTCATCCTTGAGTGGTATGTTTGTTGAGATGTTCACCACTCTCCCTGCAGCAGCAAAGCAGAGATCTTCTCTCCTCAAAAGGATGTGATTTTCTCAACAGGTTTGGTACTTGGTGTTTGATCACCAGTTTCCTCTCATCTCTTCCGCAGTGAAGTCGCCAACAGAGTTGTTTTTGTGGCCGTTTCTGCCTGTGCAATGAAGTCTTTTCTCCGGTTGTGACTGATGATCCCTTTGGAGCCTCTTATGTTTTCCTCCCCTGCAGAGATGTTGTTGTTCCCTGGTATCCGGTCTCCGACAGATTTCTCTGTGCTCTCTGGTGATTTTGGCTTCCCTCTTGAGGGGTAGTACCGGGTGGTTGATTCCTGGACCTATGTGTGTTAGACATGTCTGTTTTGTCAGCATTCATCATACATAAATCATGCTTATATGCATAATCATAACATTCAGATATTCATGTTGCATTCTTTGCCATATATCTTTTGATTGTTGTCTCCTGCTAATTGGTGATATAGATCTCCCCAGTAGATCTCCCCAAGCCAATGTTGGTGTGTCTGATCTCTCCATATAGAGTCAGCCCCTTAAGCAGAAAGTGTTTACCCTTTCCTTCTACACTCCCCACTGAGTTATATCCCCGTGGATGACGGTTGTTTCCGTTTCCTCCCAACACATATTGGGATGGGTTTCCCTATTTGAGTTATTTCCTCATTAGGACGAGTCTTGATTCAGTTTGCCTTTTTGGTTTGATCCTAAATTGGCTCCTTGTGACTGTCTCTTGTGCTTCCCTGTGGTATAAAGGAATGAATTGCTCACTAACCGGCAATCATTCATCTTACCCCTAGCGGAATTTGTGGCCTTCTACCTACTAACCGGTTGTTATAAGTCCTATTGTTGTGGTTTTCTACCTAGTAGCCGGTAGTTGTAAACCCTCTGTTTCCCAGCTGAGTCTGCGGTTTTCTACCCACTAACCGATAGATGTAAATCCTATATTTTTTCTCCCCATCGGAGTCTGCGGTTTTCTACCTACTAACTGGTAGTTGTAAACCCTATTTTCTCCCCTGTTGCAGAGTTAACCCTTGTTGTTCATCCCAACCAATGACGGTTACTTTTTGTGGTTTTCTACCCAGTATCCGGTAGATGTAATCCCCTATTTGACGGTTATCATTATCCAATATTCGGTCTTGATATTCCCTCTTCTGTCGGATAATTGCTTTGAGTAAGCAATTTTATCCCCAGCGGGTCCTCCTTCATTTACCGTTTGCCGGTAATGTTTGTTGTTCCCTTTGATTGGTCATCTTTATATACCTAGTTTGGTATCCCGGTGCCTTTCGTTTTCGGTCGATTTATCCTTCAACAACCTACAACCCGGTTGTGGATAATCTTCCATGCGAGTATATTATCTACGTTATGACGGCAATAGATAATATATCTCATGCACTCATCGGTCGAAGCCTTTTGTGTTTCCCCAGTTGAGTAAGATTCGTTCTCCCTTTGCGGAATCGAATATTCATTCTGCCCCTTTTGTTTGGATAGTTGCCTGGTTTGTGCAATTTATCCCCAGTGAGTCATCTCTCGTCTACCCTGTTGTTGCTGGTAACGTTTGTTTCTCCTGTGATTGGTTATCATTATATACCTAGTTCGGTATCCCGATGTCCTTTCATTTTGGTCGATTTATCCTTTAACAACCTACAACCCGGTTACGGATAATCTTCCATGCGAGTATATTATCTACGTTATGACGGCAATAGATAATATATTTCATGCACTCTTCAGTCGAAGTTTTGTCTTTCTTCAGTTGAGTAAGATTCGTATTCCTTGTGGAATCGAATGTCCATCCTTTAACAAGTTTGCTTTTTCAACTCTCTTCCAGGATGATGAGTGTTTTGGAACACACACCAATTCACGATTTCGGTTGATTTATCCTTTAACAACCTACAACCCGGTTACGGATAATCTTCCATGCGAGTATATTATCTACGTTATGACGGCAATAGATAATATATTTCATGCACTCTTCAGTCGAAGATTTGTCTTTCTTCAGTTGAGTAAGATTCGTATTCCTTGTGGAATCGAATGTCCATCCTTTAACAAGTTTGCTTTTTCAGCTCTCTTCCAGGATGATGAGTGTTTTAGAACACACACCAATTCACGATTTCGGTTGATTTATCCTTTAACAACCTACAACCCGGTTATGGAAAATCTTCCATGCGAGTATATTATCTACGTTATGACGGTAATAGATAATATATTTCATGCACTCTTCAGTCGAAGTTTTGTCTTTCTTCAGTTGAGTAAGATTCGTATTCCTTGTGGAATCGAGTGTCCATCCTTTAACAAGTTTGCTTTTTCAGCTCTCTTCCAGGATGATGAGTGTTTTGGAACACTCACCAATTCACGATTTCGGTTGATTTATCCTTTAACAACCTACAACCCGGTTACGGATAATCTTCCATGCGAGTATATTATCTACGTTATGACGGCAATAGATAATATATCTCATGCACTCTTCAGTCGAAGTTTTGTCTTTCTTCAGTTGAGTAAGATTCGTATTCCTTGTGGAATCGAATGTCCATCCTTTAACAAGTTTGCTTTTTCTCTCTTCCAGGATGATGAGTGTTTTGGAACACACACCAATTCACACCTCGGTCGGTCACCTATTATATACCTACTACCCGGTATCCTTGGTGTTCCTTCCTTTCTGCTCCCTATTATGACCTCGGTCCCCTGTGGAGTCAGATTTCCCTGAGTTAAAATATACCTTTTTAGGTCTTCCTCAAATGTTTTGGTTGATTGATATCTCTCACCCTTATACAGGTCTTAAATATTCATTCTTCCCGAGCTTGTTACCCAGTAACCGGTAACACTTCGTCTTGGTGATTTTTCCCCGTGAAAGTCTCATGTTTTTTTCCAGACATCCCAGTGGAGTTCCCCGAGTGGATTGTCTTTGTCCGGATTTTTATCTGAAGTATCCTTTGTGGATAGTTGTTGCTGTGTTGGCGTTTTCCCAATATATGCATTTTCCCTGGCAGGGATAGATTTTGTTCAATCTTTCCCCAGCCCGAGTCCGGATTTTTATCCGAAGTTTTCCTTAGCTTGAGTCTTTCCATTGGATTTCTTCCCTTTGGAATTCTTTTCCCAGTTTCAAGTCGTGACCTGCTCGCGCATTTTTTCTCTTTTGTTCCCCAGTAAAGTCTCAGCTTTGGGTTGTGATTTGTTCACGCTTTTTCTTTCCTCTTATCCTCATGAGAGTCCCCGGTAGAGTCTCTATTCCTAGTGAGTATATTACTCCAATGGATTGTCTGTTCTCCAGATGTCTTTTCTTCTTTGTGGACGTATATTCCCACATAGTTTGTTTGTTTTGCATGCATACATCTGCATCATGAGGTCTCTTAGGGACCAAAATTTGTCTCTTTGTTATTATTTAAGCCCATGTTATCTCGTCGAGACGAAGATTTTTAACCTTCACTTCTCTGGCTAGAATGATCTTAAATAGGGGCATCTGTAAGACCCCAATTTTTGACCCTAAGATCCCTCATGGCATCATAGCATCTCATAGCTTAAGCCTCAAGGATCATTAAGCATCTTGGCTTCCTTAACTTTGGTTGGGATCTCTTTGTGAGTGATTGTTGATCATCAAGCATGTTTTCATTGTATATCATTGCTTTTCTCATTTTTTGTTTGCTAACCAAATGCACAAAAATATGTCATTAACCTTTGTTACTTGCAGCTTAAGCAGTCAACAGGTCAAGCACATCAAGAGAATCCTTTGTGCAAGTGAGGAGGTATTCCCTTTGAGATGAAAGCAACATGATCATATATTGAGCTTATATGAGCTAGGGTTTCATTTTGAAGCAATCTTACCAAGTGGTAGAGGCCCAAGTTCATCAAGGCAGTTTCAGGTCATCTAAGGACCATTAAGGTCAACTGTGCAGTCAACTGAGGACTTTGAGGTGGGGGAAGTGATTTGAGACATCCCATTCATGTTCAAACAAGGCCTATTCATCATGTTAAACATTTATCTTGAAGATTTTGAAGTCATTGCAAAAGTTTCCCAAAATGGAAAGTGACCTGTAATTTCAAGTTTCCAAAAATGGCAAGTTTTTGGTCCACATTCAACTTGACTTTCCAACATAAAAGAAGCTTCGAATGAATTTTTGGTGAACACGAAAGTCGAAGATCTTTCTCCCCTCTTTTAAAAAAGTCCTATATCATGTCCATTTGATAATTGGTTGAGAAGTTATGGCCAAATGATCACAAAGTATGCATGGAAGTTCAAAGTGGCATAACTTTTGATTCAAAACTCCAAATTGGTCCACTCTTTTTGCAAAATGCTCCTTGTGACCAAGACTTTCCAAATGAATCACTGCCTTGCATGAAAGAAGCTCATATGACCACTTGTCCATACATGTGCATTTTGGAGGGAAATTTGATAATTCAAAATTGGTTGATCATACAAGTCAAATACCACTTCCATCTTGATTATTAATTGATTTTAAGTGAATTTGTACCCTTGCATGGTACTGTTCACGTGCACTTTGGTCATGCTAAGCACACTTGTGCAATTTTGCAATTCACCTCATATCTCTCTAATCCTAATTAACCAAAGCTTAATTCCAATTTCAGTGTGATTAGTGAAGTGGTATATAAGCTAAATCATAACTGTTTTTCAAGGGGGAACAATTTCAGATCTTAAAATTCACATTCCCTCCAAAATTCTCTCTCTTCAATTTTCATTTTTCTTCACACAAACCTTGAATCTCTTTGCATATTCATGATCCTTGTGAAATTCTGAGGAAGATTCATCCATTATTCGTGGCAATTGAGCAAGATCTTGAGCAGAACAAGTGCATGAACATCTTGATGGAAGTTTGAAATTCAGCTAGATCTAAGAGGTTTCAGTGGATTCTTTGCACACAAAGCTTCAAGGCACGCATAGAGGAGTAGATCTGGAGCTCCATAGCAGCCGAGGACACGGTTTTTGATTACTGCATCTCAAGTAAGTTGAAATTCGACCATCTCATTTCTCCAATTTTTTGCCATGAATGTATAGATCTCGCATCACTGAGCATGCTGATATAATTTGTTTTGAAAATGGATGGATATTGATCTTGATATGTTGATTTAAAGTTTGGTTGATGAAAATGTTTTGCTTCGATCCGTTCGATTCATGAGGTTTTAGGCTTAATGAGTGTGATATTCGTGATCCTGATGAGAAGACCTTTCCAACCATATATATTTCATCCATTTCTGGAAAATTTCATTGAAGCTCCGCCGGATTTCCACCGGGGAAGACGACCGGAACCACTGTTCTGGCGTCTCTGCATTTTCCTAGGGTTTTACTGTGTTGGCTTATGTGGCGTCCAAGTTTCACATGCTTGGCATTTCCATTGGATGTAATTGTTTTGACCTCGCTTATGTGTGATTCTGGATTTTTAATTGTGATCTTGTAATTGAACATAATGCCGAATTGATATGTCATGATAAATGCCTTGTGAAATGCTCATTCTTGATCCAATTGATCTGAAATTTTGCATGCTTGATCTTAACTTGTGACATGATTTTTTGGAATTGGTTTGGAATTTTTATCATTTGATATCACTGTTTTGGGCACATGATGATATGTTGTGACAATTTGTGTCACATTTTTGATGTTGCATTTGTGCATTTTCATTTACCTATCATTTGAGCTCTTATGGATCTAATTTTTTGCATGATGTTTATTCATGACATTTTGAGTTCACATAAAAAATATCATGGCCATTGGATGCATTTCTGTTTTGATTTGGATTTTCTAATTTGGATGTCCAACTTTGTGTACATTGTTTGCCTTTGCATGACATGAATTGTTTGAAGCATTTGCCTTATGAATTGATCTTTGTCCTTTTGAGGACATTTTCTTGATTGCTTGAATGTGCATCATGTGAAAGATTGACTTCTGTTTTGGTCATTTGACTTGCTTTTGAACCTAGTCTTTGTACTAGTGGTTTGTACACATACTAATTGTGCTTTGTGTTTCAGGTTTGAGCATTTAGCTTTGATGGTTGGTGTGGCCTCATTATTTGAGATACAAGTTGCTTTGATTACTAACTATTGTTGTGTTGTAGGTCCATTGATGTGATGAACTCACTTGAGTGCTTGCACTTGTGACTTGCATTGTGTAGATATTGAATAGCTCCACTGTTGTCTGTTGGTTTTCTGGATACAATATTAACTGTTTGGCTTTTGTATAGGTACATTAGTTGCTAGCTAGCTTTTGCTTAGCCTTTGCTTTGGAGTGTGGTTGATACACCACTTAGGTAGCTACTCTCTTACTCCATGTAGTCTGGAAGTCCTGACACCTTTTTGGAAGGCATTTGGCTGAAGTCCTCCTTATGAGGCTCTGATTGTGATTGTTTACATTTGTGCCAAAGACCTCCAAGTGAGGCATGTTACTTGATCAGTCCTCCTAAGTGAAGAGGCAATTGACAGATAGAAGGGATTAGCAATCAATCCCCTGTTATTCAGTGAGTCGTTCATTATGCTCGCACTACGTGCTGATGCTCTTGAACAAGTACCCAAGATCTTATTTAGAGTCTGTCAAGTGGAATAGGATCCCACATTCTGGATCCCCACGCTTTCTTTGTCATAAGCTCACCCAGGCCCGGGTTAAGAGCATGAGGTCTCATCCTCATTTCCATCTTTGATCAGCTTCACCCTAACTCTCAATGTTAGTGGTTAAGAGCTTCAGCATACCCCTACAGTTTTGGCTTGTTTGTCGAGGTTGATATGACCCCTCTTGACTAAAGCTCAACCATTTTCTTGAGCCACCTTGTATGTATATAGTGTGTGCTTGTTTTCTTATTTGTGAACCTTTCATGTGTTTGCATTTGGACGTTTGTTTTGAGGAGTCGGATCTAAGTCCATATATTGGCATTCTGTTTCCATGTTGCTGTTAGGAGTCGGATATAAGTCCATCTATTAGCATTCTGTTTCCCGTTTTTTTTGAGGAGTTAGATATAAGTCCATCTATTGGCATTCTGTTTCCCGTTTTGTTTTGTTAGGAGTTGGATGTAAGTCCATTGATTGGCATTCTGTTTCCTCTTTCTGTGGTTCTCTCATGAGACCTGTTTATTGCTTTTGCCGTGTGTTTCCTTATTCCAAAGGAACTTACTTGGATCATCTTTATGATCTCGAGAAAGGAACTCCTATTTGTGGTTTATCCCTCACCTCTCACCCTTAACCTTTTTCATCCTTAACCCAAAACCAAAAACTTTTGTGCAAACATTTTCACTTGTTTTCAACATTAGAAACCTAGGCCTTATGCCTTTGATCTTCAAACTTTATTTTCATAACACTTATCTTGAATTGAATCTTTAAGTCAACTTTGACCATTTTGTACATACTTCTAATTGGTTAATACAACCCACTCAAATGTGTCTCTTTTGTGATTTCAATGATCACTTCTTAATCAAACTTTTCATAACCTTTTGCTATTAGGTTTGAGTTATCTTTGTGGTAGATATAATACTCACCTTTGTCCTTAGTGATTGAATTGTAAGACTTCCATGCTTGTTATAGGGCTAACCCCTCACTAGCATATCGAAGCTATCCTCACATGGTGGATTTGTGGTTTAGGTCGAGTTTTCTCCCTTTGATAACAAAAGACCTTAAGGCTTTTGGACCAATCAATCCACTCACTGTTTTCGAAATCTTTTACCCGAACTACGGGGTTTTGATCCTTATCTTTCATGAGAGGGTACGTAGGTAATGGGTTCATCCATCCAAACACAAAATGTAAATAAACTTGTATATTCTTCTTCATCTCTTCAATCATGTTTGCACAAATAACTTTCATAAACAATAACCTTTGCAACAAGTTGTGAAAAGGGCTCCCTAGGAGTACCTAGGATGCATTGGGTGCCTAACACCTTCCCATGACATAACCAACCCCCTTACCCAGATCTCTGACCCTCTTTTACTAGTTTTGTTACTAAAACTTTATAGGTTTTTGTTCGCTTTCTAACCATTCTTTTGGATAAATAGAAGTGCGGTGGCGACTCGACTTTGTATGATTTACCTTGGATTTAGTTAATATTTCCAATGGTAACGAATACACCGCTACAAGGTGGATGAAGGATTGGTGAATGTATTGGTGCAGTTTTATGATCCCTTGTACCGTTGCTTCACGTTTCCGGATTTCCAGCTTTTGCCTACCCTTGAGGAGTATGCTTACCTTGTGGGTATACCTATTCTAGACCAGTTGCCGTTCAGTGGCTTGGAAAGGGTTCCCACTTCTCAAGAGATAGCAGACATGTTACACATAGACGAATCTCTAGTTGATGCTCATATGACTACCAAAGGAGGAATTCAAGGTCTCCCTTCTGAGTTCCTCATTGCTCAAGCTGCTATGTATGGGAAGGCCATGAGTGAGGACACCTTTGAGGCCATATTTGTACTTCTCATCTATGGGATAGTGTTATTCCTCAACATCGACAAGTTTGTGGATGTGAACGCTATTAGGATTTTCTCTACTCTTAATCCCGTTCCGAATCTATTGGGCGATACCTACTTCTCTTTGCATATGAGGAATGCAAAGGGTGGTGGCGCCATTGTGTGTTGTTTGCCTCTGTTGTATAAGTGGTTTATTTCTCACTTACCTCAGAAGGTCGCTTTCAAGGAGAACAAGGAATGTCTACGGTGGTCCACGAGACTTATGTCTCCCACTAATGATGATATCTCCTGGTATAACCGTGTATATGATGGTGTGCAGATTATCGACTCTTGTGGCGAATTCTCCAATGTACATCTTCTTGGTACATGTGGTGGGATTAACTACAATCCCGTTTTGGCACGTCGGCAGCTTGGGTTCCCCTTAAAGGATAAACACAATAACATTCTGTTAGAGGGTTATTCTTTCAGGATGGTAAAGATCCCCAAGGCTTGAAAGCTAGGATGGTCCGCGCTTGGCGCAAGATTTACAGGAAAGGAAGGAAAGAGTTGGGTCCTAAGAATTGCATCGCTTTGGAGCCTTACACTGTTTG
The DNA here is from genome assembly GCF_024323335.1 of Lathyrus oleraceus. NCBI lineage: Eukaryota > Viridiplantae > Streptophyta > Magnoliopsida > Fabales > Fabaceae > Lathyrus > Lathyrus oleraceus. The sequence goes on from NC_066580.1 coordinate 14,383,850, forward strand.
GGTTAGGAAGAGGGCGTCCGAGTATCTCATGCCTTACGAGTATCCGAGACCTACGCCTATGATTATGGCTGGGCCTTCAACCCTCCCTAATCAAGGAGTACAGGAGTTGAGAGACGAATACCGTTCACGTGCCTGGATCCGTGAACGTGAAGAGTTGCTTCAGCAGATTAAGGAGAAGGATGCGTTGATTGAGTTTCTTGAGCATCAGGTTATTGATGACCCCGATGATGTATGGACTTCTCTACTTCCTCAGTCTTCTAAGTTCTGGAAGAGGAGGTATGATCGAATCGCCAAAGAGAAGGCCGATATGGAGGCAGCCTATGAGAGGGAGGTGAAGAGGCTTCGCGCATCTTATCTTCCTGTGTCCCGAGCTTTAGATGATTGTTTCTAGGGATCCATAAGACGATTATTTTCATTTTCTCTTGTATATGATTGACGATGCTGCACTTCTTTTCCCTGATATTATTTGATGAGATATTTCCATATGTGACAAAATGCTTAATATTTCCAGAATTTGCAAATAAAACTCTAAAGTTCCTTTGAAATAAAAAACAAATCATATGCACAAACATTGCATGCATCATATGCATAAGCAGGTTTTGTTTCCGGTCCCTTGCCCTGTGGTCTAACTCTGTGTCCTTCATTTATTTTGAAGACAAGCTGACTCACCGGTACTACACTAGAGCCAACATTTCAAGACTGATGGATCACTTAGAGCAAGAGAACCGCAAGCTGAAAGAGGAAGTGGCCAGATTGACTGCCCTAATGGAGTCACTCATGGCTGCCCAGAGCCAGTCTTCTCCGACACCTTCAACTCCTCCCCAGAGGACAATTACCTCCGAGATTGTCTCCTCTACTGTGCCTGCTGCCAGTGCACACTTTGTTCCAACAGCCATGCCAACCGGGTTCCCGTGGGGGATGCCTCCTAATTTCATGCCTGAGGGTCCTGTTCCTACCTTTGCTTCTCTGTTGGCATCTAGCCCGGTCCTTGCCGTTCCTCCTCCTGTCGTGCATACTTTGCCCAGGGTAGACGACACCATCTATCATTCTGAGTCGTCTGAGGGTCCATATGTTTATGAGAAGATGGATGCTATGAATGATCAATTTCTTGAGCTTCGCAAGGAATTGAAAACTCTCAGAGGGAAGGATCTTTTCGGCAAGTCTGCTGCCGAACTCTGCTTGGTTCCAAATGTGAAGATCCCTGTGAAATTCAAGGTCCCTGATTTTGAAAAGTACAAAGGAAATACTTGTCCTCTAAGCCACCTGGTCATGTATGCCAGGAAGATGTCGACTCAAACCGATAATGACCAACTACTCATCCACTACTTTCAGGACAGTCTGTCCGGTGCCGCTTTGCGTTGGTACATGGGTTTAGACAGCGCGAACATCCGATCCTTCAATGATCTCGGCGAAGCCTTCGTCAAGAAGTACAAGTACAACGTGGATATGGCTCCCGATAGAGATCAATTGAGAGCCATGTCCCAGAAGGATAAAGAAACATTTAAGGAGTACGCCCAGAGGTGGCGAGAGGTGGCAGCACAGATCGTGCCTCCGCTAGAAGAGAAAGAGATGACTAAGATCTTTTTGAAGACTTTAAGTTCTTTTTATAATGAGCGGATGATTGCTAGCGCTCCTTCTGACTTCACCGAGATGGTGAATATGGGGATGCATCTAGAAGAAGGGGTCAGTGAAGGACGTTTAACCAGAGAAGAAGGCTCTTCTGCCAAACGTTATGGGGCGTTTGCAAAGAAGAAAGATGGAGAGGCACATGCTGTGATCTCCCATGAGAAACCAAGAAGACCCTCTGTGAGGAGGAAGACTCTGCGTCCCGTCAGTAACCAGCACCAGGTGGCTCATATAGCACCTATTTTCAGAGACAATCAACAGTATCAGCAACATAGTAACAATCAGCAACCACATCCGCAATATTAGCAACAACAGCACCGACCGCACCAGCAGGCCTACCAGCCTCGAAATAGTAATTAAACCAGCACGAGTTATGAGAGGAAAAGGGTCACCTTCGATCCTATTCCTATGACGTACGCATAGTTATATCCCTCTTTGATAGAAAGGAAGCTGATTACTCCGAGAGACCCACCGGCTATACTTGCTAACCCCCAGTGGTGGTATAAGCCTGAGTTACATTGTGTTTACCATTCTGGTGCTCTAGGCCACGACGTGGAGAATTGTTACCCTTTGAAGACCAAGGTTCAAGACCTGGTGAGGTTGGTATTCTATGTTTTGAGGACGTAGGCCCTAATGTGAAGAAGAACCCATTGCCCGAACATGGGAAATTTGTCAACATGGTCCAGGGTTGCCCCGGAAAATACAAGGTCAAATATGTCAGTCATATTCAACAGTCTCTGGTCCAGATGCATCGTTTGTTGTGTGACTACAGTCATTATGAGCATGACCATGATAGATGCCGAGTCTGCTCTGTTAACCGATTGGGTTGTTGCCAGGTGCGCAAGGATGTTCAGGAAATGCTGGACGAAGGAGTCATTGAGATCCTTCAAAACAGGAATGTTGATGAAAATGAGCCTGAGGTCAACGTGATTTCCCCAGTGTTCCGGATACCCGAGCCTGTTATCATCAAGTACAATGGTGGCAAGCAGAAGGCTTCTCCCGCTCTGATCATTAAGCCTGCTGGTCCTGTGCCTTACTCCTCTGAAAAGGCAGTTCCCTATCGCTACAACGCCGTAGCAGTAGAGAATGGGAAAGAGGTGTCCTTGCCCTCTTCTTCCGTTGTGAATATTGTCGATGTTAGCGGTTTGACCCGTAGTGGCCGTGTATTTTCGACACCGCCGAAGCCTCAAATTAATGCTGATTTTGTTGAACGCCCGATTGGGAACGTTGTGAATTCTCCGAATCCGGCACTTGCTGTTAAGCCCTCATCCGTACTGAAAACTCCTACTTCTGTTGGCCCGAGTGGCAATGTGAAAGAATACGGTGATGAGATGCTGAGACTCATCAAAAGGAGCGAGTACAACGTTGTAGACCAGCTTCTACAAACGCCATCCAAAATATCTGTGTTATCCTTACTCTTAAATTCAGAACCACACTGAGAGGCTCCGCAGAAGGTGTTGGATGTGGCATATGTGGATCACAATGTCACTTTGGAGCAATTCGATAGCATTGTTGCAAACATTACTGCTTGTAACAACCTGAGTTTTTGTGACTTTGATCTCCCTGAGGAGGGAAGAGACCACAACTTGGCATTACATATATCTATGGGTTGTAGAGACGACGCCATGTCCAATGTACTGGTGGACACTGGGTCATCATTGAACGTATTGCCAAAGTCCACTCTCTCAAAGCTATCATATCAAGGGCCTCCCATGAGGCAGAGTGGAGTAGTTGTGAAGGCTTTCGATGGGTCTCGCAAAACTGTGATTGGGGAAGTTGATCTCTCAATCAAGATCGGACCAAGTGATTTTCAGATTAGCTTCCAAGTTATGGACATTCATCCATCATATAGTTGTCTCTTAGGAAAACCATGGATTCACGAGGCAGGCGCCGTGACGTCCACCCTACACCAGAAATTGAAATTCGTGAAAAATAAGAAGCTGGTGGTGGTAGGGGGAGAAAGGGCTCTCCTGGTTAGCCATTTGTATTCCTTCTCTTATATAGATGCTGAGGTTGAAATTGGAACTCCTTTCCAAGCTTTATCTATAGCTGAGCCTATTAAGAAGAGAACTCCTTCATTTGCTTCCTACAAAGATGCAAAGTTGGCCATTGAGCGTGGTGCAACCACTGGTTTAGGAAAAATGATTGAGTTAGAAGACAACGAGTCCCGGGCTGGCATAGGTTTTTCTTCTGGTACTTCTAACAAGTAAGGGTTATTCAAGAGTGGAGGTTTCATCCACACTGGTCTAGATGAGGAGGCTGTTGCCGTTTTAGAAGAAGATACAAAGGATTCTGGCAATTTCATCATCCCTGGAGGGGTCTGCAACAATTGGGTCGCTGTGGATGTTCCAACAGTTGTCCATAAGTCAACGTAATAATCACTTTGTTTGAAAACCCTTCTCCCATGCCAAAAGGAGGAGTGATGACATTGTTGGCGCATAAGTTGATCAAACCCATTAAACATAATGATCCGACACCATCTCCCAATTTTGAGTTCCCTGTATTTGAAGCAGAAGAAGATGATGTTGAAGAGATTCCTGACGAGATCACCCGGCTACTTGAGCATGAAGAGAAGATCATTCAGCCGCATCTTGAGAATCTGGAAACAGTCAACTTGGGGTCTGAAGATTATGTGCGAGAGGTAAAGATTGGGGCACTTCTGGAAGAATCTGTTAAGAAGGGGTTGATTGAATTGCTACGAGAATATGTTGACATCTTTGCCTGGTCATATGAAGACATGCCTGGTTTAGATACTGATATTGTGCAACATTTCCTACCATTGAGGCCTGAGTGCGTGCCTGTGAAGCAGAAACTCAGAAGAACTCATCCTGATATGGCAGTGAAGATCAAAGAGGAAGTTCAGAAACAAATTGATGCGGGGTTTTTGGTGACTTCTACGTATCCTCAATGGGTGGCCAATATTGTGCCCGTGCCTAAGAAAGATGGAAAAGTCCGGATGTGTGTGGACTATAGAGACTTGAATAAAGCTAGTCCGAAAGATGATTTCTCTCTACCACATATTGATATGTTGGTAGATAATACAGCTAAATTCAAAGTCTTCTCGTTTATGGATGGATTTTCCGGATATAATCAGATTAAAATGGCACCCGAGGATATGGAGAAGACAACATTCATCACACCTTGGGGAACATTCTGTTATCGAGTGATGCCCTTCGGTTTGAAGAACGCTGGAGCCACGTATCAACGAGCTATGACCACCTTGTTTCATGATATGATACACAAGGAGATTGAGGTATATGTTGACGATATGATTGCTAAGTCAAGAACAGAAGTTGAACATGTAGAGCATTTGTTGAAGCTTTTCCAGCGTTTGAGGAAATATAAGCTTCGTCTGAATCCCAACAAGTGTACATTTGGAGTCCGTTCTGGCAAGTTATTGGGCTTCATTGTTAGTGAAAGAGGTATTGAGGTTGATCCTGCAAAGGTCAAAGCAATACAAGAGATGCCTGCGCCCAAAACTTAGAAGCAAGTCCGAGGTTTTCTTGGCCGCTTGAATTATATCTCCAGATTCATATCCCACATGACTGCCACATGTGCGCCTATATTCAACCTCCTCCGGAAAGATCAGTCCCATGATTGGACCGATGATTGCCAAAAAGCTTTCGACAGTATTAAAGAATATCTGTTTGAGCCTCCGATTCTGTCTCTGCCTGTAGAGGGAAGACCTTTGATCATGTATCTGACTGTTCTTGAAGACTCGATGGGTTGTGTCCTTGGTCAACAAGACGAATCAGGGAAGAAGGAGTATGCTATTTACTACCTGAGTAAGAAGTTCACTGATTGTGGGTCTCGATACTCAATGCTTGAAAAGACATGCTGTGCTTTGGCTTGGGCTGCTAAGCGCTTACGCCAGTATATGATAAAACATACGACTTGGTTGATATCCAGAATGGTTCCAATCAAGTACCTCTTCGAGAAGCCTGCTTTAACAAGGAGAATTGCCCGTTGGCAGATGTTGTTATCTGAGTATGATATTGAGTATCGAGCTCAGAAGGCTATTAAAGGTAGTATCTTGGCTGACCATTTGGCACATCAGCCTATTGAATATTATCAGTCAGTTCAGTATGACTTCCCGGATGAGGAAATTCTGTATTTGAAAGTGAAAGATTGTGACGAGCCTACACTTGATGAAGGGCCAGAGCCTGGTTCCAGATGGAGTATGGTGTTTGATGGCGCTGTAAATCAGTATGGAAATGGTATTGGGGCCGTGATTATTACTCCTCAGGGCGCGCATATTCCTTTTACAGCAAGGCTAACTTTCAAATGCACGAATAATATGGCTGAGTATGAGGCCTGTATTATGGGATTGGAGGAATGTATTGATCTAAGGATCAAGCATCTTGATGTATATGGTGATTCGGCCCTCGTTGTTAATCAGATTAAGGGTGAATGGGAAACAAATCAGCCTGGCCTCATTCCATACAGAGATTATGTGAGGAGGATTTCAACGTTCTTTACTGAGGTTGATTTCCATCATATTTCTCGAGATGAGAATCGGATGGCAGATGCTCTTGCTACGCTTGCTTCAATGATTGTGGTTAAATTGTGGAATGAAGTCCCCAATATCACCGTGATGCGCTTGGACAGACCAGCTCAGAGCCAGATTTACCCGCCTGGGGCATGTGTAAAAGAAAGGAAGACTTTGAGGAGATTGTCAGGCAGTTTCTACCTCAATGGCGAAGTGCTTTACAAAATAAATTTTGACATGGTTCTGCTCAGATGCGTGGATAGACACGAAGCAGACCTGTTGATGACTGAGGTCCATGAGGATTCATTTGGTACTCATTCCAATGGACATGCCATGGCTAGAAAGATGTTGAGAGCAGGCTACTATTGGCTGACAATGGATTCTGACTGCTGCAAATTTGTGAAGAAATGCCACAAGTGTCAGATTTATGCTGATAAGATTCATATTCCCCCGACACTTTTGAATGTGATCTCATCACCATGGCCTTTCTCCCTGTGGGGAATTGACATGATTGGCATGATAGAGTCGAAAGCATCCAATGGACACAAATTCATTCTCGTAGCAATTGATTACTTCACCAAGTGGGTTAAAGCGGCGTCGTATGCAAATGTGACCAGGCAGGTGGTTGTGAAGTTTATCAAGAATCAACTCATATGCCGATATGGTGTGCCAGATAAGATCATTACTGATAATAGATCTAAGTTGAACAACAAAATGATGAAAGAGCTGTGTAGCGAGTTCAAGATTGCACATCATAATTCTTCTCCTTACAGACCCAAGATGAATGGGGCTGTTGAAGCTGCTAATAAGAACATTGAGAAAATTATCCAAAAGATGGTTGTTACGTACAAAGATTGGCATGAGATGTTGCCATTCGCTTTGCATGGATATCATACATCTGTCCGCACTTCAACCGGGGAAACCCCTTTCTCTCTTGTTTATGGCATGGAGGTTGTACTCCCAGTAGAGGTGGAGATCCCATCAATGAGAGTCTTGATGGAGGCCAAGTTGACTGATGCTGAATGGGTTCAGAGTCGTTATGACCAGCTAAACTTGATTGAAGAGAAGAGATTGACTGCCATGTGCCATGGTCAGTTATATCAGCAGAGAATGAAGAAAGCTTTTGATAAGAAGGTCAAACCTCGTGTGTTCCGAGAAGGTGACCTTGTGCTAAAGAAAGTTTTGTCTTTCGCGCCCGATTCCAGGGGCAAGTGGACTCCGAACTATGAGGGCCCGTATGTTGTTAAGAGAGCCTTTTCAGGCGGTGCTTTGATACTTACAACTATGGATGGGGATGATTTCACTCGTCCTGTGAATTCAGATGCAGTCAAGAAATACTTCGCCTAAAAATAAAAACTGAATAGCTCGCTAAGTTGAAAACCCGAAAGGACGGCTTAGGCAAAAATGAGCGTCTCGGTGGATTGAAAACCCGAAAGAGCGATCCAGGCAAAAGTTAGAGACACAAAAAATATATAATAATGATATATGTATCCCGCTAGATTGAGCACCTCTTCCTGGGGCAATCTAGGCAAAAATTAGGGATTTCGCAAGTAACTGCATCCTGACAAGACTTTGTTCTACAACTGTCATCCGTCAGAGATCCTTGCTCATTATCAGCCAAAGCTTCAAATACATCGGATTCAGAATTGGTGGAGAAATGGTCATTATGTTCAATGTAGCCCTTTTCCAATATATATCACCAATTTCAAATTTGTAAAGATCGATGGAGTCTTGCCATTCGCAGACTACCATTCTATCAAATAAATTTGAGCCTTTTATCCAATTATTGGCACTCTTATCTGTTTCTATTCAACAAATGTTTTGCATGTTTTGATTAAGAAAATATCATTGTTTTAAACGATCAAATTTTTTATAATTTGTTTTTAAACAAACTGAACATTCACAATGATGAAAGGATACTTAGGAGATCCTCAGTGCTCTCCCAAGGGTGGTACGATCCCCAACAGGGTAAGATTTTTGTCCATATTCCTGGAATGATTGTATCTCCTCCCTCCGGGACCTTTAATGGTTTATCCTACCAAGTGGATTGCTTGTTGAGAGTCACCTCTCTTCCCTTCAGCAGAGTAGCAATCTTTCTTCCTCAGCAGCTTGGATCTTCTTTGGGCAAGAGCCGTATTTGGTGGTTGATCCCGATAAATCCTTTATCTCCTCGGATAAATTCCCCAGTAGAGTTGTTGGTGTGGTGGACCTTGTCTGTGATAACTCTCGTCCCCAGCTGGAATGATTGATGATTCATCCCCTACAGAGTTCTTTGCTTCCTGGTATCTCTGATCCCCAGCAGATCGGATACTCTCTGGTGAACTTGGCTTTCTCTCTTGAGATGTAGTACCGAGTGGTTGATTCCTGGACCTGGTTGTGTTAGATATGTCTGTTTGTCAGCATACATCATACATAAACCACGCATATTCATGCATAATTATAACATTCAGATATTCATGTTGCATTCTTTGCCATATATCGTTGTTTGTTATCTCCTACTATTTGGTGATATACTTCCCCGAGCAGATGTGTGTGTCTGATCTTTCCATATAGAGTCAGCTCCATAGGCAGAAAGCGTCTATCCTTTCTTCCATATTCCCCACCGGGTTATATCCTCGTGCATGTTGATTGTTTTTGTTCCTTCCCAACACATATATTGGGATGGTTTTCCCCATTGAGTTATATCCTCACCGGGACAAGTCTTGATTTGGTGTGCCTATCTAGTTTGATCCTAGATCGGTCTCTTGAGACTCTTTTTCCTGTTTCCCCATGGTAAATGAATAATTGCTCAATAATTAGTAATTATTATCCCCGGCGGAGTCTGTGTTTCTCTACCCTCATACCGGTAGTTGTAAACCCTATTTCTTCCCTTTTTGCAGAGTAACTATTTTTGCTCATCTTTAATTGGTGACAGTTATCTTCATCCAATATTCGGTGACGATATCCCCTCATCTGCTTGGATAATTGCCCTGATTACGCAATTTATCCCCAGCAGGTCATTGAAGGAGAATAGCCATCCAAGGCGCAGCGGAATTTAAAAATTTCTCCATTTAGTGATCCTTACGAATGGGCATGATCAGTGATAGAATCGTTACCTCTTGTGGCGATTCAAACCTTTGGTGCAGATCTCTGATAATGATCAAAACCTTTGATACAGATCCACAGGGCGATCACGAACGTTGAACGATGACAACGTCTCTACTCAGTCCACACGAACGGATTCCTTCAATCGCAGTGCTAGCTGTTATGAATGAAGGCTTTGTGTGAGAGAGATACGAAATTCCAACTCTTCAGTTGTGTTTTCTGTCTCAGTGAGTTGCAATGCTTCTACCTAAGGGGTTCTATTTATAGAACCACTTGTGTGGGCTTCAAGCCAAAAAGCCCACTTAAGTGCATTTTGGCCCATATCTCATAATATGCCAAAATCACTTAAGTACTTGGTACCTTACCATATTTCGTATTCTACTTAAGTACACCGTACCTTACGATGTTCCTTAATTATTCTATCTCTCATCAATCCGTCCTTTGTGTGTGACCCTATAGGTTTTCGCGGCGTTGGCAATCATATTAAATCACGTATTTAACATAATAAACAGTGAGCGGTATCTAACAACACATCACTGCTACCCAAGTCACGAAAATGTCATGTGATCTGACAAAACCTCCTGTGATAATAATTATGTGTATAATTACCCCTTTGCCCTTATGTCTATATTGAACACAAGGTATAGACTGTGTCACCCTTGTCCAGTTCAATATTGGGCCCATAGACATTTATCCTGTTACGCAGGATTGGCAAATTCCATATAGGACACTCATGTCCCTCAGCATGCTTCGTGGAGTACCCATCAACTGTCTTTATGGTTATCCAGTTACGGACAATGTTGGATCATCAATAAAGCACTTGACTCTACATCTAGGATCCATAGTGGTTTCAGGTCGAAGAGTGGTATACACTATTATCACCATGAGAATAACTTATGACACTTTGCATAACTTTCTATATAGTATTCTCATAGCGGGTCAATCCGGTATAAATATTACTCCTAATATTCATACCTATGTTTAAGACTTGATAACTCTTTATCCATGATCCATGAGATGTGATCATCAGTCTACAAACATAATAGTCTTAATGCTTTAATGTTATCCCACTTCACACTAAAACTCGACTACGGATACTTTAAGAATAGTGTCCTTATGTTTAATGTGTTCTCATGATTAAGTCACACTTAATACATTAAATGGACTATCTATTCCAGGGACTTTATTAATCAACCATAATAAATAAAATGCCTTTTCATTATTAATAAATAATTCGATACAAGTACCAAAAGTATTGGCCTCTAGGGCTTACACCAACAATCTCCCACTAGCACTAGAGCCAATCAGGCATACCCCGTATGCCCATTGATCTAGTATGGCCATCATGCTTCTGCTGCGTAATAGGCTTTGTCAGTGGGTTAGTAACATTGTCAAGTGTAGGTACTTTACATATTTTCACACAACGTCTAAGTATGTGTTTGGATCGTTGGTGAGATCTAGGCTCCTTAGCTTGTGCAATAACACCATTGTTATCATAATAGAGACCAATGGGATCCACAATGCTAGGGACTATGCCAAGTTTATTGATCCAAACAGCTTCCTTTACTGCACTTAAGGCAGCAATATACTCGACCTCAGTTGTAGAATCAGCAACGGCATCTTGCGTTGAACTTTTCAAGCTCACAGTGCCACCATTTAAGCAAAACACATAACCATATTGGAATCATTCATATTAAAGCGTCTCAGCACTTTGTCTATGTACTCTGACTTAGGCCAAGCATTTCATGATCTATCTCTATAGATTCTGATAGGCTGCTTCACCCAGGTCCTTCATAGAAAAGCATTTCCCCAACCAAGACTTTACTTGTTGCAGGGTAGGGATATCGATTCCAATGAGTAATATGTCATCTACATATAATACCAGGAATACGATCATGCTCCCACTAACCTTCTTGTAGACACAAGGCTCATCTTCGTTCTTGATGAATCCATACAGTTTTACTGTTTCATCAAGGCGAAGATTCCATGAGTAGGTCACAAGCTCATCTTGATCCATGAGTAATACATCACCTTGATCAGATATCCATATATCTCAGGTAGGTGACGTATCCTGCCTGACCTACGCTGGTCTTGTTCTACTTGAGTAGGTTGCTCTTACACAACTACTTGTGTTTCCTGCTCTAATTCCTCCATAGGTGTATCGATGCTTTGTGATTCTTGAATTTCTTCAAGCTCTACTTTCCTCCCACTGGTTCCTTTGGAATTAAAATCCTTTTCTAGGAAAACTCCAGTTCGAGCGACAAACACTTTGCCCTCCGAAGGATTGTAGAAGTAATATCCTCTTGTTTCTTTAGGATACCCCACAAATAAGCATTGGTCAGATTTGGGCTCAAGCTTAGTTGAAATTTGTCGTTTCACATAAACTTCGCAACCCCAAATCTTCATGTAAGACATATGTGGTCTCTTACCACTCCATATCTCATATGGTGTCTTTTCAACCTTTTGGATGGAACACGGTTAAGTGTGTAAGCTGATGTCAATGGTGTATGTCCTCAAAAGGAGTTTGGAAGATTGGTGTGACTCATCATGGATCGGACCATGTCCAACAGGGTTCGATTTCTTCTCTCAGATACACCCTTCCATTGGGATGTTCCAGGAGGAGTAATTTGGGATAGGATCCCACACTCTTTCAGATGGTCATCAAACTCTAGGATTAAATACTTATCACTTCGATCTGATCGAAGAGTTTTAATATTCTTACCTAGTTGGTTTTAACTCGTTAGGTTTCACCCTTTTGTATTAATGTTATTAATAGGCATTTCAAGATCAAGGACATATAGTCCATTGTTCATTTGTGCAGTAGCATAGAATATATCATTCAAATAAATTGAGCAACAATTGTTCTTATAAATGAAAAACCAAACTTGTCCAAACAAGCAATGGAAATAATATTCCTGCTAATTGCAGGTACATAATAACAGTTCTCTAACTGAATTATTAAACCACTAGGTAAAGTCAATACAAAAGTTCCTACGGCTAAAGCAACAACCTTTGCTCCATAGCCAACTCGTAGGTCGACTTCACCTTTTGCCAAATCTCTACTCCTTTTTAGTTCCTGCACATTTGTACAAATGTGAGAACCGCATCCAGTATCTAATACCCATGATGCAGAAGTAGACAAATTAATAACAAAAATACCTGAAGTTGAAGTCTCTACTCCATTCTTCTTATCTTCCAGGTACTTTGGGCAGTTCCTCTTCCAGTGTCCGGTCTTACCGCAATGGAAGCAGGTGCCTTCTTTTGCTATGCCTCCAATAGGCTTCAAAGCAGCAGTGGATCTGGGATTGGCAACTTCCTTGCCCTTCCCCTTATCACTCTGCTTAGTGGGCCTTTTGTTCTGTCTCTTTCCATTTCCGATCATCAAAATGGACTTCCCTTTTGACTTCAGATTCTGCTCGGCAGTTCTTAACATAGCGAGCAGTTCAGGAAGAGATTTGTCCATATCAATCATATTGAAATTTAGGACAAATTGACTGAAACTATCTGGCAACGATTGCAAGATCAAATCAGTTGCAAGTTCCTTTTCGAGGGGAAAACCCAATCTCTCAAGGTTTTCCACATACCCAATCATCTTGAGTACATGGGGACCTACAGGGGCTCCCTCAGCTAACTTGCTTTGAAAAAGGGTTTTTGAAACTTCAAACCTCTCATGCCTTGCTTGCTCTTGATAGAGCAACTTCAGGTGTTCAATCATATCGAACGCTGACATGTTCTCATGTTGCTTTTGCAATTCTGAGTTCATGGTAGCTAGCATGAGACAAGCAGTTTCATTGGCATCATCGACATGCTTCTTATAAGCATCTCTTTCTGCCTTAGGTGCAGAACTAGGAGGTTCCTCTTCAGGAACAGGTGTCTCCAAGACATACAACTTTTTATCATGTTTGAGGACAATCCTCAGGTTTCGGTGCCAATCCAGGAAATTTGTCCCACACAATTTTTCCTTATCAAGGATTGATCGCAGGATGTTGTTAGAGGTGTTTGCTGTCATGGTAATCTACATAAGGATTAATGAAAATATAAGTATCATTGACATATTCAATTAGGCCTTTAATTAAATATGCTCCCACTATTTTACTCAAAACAAATGACCCTCATCATTTGATTCGGAAAATCCCGTTGGAAGATTTTCTAGTGGGTCGAGATCCATATTTCACTTCGTTCTAAGTCCGCGTAGGCGGATTACACAAAACTAGGTTATTTAGGTAGGAACTCCTTCCAATTGTATCTCATACAACTCTCGAAAATTTCAGTTGGGTGAATAACTCCTTATTCTAATCCATCATATGGATTATTCCCAACTCTTGCTTCTAAACATATATATAATCTTATTATAATTTGTTTAGTAAAGTTTGACCCATTGTTTTAACAGTTGGATATTACAATTATCCCATCGCACCTTACTAATATATAGATCATGCACCTCGCGTAGGCGAAACCTACATTATCCATTACTAGTCTTGATGAGTGTTATAACTTGGAAAGCATAAACTTAATATTTAATTTGAGGGAATTGCAATTTTTCTGATCTCACCGGCTTGTTTATCATATAAACCTTCTCTCACATGCATCAACATACATTCACATGCATCAACATACATACATACATAATGAAACAGTTATGGCCCCTAGCGCAATTGTTCTCCCAAGCCAATGAGAGAACCTAAGGTAGCCTACAACGATCTAAGCTTCTCCAAGCAAGATCTTCAAGGTTGTCCTCTTTTGGCACTGACTTCTTTGCTTTCTCTATATCATTACATTACATGAAAGAAACTCGTTTTACATACGAGGGAGTGAGATGAGAAAAGAAGTTACATTTGGGAGATTAAGAGAGAGGCACGACACGCAGGTCGTATTTTAAAAACCCAAAACAAAACAAAGGAAAACTAAGGCCATAACCGATCACCACAAGACAATAATAAACACTTTATTATTATTATTAATTCCTTTAATTAATTAAAATCAAATTAAATTTCGACGACCGATCACACTACGCAGAGTTAGCCAGGGGTCCGCTGCCTGCTCAAAATTTTTAATGAACAATTCATTTAAAATTGACGTCGTTTTTCGTATCAACACTTGATACTTCAAAGCACTTTTTCTAGCCGAACGGGTGAATTTTTTCTTGCGTTAACCAGTTAACCATATGCGTTAACCGGTTAACACTGTTTGAAAAATTTTAGAAAATTCTTTTCTGCCTTGCGTTAACCGGTTAACCATATGCGTTAACCGGTTAACACTGTTGAAAAATTTCTTGGAAAACTATTTTCCGCCTTGCGTTAACCGGTTAACCAAATACGTTAACCGGTTAACACTGTTTGAAAATTAAAAAAATTTATTTCGTATTGCGTTAACCGGTTAACCATACGCGTTAACCGGTTAACACTGTTCGAAAAAGTGTTTAGAACGCACAACTCTTGTGCAGTCAAACCCCAATCGCATAACTCTCTAACAACACAACCCTTGTGCCGTCACTAACCTTGATGCACCAATTTCAGACCGTCAAACACATCTCGATTGTTAATTCAGTATGATTGATCAACACGTCATTACTTCACCATACTAATGTCGGATCAAGAAGCAAACGACCATTGATCGCTCAAAGGAAAACAATCATTGAGGGTTTGACTGAACGAAACGAGAACACTATATCATATATAATGTATTTTGCATCAGGATTACATATATCACATATATGTAACTTGATCGATCTCAATTTAACCTTTGATTCATTCTGTCTTTAATCATATTATTACAGAACAAAAACAGTTATCAGATTCATGGTTTCGTAAGTGGCTCTGATACCACTGAAGGAGAATAGCCATCCAAGGCGCAGCGGAATTTAAAAATTTCTCCATTTAGTGATCCTTACGAATGGGCATGATCAGTGATAGAATCGTTACCTCTTGTGGCGATTCAAACCTTTGGTGCAGATCTCTGATAATGATCAAAACCTTTGATACAGATCCACGGGGCGATCACGAACGTTGAACGATGACAACGTCTCTACTCAGTCCACACGAACAGATTCCTTCGATCGCAGTGCTAGCTGTTATGAATGAAGGCTTTGAGTGAGAGAGAGATACGAAATTCCAACTCTTCAGTTGTGTTTTCTGTCTCAGTGAGTTGCAATGCTTCTACCCAAGGGGTTCTATTTATAGAACCACTTGTGTGGGCTTCAAGCCAAAAAGCCCACTTAAGTGCATTTTGGCCCATATCTCATAATATGCCAAAATCACTTAAGTACTTGGTACCTTACCATATTTCGTATTCTACTTAAGTACACCGTACCTTACGATGTTCCTTAATTATTCTATCTCTCATCAATCCGTCCTTTGTGTGTGACCCTATAGGTTTTCGCGGCATTGGCAATTATATTAAATCACATATTTAACATAATAAACAGTGAGCGGTATCTAGCAACACATCACTGCTACCCAAGTCACGAAAATGTCATGTGATCTGACAAAACCTCCTGTGATAATAATTATGTGTATAATTACCCATTTGCCCTTATGTCTATATTGAACACAAGGTATAGACTGTGTCACCCTTGTCCAGTTCAATATTGGGCCCATAGACATTTATCCTGTTACGCAGGATTGGCAAATTCCATCTAGGACACTCATGTCCCTCAGCATGCTTCGTGGAGTACCCATCAACTGTCATTATGGTTATCCAGTTACGGACAACGTTGGATCATCAATAAAGCACCCGACTCTACATCTAGGATCCATAGTGGTTTCAGGTCGAAGAGTGGTATACACTATTATCACCATGAGAATAACTTATGACACTTTGCATAACTTTCTATATAGTATTCTCATAGCGGGTCAATCCGGTATAAATATTACTCCTAATATTCATACCTATGTTTAAGACTTGATAACTCTTTATCCATGATCCATGAGATGTGATCATCAGTCTACAAACATAATAGTCTTAATGCTTTAATGTTATCCCACTTCACACTAAAACTCGACTACGGATACTTTAAGAATAATGTCCTTATGTTTAATGTGTTCTCATGATTAAGTCACACTTAATACATTAAACGGACTATCTATTTCAGGGACTTTATTAATCAACCATAATAAAGAAAATGCCTTTGTATTATTAATAAATAATTCGATACAAGTACCAAAAGTATTGGCCTCTAGGGCTTACACCAACAGTCATCTTTCGTATACCTTGTTGTTGTTGGTAACGATTGTTTCTCCCCTGAATTGGTCATCATTATATACCTAAGTTCGGTATCCCGATGCCTTTTCTTTTCGGTCGATTTATCCTTTATTAACCCAGTAACCGGTTATGGATAATCGTCCATGCGAGTATATTATCTATGTTCTAACGGTAATAGATAGTATATCTCATGCACTCTCGGGGCTGAAGCCTTTTGTTCTTCCCCAGTTGAGTAAGATTCGTATCCCCTTTGCGGAGTCGAATATCCATCCTGTAATCGAGTTTGCTTTTAGCCCTCTTTTGGATGATGAGTGTTTTGGGAATATTCCCCAATTCACGCCTTGGTTGGTCACCTATTATATGCCCAGTAACCGGTATCCCTGGTGTTCCTTCCTCTCTGCTCCCTATTATGACTTTTTGTCCCCTGTGGAGTCAGAATCCCTGAGTTGAAGTATACCTTTTAGGTTTTCCTCAGACGTTTTGAAGTTTTGATATCGCTCACCCTTATGCCGGTCTTAGATATTCATCTCTTCCTGAGCATGTTGTATCTCTCACCCTCATACCTGGCGTTCAGATCACATGTCTCCTTGAGCTTATTACCCAGTAACCGGTAATACCTTATCCTGTTGCTTCCCCAGGAGTGTCCTTGTGGACATCCCCAGCAAAGTCCCTTAGTGGATTGTTTTCATCCAGATTTTATCCGAAGTATCCGCTGTGGATAGTTTTTTGCTGTATTGGCATATTCCCCAATACATGCATCTTCGAGTCAACTCGAGTCTTTCCATTGGATCTTTTCCCTTTGGAATTCTGTTCCCCACGCTTTGAGTCGTGACCTGCTCACGCATTTTTATCCCTTTTCTATCCCCAGGAGAGTCCCCAGGGTCTTGGTCTCATGGAGTGAATTGCTCATATGGATTATCAGTGGCTTCTGATTTCTTTGCTTTTGTGGACACATATCTCCATAGAGTGCTACCATTTTTCATACCTACCTTTGCATCATGAGGTCTCTTAGGGACCAAAATTCGTCTCTTTGTTATTATTTAAGCCCATTCTACCCCGTCGAGACGAAGATTTTAACCTTCACTTCTCCGGCTAGAATGACCTTAAATAGGGGCATCTGTAAGACCCCAATTTTGACCCTAAGATCCCTCATGGCATCATAACATTGCATTTACACTGCCTCAAGGATCTTTAGCATCTTGGTTCCCTTTGCCTTTGGATGGGACTCCTTGTGATTGGTTTGAGATCACCAAGCATGCTTGAATTATACATCATTGTTTTTCTTACTTTTGTTTACTAACCAAAAGCACAAAAATGTGTCACTAACATCTTTTGTTTGAAGCTTGAGTATAATCCAAGACACTTTGTGGGTTCTATTTAGATGATCAGTCAACACAAGGGAATGGCTTGAGATACTTCCAACAGGTTCAAATGGGGTCTATTCGTCAGTCAAAACGTTAATCTTGAAGGAGCAAAAGTTTGTCCATGAGCTGTCATGCTCGCTAGGCGAGCAGAATGGGTCGCCTAGCGAGTCCCAAGAAAAGCCACCAGAATCACCTACGCTCAGAGGATTTTCTTGAACTGTCATGCTCGCTAGGCGAAGCCCACGTGTTTGAAAAATAAAAACAAAAAACAAAAAATAAAAATAAATAAATAAATAAGTAAGTAAATAAATAAATAAATAAATAAAATATAACAAAAAATTTTTGGACTTGGGCCTCTCTCATTTGAGCCCACAGGTCCACAAAAATCAGGTTATAAATTCAGAGTTTCAGTGAAACAAAAGGCCATGCTATTCCTATTACCCTGGCAGGGAAAAAGATAGTGAGAGAAGAGCTAACAGAGTTCAGAGCAGCCTCTAGAGACTGAAGGGAACTCATCGGCAAAGAACCAATTCCCTCTCATATAAACCCTAAGAGTGCTTTGCAAACCCAACCGGGCAATTCAATTTCATTCGATCTCTCCAGTCAGGTTTGCCTTATTCCCATTACTTTATGCTTTTAATTTGAATGATCTGAATGTATGAGGTATTATGGGTGAATTTGATACCCTTTTGATGCATGTGTTTGACAAGAGGTTTAGGCCTCCTACCCTTGGTTGCTTTTTGTGAATTTTAATGGCATGATTCATGTGGTTACATTTTGATTTGGGGGCAACTCTTGATTACCCTATCTTGTTTCTCTAACCTGTTTGTTGAGTTTTGTTTTGTGAGGGCTCACATACTCTTGCAGGGATAGCTTGCTTGGTGTTCCGCTTTATTTGTGGGGTACCACCTGGAGGTCTATTCCGATTACCTGTATTGACTCGCTTTCTTTTATGGTGTTTAGCTTGGAAGAGTCTTTGGGTTTCTTATTTATCTAATTGCTATTACTTCGGATCTTTATCCGTACGGTAGATCTCTCGATCCCTTTACTTTTCCCGCATGTTACCAATTTCTTAGGTTTCGTATAGCCTCTCGTGGCATGTCATTTAAGGTAGCGCGGTTCCTTCATCTAGGACTGCCTTTTTGCATGAGCATCCATAAACACCCCAAACGCATTGATTTTTCTTCTCCTAAGAGCATGTTTACTCCTTCTACTATAGGTGAATAAGTCTCAAAAGGTCGAGCATCCGGTAGATTGCGTAGTAACATCGTTCAACCCTTACCCCATAGTTGGTCGAACTACGTTTTGCTCTGATTTTTATCCCATATGAGATACGTAGGCATAAGACGCGATGTCTTAGCGAGCACACTCCTCTTTAACCCAGAGGTAGCCGAGCTACGAAGACTCTGATTCTCAGATTCAAATGAGATACGTATGTAGTGGATGCAACGTCCGTGCGAGTCATTTTCTTTTGACCCTTCTTTTAGTAAGTAGTACATTAGATAAACATACACGCTTTTCTCATCCCTTCAATCATGTTTGCACAAATAAATTTTCAAAACAAAACAACAACCTTTGCAACAAATGTGAAAAGGGCTCCCTAGGAGTACCTAGGATGCTTTGGGTGCCTAACACCTTCCCATTGCATAACCAACCCCCTTACCCAGATCTCTGACATTTTTACTAGTTTTTGATTCGATAAAACTTTTAGGTTTTTGTTCGCTTTCTAACCATTCCTTTGGATAAATAGAAGTGCGGTGGCGACTCGACTTGTATGATTTACCTTGGATTTAGTCAATATCTCTAATGGTAACGAATACCCCGCTACACATCTGCCATCTTGTTTTCATCTCGAGGGATATGATGAAACTCAACCTTTATAAAGAAAGTTGATATCCTCCTCGCATAATCTCTTTATGGTATCAAACCGGGTTGATTCGTCTCCCACTCACCTTCGATCTGATTTACAACCAAAGCTAAATCTCCATAGACGTCAAGATATTTTATTATGAGATCAATGGCTTCTTCAAGCTCCATAATGCAAGCTTCATACTCATCCATATTATTTGTACATTTGAAGGTCAATCTAGCTATAAATGGAAAATGAGTGCCGTGAGAAGTAATAATCGCTGCCCCAATGCCATTAGCATACGAATTAATAACTGCATCAAATACCATGCCCCAACGGGAACCAGGTTCTCGCCTTTTTTCAAGCAATGGTTCATCACAATCTTTCATCTTCAAGTACAAAATCTCCTCGTCAAGAAAATCATATTGCACTAACTGATAATCTTCAATTGGTTGGTGGGCCAAATGGTCAGCCAAGACACTACCTTTAATCGCTTTTTGAGATCGGTATTCAATATCATACTCAGATAACAACATCTGCCAATGGGAAATCCTCCCAGTTAAAGCAGGTTTTTCAAAAATGTATTTGATTGTATCCATTTTGGATATCAAACAAGTAGTATGATTCAACATATATTGGCGCAGGTACTTAGCGGCCCAAGCCAATGTGCATCATGTCTTCTCAAGCATAGAATACCGAGTCTCACAGTCGGTGAACTTCTTACTGAGGTAGTAAATTGCATATTCTTTCTTTCTAGATTCATCTTGCTGACTAAGAACACAACCCATACTCTCATCAAGCACAGTCAAATACATGATCAAAGGTATTCCTTCAATAGGCAAAGACAAAATCAGAGGCTCAAGCAGATACTCCTTGATACTATCAAAAGCTTTCTGGAAATCCTCGGTCCAATCACCAGACTGATCTTTCTGAAAAAGCTTGAATATAGGCACACATGTAGCAGGCATATGCGATATAAATCTTGAGATATAGTTCAAGCGTCCGAGAAAACCTCTGACTTGCTTCTCAGTTTTGGGAGCAGGCATCTCTTGTATTGCTTTGACCTTGGCAGGATGAACATCAATACCCTTCTTGCTGACAATAAATCCCAACAACTTACCAGAACGAACACAAAAAGTACACTTATTGGGATTCAAGTGGATATTATATTTCCTCAATCGCTGGAATAACTTCAATAAATGCTCAACATGCTCTTCTTCATCACTAGACTTGGCAATCATATCATCAACATAAAGACTTTGAATTTAGTTGTATTGTCTACCAACATATCAATATGTGGCAGAGGAAAATCATCTTTCAGATTGGCTTTATTCAAATCTCTATAGTCAACACACATGTGGACTTTTCCATCTTTCTTCGGAATAGGCACAATATTGGCTACCCACTGCGGGTACTAGGAGGTAACAAGGAAACTAACATCAATCTGCTTCTGCACTTCCTCCTTTATTTTTAGTGCCATATCAGGATGAGTTCTTCTCAACTTCTGCTTGACTAACGGGCATTCTGGCTTCAAAGGCAATATATGCTCGACAATCTTAGAATCCAAACCAGTCATGTCTTGATAAGACCAAGCAAACACATCAGAATATTCTCGGAGAATATCAATCAACCCCTTCTTATCTTCTAGACATAGTTGAGACCCAATCTCGATTTCCTTCACATCATCCTCGGAACTCAACTTGACTAGTTCAATCTACTCTTTAAACGGTTGATTGACTTTTTCGTTGTGCTCAAGCAAACAGGATAATTCATCATATACTTCTTCATCATCAATATCTTCCTCTGCTTCAAACACAGGGAAATCAAATTTTGGAGAGGGGGTAGGATAATTATCTTCAATGGGTTTGAGAGTCAACCTGCATAATGATTTGATATTTTGATTTTAGAGAAGTGGAGTCCAAACAAATATTATGCAGGTGGAAAGATTATTATTTATTTATGTTTTTTGTGATTACCATTTTCAGAAAAAGCAAAAGGTAAAAATAAAACATTATAGATATGGATGAATAAAATTGTATTTCATTGATGATAATAAAGGGAAATGCCCAAAAATGTTCACTTCTCCCTT
Source organism: Lathyrus oleraceus (assembly GCF_024323335.1). NCBI lineage: Eukaryota > Viridiplantae > Streptophyta > Magnoliopsida > Fabales > Fabaceae > Lathyrus > Lathyrus oleraceus. Next base: position 14,405,551 of record NC_066580.1, read on the forward strand.
AGGCATAAGAGAAGGATTTTTCTCAAAATAAATGAAAACAAATTACTTAGAACGGTGACTAATAGTAGGAACATGAAAAACAACCCAATTGTTGCAAGTTTGGCCATGTGTCACAAAGTTGGCGCAAGCTTTGTCTTCGTCACCACTATCCTCAATAATGGCAGTTGAGTGTTGATCATTCTCATGAATGAACGCTCCACTGCAGAATACTGGTTTTATAACCTTGACATTGGCATTGAACGACCCTAGTTGAAATCCTAGCCCTACTCTGTTCTTATTCTCAACGACTTCCACAACACGACCCCATTTATCAATACTGCCAGCCTGAATAGCTTCGTGTGAATACTTAAAAGAAGACATGGGTGCCCCAGCTTTCTTTAATTCATCAGCAGTAGACAAAGCTTGGAACGTCGTTCCAACTTCCTCCTCAGCATCAATGTAAGTGAAAGATGACAAATGTCTCAGCAATAATGTTTTCTCTCCACCAACAACGACAAGCTTGCCTTTCTTCACAAATTTCAGCTTTTGGTGTAGAGTAGGCGTCACAGCTCCAACTTCATGAATCCATGGTCTTCCCTACAAGCAACTATAGGCCGGGTGGATATCCATCACTTGAACAGTAATTTGGAAATCACTCGAACCTATCTTCAATGGAAGGTCCACTTCTCCAATGACAGTTTTACGAGAACCGTCAAACGCTTTAACAACCACGCCGCTATACCTCATTGGGGCACCCTGATAGGAGGGTCTTGAAAGAGTTGACTTTGGCAAAACATTCAATGATGACCCAGTGTTAACCAACACATTGGACAAAGCGTCCTCCTTGTAGTTCATTGAAATATGTAGAGCCAAATTGTGATTTCTTCCTTCCTCAGGAAGCTCTTCATCCCAAAAACTCAAATTGTTACAAGAAGTGATGTTGGCAACAATGTGGTCAAATTGGTCGACAATTACGTCATGCTTAACATAAGCATGTTCTAACACTTTCTGCAATGCTTCCCTGTGTGCCTAAGAATTCATTAACAATGACAGCACAAAGATCTTTGACGGTGTTTGGAGCAACTGCTCCACACTGTTAAATTCACTTCTCTTAATCAATCGTAACACCTCATCATCATCGTTAGCCTTAAATTTGCTGGACTCACCAAACTGACAAATTGGAGTACTAACTAGACTCACTGTAGGAATATTTTCTTTCTTCCGTACGGAAACATCTTCCATAACTTTCGGAAACACTAGACTGAACACCCGACTGCTACGGGTCACCTTCGCAATATCCACAATATTTACCACTGAGTCTGCAACTGGTAGAGACAACTTTTGACCATTTTCAATCATTATGGCATTATACTGGTATGGCACAACTTTATTGGATGACATTATTACTGTTGTTTCTATCAAATTGAATAACTACCCGCTCCAGGGTCTAGAATACTGGCACTATGACATTTACATCATCTCTCATATCCCTTAACTGTTGAATCTAGATGACATTCTCATCCATCAACTTCTGGATATCCCTTTTAACTATCATACACCCATGGGGGTTCACACTGCAAATGACACAACCATCATGGTCATGTTCACAATCACTAATTAAACATATATTTCTATGCATTTCCACCAAAGATCTACGGATATGCCTCACATCAAAAACTCTGAAATTCTCGGGACAATCGTTCACCATGTTGACAGAAGCGTTACCATGAGCAGGCAACAGGTTGGCTTTCACATTTGGCGCTCTACCCTCAAAGGACACCATAACACTATTCACAAGCTTTTGAACTTTATACTTCAATGGGTAACAATTCTCTATATCATGACCAGGGGCTCCCTGGTGAAAAGCACAGTGTAAATCTGGCTTGAACCACCATGGTAGTGGCTCAGGAATTTGCAGAGGATTTCTTGGTTGAATGAGATTTTTGAGTACCAAAGACGGGTACAATTCTGCATACGTCATAGGAATAGGGTCAAAAGAGACCTTCTTCCTCTCAAAATTTTGCTGGTGATGATTGTTGTTGTTGTTGTATTTGGCTCTTTGTTGCGGTTGTTGCTGATGTTGTTGTTGAATTAGAACTGATTGATTGGTTGAATTATTGGAAAAAACTGGAATTACTGATGATACTTGGTGTTGATGTTGACGAGATTGAGAACTTTTCCTCACATGAGGCCTTCTCTGCCTCCCAACTGACACTGCATTAGTCTCTCCTTCCTTCTTCTTAGAGAAACTCCCACCATACTTCTTGTGGCTTGATGCTTCATCTTTTGACAGACGTCCTTCATGGACTCCTTCCTCTAATCTCATCCCCATGTTTACCATCTCAGTAAAATCATTAGAGGAACTTGCAATCATACGTTCATAATAAGATAAACTCAACGTCTTCAGGAAAATCTTAGTCATCTCATTTTCTTCCATAGGTGGACTAATCTGAGCAGCAAGCTCCCTCCATCTCTGAGCATATTCTTTGAATGTCTCCTTATCCTTCTGAGACATAGACCTCAATTGATCTCTATCTGGCACCATATCGACGTTGTACTTATACTCCTTGACAAAGGCCTCGCCTAAGTCATTGAAAGTATGGATGTTAGCACTATCCAGGCCCATGTACCATCTCAGAGCAGCTCTAGTCTGACTATCTTGGAAGTAGTGAATTAGCAGTTGATCATTATCAGTTTGAGTAGACATTTTCCTGGCATACATAACAAAATGGCTTAACGGGAAGGTATTCCCTTTGTACTTTTCAAAGCCGGGACCTTGAATTTCACCAGAATTTTAACGTTGGGAACCAAACAGAGTTCAAAAACTCTCTTGCTAAATAAATCTTTCCCTCTCAGAATCTTCAATTCTTTGCGCAGCTCAAGGAATTGATCTTTTATCTCATCCATATTTTCGTAGACATCTGGGCCTTAAGACAAAGAAACAAACATGGGCGCATACCCTTCTGGCACGAAATTTGGTGGCATTCCCCAAGGGAATCCAACAGGCATAGCAGGAATGGGTTGGCTGGTAGCAGTCACAATTATAGACGGTGAAACAATCTCAGAAATGACAGTCCTCTGAGGAAGAGGAGTTGCAGGAGACGGTGATGGCTGGTTCTGGGCAGCAATCACGAATTCTATCAGCACCGTAAGTCTGGAGATCACATCCTTCAGCTCTCTATTCTCTTGCTCTAGATGCTTCATTCTCTTTAGTCGATTAGCACGAGTGTTGTAGTGGTGAGTCAGCTTGGTTGATACACAGAAGAAGAATTGATAAGACACTTGGCGGAAGGACCGTGTTATGCAAATGATGCATGAAATGCAATGTTTTTTATTTGTTTTTAATTTCAAGGAATATATGAAGCCTTATTTGCAAATATATATATTCAATTAATAATAACAATTAATAATAATAATTCGATTGACCATAAAATATCTTTTTATTCATCAAATTTGGAAGGATTACACTGAGTACAATTTCAGAAACCAAAGTACAAATACAAGAGAAAAGGAAAATGTCATCCTAAGAACCTTATCAACTACATCAGATGATCTAGCTATGGGTGTATACTTCCTTCGGATGCGTCAAATGTCATACTCAAAGGATGTCTTCATCTGAGCCTTCTCAAGGACAAGCTAATCAATAATCTTCTTCCAAGCACTAGAAGGCTGAGGCATGCTAGAGGAAAATAAGTCTTTTGGATCTCTCTATATCTTAACTGCACAGTCTTCAAGAATCTCAATAAGTGCATCCTTGTCATTCGACTCAAGCTGCAACTCCTCATGCTTTCGGTTCAAAGCATGGAATCGTTCTTCCCACATATCTTTCTCTTACTTCATCTTGGAAAGTGCGTCTTCCAACTTCTCTATATCTTGGTTAGGGAGAGTTAATGGCTCATCCATCACCAAAGACGTAGGTCTTTCACAAGCGTATGACATCTTCGGCTCTAAATCTATCTTCTTCACCCAAATAGTGTAAGCTTCCAAAGTTACATAGTTGCGCGAACCAAGCTCAGATCTTCCTTTCTTATGCATATTATTCCAAGCATGCATCATCCTTTTCTTCAAAAGTTAGGTATATTTACCCTCCTGATAGAATAAACCTTCTAACTTAACGTTATTAGGTTTATCTCTCAAGGGGAACCCAAGTTGATGACGAGCCAAAGCAGGATTATAGTTGATTCCTCCTTGTGTACCAATAAAAGGTGCATTAGAGAATTCACCACAACTGTCAATAATGTATAAGCTACCCAATGCAGAATTATACCAAATAATATCATCATTAGTGAGAGACATAAGTCTCTAAGACCACCGTAGACATTGTCGGTTCTCCATGAAAACAGGCGTTTGAGGCAACTGCAAAATAAACCAATTGTACAGAAGAGGAAGACAACACACAATAGTCCCACCACCTTTAGAATTCCTCAAATGCATAGAGAAATACATGTCACCCAACAAAGTCAGAACAGGATTCCCAATCAAGAAAATTCTAGTGGCGTTAACATCAACAAATCTGTCAATATTAGGCAACAAAGTTAGGCCATATATGAGTAAAACAAAGATAGCTTCAAAAGAATCCATGTTACTGGCTCGAGAAAAAACATTAGCTTTACCAATGAGGAACTCAGAAGTTAACCCAAGAATACCTCATTTCTTCACCAAATAAGCCTCAATCTCAGACTTCTTCAGATGAAGAGCTTCAGCTATGACGTGAGATATGGGAATCTCCTCCAATCTACTGAAAGGTACCTTGTCATATACGGGTATACCCAAGAGATGGGCATACTCCTCCAACATGGGCAAAAAATGATAGTCGGGAAAACTGAAGCACCGATAAAAAGGGTCATAGAACTCAACCAAAACACTCAAAAGTCCTTCAATCACATCAGTAGATAACACGGACAAAAGCTTCCCATGACGTTGCTTGAAGTCCAAAGGATTTAATGCAAAGGATGACAATTTCCTTAATTCCTTCAGATCAGGACATCTGAAACTGTACTTCTTAGTATTCCTTCGTCCATAATCCATGGTCTGAATATATTTGCAAATAAGACCTTAGTTTCCTTGAAATTTACTTTTTTGTGATGAATGTTATGATGCGCATGAATGCAACAATCACAAACAAGGGATCACACACAAGGAAAACGCAAACAAAGGTTAAGGGATGGATTAAGTCATCATCAAGATTAATCATCCATTTTGGTTGATTATGGTTTTCACCTTATCAACACCCAATTTCCATTGATATTGACAAGACTTGATTGGATCAATCGAGAATCAAAGGGTTTGTTGTGAGTCACGAGCATGGAGTCAGGTTAGGAACCATCCCAACGGAGTGTACTAAGGATAAAAACTTGTAGAGCATGTTCTAAAAAGTTCCCTGAGTCTCGATTCCATCTATCGGATACTATAGGTTAGGATGACTGACTCATCAACCCATAATATTCTCATGAGAAACTCATCTGAGTGTAGTATCGTGTAACAACTATTATCAAGTCTATACTTGAACAGTCTCCGCACTACGTCCTAAATATGCCAAGTTGGGTTAAATGTTCTACGGTCCTCGGCTTCTCGGACCCGAAATCATAGAAAGTAATGCCTATCAACAAATAACTTGTGTGACATCAGTAACTATAAAGAGGTCTCCACTGAGTAGATGGGTATCAAGCCAACTTGTTAAGTACTACTCCATATAAAGTTGAACATGACTATACCATCCTCCTATCTTAATTTCACTCAAGTTCGGGTTAGAACTTATCTCACCACTCAGAGATCACCAAGCACAACAGACAGATTATATCACACAAACAATATATATACAAACATCAAATATAAAAATATATACACATAGAAAAAGTAGGATAAACCCATTGAGGACTACTCCCCAGCAGAGTCGCGACTTAGTTTTTCTAGCGGTAAATTCGTGACCATCAAGCTATGGATAAACCTAACGTTAGTAAAACCAGAGTCGCCGCCGCGCTTTTATTGTTTCCAAAGGAAAAGGGAAAAGTACGAACAAAACCTAAAATATAAGAAGTTTTCAAATCAAAACTAATAAAATGCCAGATATTACAAGTAAGGGGATTGGTTACATAGAGGGAAGGTGTTAGCACCCAAAGTCTCCTAGGGACTCCTAGGGAGCCCTTTTTTATGTATGCATATGTTTTTGGTATAAAAGATGTTTGATAAAATATAGAGTGTGGGGATGAGAAAAGAATTCATTGATTATATTTTTGTGTTTGAAAAGACCTTCGGTCTTTTGCCTACGTACCAACATAAAAATGAGGGATCAAAACCCCGTAGTTTGTGGTAAAAATTTCAAATAAGTTGGTGAATTTATTTTAACAAAAAAAATTAAGTAAAAAGGGAATAAAAAGCCAAAGGTTTGAATGGGGTTGTGTAAGACCCCAATTTTGACCCTAAGATCCGTCATGCTATTCTCATCATATGCATTAACATTGGGATCACACCTTGGCATCCTCCTTACCCCTCATTCATTGGGTTTGCATTGGGAGAGATCACCAAGAACATTTGATTGTATAATACTTCATTTTTTCTTTTTATACTAACCAAAATACCAAAAAGTATGTCATTGTATAGTTCAACTTTTTTGTAGGTAGTGTACATGCTCACCTATGCTCTATCAAGCTCATATATAGGGTTTAAGACCCTCATTGCAAGGAGCTCAATCAAGAATTGGTTTACTTTGGATCTAAGTGTCATATATTAATCCCTATGATCTTCACATGTTATTTTTATTAAGAAATCATCAAGAGTTTGGAGTTAATTTGCCTTGGAAACCCTAATTCATCTGGGTATCTTATGTGACTTCTTCAACAAGTTTCTTCATCAATTGGTCAAATATTTCAAGGGATACTTAACATCTCATCCTCTTATGCATATATGATCCTCCATGAGTCCCAAAAGTCAAGAGAATATCAAGCTAGCAAGTTGGTTCATGGTGGTTGACCAGAGGAATTCAACTGGTCAAAACTGGGGTTCCCTAGACCCTATCTCCTACAATGTTTATCATACGAAAATTATTCCAAGAGAAACATTACTCTAAATGACATTCCAAACAACTTTCATGTTGAGGTCAAGAGCTAGTTTTTCTTGGAAAGTCATTTTGTATGGTGAAAAATTATAGGTCATTTTATCTAAACCCTAATTTAGAGGTCAACTTCCCAAGACCATAACTTGCTCAATGGTTATGATATGAAATCCATTCAAATTGAATGATCAAATTAAATATGTCTACTTAAACTTTTATGTTTGGAGGAAGTGCAAATTCAACTTGAAAATACATGTGATAAGAGAAAACATTATAGGTCATTTTGGGCCAATACTATTGAACAAGTGATTTTCCTCAACCTCTAAAATGCATTACGCCTTCATGTTAAATCCAAATGTGGTAAAATTTGTGACCAATTTGAAGGAATTTGAGAGGTCTACAACTTTGGTGAAGGAATTTTTCTCATTTGAAGTCCATAGAAAAAGTTACTCAAGGTGGAAGAAGTGAACATATGGCTTGATACTTAGATTTTTTTTTATATGTTTGATTTTCTCAACTTCCACCTCAAAATTCATCATGATCCAAGATTCAAATGAAAAAGTGTTCAACATTAAAGTTGTTCCTCTTGATTTAAACTTTCCAAGAAGTCTAAATTCATCTCATTTGGACAAAGTATGAATGACTTGCACATGGCTTAAAGTTGAAGGACCATTTGGAAGATTTGAAGTTCCACTTTTCATACACGATTGCATGGCCTTTCCACATGATTTTAGCATTGCTTACAAATAATTTTGGACCTAAGTGCATCATTTGATGGGCCTATCAAACGCACATGCAAACGTGCAAGTGAGGTTTCCAACTTTGGCCAAAAATGGAAGTGTGCAATTATCAATCTTCTTGGCTATAAATAGACTTCATGTTGTTCAGAATTAAGGACCCTGGCACGCAATCTTTGAATCAGCAACCCTAAACCCTTACATTCAAAGGATAAGCTTGAAGATTTTCTTTGAAAATCGAGTTTGAATCTCTCACTGTTTTTGAGATTGAAACTCCAAGAGTTCTTCCTTCTCTTTAATCCATTTCCACTCCATTAAGCATCTGAAGCAAGGCCAAGCATAATTGAGAGCAAGATCGTGCCAATCTGAAGCTACATTAAAGGTGATTTTCAGAATTTTTCATCTCTTCGATTCTCACTCAATTCTCCATTATTCTTCTTGATTTTTGGTTGTTTGAAGTCCTACCAATGTAGGCAACAAGATTGAGTTGCTTAGAGGTCAAATCGAAGTAACTCATATCATGATCCTTAAATTTCAACTCCCTGTATCTTTCTATATACTTGGAATTAGACAAAATTGAGGCCAAATTCGAGCTTCTGAGCATTTTTTCTTTAAATTCATGTCATCATTTTTCATTTTGGTGATGGTTGAGGGTCGATCAGTCCGGTGAGGTCCACCGGAGAAGAAGACCGGAGCTCTGGCTCCGGCGATGTGGTGGCATCCTTCTGAACCACATGATCCGTTTAAATTGTTTTAATCCTAAGCATCCAAAGTGATTACCACGCGTGTGGGACATTTGACTAGGGAACACATGGATAGCGCGCTCTGATCCACTTGATCTTCCACCTCAATTAATGAGAGAGATCAAGTGGTCCACGTTTTTTTGTAATTTCTGATTTTTATTTTAATTGCCTTATTTTCATTAATTCATATTAATTTTAATATTGATCCAAAAAATATGGGACTTTCACAAAAAATTCTCAAATATTTTCCTCTTTTATTTTCTGAATTAAAATTATTTTTTGGATCAATATTAATATTTTTTATGATTTAATTATTTTTGTGCATATTATTAATTGTTTAAAAATACTTTTAAGTCTCCAAAAATAATGAATTTTTTTTCCAAGGTCCTTTGACCTTGTTTTACCTATGATAACTCTCTTGGCCATTTATTTGGTGTTTTGAAGAGGTTTTGGTTTTTTATCAACCATAATTTAATTTAATGTATTTTTAATTTATTTTTAATTGTTTAATTGTGAATAAATTATGTTGAGCTATTTCCATTGACTTGTTGAGTTTGACTATTGTTGTTGGGTCTTGGTCAAGGTTGATTTGACTTTGTTGGATAAAATCATGGGATTTAGGGGATTGATAAAATGTACATTTCATCTCCCAAAATGAATGAATGATTTTAATTTGATAAAAGTCCTCCCATGACCAATTTGTGTTTGTCTCATCCCCCCCCCCCCCCCCCCCCCCACTTTTCATCTTCAATATTATTCTATCACATCTATTTTATTGATCAATGATATCTCTATATCCTAAGGCTAATTGGTTCATAAACCAATACAAGTATGGATGAGATTAGGTCCACCCTTTTGCCATTTTCTTTTAAGTGTGGTATGTTTTAGGAGTATGGTTCATTATACCATATCTCTAGCATGCATTAACACTAAAATTTCTATTGCCCGACCTCAAATAGTTGTGACTTCTACATAACTCCAATTATGATTGCTTAACATAATGCTAAATTTTGACCCAAAAAGCATAACATTCTAGTAAGTGAGATTGTAAGTCTCCCCCCTTTCTTGGTATTGTGTGGAAACTTGGCCTTTTTTCCTTCCTTTGGAAGATGTCTTGGTTCAAGGATCCATGCTTATGAATAGAGGGTTGAGTGTTCTCCAAAGAATGACTTAAACAATTGAAAAACAAAAACAATACTAACTTCTAATCAACTAACATTTGACTAACTTTTAATTTCAAGCCATTTACTTTTATGCACTTTAAATTCAAGTCTTTTATCATTTGCCATTATTCATACCATTTAACTTGTTTATCTTAATGTCATTTTCACTTTGATCATTTGAGCCATATATTATGATTGTATATACTTGTTTGTGTATTCTGTTTGTGTTTGTGGTCTTTTGACCTTAATGTACATAATAACAACAAAAACTCTTAAAGAAATATTTGTATGGATTATTGGATTTGATCTGAGACTTGGACTTAGAATTAGGCAACATTCCCTATGCAAAAGGACTTGGCCAATGCCAACTTTTCTGAAACCAAGTGCTTGTGAATTGAATTTCCATCTGATGCAAGTCTTGAGATCCATTTGAGTTCATCTGGTGCATGGTCTTGATGAAGATGTTACTTTGAACATGTGTCTAATGCCTTATTCTGAGCCATTCAAGGAGTATGTCATCTGATGGAAGGGAGCTTAAACGAAGATATCAAGTTGCTAGCTTGGATGCAGATATCTTTATTTGATGCCTTACTCTTCATCTCGCTATGTGTGTATTGATATTGCTTGATTCTAAAGTCCAAGGGAAAATTGGGTTTCTATATGACATTCTTGTCTATTGGATTTCATCCCATTAGTCAGATCTTTTCAACCCTTAACTTTTAAATTTTTGCTTAGGATTAGTCTCTTCATCTCCTCCCACTTCTTAAATTTTAAATCTCTCCCTCTTTTCAAAATCTTCATTGCTTGTGATTTCTAAACTTAGACTCTTTATTGCAAATTAGAAACTTTGTCCTTATGCCATTTCATTTTCAAACTCTTTTTCTTAATCAAATTTGTAAATGAATTTAACTATACATGACTTAAATTTTCAAAAGACAAAAAAGAACTAACACCCATTGAAACTCTTTTAGGCCTTTTGTGCCTCTTTCAAACTTAAAATTTTGTTAAAAGCAATTGACTCACTTTGAAATTGTTACCACGAACTACGAGGTTTTGATCCCTCATTTTTATGTTGGTACGTAGGCACAAGTCCGAAGGTATTGTCAGACACAAAAATATAATTAATGAATTCTTTTCTCATCCCCACACTCTATTTATTGAAAACATCATTTTATACCAAAACACATACACACATAAGAAAGGGCTCCCTAGGAGTACCTAGGACACTTTGGGTGCTAACACCTTCCCTCTGTGTAACCAACCCTCTTACTTGTAATCTCTAGCATTTTATTAATTTTGATTTGAAAACTTCTTACCTTTGGGTTTTGTTCGTACTTTTCCCTTTTCCTTTGGAAACAATAAAAGCACGGTGGCGACTCTGGTTTTATTGACGTTAAGCTTATCCATAGCTTAATGGTCATGAAATTACCGCTACAGGTTGTTAGTTCTTTTTTTCTTTTGAAATTTAAGTTAATATGGTTAAGTTCATTTACAAATTTGATTAAGAAAGAAGTTTTGAAAATTCATTGGCATGAGGCCAAGGTTTCTAATTGTTAAAACGTGTTTAAGTTTGAAATCACAAGCAAAGAAGGTTTTTGAAAAGAGGGAGAGGGTTTGAAATTTAAGAAGTGGGAGGAGATGAAGGGAGTATCCTGAGCAAAAAATTAAAAGTTAAGAGTTGAAAATATCTGACCAATGGGATGCCATCCAACAGACAAGAATGTCATATAGAAACCCATTTTCCTTTGGACTTTGATCAAGCAATAAGCAATAAGCTATGAGTAATATCCAGACATCATAAAGATCAAGGCATCAAATAAAGAGAGCCATATCGAAGCAAGCATTCGAATAGCTAGCAGTCTTCAACGTCTTCCAATGTAATAGATGAAATATTCCTTGATCAACTCAGAATAAAACATCAGACATAGACCATAACAAAATAACAATTAATCATAGAGACAAAGTAGTAGATGAATCAAAGAGACCCAAGGTCTTGTATCAGATGAAAGTCACTGTCAAAGATAACTTAGTCTCAGATGTTGGCATTGGCTAAGTCTTTAGCACAAGGAATGTTGCCTAGTTCTAAGTCCAAAAATTCAAATCAAATCCCAACAGCCGACCATATGTTTTTTAGGGTTTTTTGTTGTTATTAGGTGTTTTAGGGTCCTAAGACCACAAACAAAATCAAAACACACAAACAAATATATACAATCACAAGATATGGCTCAAGTGAGCAAAGTGAAAATGACTTGGAACATAAATAAGTTGCATGAAATGTAAATTGCAATGAATGATAAATGATTGAAATTTAAATTGCATAAAGTAAATGACTTGAAAGTAAAAGCATAATGAATAAGAGTTAGTCAATGGTTAGTCAAATGTTAGTGATGAGTTTAATTTTGTTAAGTCATTATTTGGAGAACACTTAACCATTCATTCACAAGTATGAATCCTTGAACTAAGACATCTTCCAGGAGAATGGCTCCAACTTGGATAATTCAAAAAGTATGCCACTAGCTCTCATGAAAGGAAAAAAGGTCAAGTTTCCATACAATACCATGAAAAATGGGAGACTTACAATCTCACTTACTAGAATGCTATGATTTAGGGTCAAATTTAGCTCTATGTTAAGCAATTGTAATTGGACTTATGTATAAGTCACAACTATCTGAGGTCGGGCCATAAAAATATAAGTGTTAATGCATGTTAGAGTTTTGGTACAAAGAACCAAACTTCTAAGTGTCTCTTTACAATTTCAACCTAGCAAAAATTTCTTGAAACTCTTCCCTATTCTCAATAGGAATTGTGGATGATGATGTTATTGTAAGACCCCAATTTTGACTCTAAGATCCCTTATGCTATCTCATCAGTTGCATTGGCTTTGGGATCACACCTTGGCATCCTACTTACCCCTCATTCATTGGGTTTTCATTGAGAGAGATCACCAAGAACATTTGATTATATCATACTTTATTCTTCTTTGTCTACTAACCAAAATACAAAAATATGTCTATGTATAACTTTGTTTCTTGTATAGGTAGTGTGTGCATCCACAAAAACCTTATCAAGCTCACAACCAGGGTTTGAGACCCTCAGTGCAAGGAGATTAATAAAGATATGGTTAACATTGGTTATAAACATCATATATGGGTCCCCATGATCTCCATTTATCATTTTGATCAAGAATTCATCAAGAGTTTGAAGCTCATTTGCCTTGGAAGCCCTAATTCATTAGGGTATCTTGTGTGACTTCCTAAGTAAGTTTCTTCAACACTTGGTCAAATATATCAAGGTATAATTAATCATACATTACCTCAAGCATATATGATCCTCCATGAGTCCCAAAGATCAAGAGAACTTCAAGTTTGCAAGTTGGTTCAAAGAGGCTGACCAGAGAAAGTCAACAGAACCAATATGCGGGTCTCACAACTGAGAACCCGAATCAACATTTAAAAGTTTTTATCCAACTAGCTGACACCTTTAAATCTAATGGCGCTTCACCCGATGCAATCCGTTTAAGATTATTTCCTTTCTCCCTCATGGATAGAGCACGTTCATGGCTAGATTCACTTCCAACTAATTCAATAACTACCTGGGAAGACCTTAGGAGAGTATTCCTTGCTAGATATTTCCCCCTAGTAAGACTGTTGTTCTTCAAAACCAAATAACTAGATTTGCTCAAAACCAAGGAGAATCACTTTTCGAAGCTTGGGAGAGATATAAAGAGCTATTAAGAGTTTGTCCACACCATGGCCTAGAACAATGGTTGATCGTTCATACATTCTACAATGGACTCCATTATAACACCAAGATGAGCATCGATGTTGCCGCAGGTGGCGCGCTGATGAACAAACCTTATCCAGAAGCTTGTGACCTAATTGAGGATATGGCCCAAAACCATTACCAATGGGGAACTGAACAAGCATCAATAGAGAAAAAGGAGACCCAAGGTGGAATACATGAGGTAAGCTTTCTAGACATGATGCAGGCAAAAATGGACGCTTTAGCCCTTAGGATCGAACATATGTCTACAAACACTAACACCGTAGCCGTAGTCCACACAGAGTGCGAACTTTGTGGATCTAAAGGACACGAATCGGCAGAGTGTAACCTTTTGAACGAACTGAATACCGACCAAGTGAATTACGCCCAAGGTAACCCATTTTCAAACACTTACAACCCTGGATGGAAGAATCATCCGAATTTATCTTATAAAAACCAGAACCCTATCCAAAATCATGCACTTCAGGGACCGCAAGGTTATCAAGCCCTAAAACCAAAACAACCTATGCAAGTCGTGCCCTAGAAGTCTAACTTTGAGAAAATCATGGAGAGCTTTATATCGGGCCAGACTCAGCAAAATAAAGAATTCCTAAACCAGAACATTCATGTAAACGAACTTATAACGCAATTAGGAACGACGATTGATCAGATAATTACTCACAACAAGATGCTTGAAACCCATATCTCACAAGTAGGACAAAACCAAGCCCCACAAACTACACCTGGAGGCCAATTCCCTAGACAACCTCAACCAAACCCTCGAGGGCAAGCTAACGCTATCTCGTTACGAAGTGGGACCGCTTACGAAGGGCCTCATAACCTAGCAATGAGCGAGTCCAAAACTTCTAAAGAAAATGTACCTACCGACCAAGAAGAGGAACCGGAGGAAACCGAGAAACAAACCAACCAAGAAGGTGAAGCCAAGGATAAAACTTACAAACCACCACCCCCGTACAAACCACCAATCCCATATCCGCAAAGACTTAAACAAACCAAAGTCAATAACCAATACCAAAAATTTATAAAAGTGATAGAAAAGCTTCAGGTAGAGATTCCTTTCACCGAAGCTATCACCCAAATTCCGTCTTACGCCAAATTTCTCAAAGACATCTTAACCAACAAGCGTAGGCTCGATGATCCAAAACCATTGGAATGCAATTTTATTTCTGAGGATAAACTTGCTAAGAAGGAGAAAGACCCTGGTAGTTTTTCATACCTTACATTTTAGGGAGTCATGTGATCGACAAAGCTTTCCTAGACTTAGGTGCTAGTGTACGTTTAATGCCCTTAGCTGTATGTAAAAGGTTAAACCTAGGAGAATCGCAACCAACTAAGATGTCCCTTCAATTAGCCGATAGGTCTGTTAAGTATCATGTAGGCATTTTAGAAGACATCCCAGTTAGGATCGGTCAACTTTATATCCCAACAGACTTTATGGTCATGGATATCAAAGAAGACGAAGATATCCCTATCCTTTTAGGTAGACCATTCTTATCAACAGCCGGAGCTATAATAGATGTTAAAAGAGGGAAATTAAACTTCGAAGTAGGGGACGAAAAGATCGAGTTCATTCTTTCGAAATTCCTGATGCCACGAATTCTAGGAGACGCATGTTATGCAATCGATATTATAGATGAGTGCATAAGAGAATTTGATCAAGGAGAACCTAAGATCGAACCATTTTCAAACCCGAATGAAAAGGATGACGAGCTAGAGGAAACAGAACCTCACACTAACGAATTCCTGGATCTTGCTCCAGACCTTTCACCAAATTCTCAAAAACCAGCCCAAGAACCTAAGATATGAGTTCTTGGATGAAGAAATGAACCGCCCAGTAATAGTTAGTGCCACCTTAAACCAAGACGAGACGAATCGACTCTTGAATGTTTTAAGAAGATACCCCTCTTCCTTAGGGTACAACATCTCTGATTTAAAAGGTATTCACCCATCCGTGTGTATGCACATGATCTCACTAGAGGAGGATTCGAAACCTTCCAGAGAACATCAGAGATGAATCAACCCTGTAATGAGCGAGGTAGTAAAGAAGGAAGTCCTTAAACTACTGGAAGCTGGTATAATCTATCAGATCTCTCTGATAGTAAATGGGTAAGTCCTGTACATGTGGTACCCAATAAGGGAGGCATCACAGTTGTGCAGAACGAGAAGGGAGAGCATGTCGCTAAACGTAAAGAAGGCGGATGACGTATGTGCATAGATTATAGGAAGCTAAATAAGGCAACTAGGAAAGACCATTTCCCCCTTCCATTCATAGATCAAATGTTGGAGCATCTTGCCAGACACTCCTACTTTTGTTATCTTGATGGATATTTTGGATTTTTCCAAATACCTATTCACCCCGAGGATCAAGAGAAAACAACCTTTACCTGTCCTTACGAAACGTTTACTTACAGACGAATGTCGTTTGGACTCTGTAATGCGCCAGCTACTTTCCAACGTTGTATGATGTCAATCTTCACAAATTATCTTAACGGAATTATGGAAGTATTTATGGGCGACTTCTTGGTGTGTGGATTAGACTTTGAAGACTGTCTTATTAACCTTGAGAAAATCCTAGAGAGATGTGTAGAAGTTAACCTTGTGTTAAACTGGGAGAAGTGCCACTTTATGGTTAAAGAAGGCATAGTGTTAGGACATATAATATCTGAAAGAGGCATTGAGGTCTATAAAGCAAAAATAGACGTTATAGAAAACCTTAACCCTCCTAAGACAGTTAGAGAAGTCAGTAGTTTCCTTGGACACGCCAGTTTCTACCGACGCTTTATAAAAGAGTTCTCTAAAATAACAAAACCCCTGACCGGCCTTCTGATGAAAGACATCAAATTCATTTTCGATGAAAAATGCATCAAAGCCTTTAACCGTTTAAAACAAGAATTAATTTTAGCACCCATTCTACAAACCTCGGATTGGACTAAACCCTTCGAAATAATGTGTGATGCTAGCGATTTCACTATAGGAGCTATTTTAGGGCAAAGAAAAGATAACAAAACTACACGTAATATATTACGCTAGTAGAACCCTAAATGCCGCTCAATTAAATTATACAACAACAGAGAAGGAACTCCTAGCTGTAGTTTTCGCAATCGATAAACTTAGGTCTTATCTTGTAGGATCTAAGATTATAGTCTATACAGACCATGCATCTATCCGTTACCTTTTGAGCAAAAAGGATGCAAATCCTAGATTACTCAGGTGGATCATTTTGCTACAAGAATTCGACTTAGACATTAGAGACAAAAAAGGAACAGAAAACGTAGTTGCTGACCATCTTTCCAAACTAGAGCATTTAAAGCCAGATCATTTACCTATAAATGATGACTTCACCTATGACGGACTGATAGCTAAGATAGATACCGCTCCCCTAGAATCTGAAAGAGATAACCTTGGGACCGTTTCAAAAATTAGCAGAGTACCATGGTACGCTGATTTTGTGAACTATCTAGCCGCTGATATCATACCACCCGACCTCAACTATCAACAGAAGAAGAAATTCTTTAAAGAGATAAGACACTTCTATTGGGACGAACCACTCCTTTTCAAAAGAGGAACTGATAACATATTTCGATGTTGCGTCCCGGAAGAAGAAGTCAGAAACATCATAAAGCATTGTCATTCTTCATCCTATGGTGGACATTCAAGCACATCCAAGACATACACTAAGATCCTTCAAGCTGGTCTTTATTGGCCGACATTGTGGCGTGATGTCCATGCTTATATTGTCCGATGTGACCGGTGCCAGCACGCTGGAAACATCTCAAGACGCGACGAAATGCCTTTGAAGAACATCCAAGAAGTAGAACTATTTGACGTTTGGGGTATCAATTTCATGGGACCTTTTCCATCTTCATTGGGAAACAAGTACATTTTGGTAGCGGTTGAATATGTGTCCAAGTGGATAGAAGCTATAGCCGCACCCACCAACGACACAAGAGTAGTCATCAAGATGTTCAAGAATAATATCTTTCCCAGATTTGGAGTTCCACGACTTGTTATAAGTGATGGTGGATCACATTTTATATCCAGGATATTTAATAAACTCTTAAGGAAATATGGAGTAAAACACAGAGTAGCAACATCATATCACCCCCAGACTAATGGTCAAGTGGAAGTATCTAGAAGGGAGATTAAGCATATCTTGGAGAAAACTGTATCAATATCTAGAAAAGACTGGTCTGAAAAGCTAACAAAAGCATTGTGGGCTTACAGAACTGCTTACAAAACCCCTATTGGAACTACACCGTACCAGTTGGTCTACGGGAAGTCATGCCACTTACCTTTTGAACTCAAGCAAAAGGCATATTAGGCCATCAAGACCCTAAATTTGGATTACCTAGCATCTGGAAAGAAGTGAATCCTTGATATTCACAAATTGGAGGAACTCCGCCAGAACGCTTATGAGAATGTCGTTATATACAAAGAGAGAACCAAAGCTTGGCACGACAAAAGGATCGTGAAAAAGGAATTTAATATAGGAGACTATGTTCTCCTCTTCAATTCGAGATTACGTTTTTTTCCAGGTAAGCTGCGTTCGAGATGGACAAGCCCCTTTGAGGTGTCCAAAATCCTAAAATCTAGAGCAGTTGAAATTCGGAACAACTCCTGTAATCCATTCGTGGTAAATGGACAAAGATGGAAGAAATACCAAGGAGGTGACATACCCACAGAATGTCATGACCAGACTCTGACCGACCCTCCAGTTCCTATCTCTAACATATAAAGTTCTAATCGTCAAGCTAACAACGTTAAACAAGCGCTGCATGGGAGGCAACCCATGATTTCTTTTCCTTTACTTTTACTACTTTCAATTTATATTTTTATTTGTTTTATATATATATATATATATATATATATATATATATATATATATATATATATATATATATATATATATGTATATTTATGTGGAGACTAACATTTATAATATTTGTGATTTCAGGTGTCCTCTGTTTCTAATCTAACTTTTCAGGAATGGAGAATATCGACACCATGCTAGTAAGTTTTCGTGACCCAGTTCAAGAACAGCGTTACGCCATGCTTTCACATCGCCCAATGTTGCCCACCAGATATCCCGACTCGAGTTGCATGGAGGCATTAGGCATTGAGCCTAGCGTCAGGAACTTGTGCAATCAGTTAGAGTGGGATGAATATACAAATGATATGCACGTGACTTATAGGAACCTGACTTTGGAGTTCCTGAGCTCGCTTATCTACGAGCCTTATGTTGGTCACGCCAGTGATGGAGGATACATTAACTTCAGGTTGTTTGGGGCAGAATACACCTTCAACCACAAGCGTTTTGGCTACTTGCTTGGTTTTCAGACTGCCTATGATGCTTCATCTAAGCTCCCCATGAGCTATTTTCTGAGCCGAGATGTCGAGAAGTTTTGGAGCGATATTACATGTGGAAGTAGTCCTGACCCTTCCACCCAAGTCTCCAGCAAGATTCACAACCCTGCTTTCAGGTACTTCCAGATGATCATTTCCCACACCTTCCTGAGGAAGAGTGACCCTGATATGCATGTTAGTGTTGAAGAGATCTTCTTCATGTACTGTACCACTCAGTCACAACCGGTAGATTGTGGAGCTTTCTTGATCGAGAGTCTATATCTTAATGCTTGCTCTACTGCAAGCCCTATACATGTTGGGAGCACGGTGACTCATATAGCCTCAGCCATTGGACTCGATAGAAGACTATCTCACCTGACATCTTACTGCAACTACACCCTGATGGATATTGATTTCTGATGCGGTACTTTTCGCAAGTATACGAACGCGTCAGAGTAATATAAAAGATTGTCGAATCCACAGAGACCAAGTGTCAATCTATCGTTATCTATTGTTATGGTGTTTATCAAAGGCAATCAAAATAGGGGTTTTTAGAGTGTGCAATGAAAAGTAAATTATTGAATAAAGTTCAATTAATAAAGACAGGGTCGAATGTAATTCACATAAACAATTAATAATCCAAGTACTTGCTAATAGAACTACTTATGGGCAATGTTTCCTACTCTGAAAAGAACTAATTTAACAAGAACTGTCGCTTTCGCGTATTCAGAACCGAGTTGTACTCCCTAATCAAACCCTCTTATTGTCACTTATAAAAAGGCGCGCATTGTATTAGAGTAGTAAACCTATTTTTAAGAAATATAGTATCTTGACTATGTTGAAAAGTATTTTAACCTGGATTTCTTAACCAAAAGAGGTTCTGACGAACCAAACTCTAAACTTATAAAAGCGTCCGAAAATAGTTTTAAAATATCTTTTCTTCTTAAGTTAAAAACTCCTAATGAACTAAACAAAGCGCTTTCGCTGTTTTTGAAATAGTTAAAAACAATTAAGTTTAGATAGACGTTGGACGGCTTTCGATCTTACCCAACGGAAATTGAAGTGCGGGAAAACATAAGTTGAAAGTTAAAATAACCCTTAAGTGTTTCTACGAACAATTGTACGGATTATCGGTTCAATTACGATCCTTACATTCTAACCTTATAGATTTAGTTAGACATGGTAAAGTAAAAGTGCATTAAAATAAATAAAAGTAGTGCGAGTGCGGAAAGTAAATAAAAGTAGTGTGAGTGCGGAAAATAAGTAAAAGTAAAGCGAGTGCGAGAAATAAATAAAAGTAGTGCGAGTGCGGAAAATAAATAAAGTAAAGCGAGTGTGGGAAATAAATAAAAGTAAAGCGAGTGCGGGAAATAAATAAAGTAAAGCGAGTGCGGGAAATAAATAAAGTAAAGCGAGTGCGGGAAATAAGTAAAGTAAAGCGAGTGCGGGAAAATAAATAAGATAAAGGCAAGTAATAAAAACTTGCTCCAATCGGAGGGTTGAATAAATTGCAAAGCGGAAATGAAAATGGCGGCAGGATTAACTTCCTTCCAAAGTGCTCCAAACTAGATTACAGACTCGATCACAGACTTGATTATACGATTGTGGTAACACTCCAATGCGAAGCGATTACCACTTTAAAATACTGAATATATGACTAAGTGAAACAAAGTTGCTCTGAGTTTGCCTCTGTTCTAAGTTTGGATGATTGAAAAAGTGATTTCGAGTCTCTATTTATAGGAGAGTAAAATGATGGAAATGACAAGGATGCCTTTCAACTTGAAAATGGGAGGGAAAACTTTTCCTCTTGTGGCGCCCGCCACAAGGCCAATCTGAGGCGCCTTAGTGGAAGTAGTGGGGAACGTGGCAGTTGAGGGAAGTTGAGCTGGGACACGTCATCGCAGGGGCTATGGCGCCAGCCATGGTGGAAGCCACAAGTACAAAATGCTGAATTTTAGGGTTTTTAGCTATTTTTCACTCCTTTTCTCGATCGGGGCTCCCATTAAAGTAAAAACCTGAAAAAAAAAAGAAAAACATAGTAATAACACAACAAAATAACAATAAAACAACTAAAATGCATGTGAAATCGGAGTCGAAAATACGGTAAATTTCAGTGTTATCAAACTCTCCCACACTTAAACCTTTGCTTGTCCTCAAGCAAAACATTAAAAAGCTCATAAAAGAAAAACTGGTGTAAACGAGTGCTTCAGTTAAAAAACTCTAAGTTCAAGTCGGGATGCAGTGATAGGTACTAACTGAGTGAACTAAGGGTATCATGACGACACTAATCTGCAAATACGGATATAGACTCCATTCCTATATTAATCAACCCATATTATCCCACAATACCTAGGCCTGCCTCTTCATCTCTTTTTGTGTCCTTTTCATTCAGGCGCAATCACATTAAGCCCGTTATCCGTACATGCTTCATAGTAGAGTGACCTGTTAGTGATTATGACCTAAGCATGGGATTTCTGGCACATAAATATGTGTAAATCCTTTTATTTGACCCAACTGTAGTTGTGGAGGATCGGATCGTAATCCGCCTTACCGAGTTCAGTGCCAGATACCTCTGAACCAACTAACAGTGGGTAAGTTTTTCTTTTTCGTTTTGTAGCAAATTTTTACAATTCTTTGGTTTAAATGACTTTGTGAGGGTCACCTATACCGGAGTTGCCTTTTTGCTTTCTTTTATTTTTTTTTATTTTTTTGCTGGATCATTCACTTATTTGCATCGGTCCCCTACGTAGAGGATGCGTAGGTCGGAGCTGACTGCTGAGATAAACTACTGAGGACTTATACGGAAATGATGATTAAGGCCATGGTATATGGGGTTTCGGGAATGATTCCTATATTTATGAAGTCTATGGTGCTGAGATAATACTGATGTTTCGCAAGGTTCTCCCAAGTCACGCATCCTTACTCAAAACATGTCTTTTAAAACCTGAAAACTTTCGAAATAACACTGTTTTCTTTTGCAAAAAATTTCGGTGGGGCTAAAGGTATGGTGAGATTAGATTGTACTAAAGATACACTATATTTGGTGACTCGTCAAACTCATGCATTATACTAAAAAGCAAAATAAACAACTAAAAGGAAAAAATAAACAAACTATCTAAAAACATCAAAGAAAAGCGATAAAGAAAAGACGAGAAAAGCAATAAAGAAAAGACGATAGAGTCTCCTCCCACACTTAAATCGAACATTGTCCCCAATGTTTCAAAATAAGATAAGGGAAGAGTTACCTGACAAACTATTGCTGACCACTGGTGCCCTCGCCATCCTGAGGTGGATGACGGGATCGGGTACGACAATGATCTCTCTGATCCATCCTCGCCTGCAAGGCATCCTGAGCGGTCCTCACCTCTCGAAGGTTACCCAAAATGGAACCTTGAGTGTTTTCTATGAGTGCAATATGCTGACGGTGGTGGTGTTGCTGACGGGCTTGTGTATCTGTGATCGTTTGCAGGGACTATAGAACAGTGTCATAAGACCTGTCTATCCTCCGCTGCGATTCTTGCATGAAGCTCATGTTATTCGCCAGTTGTTGTTGGATGGTAGAGAGTAGGTCGTCACGCCTTTACTCTCTAGCCATGTGGTCACGCCACATCTCCTCTGTAATATAAAAGCCATGAGTGGTACATGCAGAAGAAGAAGATGGTGCAGTGTGTGGTGGTGAAGGATGATGGGAGGACACATGGGGTACGGGTGATCTCTCTCTCCGATCATATTCATCATCAGTGTCATGTCCCACCTCATCAGGAATGTTAGGAGGAAGAGGACCCAAAACAGGTGGAGCATCTAAAGCGTAGGTCCAATTCCTTTCATCTCGTACATCTGTATGCCTAGTGCATGGTAAAACAACAGATGGGATGGCTACACCATGAACCATAAGCATATAGCCTCCTTCTCTCCTCAAACGGCACAATTTCATGTCTCTCAGAAATTTTAGATTAATTGTGCGAGGAGGTAAGGGGTCTAGGGTAGCCATCTCATTGTTCAGGTTAAGCGCCCGAGCAATAGACGTAATCAATCCACCAAAAGAAATCGGTCCCGCTTTATTTAAAGTTAAAGTCATATGAGAAAGCATGAACGGGACCGAATTAATTCGTCTATTTGTGAGGCTTCCTTGCAAAAATAGAAGCTCTCTAGCATTAACCTTATTTGGATTTTCCCGGCCAAAAATAGTACATGCCAACAGATATCTAGAAACTCTAATGGCCAGGTTATGGATAGTCGAGGCAAGAACTCCCTCAAAAGAATTTATGGAAGTGTTTGACAGTCTCTGCTAGAAGGAGAACACCTCGACTGACCAATCCAAATCCAAAGGGGCCTCACAAATAGCACCGTCCCCATGAGGGATTCCTAACAAGCCTGCTAGTTCGTCGGTACTGAATTCATATTCAACAGCAAACATTCTAAATCTGACAGTACCAACTGTGCTAGCAGTGTTAGGATTGACAATATAGATTAAAGAACTCAAAAATTCGATTGTCAGTCGCTCATAGGTAGGTTCTTTATTGGAAAAGAAATTATGCAAACCTAAGTTATCTAATAAATGAAATATGCTATGATAGATACCTAAAGTGTAGAGACAGTTTTCGTCAACATACCTTGTCGAAAGGATCTCACAATTTTGCAATCGTTCGATGATTTTTCTTTGTCTATCCCCCGGTTTCCCTCCTCGAAGAATGAATCTGTTAAACTCCATTGTGTAGCTCTTGAAAAGTGACGAAGAAGATGAAGTGGAATGTGAAAGGGTTGGATTTTTACGAAATCCGACGGATGAAAATGAAAATGGAAATCGGAAAAATGATTTGTACGGTGTGGTGATTAGAAAGGTGTGAGCTTTTTGTGGGTTCAAGGACGTTTTTGCAAGGTGGAAAAATGGGTTTGGAAGGTTGTAAGGTGTGAAAATGTTGAAGAAAGGGGGTTTACCCCAACCTTTTACAGACGCTGTGGCGGGCACCACAGGGTCTATGGCGGGCGCCACAAGGCAAAATCCGGCTGGGCCGGATTTTGGTCCTTTGGCTTGGGCTTCTTATTGTCTTTTGGCTTTGAGGGGTCCGGATAGAATTTGTCTTGTGATTTTCCTAGTATCGTTTGCTTGCATAATTGTATAGAAGTAAAAATAAAAAAAAATAAAAAAAATAAAACAAAATTTAAATATTAGACTAATAAATAAATAAACAACTAAAATAAAAAATAAAACATGCAAATAAAACAAACATAAGACATATATAGATAAAAGTAGAAATATCAATGTATAGACATAATTTATATAATATTTCAAATGCGATAATATAAAATGAGTTATGTAAATACGAGAAATATAAAAAAGAGATAAAATAAGATGAAATAGTGAGAACATATGGTAGGGATGTCTTCTTCCTGAGTGGGTCCACGGAGCATGGCTACCTCCTGCCTGAGTTCTGCGATCTCCTGGTATAAACAGTCGGCTTTGGTAGCATGGGTGAGATCAGACACTCCCATCTATAAAGTGAGGTCAGCCACCTCCTGTCTAAGCTCTGCGATCTCTCTAGACATTCTGCAATCTGGGTGCGGATGTCGGGGGTCTGCAATGAAAGATTATTAGAGAAAACAGTGATCCTGGGAGAGGGTGGTGTAGGCGTGTACTCAGCAATGGGTGGTGATCTCGGCTCCTCGACGGTCTCTCCCTGGCCCTCTAGAGCATAACTCCAATTCGCTGGATCATGCACACTGGTCATCATAGGATCTGGTAGTGTGAAATAATGAATAGCCTCGCTGTCGACTAGCAATCGGAACTGACATGGGTGGAAAGAGGCTCTCCTCATCAACCCTCTAGTCAAACAAAAGTCGATGTCCATGGTGGTGTACCCACAGTAGATCCAGAGATGTAATAGCTTGCGAGACACACCTAAAGCGACAGCGATCTGCGTGATGATCCCGCCACATGGATGACTCCTTCGGTAGATCTGGAGACACCGCTGAGGCCACATAACATAAAGTTCCCACATGCTACTGGGCGAGACTGGGATGCACAAAATAGTAGGAAGATCTCCTATTCACTCAGTAATGTCTCTGCATCCGGTCTTCCTAGGAAGGAATGTGCCAATATCATCTGGAAGTATCTAAAGGCAGGGTTATGTATAACATGAGACAACTGCGTAGACGGATCCTGGCTTCCGCCACCTGATATATCACTCCAAAACTTCTCCACCTCCTTACCCAAGAAATATCCCATAGGTGTCTCTGGGATAGCATCAGGAGTGGTCTGGAAACCCAATAGGTCGCCGAACTCTTTCTGGATGAAAGAGTACTCAACTCCAAAGAGCCTGAAAGCAGCATACCCATCTGGTCCAGAGTATGGGTCATAGTGGAATGAACTCAGGAACTCCAATGTCAGGTTCCTGTAGGTGTTACTCAAGTCGTCGGCAAACTCGTCCCAGTGAAGCTGGTGGCTAAGGAATCGGATACTCGGCTCAATACCCAGTGCCTCCATACAGTGCTGATCAAGATAACATGTGGGTGCCATAGGGCGCTGATACAGAGTGATGTAGCGCTCTCTCTGAGCATTATCTCTATAGGCCACGTGCATATCATCGAAATCCTGCATCCTGTAAAAGTTAGGAAAGTGATCCTGAAAATGCAAACCATTCAAATTTTTAGTCTCGATAAAAAATATGATAAAATAAAATAAAATTAAATTAAATAAATGCGAAAAAGTAAAATGAAAAACCATGGGTTGCCTCCCACGCAGCACTTGTTTAACGTCATTAGCTTAACGATTAGAATTTATACACTTGTAGTAGTAGGAATTGGTGGATCAATCAAAGTGTGGCTTGAGTAGTATGTTGGAATGTCTCCTCCTTCGTAGAGCTTCAGTCTTTGTCCATTCACAATGAATGGACTACAGGTTTCGTTCTTGATTTCTACAGCTCCGGATCTCAGAATCTTGGATACTTCGAAAGGACCAGTCCATCTTGAACGTAGCTTTCCAGGGAAGAGTCGTAACCTAGAGTTGAAAAGGAGCACAGGATCGCCTACATTGAAGTTTTTCTTTACTATTCTTTTGTCGTGATAGGCTTTTGTTCTCTCTTTATATATTTTTGCATTCTCGTAGGCTGATTGCCTAAGTTCTTCTAGTTTATGAATGTCTAGGGTACGCTTTTCTCCAGCGGCTAGGTAGTCTAAATTCAAAGTTTTAATGGCCCAATAGGCCTTATGCTCTAATTCGAACGGTAAGTGACAGGATTTTCCATATACTAGTTGGTAAGGAGTAGTTCCTATAGGGGTTTTGAAAGCGGTTCTATAGGTCCATAATGCTTCTTGAAGCTTCTGAGACCAGTCTCTCCTAGAAATAGAAATAGTTTTCTCTAGGATTTGTTTTATCTCCCTATTGGATACTTCTACTTGGCCATTAGTTTGTGGATGGTATGGTGTTGCTACTCTATGCCTAACTCCATATTTTCTTAAAAGTTTGTCAAATATTCTCGATATAAAGTGTGATCCTCCATCACTTATGACTAAACGTGGTGTTCCAAATCTAGGGAATATATAGTTTTTAAATAGTTCGATTACTACCCTAGTGTCGTTTGTGGGTGCAGCTATCGCTTCAATCCACTTAGACACATAGTCCACAGCTACTAAGATTTACCTGTTTCCTAAGAATGGTGGGAAAGGTCCCATGAAATCTATACCCCATACGTCAAAGAGTTCTACTTCCTGAATGTTTCTTAGAGGCATTTCATCATGCCGTGAAATGTTTCCAGTGCGTTGGCATCTATCACATTTGACAATGCAAGCATAGACATCACGCCACATGGTAGGCCAAAATAGGCCAGCTTGAAGAATTTTAGTGTATGTCTTAGAGGTGCTCGCATCTCCACCATAGGGTGCAGAATGACAATGCTTGATAATATTATTTACCTCTTCTCACGGAACGCAACGGCGAAAAATGCCATCTTTACCCCTTTTGAAAAGGAGCGGTTCATCCCTATAGAAGTTTCTCACATCGTGGAAGAATGTCTTCTTGCGATGGTAGTCAAGATCATGGGGTACTATATCAACAGCTAGATAATTAACAAAGTCTGCATACCAGGGAACCTTACTTATTGTTAAGGAATTTTGGAATTGCTCATGAGGGCCTAGGTTATTATCTTCAATGGTTTCTAGTCTAGCTATCAGTCTATCATAGGAAAAATCATCATTTATGGGCACTAGTTCTGGTTTTAGATGTTCTAGCCTAGGAAGGTGATCGGCTACTACATTTTCAGTGCCTTTTTGATCTCTTATATCTAAATCAAACTCTTGTAGTAATAGAATCCATCGGAGTAACCTGGGCTTGGCATCTTTTTTACTTAATAGGTAACGAATGACAGCGTGATCAGTGTAAACTATAATTTTTGCTCCTACTAGATAAGATCTAAATTTGTCTATAGCGAAAACTACAGCGAGTAATTCTTTTTCAATTGTTACGTAGTTAAGTTGGGCAGCATCTAGGGTTCTACTGGCATAATAAATGGCATGTAATTTTTTATCTTTCCTTTGTCCTAGAACGGCTCCAACTGCATAATCACTAGCATCGCACATTATCTCGAAAGGTTCCGACCAATCAGGCGGTTTCATAATAGGTGCAGAGATTAATGCTTGCTTTAAAAGATTAAATGTGTCATTACATTTTTCATCAAAAATGAATTCAGCATCTTTCATTAAAAGTCCAGTCAAAGGTTTGCTTATTTTGGAGAAGTCCTTAATAAAACGCCGGTAGAATCCAGCGTGTCCAAGAAAGCTTCGGACTTCTCTGATGGTTTTTGGTGGTTTTAGGTTTTATATAACTTCTAGTTTAGCTCTATCTACCTCTATACCTTTTCCGGAAACTATATGTCCTAAAACAATTCCTTCGATCACCATGAAATGACACTTTTCCCAGTTTAGCACGAGGTTCACCTCCACGCATCTCTCCAGGATTTTCTCAAGGTTAGCAAGGCAATTGTGGAAATCAAATCCGCAAACCGAGAAATCATCCATAAACACTTCCATGATACCATCTAGGTAATCTGCAAAGTTGGACATCATGCAACGTTGGAAAGTAGCTGGGGCATTACAAAGGCCGAATGACATTCGTCTGTAGGCAAAAGTTCCATAAGGGCATGTAAAGGTAGTTTTTTCTTGATCTTCGGGGTGGATAGGTATTTGGAAGAATCCAGAGTATCCATCTAGATAGCAGAAGTAAGAGTGTCTGGCTAGACGCTCCAACATCTGGTCTATAAATGGTAAAGGGAAATGATCCTTCCTGGTTGCTTTATTTAATTTTCTATAATCTATACGCATCCGCCATCCTCCTTCTAAACGTTTTGCTACATGTTCGCCTTTATCGTTTTGCACGACTGTGATGCCTCCCTTTTTAGGTACTACATGCACATGGCTCACCCACTTACTATCCGAGATCTGATAGATTATACCTGCCTCAAGTAACTTAAGAACTTCCTTTTTAACAACATCACTCATTATAGGGTTTATTCTTCTCTGATGTTCTCTGGAGGGTTTTGAATCTTCTTCTAGCGAAATTCGATGCATGCATACGGATGGGCTTATACCTTTTAGGCCAGAGATATTATATCCTAAGGCTGAGGGATATCTTCGTAAGACGTCTAAAAGTTGGTTTGTTTCCTCTTGGCTCAAGGTAGCACTGACTATAACTGGACGATTCATCTTTTCATCGAGGAACTCATATCTCAGGTTCTTAGGCAGTTCCTTAAGTTCTAAGGTTGGTTTCTTAGGGCATGGCATAGGATCTGGAGTAAGGGATAACCATTCGTAAAGGTTATCATCGATGTAGGGTTTCTTAAAGTCATCATCTTCCATTATGGGGGTTGATGGTAATTTAATTATTTTTATAATTTCTTCTTGTTCTAATTCTATAACACATTCATCAATGATATCTAAGGCATAACATGCATCTCCCATCACAGGTTCCATAAGAAATTTCGAAAGTATAAATTCTATTTTCTCGTCACCTACCTCAAATGTCAACTTTCCTTTCTTGACATCTATTATGGCTCCTGCAGTCGATAAGAATGGTCTACCTAGAAGGATTGGTATATCATTGTCCTCTTTGATGTCCATGACAACAAAATCAGTAGGGATAAATAACTGACCTATCCTAACAGGAACATCTTTAAAATGCCTATCGGATACTTGACAGATCTATCAGCTAACTGAAGTGACATCTTAGTGGGCTGTAATTCTCCTAAGTTTAACCTCTCACAAACTGCTAAAGGCATTAGGCTCACACTAGCTCCTAAGTCCAGAAAAGCTTTTTCGATGACATGACTTCCCAAAAGACAAGGAATGGAGAAATTTCCAGGATCGTTATCTTTCTTTGCTAATTTGTCCTCGGAAATAACATTACATTCCAAAGCTTCGGATCGTCAAGTCTATGTTTGTTGGTAAGGATGTCTTTGAGAAACTTTGCATAAGAAGGTATTTGGGTGATGGCTTCTATGAAAGGGATTTCTATATGAAGTTTTTCTATAACTTTAATAAATTTATGATACTGTTTATTGATCTGGGTTTGTTTGAGTCTTTGCGGATATGGTATAGGTGGTTTATATGGCGGGGGTAGTACGTAAGTTTTATCTTTAGGTTCTTCTCCTTTTTCTTGACCTTCCTGGTTTTCAGATTCCTCTGGTTCCTTTACTTCATCTGGGGGTTTGGTATATTCCTTAGAAGCTTCGGGTTCACTCAATCTTGGGTTTGGTGGCTCATCATAAGCTTTCCCACTTTGTAGGGTAATGGCATTGGCTTGTCCTCTCGGATTCTGTTGAGGTTGTCCAGGGAACTGTCCTCCAGGTGTAGTCTGAGGGGCTTAGTTTAAAGCTACCTGAGAGATATGGGTTTCAAGCATCTTGGTATGAGTAACTATTTGGTCAACCTTGGTTCCTAACTGAGTAATCAATTCGTTAACATGAATGTTTTGGTTCATGAACTCCTTATTTTGTTGGGTTTGAGTGGTGATAAAAATTTCCATAATTTTCTCAAGGCTCGGCTTTGGTGGCACAGGTTGCATAGGTTGATTTGATCTTGGGGCTTGATAACTAGGTCTCGGAGGTGCATTATTTTGGATAGGGTGATTATTTTTATAGGAGAAGTTAAGGTGATTCCTCCATCCAGGGTTATAGGTATTTGAGTATGGGTTCCCTTGGGTGTAGTTCACTTCCTCAGAGTGAGTTTCGTTTAATAGACTGCATTCTGCATATTGGTGTCCTTTGGTTCCACATATCTCACAATCCGACGAAACTGCAGCTACAGTATTCGGGTTTAAGCAAATATGCTCGACCTTAAGGGCTAATGCGTCCATTTTAGCTTGCATCATGTCTATAGAGCTTAGTTCATGCACTTCTCCTTGGGCTTCCTTCTTCTCAACTGTCGCTCGTTCGACTACCCATGATTGATGGTTTTGAGCCATATCTTCGATGAGGACACTAGCTTTAGGATAAGGTTTCTTCATCAGAGCACCGCCTGCGGCAGCGTCGATGTTCATCTTGTTGTTATAATGAAGTCCATTATAGAAGGTTTGAATGATTAACCAATTTGCTAAACCATGATGTGGGCATGCTCGTAACAACTCTTTATATCTTTCCCAAGCTTTGAACACCGATTCTCCTTGGTTTTGGGTAAATCTAGTTATATGGTTTCGAAGAACGGCGGTCTTACTCGGGGGAAAATATCTAGCAAGAAAAACTCTTCTAAGGTTATCCCAAGTCGTAATGGAATTGGGTGGAAGGGAATCTAACCATGATAGGGCTTTATCTCTGAAGGAAAAAGGGAATAATCTTAAACGTATTGCCTCAGGAGAAGCTCCATTGGTTTTAAACATGTCTGCTAATTGAAGAAATATTTTTAAATGATGGTTTGGGTTCTCAGTAGCGAGACCTGCGAATTGCCTCTGTTGCACTAGTTGCAACAGGGAAGGTTTAAGTTCAAAATTATTAGCTGGGATGGTTGGGTTTACTATACTAGAACTAGGTTCTTCGTTGGATGGATATTGATTTCTGATGCGGTACTTTTCGCAAGTATACGAACGCGTCAGAGTAATATAAAAGATTGTCGAATCCACAGAGACCAAGTGTCAATCTATCGTTATCTATTGTTATGGTGTTTATCAAAGACAATCAGAATAGGTGTTTTTAGAGTGTGCAATGAAAAGTAAAGTATTGAATAAAGTTCAATTAATAAAGACAGGGTCGAATGTAATTCACATAATCAATTAATAATTCAAGTACTTGCTAATAGAACTACTTATGGGCAATGTTTCCTACTTTGAAAGGAACTAATTTAACAGGAACTGTCGCTTTCGTTTATTCAGAATCGAGTTGTACTCCCTAATCAAACCCTCTTATTGGCACTTATAAAAAGGCGTGCATTGCGTTAGAGTAGTAAACCTATTTTTAAGAAATATAGTATCTTGACTAAGTTGAAAATTATTTTAACCTGGATTTCTTAACCGAAAGAGGTTCTTACGAACCAGACTCTAAACTTATAAACGCGTCCGAAAATAGTTTTAAAATCTCTTTTCTTCTTAAGTTAAAAACTCCAAATGAACTAAACAAAGCGTTTTCGCTGTTTTTGAAATAGTTAAAAACAATTAAGTTTAGATAGACGTTGGACGGCTTTCGATCTTACCCAACGGAAATTGAAGTGCGGGAAAACTTAAGTTGAAAGTTAAAATAGCCCTTAAGTATTTCTACGAACAATTGTACGGATTATCGGTTCAATTACGATCCTTACATTCTAACCTTATAGATTTAGTTAGACATGGTAAAGTAAAAGTGCATTAAAATAAATAAAAGTAGTCCGAGTGAGGAAAGTAAATAAAAGTAGTGCGAGTGCGGAAAATAAATAAAAGTAAAGCGAGTGCGAGAAATAAATAAAAGTAGTGCGAGTGCAGAAAATAAATAAAGTAAAGCGAGTGCGGGAAATAAATAAAAATAAAGCGAGTGCGGGAAAATAAATAAGATAAAGGCAAGTAATAAAAACCTGCTCCAATCGGAGGGTTGAATAAATTGCAAAGCGGAAATGAAAATGGCGGCAGGATTAACTTCCTTCGAAAGTGCTCCAAACTCGATCACAGACTCGATCACAGACTTGATTACACGATTGTGGTAACACTCCATTGCGAAGCGATTACCACTTTAAAATACTGAATATATGCCTAAGTGAAACAAAGTTGCTCTGAGTTTGCCTCTGTTCTAAGTTCGGATGATTGAAAAAGTGATTTCGAGTCTCTATTTATAGGAGAGTAAAATGATGGAAATGACAAGGATGCCCTTCAACTTGAAAATGGGAGGGAAAACTTTTCCTCTTGTGGCGCCCGCCACAAGGCCAATCTGAGGCGCCTTAGTGGAAGTAGTGGGGAACATGGCAGTTGAGGGAAGTTGAGCTGGGACACGTCATGGCAGGGTCTATGGCGCCAGTCGTGGTGGAAGCCACAAGTACAAAATGCTGAATTTTAGGGTTTTTAGCTCTTTTTCACTCCTTTTCTCGATCGGGGCTCCGATTAAAGTAAAAACCTGAAAACAAAGAAAAAATAGTAATAACACAACAAAATAACAATAAAACAACTAAAATGCATGTGAAATCGGAGTCGAAAATACGGTAAATTTCAGTGTTATCAATTTTTGTCTGGACCGTGGCCTCATGAGGAGATCTTCTTTCCATCCGAATCAATGCAGGCTATTAATCGAGGGTGAGACCATTCACTACTTCACTTTACCTGATCCTCAGGTGACTTGTGTGATTGAGCAGGCCAACTGGGCTTACGCCATAGAAGGGCAGGGAGAGACGGTAGATGCGCCAAAGATTGCACCAATCAGAATCAAAGTCCGTACCAACAATCTGAATCTCCGGACTCCGAGCATGCAGTCCGAATTAGTTAAGCTTCGCATGGAGAAAGCTCAGCTTCGCCAGGAGCTTGTTGATGTTGCTTTGCAGGTTGAAGTATCAGTTGCTTCACATGACACCGAGACTGATATGCTGCATGATGAGATCGCCGACCTCCGACGCCAGATCGCAGAGCTTCGAGGATACGAAGACGAAGAGACTCCACCATACCCCGAGCATTGATGCCATCACAAACCTAGAAATACCGTTTGAATTTCCTATTTTTCCCGTTATTTATTATTCATGCTTATTTTTATTGTTTCCTATGACATTATGCTTGCGTTATTTTTCCTAACATAATAATTATAATAATTCATTATTATAATTATTATGTTTTTATGTCCATTTTGTTTTATTTCGTTTTATTTTACTTTACTATTTTATTTTGTTCTATTCTATTTTGTTTTGTTTTGTTTTGTTTTACTTTATTTTGTTTTATTTTATTTTATCAAGCTTAAAATCAAAAAAAAAAAACAGCATTCGTGGATACCTATATGCACCCCCCACTAATGAGCAGCAACGCCAGCGACAAGCTAATGAGCGTCACTTCGCTCTCATCGAGGCCACCCAAGGATCTCTCCTAGGTCACTCTCAGCATCTCCAGGAAGGACTTAGTACTCGAACCAGACGTCGTCGACCCAGGCACCCTGACCAGGGCAGTGACGGTACCAGTGCTCACCCCTAGCTCTCTGTCTCTCCCTCTCCCAGGTTACTCCTACCCTATCTTATATCGAAACATTAAGGACAATGTTCGGTTTAAGTGTGGGAGGAGATTTTATTTATCGCTCTTCATCTTTCCTTTATTTTTATTGCTTTTTATCGCTTTCCTTTACTTTTATCGCTTTTTACCGTTTTCCTTTAATTTTAGTATGTTTTATGTTCTAGTTGCTTGTTTTTACCTTTCAATAAAATAACATGTGTCTGACGAGTCATATGTGTAAGTGTATCCTTATTCCCCCAATTTCTTTAATCTTACCAAAAAAATTTAGCCAAGAAAACAATATATCTTGAAACATTCAGGCTATAAGACAGGTTTATAATAGGATGTAAAAGACTTGGGAAAACATTTTCTAAAAATCGGTATTGTCTTAACACCTTAGACCTCATGATTATAAGAGTCGATCCCGATACCCCATATGTTGTAGCCCCAATTTTTGTTCCAAATAAGTCCTTAAGTAGTTTATCCTAGCAGTCAACTCCGGCTTAAGCATGCTCTACGTAGGGGACCGATGAAAATAAGTGAATGATCGAAAAAAATTCTGCTTTGTTCTCAAATCGCATGAAAATCCGGGTTAGGTGACTTTCACACGGTCATTTAACCCAGCAAAATAAAGGCATATGCGGAACATGCAGAAGAAAAATAAGAAAAATAAGAAAAATAATAATAAGCCTATTTGTTTGTTGGTTCAGAGGTATCTGGTGCTGAACTTGGTAGGGTGGATTATGATCCAATCCCCCACAACTACAAATTGGGTTAAATAAAGGGGTACACCAACTTATGTACCGGAGCCCCATGCTTAGAAAAATAAAAAAATAATAAGCATGTTTGTCTGTTGGTTCAGAGGTATCTGGTGCTGAACTTGGTAGGGTGGATTACGATCCAATCCCCCACAACTACAAATTGGGTTGAATAAAAGGGTTATACCAACTTATGTACCGGAGCCCCATGCTTAATATCATAATCACTAACTGGTCACTTTACTATGAGTATGTACGGATAACGGGCTTAATGTGATTGCACCTGAATGAAAAGGACTTTAAGAAAATGAAAAGAAGGCTTAGGTATGATGGGGTGATATGGATCGATTTGTATAGGAACGAAGCCTACGATCGCATTCGCGGGAAGTGTCACTACAATATCCTTAGTTCGATTCGTTAGTACATATCGATACATTCCTTGAATGAACTCATAAGTCTTTTTGCCTTGAATTAACTCTAGTTGATACTGTTTTTCTTGCATAAACTATAAAGAGTTTTGCTTGAGGACAAGCAAAGGTTTAAGTGTGGCAGAATTTGATCACATTGAATTACACCGTATTTTTTACTCGGATTTCACATGTTTATTAGGACTTTATTATCATTTTGTTTGTATTATGCTCTCTTTTCTCTTATTTTCAGATATTTAGCACTTTCGGACTCTTTTGGAAGAAACGAAGCAAAAAAGACCTAAAATTAGGGTTTTTTGGCGAAGTTACACACATGGCGTTGCACATGGCGGCCGCCACAGGAGAAGCCATGAGTCACCAGCCCTCAACTAGGAGGTAACCGCCACATTCCCATGATCCACCCCATTTACACACATGGCGGGCGCCATCTTTGGAAGTCACGTTCCCACTAAGGGGAAGTTGAAGGGCACCATGGTCTTTGCAAGCTGCTGAAAACCTCTATAAATAGCTCGTTCCATTTCGTTTTCTAATCATCCAACTTAGTTTTACAACACTAAGCATATATTTATCATTTTTAATAGCGAGAATCCGTCACATTGAGGGGTTATCGCACCTTAGTAGGATTGAGTTGGGTCACTTCGAGTTTCTGTCATCTTTAGCTTCAGGAGTCGGAGGTTTATTTTTGTACCAGATTTAAAGCCCTCCATTTGGAGCAGGTTCTTATTTATCGCTTTATTTATTTATTTCCCACATCGCTTTTATTTTATTTATTTCCCGCATCACTTTTATTTTATTTATTTTCTGCACTCGCTTTACTTTATTTATTTTCCGCACTCGCTTTACTTTATTTATTTTCCGCACTCGCTTTAATTTATTTATTTTCCGCACTCGCTTTACTTTATTTATTTTCCGCACTCGCTTTACTTTATTTACTTTAAGCATTTTACTCGCTCTCCACGCCTCACATTCTAAAACAAACTTTTCATCATGATTAATACCGGTGTGTTTGTTTGTGTTACCATGTATGGCTAAATCTTTTAAAGGTTAGAATGTAAGGATCACGGTTAAAGAGATGTTTCACATATTGAATATGTAGAAATACTTTAAAGGCTGTTTTGATTTTTAACTTGAGTTTTCTAAAACAAACTTGGTTAGTTTTAATTATTCGAGGAGTGCGAAAGCACCCTAGCTTAGTTTCTAGGAATTTTTATCACTTTAAGGAAAAACTATTTTTGAAACTGTTTTCGGGCGCGTTGATAGGTTTAAAATCAGGAAACTCCTTGGGTAAACTTTCCAAATCAAAATCACTTTTCAACTAAGTTTACGAGTCTCATTTCTTAAAAATAGGTTTACTACTTTAGCGTTTTGCGCACCTTTTATAAGTGACAATAAAAGGCCTTAATTTAAGGGTAAACTCGGTTCTGAATACGCGAAAGTGACAGTTCCTGTTAAATGGATTCTTTTCAAGAGTAGAAAACATTGCCTCATAAGTAGTTCTATTTAGACAATTGAAACATCACTTAACTGACGTGAATTACATTCAACCTGTCTTACCTACATTTATTATTTACCGTTATTTTGCAAACCCAATATCTCTTTTATACCGTCTTAGATAAACATTGTAACGATAGTAATCGATAGATTGACGATTGGTCTCTGTGGGATCGATATTATTTTATATTACTTTGACGTAATTCATGCACTTGTGAATCAACACGAACAATAACACTACCTATAAACGAAACAAAGCTATACATAGACATATTTTGTATTTTGGTTAGTAGACAAAGAAGAATAAAGTATGATATAATCAAATGTTCTTGGTGATCTCTC
This sequence comes from Lathyrus oleraceus, assembly GCF_024323335.1. Classification (NCBI taxonomy): domain Eukaryota; kingdom Viridiplantae; phylum Streptophyta; class Magnoliopsida; order Fabales; family Fabaceae; genus Lathyrus; species Lathyrus oleraceus. The sequence continues at coordinate 14,441,995 of NC_066580.1, forward strand.
TCAATGCAAACCCAATGAATGAGGGGTAAGGAGGATGCCAAGGTGTGATCTCAAAGCCAATGCAACTGATGAGATATCATAAGGGATCTTAGGGTCAAAATTGGGTTCTTACAATAACATCATCATCCACCATTCCTATTGAGAATAGGGAAGAGTTTCAAGAAATTTTTGCTAGGTTGAAATTGGAAAGAGACACTTGGGAAGGCAAGTACCATGTCTTGAATTATTAGAAGATGGAGATGGAGCAGCAGCTAAAGGAGAAGGATGATTTGATTGAGATTAGGAACAACAAGTTGTGAAGAAATAGGAGGAACGATAAGGTTTAATTATCTCTAAAGTCCATCCATTTCATGAGTACTCCATCATACCTCCCACCTCAGATTCTTGGAAGGGAATCATTGACAAGCTTATGATCAAGAACGCCCAGCTAAGGAGACAGAAGAAGAAGCATCAGCCAGCAGCAGGACCTTCTACATATGGGATTCCTTAAGACTCATAGACTTAGCTATTTTCCTCTTGTATTCTTTAGGTTCGTTGAAATTGTATTTCATCATTTGTAATCCCTCAATTGTTTAATAAAAAGAGGTTTTTGTTCAGCTTATACAAAATTTTGTCTCTATAATATTTGCAATAAATTATTGAGTTTCTTATAGGGACGTTTGAGGAACAGTCCGAGAGGGACGTTTGACTAAGAAAGTTGACGTTTCTAGTCATGTTAAGAAATTCGCCAATAATTTCTCCAAGAATAAATAATCGGATGTTAGTGTCGTTCCATATGGCAGACAAAGAAGAAAGTATCAACATGTTGCAGTCGTTTCACCAATCATTAGTCCATCAACGGTAGTGCCAATTTATTAGCCACAGTTCTCGTATCAACATTAACAACAGTATACTCAACAGCATCAGCAAAATAACATGTTCAACAACAACCATCAAATCAACAACATCAACAGACTCCACAAAAGGCTCGCTCTCAATTCAACAATCAAAATCGTATTCAAAAAAGGCCACAGTTTGATCATATTCCAATGTCTTATGCAGAATTGTTTCCTGCACTGCTAGCTAAAAACTATTTTGGTCTAAAGTCTGATGTTCAGAGGCTCATCAAGAGTGGTATCCTTTCATTTAAGGACAAAAACCCCAATGTTCAAGTTAATCCTCTACCGCAACATGGTTCAGCCTCAGTTAACATGGTATATGGTTTCCCGGGCAGTTTTCGGGTCTATGATGTACGGTTGTTGGGTGATAACTTAGTAAAGAAACACGCCAGATATATCAAGAATGGTTTTATGCCTCCACATAACTACGCCTCTTGCAAGGTTTGTTCCAGGAACTCTCAAGGATGCCTAACTGTTGTAACGGATCTCGAAGATCAAATGGATCAAGGTTATATTGTAGCCTACCAAGCCAGAGATTATAATCAGGTCAATATGGTTAATAGTGACAACGAAGTGAATGTCATAGTTCCTCAGTTCAATGACTCTGAGCCTATACAGATTACTTATGACAGTCAGAAGACTTTCGTGACTCCTCTAGTGATTAACTTATCGGGCCTAGTTCCCTACCAATTTGATAAAGTCGTGCCTTATAAGTACAATGCTACAATGACTGAGAATGGAAAGGATGTTCCTCTACCCTCTATTGTTAACGTCGCTGATGTAAGAAGGGTCAAAAGGAGTGGGCGTATATTTGCAAAAAGGACTGAAGATGTTGCAGTAGGAAAGTAGGCTCATGTTGAGATCCCTTTTGAACCGGTTGGCCAATCCGATAGCATGAATCCGAAAAGTGATGATGATGAGGTGTTGAAGATCATCAGGAAAAGTGAATACAATATGGTGGAACAATTACTGCATACACCTTCCAAGATATCTATGTTATCTTTGTTGACAAACTCCGAGGCTCACCGCGAAGCTTTGCAGAAAAGTCTTAGAACAAGCCTATGTAGACCATAATGTGAAGGTCAGACAGTTTGATGGTATCGTCGCTAACATCACGACCTGCAACAACTTGAGTTTTAGTAATGAAGAGCTCCCCGAAGAAGGAAGAAATCATAACATGGAACTAAATATCTCAATCAACTGTATGAATGACTCTTTGTCAAGTGTATTAGTGGATACCGGCTCGTCTCTCAATGTCATGCCGAAGTCGACACTTTCCAAACTTTCTTTTTAAGGTGCTCCTATGAAGAGTAGCAGGATTATTGTCAAAGATTTTGATGGTTCCATAAAAACAGTCATTGGAGAAGTCGACCTTCCTATTGTAGTGGTAAACTCATGATCATCAAGCTATGGATAAACTAGAGATCAAATAACAAGAGTCGCCGCCGCGCTTTTATTGTTTCCAAGGGAAAAGGGAAAAAGTACGAACAAAACCCAAAAGTAAGAATTTTTCAAATCAAAACTAATAAAATGTCAGAGATTACAGGTAAGGGTGTTGGCACATAGGAAGGTGTTAGCATCCAAAGTGTCCTAGATACTCCTAGGGAGCTCTTTTTGTGTGCATATGTATTTGGTACAAAATGATGTTTACAAATAAAATAGAATGGGGGGATGAGAAAAGAATTCATTAATTATATTTTTGGGTTTGACAAGACCTTCGGTCTTGGGCCTACGTACCAACATACAAATGAGGGATCGAAACCTCGTAGTTCGTGATACAAATTTCAAAGTGGATGCATTGCTTTTAACAAAAAAAATTAAGTTTGAAAGGCACAAAGGCCTAAAAATGGTTTGAATGAGTTAGTTCTTTTTGGCTTTTTTGAAAGTTTAAGTCAAGTATAGTTAAATTTATTTACAAGTCTGATTTAAGAAAAGAAATTTGAAAATGCAATGGCATAAGGCCGAAGTTTCTATCTTTTTGCAAAAAAGTGGTCAAAGTTTAGAACAAAAATAGTTCACACAAAGAAGATTTTGGAAAAGGAGGGAGAGATTTTGAAATTAAAGAAATGGGGAGAAGAAGAAGAGACTATCCTATGTACAAAATTTAAACGTTTAGAGTTCTAAAGGTCTGACCAAGTGGGTAGCAATCCAATAGACAAGAATGACAATAGAAACCCAGAATTCCCTTGGACTTTTAGAATCAAGCAACACACAAATGCACAATTATATTATCTTGAAGAGCAAGGCATCAAATAAAGATAGCCCCATCCAAGCTTATCCATTCCATGATCTTCTTCAAAGTAGCCCATGTAACAGATGAATTCCACAAGTCACAGGTTCAAAATAATAGCTTCACAATGATCATGTTGCAGATGAACTTAGAGAAATCTTAAATGATGTATCAGATGAAGTTTCAAATTGCAAGCACTTGGTTTCTAAATAAGTTGGCATTGGCCAAGTCCTTTAGCATAGGAATGTTGCCTAAGTTCTAAGTCCATTTGTCCAAGATCAAGCCAACATTCCACACAAGAGTTTTTTTAGGGTTTTTTGTTGTTATTATGTACATTAATGGTCAAAGACCACACAAACAAGCAAAGTATACACAAACAAAATATATCACACAATATGGTCCAAGTGGACAAAGTGATAATTGCATTAACATAAACAAATAGAATGATATGAACAATGGCAAATGAAATAAAGCTAGAATTAAATGATATTAAAGTAAAGGGCTTGAAATTAGAAGTTAGTATTGTTTTGCTTTTGCTTTCTTTGACATTCTTTGGAGAACACTCAACCCACTTATCACAAGCATGAACCCTTGAGCCAAAACATCTTCCAAAGGAAGGAAAGAAGGCCAAGTTTCCACACAATACCATGAAAGAGGGGAGACTTACAATCTCACTGACTAGAATGCTTATGCCTTTTATGTCATAAATTTAGCGCTATGTTAAGCTATCGTAATTGGACTTATGTAGAAGTCACAACTATTTGAGGTCGGGCAATAGAATCTTGGTGTTAATGCATGTTAGAGACATAGTATTATGAACTATGCTCATGAAACATACCACACATAAAAAGAATATGCAAAAGGTGTGGCCTAATTTCATCCATACTCATGTTAATTTTTTAATCAACTATCCTTAGGATTTTGAGATATCATAGGCCAAAAAAGGAATGAATGGAGAAGGGGAATAAGATGAAATGGGAGGGGAATGGATGAAAACACAAATTCATCAAAGGAGGACTTTTACCAAATTAATATCATTCATTCATTTTGGGAGATGGAATGTACATTCCATCAATCCCCTAAATCCAATGATATTAAGTTGACAAAGTCAAATCAACCTTGACCAAGGCCCAACAACAAGAGTCAAACATAAACAAGTCATCACAATTGGTCAACAAAATTATTTGGCATTTATCAAATTAAAAATACTAAAATAATGCATTTAAATTTAATATGGTTTGTCCAATTCCTAAAACCTCATCAAAACACCAAAGAAATGGCCATGAGATTTATCATAGGTCAAACAAGGTCAAAGGACCTTGGAGAAAAAATTTCAGATTTTTTAAAGACTTAAAAATATTTTTAAACAATTAAAATAAATGAAAAATCAATTAAATCATGAAAAATATTAATAATGATCCAAAAAATAATTTTAATTCAGAATATGAAAGAGGAAAATATTTGAATTTTTTTGGTGAAACTCATATTTTTTGGATCAATATTATATTTAATATGAATTAATGAAAATAATGCAATTAAAATGAAAATTAAAATAGTCAGAAAAACGTGGACCACTTGATCTTCCTCATTAATTGAGATGGCAAATCAAGTGGCCAGAAACTCGCTAGCCACGATACGCCCTAGTCAACGTGTAATAGGCATGGTAATGCAAATCAAGGCACGGGATTAGATCATTTTAAAAGGATCCTATGGCTCAGAACCATCCAGCACACCACCGGCGTCCAAAGACCAGTTGTCTTCTCCGGCGAACCTCGCCGGACTGGTTCAGTCATAACCATCACCAAAATAAAAAACAAGGACATGATTGTAAAGTAAAAATGGCATTGAGTTCGATTCTAGCCTCAATTCACTCTAACTCCAAGTATATTGAGAGATACATGGAATTGAAGTTTGAGGTACATGAACTGAGTTGCTTCGATTTGGCCTCAAAGCAACCCAATCTTCTTGCCTACATTGGTAGGACTTCAGACAACCAAAGAATCAATGGAACTGAGCAAGAATTAGAGAGAATCGAAGAGATCAAAATTTCTGGAAAATACCTTCAATGGTGGTCTGGATTCAACTGATCTTGCTCTTGCTCGTGCTTGATCTCACTCCAAATGCTTGCAAAAGAAGGATTGAATGCTCAAAAGGTTGTGGATCCTTTGAGTTTTGAATTTCAAAACAGTGGAAATTCAAACTCAAATTCAAGTGAATTTATCAGGATTATCCTTTGCAATATGAGGGTTATAGGTAGGGGATCAAAGCTGGCGCGAATGAGTTTGAAATGCTGACCATATGAGGCTCTATTTATAGCTGAAACCATTGCTTTTTGCACACTTGAAATCCACTTTCCAAATTTGGTATTGATGATGCATGGGTGCACGGGCGGGCATAGGCCCATAAAATCATTGCCCTAAGTCCATAAATGAGTGCGAGAAGGTCTGAAAACAACTTGGAATGCAAGGCAAGTGTGTGTGAATATTTGAAGTTCGATCTTTGCCAAGTGATGATACCATGTTCATGCCATGCGTAGCCTATTCATTCCTTGTCCAAAATGAATGAATTTGGGCATTTTGGAAAGGTGAGATCAAGAGGAAAAAATTTCATGTTCAACACTTTTTAATTTGGAGTTTGTATCATGAAGGAATTTGAGGTGGAAGTTTGGAAATTTTTGACATATCAAAATGTTTCTAAGTGTCAAGCCATATGTCTCAATATTCCACCTTGCTTAACTTTTTATGTGAGTTTCAAATGAGAAACGTGTCTTCATCAAAGTTGTAGCTCTTTCAAAGAACTTCCACATGGTCACCAAGTTCATGTCATTCGGATTTTAAATGATAGAGTTATGCACTTTTGAAGTTTGGAAAAATCACTTGTTCAATGGTATAGGTCAAAAGTGACCTATAATGTAACCTCATATCACATGCTCATAAAAGTTGAATTAGCTCTCACTCCAAACATAAAAGTTGAAGTAGACACATTGAATTTGATTGTGCAACTTATAAATCTTTCATCTCATACAAATTGAGCAAGTTATGGCCTTGGGAAGTTGACTTTCAAATTAGGGTTTAGACAAAATGACCTATAATGTTTCAACATAGAAAATGACTTTCCAAGAAAAACTAGCTCTAGGTCTCAACATGAAAGTTGTTTGGAATGTCATTTAGAGTAAGGTTTCTATTAGAATCATTTTCATATGGTGAAAATTGTAGGATATAGGGTCTAGGGAGACCCAGGTTTGATCAGATGAATTCATATGGCCAACCACCATCAACCAACTTGCTAATCTTCAATTCTCTTGACTTTATAGGCTCGTGGTAGATCATATATGCATAAGATGATGAAATTTGAAGTGTCTCTTGAGAAATTTGATCAATTGGTGAGATAGCTTGTTGGAGAAGTTACTCAAGATACCCAGTCAAACTAGGGTTTCCAAGGCAAATCATGTAACACCCCAATTCTACCCGTCGTAAATTTAGTTAAAAATCAGAGTAAACAATTTTCACACAAAATTGAGGCATCACATATATCATTTCATCAACACTTAAACAAATTACACAACACGGAAATTGCGCAAGGATCCACTTAGTCCTTGTTAAATAATAAACAACACCGTATATGGATTCACCTAGTCCATATAGCAGCAATACACAAAAAAATCGCAACGGAAATCATTTAGATAATTAAGTCGAGTCGTACATTTACACATTCAAAGAAAACAAGCAAACAAATGCACATCACAACCATCATATACAATGATATACTAAAGAGCATTGTTACTATTAAAATCATGAAAAGCGTTCATTAACCCCGGAGTGTTACAATCCTAATCAGAGCAATGACGCCAAAAGTGTGCTACCACTATCCTCCTCTCAATGCGGAGCACCTGCACGTTACCAATATAAAGGTAACGGCCAACAACAAAAGGGTGAGATACTTAAATCATATAATCAAGATAATGATAAGCAATATATAAGTAAATTCGGAAAGTTAGAAATATTGTTACCACATCGCACAATCCTTCACTTGAATGCTTATGTATTTAATCATAAACAAAGTCAATAATCATCCACAACATCAATGTTACATCATAGCATCTCATCACTTTAATATTTCATCAATCCATCATAAAACATTACGATTCATCGCATCATCGCAAAATATCACCGCACTTCATAAACCGTCCCATAACAACAATTATCACAAAATGCGTAAATAAACATAACCAACATATGTGACTCAACTATGCAAATGCTATGCGGTACCGACTCGTCGCTTTGCCATCAAGGCCAAGACTTTATGCCCACTTCGTTTTTGCCAAAAGGCCACGTCGCTATTGCCAAAAGGCCATGTCGCTTATGCAAATGTATGTGACTCCATGATAAATGATACACATACACCAAAATCATCATCGCATCAACATAACTCATCACAATGGCTGAAGCCCACGTCGCTATTGCCATTTAGGCCACGTCGCCATTCACATGCATAAAAGCATTCACACAACATCATATTCACCAACATTCATACATATGTTTATATATAAAACAAATGAGAATATTCATCACAATCAATTGTTTCATCATACAATCTCTTAGGTAATTCAACCTCATGCTATGTTTATTTACATCGCACACCTACACACTATAGTTAAGTGGTATTCCTCATTAATCAAATAGGCTTCCTACTATATCAATTATTAATCACTTTTCCAAAATAATCACTTATTAAAATAAGCCCTTATAATGGCCTATAAACATCAACAACATGTAGAAAATTTCATAAGCTTCGCAACGCTTGGAACGGGGACCAAAACGGAGTTACGGTTCAAAAGTTATGACTGTTTGAAGTTTTCAAAAAAAAATGTTTTCCACTCAGCTGGCACCGCGAATTTAGTAGGAAACATAGAAACTACGTTTTTGACCGTTAAATACCTTTCGGACCTCCGATTTCGATTCCGTAAAAAGTATCATTCTCAGATTTCAACGAACTACAATATTTTCAGTATTACAAAGCCATTCTAATCCACAATTTAACTTTTATTTCATCATTCTAAACATCATTCAATTAATTTCCAACACTTCCTAAATTCACAATTTGTGAAATTACTCATACTTTAATTCATCAACACAATAGCATATTTTTCACAACATACATCAACCCCAAACCATCAACAACAATACAACACACAATATTATTTATCATTCTTCTAAACCTAACCCTAACATTTTGCAAAGAATTGATACATGTTCAATAATCACAAACATTCAACACTACATCAAGAACACAAACAACATTTTCAAAGCAAGGAATCCAATCACAACATCAAAACCCAACAATATCCTCTAACAACCATTACCCACATAAAACCCATCATTTTTATAATTATAGGAAATGATAACTCACACCCTTACCTTAGAGATGATGATTGAGTTACTCTATAGTGTTCTAGCAAGCTTGGGTTGATCAAGATGATGCTCTTCTTCTCCAATTTCCTCTTCCTCCTCCAAACCCTAACGTTTCTCTCTTTTCTTCTCTTTTCTCCTCCTTCTCTCTACTTCTTTCTATTTCCCTTCTTTCTATTTCTCTTCTTTCTATTTCTATTCTTTGTTTTAATTAAATAAAAACTAACTAATGGGCTTAATTGTTACACCTCCCTTAATTACTATATACACCACTAGGCCCAATAGCTATTATACCACAATTCTTATAATTAAACTCTAATAATATATTAACACACAATAAAATATTTTACCGAAATAATTATAAATCAAACATTATAAAAATAATAGTAATAACACTTAATAAAAATCGGGGCTTAATAAAAATTGGGGCGTTACAAATCACCCTCAAACTCTTGAAGAAAACTTGATCAATTTAACATGTAGTAATCATTTGGACTCATATATAATGCTCATAACCATTCTTGTATCAATTCATGGTTGTGCTCTTTGTCATGAGGGTCTCAAACCCTAGATATGAACTTGATAGATCAATGGAATCATGTCATACCTACCAAAGAGTTAGGCAAATGCAAAGACATATTTTTGGTATTTTGGTTTGTAAAATGATAAAATACAAGTATGATACAATCACAAAGTGCTTGGTGATCTCTCCCAAAACAAACCCAATGAAAGAGGGGTAAGGAGGATGCCAAGGTATGATCCCAATGCTAATTCTTATGATGAATTTGCATGAGGGATCTTAGGGTAAAAATTGGGGTCTTACAGCTGCCCCTATTTAAGGACATTCTAACTGAGGAGGCGAAGTTTAAAATCTTCATGTCGACTCAGTAGAATGGGCTTAAATAATAACATATAGAAACAAATTTTGGTCCCTAAGAGACCTTATGATACATATGATATGAATGCAAAAGTAAATCTTTTGTGGGGAAATATTGCCACAAAGGAAAAGAAATCAGAGAGACCGAAGGTCCGCATGAGTATAATGCATTCCATAAAGAAAACTCACTAGGGAGACAGAGACTCTAGGGGATAAAGGGGTTATGCGTAGGCCAAACTACTACTTAAAATTACTGGGGGGCTCGAGGGATTCCATACAAACATGGAAAAAACTCAGTCGGGGAACTAACAACATTTGCAGGGGATACGAGTAAGTCAGGATAAAACTGAAGTACTTGAATCATGCTGGAAAGCGATTTCACTAAGGAAATGCGCACTCAACTCAACTGGGGAGAAATAAACTTCAACACATGAGGAGCAGGAATCTATTATCTACTACGTGTTACTGGGTAAGGAGATAATAAAAATCTGACAGAGAGGACATCTGTCACTGGTTAAAGTGAACATATCAAGGATGCTTCACTGGGAAACAACAGAAGGGAATATCCATTACCGATTATTGAGTTTCTTAGAGGGACGTTTGAGGAACAGTCCGAGAGGGACGTTTGACTAAGGAAGTTGACGCTTCTAGTCATGTTAAGAAATTCGCCAATAATTTCTCCAAGAAGAAATAATCGGATGTTAGTGTCGTTCCATATGGCAGACAAAGAAGAAAGTATCAACATGTTGTCGCAACCTGAAAAAAGAATGCGAAAAAAACAACCGGCGAAAAAAGAAATGACAGAAGAGTCGCCACCGTGCGCTAATTATCCCAAAGGAGGGAAAGGAAACGCTCGAAGTAAACCTGGAAAAAAGGAAAGGAAAAGACAAGGTCTCGCAACCAAATCTTGGGTTCGGGAGTCGATTATGCGAAGGGAAGGTATTAGCCCCCATATGCATCCGTAGTACTCTATGGGATCCACTTTGTTGTTCTTGTCTAAAGGGTGTAGGTTTATCTAATGTACTATTTACTAAAAGGGGGGTCAAAAGAAAATGACTCGCACGGATGTCGCATCCACTGCATACGTATCTCATCTGAATATATAAATCAGAGTCTTCGTAGCTCGGCTACCTAGGGGTTAAAGAGGAGTGTGCTCGCTAAGACATCGTGTCTTATGCCTACGTATCTCATCTGGAATGAGAATCAGAGCAAGCCGTAGTTCGGCTAACTACGGGGTAAGGGTTGTGTTTTGGGGTGAACGACGTTACTACGCAATCTACCGGATGCTCGACCTTTGGAGACTTACTCGCCTGTAGTAGAAGGAGTAAACGTGTTCTTAGGAGAAGGAAAATCAATGAGTTGTTGGTGTTTGGGGATGCTTATGCAAAAAGGCAGTCCTAGACGAAGGAACCGCGCTACCTTAATAGACATGCAAACGGGAGGCTGTACGAAGCCTAGCAATCCTACGGGGAGACGATCAAACCATACAAAATTAACATGCATAAAGCAAACACGCCAACAAGGGGGCTCAGACATACATGGGTAGGGCTTTAGTCAAGAGGGGTCATATCAACCTCGACAAACAAGCCATGGAAAGGTAATCAAACGGGCTCTTAACAACTGACATCGACCGTCAGGGTGAGCAGATCAAAAGGGTCATGAGGATAAGACCTCATAGCTCTTAACCCTGGACAGGGCGAGCTCATGACAAGGCGTAGGGGTTCAGAAAGGTGGAACCCTCTCCACTGACTGACCCGACGAAAGATCTTGGGCTTTTGTTCTAAAGCATCGACACAGAGTGTGATCTTAAAGAACGACGCACTGAATAACGGGGGATTGACTACTAATCCCTTTTATCCGTCAATTGCCTCTTCGTGGAGGTCTTTAGCACTGGTGCCTCTTCTTGGAGGTCTTTAGGCACAAAAAATAAACACACAAAAACATTGCCTCCTATCGAGGTCTTCCAGCTAAGAAAGCGGTAAACTGTGGGAAAAATAAAAGGGATCGAGAGATCTACCGTACGGATAAAGATCCGAAGTAATAGCAACTAACGAAATAAGAAACCCAAAGACTCTTCCAAGCTAAACAACATCAAAGAAAGCGAGTCAGTACAGGTAATCGGAATAGACCTCCAGGTGGTATCCCACAAATAAAATGGAATACCAAGCAAGCTATCCCTGCAAGAGTATGTGAGCCCTCACAAAAACTCAACGAACAGGTTAGAGTAACAGGATGGAATCAGGAGAAAACAATGCCATAACAAACACAAAACAGGTTAGAGAAAACAAAAAAAAGAGCAACTGCTGTCACGCTCGCTACTGCTTCGCCTAGCGAAGGCTTAGCGAAGCTTCGCTGCAGGCTCGCCTAGCGATGGTGCTAGCGAACGCCTGCGGGTTCTGGATTTCCCATTGATAACAGTACGATTTTAGGGACTCCAAACCCTATGGTCTCCCTTTCAGAAATCAAGTGATCAAACATTCAAGGTATTGTTTCATACATTCATGCATATCTAAACCCGCGGGCAAAACCTACTGATACCTCATACATTCAAAATATTCAAATTAAAAGCATAGAGTAATGGGAATAAGGGCAAACCTGATTGGAGAGATCGATTAAACTCGAAGGGCACGGCTGGGTTTGCGAGGCAATGTTAGGGTTTGCGCGAGATGGAGGTGAAAAAGTGTGTGAGTCAGAATGAACTTTTCAGAGCTGCCTGGAGGTTGCTGCAGATTAGTTCGTAGGTTTCCCTTCTCTTTTCTGTCCAGGGAATAGGAATAACCTTTCTTCTCTCTCTTTTTCTCCAGGGTTTTGTTCTACTGAAACTCTAGTATTTATAGCCTGATATGGGTGGCTTGGTGGGCTCAAATGAGGGTAGCTTAAGCCCATGACTTTCTGTTATATTTTCAGAAATGCGCGCGCTTCGCCTAGCGAAGGATCTGCTCGCTTAGCGAGCATGACAGTTCAACTTCGCTAGGCGAACCAGTCTGCTCGCCTAGCGAGCATGACAGCTCAGAGACAAATTTTTGCTCCTTCAAGAATAGTGTTCTGAATGATGAATAGGCCCCTATTTGATCCTGTTGGGAGTAACTCAAGTCTTTCTCTTGTGTTGACTGATCACCTGGATAGAACCCACAAAGTGTCTCAGATGATGTTCAAGCTTCTAGGATCTGATTCTGATTGACATGATGAAATGCAATATGGAATGTTAAATGACCTAAAATGAATGCATGCATGAGGAGGGCAAATTTTGGGGTGTTACAGCTGCCCCTATTCAATCATCAGCCAACCCAAGCAGGATGAAAGCGAACAACTTATCAGACAAACAGGGTGAGCTGTGATTGAATACCAAAGACAGACTGAAAATCTGCACTCTGAGTACAACACAAAATTGCTGAAATACACCGCGCTGTTATTTTTCTTCCGATCCTCTGGCTGAATCTGAATCAGTCTTCTGACTTAATCTAGAGTTTCGTTCCTCTGGCTGAATTTGTACTCAATTTAGTCCTCTCGTTGGATATTAATTCTGATCCTCGGGCTGGATACGATTTTGATCTTCTGGCTAGATCTTCTTCGATCTTCTGGCTAGATCTTCTTTGCTTCGATTCTCTAGCTGAATCTATTCTCTGTCTTTGGGTTAGACCTGACTTCGATCTTCTGGCTAGATCTGCTTCGATCTTCTGGCTAGATCTACTTCGATTCGGTTCTCTGGCTGAACCTTTGATCTTTGATTCTCTGGCTGAATCTATCTTCTTTGATTCTCTGGCTGAATCTATCTTCTTTGATTCTCTGGCTGAATCTATCTTCGGTCATCGGGCTAGACCTGACTTCGATCTTCTGGCTAGATCTGCTTTGTTTTGATGATAAATTCCCATCATCAGGATCTCGCATCTGAGGCATGCGTTGGTTGACCCTCTTTCAAAATCTACACCCAATCTTCATGTTAGATATGCCACTTCGAGAATATTCCACTTTTTGGGCTTCGTACATGTTCTTCAGGCTAGAACATGTTGTAACGACCCTTCAATTAGACTTTTGTTTTTAAATGCGATCCGCGGGTTGGATCCTCTTGTAGGTTGATTTTCTGTTGAGCTGTCAATCTACTCCTCTAGCTGGCTTGATGGTGAAATGGGGCTCGTAGGCGACTCCCTGGCTGAGTCTTCAAGTTGAACCTCAGGCTGGCTCACTGGAAAACGATTCTCAGGCTGAATCTTCGAAATGATCCTCATGTTGGATCACACACACTCGATCCTCTGGCTGAATCTCATGACTTTGGTTGTAAAGTAGTTCTTCAGTCTGCTTTGAAGAAACTGTTTATTAGCTTATGCGTATGCTTGATATGATATGCATGCAAATGCAAATGTTATGCATGGTGTAAAAAGAAATCTGCTTGGGGAAGCAAACTCCGGTAGGGAGCGGATCGCTGTATCAATCCTTGAATACTCTGTGGGGAATGATTTGTCTGTCGGGACCGATGAGCCACCAAAAATAAATTGGCTTTTTGAAAAGTTGACCTTGCTGGGGATATGAACTTGCTAATCATACTCAAGCTGGGGATTAAAACAAATTTGTTAAAAATAATCTGCTGGGGAATAAGATGAACACTGGGAACACCCTCTTGTCTGTTGGGTATGCAACTACTCCGCTGTTGCTGGGGGGGACACCAGGTGCAACTCTACTGGGGGGCATGCCCTGCTTAGGAGAGACTTTGTCAACCGCTTGGGGATGAGGATTCATGACTTGGCATCCGGCTCCTGTGACCTGCAATCACACACGTATGTCCTGGGGGAATTACTCGGTTCGAATTCACCGTCCGGGATTAAGCACATTCAAAGCAATTTTAAATATTTTCCTATGAAAATCATCTACAAAAGCCACCATTATGTTCAGATGCAATATGTTTCATCAAGAATTCATACATCTCTTGCAAACAAACTGATAAATGAAAAATAAAGAGGCTCTTTAACTGGATTATTCGACTTCTATTGGTTGAAAAATTTGTGCCAGGAATAGGCGAGTATATCAGGAAGCTGATCCCTGAAAAGAGGCGATCGCTATAAATTGAACAAAAGAAACTATCCTAATGGCAATGTGGATACGGGGTCCCACTGAGTTTCGACCTTGTTATGGCTCGTATGACCTCAAGACGCTCTGCTCATCTTGCTTTCTGAAGTGGATGATTAGTCGATCTTTAACCTTCGAAGATTGCCGGATTGAATGAAATGGTGATATAACACGGATGAACTTAGATCGCAGTCATTCGCTTATTCCCTCTTTTGCGTGGATCTCCCTTTTGGGTTTTCAATCCACCGGGATACCCTTTTTTTGCCTGAGCCGCCCTTTCGGGTTTTCGACTCACCGGGTGTACGTTTTTTTTTTATATCCCTAATTTTTGCCCGAACCTCTCTTTTTTTTTGGTTCGTCGGGATGCCCTTTTTTGCCTGGACTCTCTTTTTCTGTCCAGCGGGTCAATTTATGCGAAGTATTTTTTAACTGCATCTGAGTTGACAGGGGATGGGAAGTCTTCGCCATCCATGGTTGTTAGCATCAGAGCTCCGCCAGAGAAAACTCTTTTAACCACGTAGGGACCCTCATAGTTCGGTGTCCATTTGCCCCTGTGATCTGTGTTGGGAGGAAGAATTCTTTTGAGTACCAATTCACCGACTTGATACTCCCGAGGGCACACTTTCGGATCAAATGCTCTCTTCATTCGGCTCTGATATAGTTGGCCATGGCATATAGCTGCTAGTCTCTTTTCCTCAACTAGGCTCAGCTGATTGTATCGAAAACGGATCCATTCTGCTTCGTCCAGCTTAACATCCAGAGTTTTAATCCGTAGGTTGATGGCTTCCTCAAGTCCTAGGATACAAGCTTCGTATTCGGCTTCATTGTTGGTGCAGGGGAAAGTTGTTCTAGCACAAAATGGCATATGAACCCCCTCTGGCGTGATCAACATTGCACCAACTCCGCGACCATTGATGTTGACCGCCCCATCAAACATCATAATCCATTTGGATTCAGGGTCAGGCCCCTCCTCCGGGAGTGGTTCCTCGCAATCTTTCGATTTGAGAAACATGATGTCCTCATTAGGAAAGTCGAACCTCATAGGTTGGTAATCATGAATCGGTTGCTCTGCAAGATAGTCTGACAAGACACTTCCTTTGATGGCTTTTTGTGAAGTGTATTGGATGTCATACTCTGTCAGTATCATTTGCCACCTAGCAACCCTTCCGGTAAGCGCTGGCTTTTCAAAAATATACTTGACTGGATCCATCTTTGATATCAATAGATTCGTGTGAGTCAACATATACTGTCTTAGTCGGCGAGCAGCTCATGCCAAAGCGTAGCAAGTTTTCTCGAGCGGTGAGTATCTTTGTTCACAGTCGGTAAACTTTTTGCTAAGGTAGTATATTGCATGCTCTTTTCGACCTGACTCGTCATGCGGACCGAGCACACAACCCATTGACCTTTCTAACACATTCAAGTACATGATTAACGGTCCTCCCTCTACTGGAGGCATTAGAATCGAAGGCTCCTGCAAATACTCTTTTATTCTTTCAAAGGCTTTCTGACAATCATCATTCCACCTGACCTCTTGCTCTTTTCTCAGCACTCTGAACAATGGCTCGCATGTGGCTGTAAGATTAGATATGAACCTTGAAATGTAGTTCAATCTGCCCAGGAAGCCACAAACCTCTCTTTCTTGTCGTCTTTGGTACCAATGTTAACGGTCTCAATCACCTCCTGATAAGGTGTAATAGCTCGGTTCTTCTGTTTCAACAACCTGGCTAACTCTTCAGGCAATTCACGATCTTCTTCAACCCCTTCTTAGGATTGTCGAAGTCATACTTGGCCATAGCAGTGTCATTAGCAGTGAGATCCGGGTGATCATCTTTGCATGATGGAGGATCATGCTTTACCTTAGAACGAGGGATTTTTTTTTGGAAAGAAAAATGAAAAAGAAACATTGCCATTTCTATTGTAAAAGTAAAAAATTTGAAAGAAAGAGAACACAAAATTGTTTGCAAAAGCTGTTTTTTATTGATGATGAAAATAATTACGAAATGCGACTAAATGGATGGCCCTACAGATGAGTCATTACACCTTGGGCAAAGTGTAAGACTTTATTATGCATGTAATAAAAGGAAAACAATAAAAATTATTCTTTCAGTAGAGTAACCCGAACGACTTTTTCAGACGACCAATTGTTGAGCTTTTGTCCCGGGACACACGGGCGAATCCAGCTATCTAAGTCACAGTCGTTGTCAGCCTTGTCTTCATCTGCAGCATTGACGATGTGGGTAGAAACCAAACCTCTGTTGGAGAAAGTACTGGCTTCATTCTCCTGAGACCCCGGAGTAAACCCCAATCCAAACTTGTCTTCTTTGATGATTGGCTCCATAAATTTTCCCCAGCCTTTGGCATTACCAGCTTTAACCACTTCAACAGCATTAATCCCCTGCCCGCCGTGGGTTAGCATCGGGTTTTGGATAACATTAGGCACTGGAGAAAAATTGATAGCATGGGCATCTCTCAAATCTTGTACCTTTAGCTGGAGAGCCTTGCAATTATCTGTAGTATGGCCAGGTGCGTTGGAGTGAAAAGCACATCTGGCGTTGACATCATAACCTCTGGGAAAATTATTGGGATCGATTGGTGGGGCCAGAGTTCTCAACGTAACCAGATTCAGGTCAATCAGCCTGGGAAGTAATACAGAATAAGGCATTGGGATTGGCTCAATGACCCGGTCTGTCTGCCTTGGACGTTGTTGATAGTGTCTCTGTTGACCCGGATTACCTCCTTGTTGTTGATTGTTGTACCTGGGTTGCTGTTGCGGATAATACTGCGGTTGTTGTTGCTGTTGAGGAGCAGGTGTTGGAATAGTGACTGCGGCCACTTGATCTTGATAATAATTAGGGCATCCTCTGCCCCTGCCTCTGCCGGCATACACAGCGCTTGTCTCACCTTCTCTTCTTCGCTGACCGTTACCAGCAAACGATTTCTTGGGACCTAATGAGCTGGAAGCACTGTTGTCTTGAATTCGGCCCATCTTCAACAGACTCTCGATTCTTTCTCCAGCAATTACTATCTCTGCAAAGCTGATTGACGGGCAAGCAGCCAACCTCTCAATATAATTGCCTTGAAGAGTGTTCATGAACATGTCCGCCATCTCCCTTTCAGACATCGGGGGTTGGACGGACGCAACAATTTGTCTCCAACGCTGAGCATATTCTCTAAAGGTCTCCTTGGCAGTCTGAGACATTCCTTGCAACAAGGTCCGATTTGGAGCCATGTCCAAGTTGTATTGATATTGCTTGACAAAAGCCTCCGCCAAGTCTTACCAGCTCTTGATGGTAGTGCGAGACAAATGAGAATACCATTCACGAGAAGCTCCAGTTAGACTATCTTCAAAATAGTACATCCACAACTTTTCATCTTCCGTGTGAGCTCCCAACCTTCCCAGATAAGATTGGAGATGAGTGTGTGGGCAAGAATCCCCATTGTATTTCTCAAAAGTAGGGGGTTTGAACTTGTGAGGAATCCTCACTCCCTGAACTTGTGAGGAAGCCCCGTTGAATTTTGAGACTCCAAAGATTTGAGCTTCTCAGCAAGCTCATCCATACGGCGAGTGGTCTCGTGAGCTTCATAGTGCAAAGAGAATTGATCATACTGATAGTCTTCAGTAACGGGGCGCCCGTTAATATGAATTCCTTGATTCACATTGTACCTTCCGCCAATACCATTTCCAACATTCCCCGGGTTGCCAACATTACCCGAGTTTCCATCAGCATTTGTGTTACCCGCGTTACCAGTGTTCATAGGGTTATCAGCATTCCCAGGGTTACCAGGGTTTCCCTCAGCATTTGGTATCTCTACCTCTGGGTCGGGCCTCGGTTGCTCAACCAATTCCCTCAGCTTTTCCTGGCCTTCTGCCATACTAGTCATCAATGTCATGAATTGATCCATCCTTTCACGCATATCAGCTAGCTCTTTCTGTACTTGGTCCATTGCTAGTCGCGGACGATTTGCCTTTGTCGGGTACCTGTGGACTCGCTTGGGACCAATAATGCCTGAGACAAGGAACAAACATTAGACACTGCGGTGACACCTGCAAAACAAACAAGGGTTAGTATGCATGGTATGCGATTCACTGCTTATTCAATTTCAAGGCACCCCCCTTAAAAAGGGAATACCCTGCAAATGAATAAGCATGAGATGTTGGATGCAAATATGCAGATGATGTTATGCAATGCAAAGGCATGTCAATCAGGATTGCTGGATCCGCTTGAACATATGTCAGGTTGCACTGCCTGGCGAGAACAACACTGAGGAATATAATACCGGATCAACACTTCGGCATGAATTCAGAACCGGGAACCATAGAACACAACCATCAACTCAGAACCCATACTTCAGAACCAACGGTCACCAACAAGAACGAACAATAGTCACCAACAGAACAAGTCACCATCAGTACCTGTAAATGATTCAATCCCGCCCCACTCACGGGTCTAATCTAGGCCAGGGTAAAGTCAAGAGAAACTCAGGATAAACAATCCTTTCAAGAGTATCATCATATGCACACCAGGTGTATGCAACGATAATACCCCATCAGAATCTGAACTGCTCGTGATACCATGTTCCGCTAAGTGGCGCCATACCACCCGCTTCCCATGAATCACTCTATTCCTAGGTGTCCTAAAGTTCACTCATAGCCTGTGTATTGGGCCTTTTACCTCTCATAGAACATCCCATCCCAACAAACAGAACCAGCAGATACGGCAATCATATGTACACAATGCAATAAAGCAGGTAAATGCTGAAAGATAAATAACTGTACAAAAGAATAAACACCCAACAAACAAGAAACCTACAAAAGCTAGGAGGGACTCTCTTAGGGAAACAGGTCCACAGTAGAGTCGCCAGCTGTCGCAACCTAAAAAAAGAATGCGAAAAAAACAACCAACGAAAAAAGAAATGACAAAAGAGTTGCCACCGTGCGTTATTTATCACAAAGGAGGGAAAGGAAACGCTCGAAGTAAACCTGGAAAAAAGGAAAGGAAAAGACAAGGTCTCGCAACTAAATCTTGGGTTCGGGAGTCGATTATGCGAAGGGAAGGTATTAGCACCCCTACGCATCCGTAGTACTCTATGGGATCCACTTTGTTGTTCTTGTCTAAAGGGTGTAGGTTTATCTAAAGTACTATTTACTAAAAGGGGGGTCAAAAGAAAATGACTCGCATGGATGTCGCATCCACTGCATACGTATCTCATATGAATATGAGAATCAGAGTCTTCGTAGCTCGGCTACCTAGGGGTTAAAGAGGAGTGTGCTCGCTAAGACATCGCGTCTTATGCCTACGTATCTCATCTAGAATGAGAATCAGAGCAAGCCGTAGTTCGGCTAACTACGGGGTAAGGGTTGTGTTTTGGGGTGAAAGACGTTACTATGCAATCTACCGGATGCTCGACCTTTGGAGACTTACTCGCCTGTAGTAGAAGGAGTAAACGTGTTCTTAGGAGAAGGAAAATCAATGAGTTGTTGGTGTTTGGGGATGCTTATGCAAAAAGGAAGTCCTAGACGAAGGAACCGCGCTACCTTAATAGACATGCAAACGGGAGGCTGTACGAAGCCTAGCAATCCTACGGGGAGACGATCAAACCATACAAAACAAACATGCATAAAGTAAACACGCCAACAAGGGGGCTCAGACATACATGGGTAGGGCTTTAGTCAAGAGGGGTCATATCAACCTCGACAAACAAGCCATGGAAAGGTAATCAAACGGGCTCTTAATCACTGACATCGACCGTCAGGGTGAGCAGTCAAAAGGGTAATGAGGATAAGACCTCATAGCTCTTAACCCTGGACAGGGCGAGCTCATGACAAGGCGTAGGGGTTCAGAAAGGTGGAACCCTCTCCACTGACTGACCGGACAAAAGATCTTGGGCTTTTGTTCTGAAGCATCGACACGTAGTGTGATCTTAAAGAACGGCGCACTGAATAACGGGGGATTGACTACTAATCCCTTTTATCCGTCAATTGCCTCTTCGTGGAGGTCTTTAGCACTGGTGCCTCTTCTTGGAGGTCTTTAGGCACAAAAAATAAACACACAAAAACATTGCCTCCTATCGAGGTCTTCCAGCTAATAAAGCGGTAAAATACGGGAAAAATAAAAGGGATCGAGAGATCTACCGTACGGATAAAGATCCGAAGTAATAGAAACTAACGAAATAAGAAACCCAAAGACTCTTCCAAGCTAAACACCATCAAAGAAAGGGAGTCAGTACAGGTAATCGGAATAGACCTCCAGGTGGTATCCCACAAATAAAGTGGAATACCAAGCAAGCTATCCCTACAAGAGTATGTGAGCCCTTACAAAAACTCAACGAACAGGTTAGAGTAACAGGATGGAATCAGGAGAAAACAATGCCATAACAAACACAAAACAGGTTAGAGCAAACAGAAAAAAGGGCAACTGCTGTCACGCTCGCTACTGCTTCGCCTAGCGAAGGCTTAGCGAAGCTATGCTGCAGGCTCGCCTAGCGATGGTGCTAGCGAACGCCTGCGGGTTCTGGATTTCCCATTGATAATAGTACGATTTTAGGGACTCCAAACCCTATGGTCTCCCTTTCAGAAATCAAGTGATTAAACATTCAAGGTATTGTTTCATACATTCATGCATATCTAAACCCGTGGGCAAAACCTACTGATACCTCATACATTCAGAGTATTCAAACTAAAAGCATAGAGTAATGGGAATAAGGGCAAACCTGATTGGAGAGATCGATTAAACTCGAAGGGCACGGCTAGGTTTGCGAGGCAATGTTAGGGTTTGCGCGAGATGGAGGTGAAAAAGTGTGTGAGTCAGAATGAACTTTTCAGAGCTGCCTGGAGGTTGCTGCGGATTAGTTCGTAGGTTTCCCTTCTCTTTTCTGTCCAAGGAATAGGAATAGCCTTTCTTCTCTCTCTTTTTCTCCAGGGTTTTGTTCTACTGAAACTCTAGTATTTATAGCCTGATATGGGTGGCTTGGTGGGCTCAAATGAGGGTAGCTTAAGCCCATGACTTTCTGTTATATTTTCAGAAATGCGCGCGCTTCGCCTAGCGAAGGATCTGCTCGCTTAGCTAGCGTGACAGTTCAGCTTTGCTAGGCGAAGCAGTCTGCTCGCCTAGCGAGCATGACAGCTCAGAGACAGATTTGTGCTCCTTCAAGATTAGCGTTCTGAATGATGAATAGGCCCCATTTGAACCTGTTGGGAGTAACTCAAGTCTTTCCCTTGTGTTAACTGATCACCCGGATAGAACCCACAAAGTGTCTCGGATGATGTTCAAGCTTCTAGGATCTGATTCTGATTGACATGATGAAATGCAATATGGAATGTTAAATGACCTAAAAATGAATGCATGCATGAGGAGGGCAAATTTTGGGGTGTTACACATGTTGCAGTCGTTTCACCAATCATTAGTCCATCAACGGTAGTGCCAATTTATTAGCCACAGTTCTCGTATCAACATTAACAACAGTATACTCAACAGCATCAGCAAAATAACATGTTCAACAACAACCATCAAATCAACAACATCAACAGACTCCACACTAGGCTCGCTCTCAATTCAACAATCAAAATCGTATTCAAAAAAGGCCACAGTTTGGTCATATTCTAATGTCTTATGCAGAATTGTTTCCTGCACTGCTAGCTAAAAACTATTTTGGTCTAAAGTCGGATGTTCAGAGGCTCATCAAGAGTGGTATCCTTTCATTTAAGGACAAAAACCCCAATGTTCAAGTTAATCCTCTACCGCAACATGGTTCAGCCTCAGTTAACATGGTATATGGTTTCCCGGGCAGTTTTCGGGTCTATGATGTACGGTTGTTGGGTGATAACTTAGTAAAGAAACACGCCAGATATAGCAAGAATGGTTTTATGCCTCCACATAACTACGCCTCTTGCAGGGTTTGTTCTAGGAACTCTCAAGGATGCCTAACTGTTGTAACGGATCTCCAAGATCAAATGGATCAAGGTTATATTGTAGCCTACCAAGCCAGAGATTATAATCAGGTCAATATGGTTAATAGTGACAACGAAGTGAATGTCATAGTTCCTCAGTTCAATGACTCTGAGCCTATACAGATTACTTATGAAAGTCAGAAGACTTTTGTGACTCCTCTAGTGATTAACTTATCGGGCCTAGTTCCCTACCAATTTGATAAAGTCGTGCCTTATAAGTACAATGCTACAATGACTGAGAATGGAAACGATGTTCCTCTACCCTCCATTGTTAACGTCGCTGATGTAAGAAGGGTCAAAAGGAGTGGGCGTATATTTGCAAAAAGGACTGAAGATGTTGCAGTAGGAAAGTAGGCTCATGTTGAGATCCCTTTTGAACCGGTTGGCCAATCCGATAGCATGAATCTGAAAAGTGATGATGATGAGGTGTTGAAGATCATCAGGAAAAGTGAATACAATATGGTGGAACAATTACTGCATACACCTTCCAAGATATCTATGTTATCTTTGTTGACAAACTTCGAGGCTCACCGCGAAGCTTTGCAGAAAGTCTTAGAACAAGCCTATGTAGACCACAATGTGAAGGTCAGACAGTTTGATGGTATCGTCGCTAACATCACGACCTGCAACAACTTGAGTTTTAGTAATGAAGAGCTCCCCGAAGAAGGAAGAAATCATAACATGGAACTAAATATCTCAATCAACTGTATAAATGACTGTTTGTCAAGTGTATTAGTGGTTACAGGCTCGTCTCTCAATGTCATGCCGAAGTCGACACTTTCCAAACTTTCTTTTTAAGGTGCTCCTATGAAGAATAGCAGGATCATTGTCAAAGATTTTGATGGTTCCATAAAAACAGTCATTGGAGAAGTCGACCTTCCTATTGTAGTGGTAAACTCATGATCATCAAGCTATGGATAAACTAGAGATCAAATAACAAGAGTCGCCACCGCGCTTTTATTGTTTCCAAGGGAAAAGGGAAAAAGTACGAACAAAACCCAAAAGTAAGAATTTTTCAAATCAAAACTAATAAAATGTCAGAGATTACAGGTAAGGGGGTTGGCACTTAGGAAGGTGTTAGCACCCAAAGTGTCCTAGGTACTCCTAGGCAGCTCTTTTTGTGTGCATATGTATTAGGTACAAAATGATGTTTACAAATAAAATAGAATGGGGGGGGATGAGAAAAGAATTCATTAATTATATTTTTGGGTTTGACAAGACCTTCGGTCTTGGGCCTACGTACCAACATACAAATGAGGGATCGAAAACTCGTAGTTCGTGTTACAAATTTCAAAGTCGATGTATTGCTTTTAACAAAAAAATTAAGTTTGAAAGGAACAAAGGCCTAAAATGGTTTGAATGAGTTAGTTCTTTTTGGCTTTTTTGAAAGTTTAAGTCAAGTATAGTTAAATTTATTTGAAGTTTGATTTAAGAAAAGAAATTTGAAAATGCAATGGCATAAGGCCAAAGTTTCTATCTTTTTGCAAAAAAGTGGTCAAAGTTTAGAACAAAAATAGTTCACACAAAGAAGATTTTGAAAAAGGAGGGAGAGATTTTGAAATTAAAGAAATGGGGAGAAGAATAAGAGACTATCCTATGTACAAAATTTAAAAGTTTAGAGTTGAAAAGATCTGACCAAGTGGGTAGCAATCCAATAGACAAGAATGACAATAGAAACCCAGAATTCCCTTGGACTCTTAGAATCAAGCAACACACAAATGCACAATTATATTATCTTGAAGAGCAAGGCATCAAATAAAGATAGCCCCATCCAAGCTTATCCATTACATGATCTTCTTCAAAGTAGCCCATGTAACAGATGAATTCCACAAGTCACAGGTTCAAAATAATAGCTTCACAATGATCATGTTGCAGATGAACTTAGAGAGATCTTAAATGATGTATCATATGAAGTTTCAAATTGCAAGCACTTGGTTTCTAAATAAGTTGGCATAGGCCAAGTCCTTTAGCATAGGAATGTTGCCTAAGTTCTAAGTCCATTTGTCCAAGATCAAGCCAACATTTCACACAAGAGTTTTTTTAGGGTTTTTTTTTGTTATTATGTACATTAATGGTCAAAGACCACACAAACAAGCAAAGTATACACAAACAAAATATATCACACAATATGGTCCAAGTGGACAAAGTGATAATTGCATTAACATAAACAAATAGAATGATATGAACAATGACAAATGAAATAAAGCTAGAATTAAATGATATTAAAGTAAAGGGCTTGAAATTAAAAGTTAGTAGTTAATAGGTTAGAAGTTAGTATTGTTTTGCTTTTGCTTTCTTAGACATTCTTTGGAGAACACTCAACCCACTTATCACAAGCATGAACCCTTGAGCCAAAACATCTTCCAAAGGAAGGAAAGAAGGCCAAGTTTCCACACAATACCATGAAAGAGGGGAGACTTACAATCTCACTGACTAGAATGCTTATGCCTTTTATGTCACAAATTTAGCGCTATGTTAAGCAATCGTAATTGGACTTATGTAGAAGTCATAACTATTTGAGGTCGGGCAATAGAATCTTGGTGTTAATGCATGTTAGAGACATAGTATTATGAACTATGCTCATGAAACATACCACACATAAAAAGAATATGCAAAAGGTGTGGCCTAATCTCATCCATACTCATGTTAATTTTTTAATCAACTAGCCTTAGGATTTTGAGATATTATAGGCCAAAAAAGGAATGAATGGAGAAGGGGAATAAGATGAAATGGGAGGGGAATGGATGAAAACACAAACTGATCAAAGGAGGACTTTTACCAAATTAATATCATTCATTCATTTTGGGAGATGGAATGTACATTCCATCAATCCCCTAAATCCAATGATATTAAGTTGACAAAGTCAAATCAACCTTGACCAAGGCCCAACAACAAGAGTCAAACATAAACAAGTCATCATAATTGGTCAACAAAATTATTTGGCATTTATCAAATTAAAAATACTAAAATAATGCATTTAAATTTAATATGGTTTGTCCAATTCCTAAAACCTCATCAAAACACCAAAGAAATGGCCATGAGATTTATCATAGGTCAAACAAGGTCAAAGGACCTTGGAGAAAAAATTTCAGATTTTTTAAAGACTTAAAAATATTTTTAAACAATTAAAACAAATGAAAAATCAATTAAATCATGAAAAATATTAATAATGATCCAAAAAATAATTTTATTTCAGAATATGAAAGAGGAAAATATTTGAATTTTTTTGGTGAAACTCATATTTTTTGGTTCAATATTATATTTAATATGAATTAATGAAAATAATGCAATTAAAATGAAAATTAAAATAATCAGAAAAACGTGGACCACTTGATCTCCCTCATTAATTGAGATGGCAAATCAAGTGGCCAGAAACTCGCTAGCCACGATACGCCTTAGTCAACGCGCAATAGGCATGGTAATGCAAATCAAGGCACGGGATTAGATCATTTTAAAAGGATCCTATGGCTCAGAACCATCCAGCACACCACCGGCGTCCAAATACCAGTTGTCTTCTCCGGCGAGCCTCGCCGGACTGGTTCAGTCATAACCATCACCAAAATAAAAAACAAGGACATGATTGTAAAGTAAAAATGGCATTGAGTTCGATTCTAGCCTCAATTCACTCTAACTCCAAGTATATTGAGAGATACATGGAGTTGAAGTTTGAGGTGCACGAACTGAGTTGCTTCGATTTGGCCTCAAAGCAACTCAATCTTCTTGCCTACATTGGTAGGACTTCAGACAACCAAAGAATCAATGGAACTGAGCAAGAATTAGAGAGAATCGAAGAGATCAAAATTTCTGGAAAATACCTTCAATGGTGGTCTGGATTCAACTGATCTTGCTCTTGCTCGTGCTTGATCTCACTCCAAATGCTTGCAAAAGAAGGATTGAATGCTCAAAAGGTTGTGGATCCTTGGAGTTTTGAATTTCAAAACAGTGGAAATTCAAACTCAAATTCAAGTGAATTTATCAGGATTATCCTTTGCAATGTGAGGGTTAGAGGTAGGGGATCAAAGCTGGCGCGAATGAGTTTGAAATGCTGACCATATGAGGCTCTATTTATAGCTGAAACCATTGCTTTTTGCACACTTGAAATCCACTTTCCAAATTTGGTATTGATGATGCATGGGTGCATGGGCGGGCATAGGCCTATAAAATCATTGCCCTAAGTCCATAAATGAGTGCAAGAAGGTCTGAAAACAACTTGGAATGCAAGGCAAGTGTGTGTGAATATTTGAAGTTTGATCTTTGCCAAGTGATGATACCATGTTCATGCCATGCGCAGCCTATTCATTCCTTGTCCAAAATGAATGAATTTGGACACTTTGGAAAGGTGAGATCAAGAGGAACAAATTTCATGTTCAACACTTTTTAATTTGGAGTTTGTATCATGAAGGAATTTGAGGTGGAAGTTTGGAAATTTTTGACATATCAAAATGTTTCTAAGTGTCAAGCCATATGTCTCAATATTCCACCTTGCTTAACTTTTTATGTGAGCTTCAAATGAGAAACGTGTCTTCATCAAAGTTGTAGCTCTTTCAAAGAACTTCAACATGGTTACCAAGTTCATGTCATTCGGATTTTAAATGATAGAGTTATGCACTTTTGAAGTTTGGAAAAATCACTTGTTCAATGGTATAGGTCAAAAGTGACCTATAATGTAACCTCATATCACATGCTCGTAAAAGTTGAATTAGCTCTCACTCCAAACATCAAAGTTGAAGTAGACACATTGAATTTGATTGTGCAACTTGTAAATCTTTCATCTCATACAAATTGAGGAAGTTATGGCCTGGGAAGTTGACTTTCAAATTAGGGTTTAGACAAAATGACCTATAATGTTTCAACATAGAAAATGACTTTCCAAGAAAAACTAGCTCTAGGTCTCAACATGAAAGTTGTTTGGAATGTCATTTAGAGTAAGGTTTCTATTGGAATCATTTTCATATGGTGAAAATTGTAGGACATAGGGTCTAGGGAGACCCAGGTTTGATCAAATGAATTCATTTGGCCAACCACCATCAACCAACTTGCTAATCTTCAATTCTCTTGACTTTATAGGCTCATGGTAGATCATATATGCATAAGATGATGAAACTTGAAGTGTCCCTTGAGAAATTTGATCAATTGGTGAGATAGCTTGTTGGAGAAGTTACTCATGATACCCAGTCAAACTAGGGTTTCCAAGGCAACTCACCCTCAAACTCTTGAAGAAAACTTGATCAATATAACATGTAGTAATCATTGGGACTCATATATAATGCTCATAACCATTCTTGTATCAATTCATGGTTGTGCTCTTTGTCATGAGGGTCTCAAACCCTAGATATGAACTTGATAGATCAATGGAATCATGCCATACCTACCAAAGAGTTAGGCAAATGCAAAGACATATTTTTGGTATTTTGGTTTGTAAAATGATAAAATACAAGTATGATACAATCACAAAGTGCTTGGTGATCTCTCCCAAAACAAACCCAATGAAAGAGGGGTAAGGAGGATGCCAAGGTATTATCCCAATGCTAATGCTTATGATGAATTTGCAGGAGGGATCTTAGGGTAAAAATTGGGGTCTTACAGCTGCCCCTATTTAAGGACATTCTAACTGAGGAGGCGAAGGTTAAAATCTTCATGTCGACTCAGTAGAATGGGCTTAAATAATAACATATAAAAACAAATTTTGGTCCCTAAGAGACCTTATGACACATATGATATGAATGCAAAAGTAAATTCTTTGTGGGGAAATATTGCCACAAAGGAAAAGAAATCAGAGAGACCGAAGGTCCGCAGGAGTATAATGCATTCCATAAGGAAAACTCACTGGGGAGACAGAGACTCTAGGGGATAAAGGGGTTATGCGTAGGCCAGGCTATGACTTAAAATTACTGGGTGACTCGAGGGATTCCATACAAACATGGAAAAAACTCAGTCGGGGAACTAACAACATCTGCAGGGGATACGAGTAAGTCAGGATAAAACTGAAGTACTTGAATCATGCAGGAAAGCGATTTCACTAAGGAAATGCGCACTCAACTCAACTGGGGAGAAATAAACTTCAACACAGGAGGAGCAGGAATCTATTATCTACTACGTGTTACTGGGTAAGGAGATAATAAAAATCTGACAGAGAGGACATCCGTCACTGGTTAAAGTGAACATATCAAGGATGACTCGCTAGGAAACAACAGAAGGGAATATTCATTACCGGTTACTGGGTAAGAATAGCCTTGCTGGGGAAACTTGCGGAAAAATAGGATTTACAACTACCAGCTACTGGGCAAAATACCAAGGGTGAGAGTATCCATCATCGGTTAGGATGAACATATCAAGGATAAACTCAACAGGGAAGAAAATTTGTCATCGGTTAGGATGAACATATCAAGGATAGACTTTCCTGGGATTGTCAAGGAGGATACCCGTCATCGGTTAAGATGAACATATCAAGGATAAACCAACTGAACAAAAAGTAGGAATTACATCTATTGAATGCTGGATAGAAGACCATAAAAGAGAAAATCCGTCACCGGTTAAGATGAACATATCAAGAATAGACTCTGTGAGGAGATAAAATAGGAATTACATCTATCAGTTACTGGATAGAATACCAAGTGAGAGAATCTGTCACTGGTTAAAGTGAACATATCAAGGATTAACTCTGTGAAGGGGACAAAAAGCAGGATTTACAACTACCGGTTACTGGGTAGAAGACCGCAAAGAGAAGGAAACCTGTCATCAGTTAGGATGAACATATCAAGGATTAACTCTCTGGGAAACAAGAATAGGGATTACTACTACCTTTTTACTGAGTAGAATACCATAAAAAGAATATCTGTCACCGGTTAGGATGAAAATATCAAGGATAAACTCAAGAAGGGGAGAGAAAGATATCCGTCACCGGTTAGGGTGAACATATCAAGGATATACTTCCTGGGGAATCAGATCCACTGGGGACTCTACTGCTGGGACAGTTTTACCGGGTATCTAGGTCAGAACTAGAAAGAACGGTCAATCAAGACTCAACCCATTGAGGACATAACCCAAGGGGAGTGATTCCATTCAGATAATCAACTGGGGAGGAAACTGAAATAATAATCATCCATGAGGAAACAAACTCAGTGGGGAAGAGGAGAAAGGTTAAAGTCTTTCTGCTTAAGGGGCTGACACTCTACAATTGAGGGAGGATAGAAAATGAAATTTGTATGGGGATAAAGTACCGCCACACAGGGAATGAGAATCTCAAACCAACAATTTAATCAGATATGCGAATATGCAAATATGAAATTGTATGAATATGTATATATGATGATTATGCTGACAAAGACGATCACAAAGGATACAAAGGTGTCATAAAGAAATTTAATCATCGGTACAATCCTCGGTCAATCCACAAAATATGGAGACAATTGTTGGAGAATAGAGAGATCAACAATCCAAGAAGGCTCGAACCTAACTGGGGAAGGAGGAGATCTTCTGAGGAGAGAAAAATATCACCGAACCTGTGGGGAGTTTTTGGTCAACACCATAAAAATGGGAGACAACCCTACAGGGAAAACAAACTGCTCATGAACCAGGAGGAAACCCTGAATGGGGAGCAGGTCGATCGGCGATTGGCGGGGAAACCAATGCGATCAGATGGGGAGATCAACTACTTCTGCTGAAGGAAACCAAACTCCACTAGGGAAGGCAGAAACTCTGTTGGGGAAAAAACAAACACACCGCAGGGCATCTGAATCAACCAACTCAGCTGAGGACAAGGAACAAAGCTCCACTGGGGAGATCAAACACTCCGCCGAGGAACTAAATCAATAGAAACGTCAAGGGATACCCAAAGGGTTAACTGCTTGGGGAACCTCTAATGTTTTGCACTTAAGGACTTGCTATCCATTAAAATGTTGTTGATATTCCTTTTAATTGCTTTGAAAAATTCTTGCTTTTATATATTTACGAAAAACTGATTTTGATTAAAAATTTAATTTTCAAGATGATCATAATAAAATTTAAAACTATTGGCTGAAGTAAATAAGAGTAGAAACAATTAGATAAAAGCTCAACTTTATTTGATAGGATGGTAGTCTGTAAATGACAAGACTCCATAGAATTTTACAAAGTTGAAAATGGTAATTTACAATGGAAAAGGGTTATATTGAATACAAATGATCCTTAATCCTTCTACCAACTCTTGATATCCATTGTGCCCTTGACCGCTACTGGGGTGATGAATCAATGTCAACCCTTATGCTCAACCAAATCTTCAAAACACTGAAGATCAACAGAATGCAAATACTTGCCATAATCCCTAATTTTTGCATAAGTTGCCCCAAGGTGGGGTACTCAACTTATCGGGAATTTTTTCTGTTTTAATGTCTCTAATTTTTGCCTGGATCTCCCTTTCGGGTTTTCAATCCACCGAGACGCTCATTTTTGCCTAAACCGCCCTTTCGGGTTTTCAACTTAGCGAGTTGTTCTTTTCTTTTTAGGCGAAGTATTTCTTGACTGCATTTGCGTTCACAGGACGAGTGAACTCTTCACCATCCATAGTTGTAAGAATCAATGCTCCGCCTGAAAAGGCTCTCTTAACAACATATGGGCCTTCATAATTGGGAGTCCATTTTCCTCTAGAATCTGGCTTGAACGATAAAATCTTCTTGAGCACGAGGTCACCTTCTCTAAATACACGAGGTTTGACCTTCTTATCAAAAGCTTTCTTCATCCTCTACTGATATAACTGACCATGACACATGGTAGTTAATCTCCTCTCTTCTATCAAATTCAGATGATCAAACCTGGTTTAACACCATTCAGCCTCAGCCAACTGGGCTTCCATGAGCACATGCAATGAGGGAATCTCAACCACTATGGGGAGTAGTGCTTCCATACCATAAACAAGAGAGAAAGGGGTTTCCCCTGTTGAAGTGCGGATGGATGTACGATACCCATGCAAAGCAAATGGGAGCATCTCATGCCAATCCTTGTATGTGACAACCATCTTCTGAATAATCTTCTTGATGTTCTTATTCGCAGCTTCAACAGCCCCATTCATCTTGGGTCTGTAGGGAGAAGAATTATGATGTGCGATCTTGAAGTCTTTGCAAAGAGCTTCCACCATATTATTGTTCAAGTTCGATCCATTGTCAGTAACGATCTTTCTTGGCACACCATAACGTCATATGATCTTATTCTTGATAAACCTTACAACAACTTGCTTGGTTACATTTGCATACGATGCCGCTTCAACCCATTTTGTGAAGTAGTCAATTGCCACCAAAATGAAACAATGTCCATTTAAAGCTTTGGGCTCAATCATCCCAATCATATCAATTCCCCGCATGGAGAAAGGCCATGGGGAAGAGATAACATTCAAAAGTGTCAGAGGAACATGAATCTTATCAGCATAAATTTGACACTTGTGGCACTTCTTCACAAATTTGCAATAGTCAGATTTCATTGTTAGCCAATAGTAACCTGCTCGCAACATCTTCTTCGCCATTGCATATCCATTGGAATGAGTACCAAAGGAACCTTCATGCACTTCGGTCATCAACAAGTCTGCTTCGTGTCTATCCACGCATCTGAGCAAAATCATGTCGAAGTTTCTCTTGTATAGTATATCACCATTCAAGTAGAAATTACCGGCTAATCTTTTCAAAGTCTTCTTATCTTTCAAAGATGCCCCAGGAGGGTAAATCTGACTTTGGAGGAAACATTTGATGTCATAATACCACGACTTCTAGTCTTTGATCTCTTCAACAGCAAACACATGAGCTGGCCTATCAAGACGCATCACAGACAAATTGGGAACTTCATTCCAATACTTTACCACAATCATTGATGCCAACGTTGCAAGAGTATCTGCCATTCGGTTCTCATCTCGAGGGATATGATGAAACTCAACCTTTGTAAAGAAAGTTGAAATCCTCCTCGCATAATCTCTATATGGTATTAAACCGGGTTGATTTGTCTCCCATTCTCCTTTGATTTGATTCACAACCAAAGCTGAATCACCGAAAACATCCAAATACTTGATTCTGAGATTCATGGCCTCTTCAAGCCCCATAATGCAAGCTTCATATTCTGCCATGTTGTTTGTACACTTGAAAGTCAATCTAGCTGTAAATGGTAGATGCGTGCCTTGAGGAGTAATGATCACTGCCCCAATGCCATTTCCATATTGATTAACAGCTCCATCAAATACCATGCCCCAATGGGAACCAGGTTCTGACCCTTCTTCAAGCAATGGTTCATCACAATCTTTCATTTTCAAGTACAAAATCTCTTCATCAAGGAAGTCGTATTGCACTGACTCATAATCTTCAATTGGTTGGTGAGCCAAATGGTCAGCCAAGATACTACCTTTGATCGCTTTTTGAGATCGGTATTCGATATCATACTCTGATAACAACATCTGCCAACGGACAATTCTCCCAGTTAAAGCAAGCTTCTCAAAAATATACTTGATTGGATCCATTTTGGATATCAACCAAGTGGTATGATTCAACATATATTAGCACAGACGCTTAGCAGCCCAAGCCAATGCGCAATAAGTCTTCTCAAGCATAGAATATCGAGTCTCACAGTCGGTGAACTTCTTACTGAGGTAGTAAATTGCAAATTCTTTCTTCCCAGTCTCGTCTTGCTGACCTAGAACACAACCCATACTATCTTCTAGCACAGTCAAATACATGATCAACGGTCTTCCTTCAACAGGTGGAGACAAAATTGGAGGTTCAAGCAAATATTCTTTGATACTGTCAAAAGCTTTCTGACAGTCTTCGATCCAATCACAAGACTGATCTTTCCGAAGAAGCTTGAATATAGGCGCACATGTGGCAGTCATGTGTGAAATAAATCTGGAAATATAATTCAAGCGGTCGAGAAAACCTCTGACTTGCTTCTCAGTTTTGGGCGCAGGCATCTCTTGTATTGCTTTGACCTTGGCAGGATCAACTTCAATACCATTCTCGCTGACAATAAAGCCCATCAACTTACCAGAACGAACACCAAAAGTCATCGACATAAACTTCAATCTCTTTGGTAAGTTGCACCAGCATTCTTTAGACCAAAAGGCATCACTCTATAACAGAATGTTCCCCAAGGTGTAATGAATTTGGTTTTCTCCATATCTTCGGGTGCCATTTTAATTTGATTATATCCGGAAAATCCATCCATAATTGAAAAGACTTTGAATTTAGCTGTATTCTCTACCAACATATCAATGTGTGGCAGAGGGAAATCATCTTTTGGACTGGGTTTATTCAAATCTCGATAATCGACACACATGCGGACTTTTCCATCTTTCTTTGGCATAGGCACAATATTGGCCACCCATTGCGGATACCCAGTGGTCACAAGGAAATCGACATCAATCTGCTTCTTCACTTCCTCTTTGATCTTCACATCCATATCAGGATGCGTTCTTCTCAACATCGGCTTGACTGGCGGGCATTCTGGCTTCAACGGCAATCTATGCTCCACAATCTCAGAATCCAACCCAGGCATGTCTTGATAGGACCAAGCAAACACATCTGAATACTCTCGAAGAAGATCAATCAACCCCTTCTTAACATCTGGACACAATCGAGACCCAATCTTGACTTCCTTCACATCATCCTCGGAACCCAAGTTGACTAGCTCAATCTGCTCTTCGAACGGCTGAATGGTCTTTTCATCTTGCTCAAGAAGAAGAGATAATTCATTACTTACTTCTACATCACTTTCCTTCTCGGCCTCAAACACAGGGAATTCAAAATTTGGAGAAGGAGAAGGATCATTGTATTCAATGGGGTTAGGAACCAACCTGCATAATGATTTGATATTTTGATTTTAGATAAGTGAATTTCTGACCAAATATTATGCAGATGGTATTGTTTATTTATGTTTTATGTGATTACCATTTTTAGAATAAAGCAAAAGATAAAAACAAACATCATAGATATGGATGAATAGAATTAATTTTATTGATGATCAATTTTGAAAATGCCTAAACAATGTTCACTTCTCCCTTAGGCATAGGAGAAGGATTTTAAAACATGTAAAAACAATTACTTAGATTGATGCAAAATAACAGGAATATCAACAACAGTCCAATTGTTGCAAGTCTTTCCATTTGTCACAAAATTGGTGCAGTTTTCCTCTTCGTCATCCTCTAGCACAGCAACTAAGTGTTGTTCATTGCCATGAATGAACCCTCCGCTACGGAAGCTAAGTTGCATATATTCAGATCTTGCAATTGATGATCCTTTCTGGAACCCCAAACCGATTATGCCTTTGTTGTCGGAGACCTCTACCATGCGCCCCAACTGATCACTATACCTTTTTTCACAATCTTCTGAGCATCTTTTAATGAGGACATGGGTGCCCGAACTCTCTTCTTAGCAGCAATAGATAAGGCTTGGAACGGAGTTCCAACCTCATCCTCAGCTTCAACATAAGAGAAAGATGACAAATGGCTAACCAACAACGCCTTCTCTCCTCCAACAATCACTAGCTTTCCATTCTTGACAAATTTAAGCTTCTGGTGCAAAGTAGAAGTAACAGCTCCCGCCTCATGAATCCATGGCCTTCCCAATAAGAAACTGTAGGT
The DNA here is from genome assembly GCF_024323335.1 of Lathyrus oleraceus. Lineage (NCBI taxonomy): Eukaryota > Viridiplantae > Streptophyta > Magnoliopsida > Fabales > Fabaceae > Lathyrus > Lathyrus oleraceus. The sequence goes on from NC_066580.1 coordinate 14,476,983, forward strand.
CGGGTGGATATCCATTACTTGAAAAGTAATATGAAAATCACTCGGACCTGTCTTGACTGGAAGGTCCACTTCACCAATTACCGTCTTGTACGAACCATCAAAAGCCTTGACAATTACCCCATTATACCTCATGGGTGCTCCTTGATAAGATAACTTTGACAAAGTTGACTTCGGAAGCACATTTAATGACGAACCGGTGTCAACAAGCACATTTGACAAAGCATCTTCTTTGCAATTCATCGAGATGTGCAAAGCCAAATTATGGTTTCTGCCTTCCTCAGGGAGTTCTTCGCCGCATAAGCTGAGATTGTTGCAAGAAGTGATGTTAGCCACAATGTGATCAAACTGATCCACAGTAACATCATGTTCTACGAACGCTTCCTCAAGAACTCTCTGTAGTGCTTCTCTGTGCGCTTCGGAATTCATCAGCAGAGACAACACTGAAATTTTTGAGGGGTTTGGAGAAGCTGCTCTACCACATTAAACTCGATCCTTTTGATTAGTCGGAGTACCTCATCATCATAATTGGTTTTCAAGTTGCTGGATTCACCAGACTTATCTTTTGAAACACCAATCAGATCTATATTAGGCATCTCCACCTTCTTACCAATAATTGTTTCCTCTTTATCCTTTGGGAACACCGGCCCAAACACTCGACCACTGCGGGTCACCTTTGTAACATCAGCAACGCTCACCACTGAACTAGTCGTAGGTAACGGGACCTCTTGACCATCCTTCATCATTGTAGCATTATACTGATACGACACAGCTTTATCAGATGAATACGGGATTGGGCCCACTAACCGTATTACCAACAGAGATACTGATCTTTGACTATTGCTATTACTGGAGTCATACTGGATTACCAACCACTCTTGTTGCTTGAAAACGGGCACTATGACATTTACGTCGTCATCTACATGACAGGATTGAACAATCTGGATCATGCCTTCATCCATCAGACGTTGGATGTCCCTTTTCATAACTTCACAACCCCTCGGGTTAACACTACAAACAGCACAACCATCATGGTTGTGCTCACATTCACTTACCATACAAATGTCCTTGTGTATCTGCACCAAGGATCCTCGGATAAAATGCACATAAAAAACTTTGTACTCTCCAGGACAATCGTCCATAATATTCACAGAAGAGTTCCCATGAGCGGGCAAAGGGTTTGCTTTCACATTTGGTGCACGGTCCTCAAAGGACACCATACCACTCTTCATAAGCTTCTGAACCTCATACTTCAATGGATAACAATTTTCAATATCATGTCCGGGTGCTCCTTGGTGAAAAGCACAACGGAGTTCAGGTTTATACCACCAAGGAAGTGGTTCTGGGATCTACGATGGGTTCCTTGGTTGAATTAGGTTCTTGAGAACTAACGAGGGATACAACTCTGCATATGACATAGGAATTGGGTCGAAAAAGACCTTCTTACTCTCAAAGTTTTGTTGATGATGATTTTTGTTGGTATTGTTGTTGTTGTAGGTGTTTGTTCTTTGTTGTGGTTTGTAGCAGTAATTCATGATCATCAAGCTATGGATAAGCTAGAGATCAAATAACAAGAGTCGCCACCGCGCTTTTATTATTTCCAATGGGAAAGGGAAAAAGTACGAACAAAACCCACAAGTAAGAAGTTCTCAAATCAAAACTAATAAAATGTTAGAGATTACAAGTAAGGGGATTGGTTACACAGAGGGAAGGTGTTAGCACCCAAAGTGTCCTAGGTACTCCTAGGGAGCCCTTTTTGTGTGCATATGTATTTTGTACAAAATGATGTTTACAAACAAATAGAATGGGGGGATGAGAAAATAATTCATTAATTATATTTTTGTGTTTGACAAGACCTTCGGACTTATGCCTACGTACCAACATATAGATGAGGGATCAAAACCTCATACTTCGTGATACAAATTTCAAAGTGGATGCATTGCTTTTAACAAAAATTAAGTTTGAAAGGCACAAAGGCCTAAAAATGGTTTGAATGAGTTTGTTCTTTTTGGCTTTTTTGAAAGTTTAAGTCAAGTATAGTTAAGTTTATTTACAAGTTTTATTTAACAAAATAAATTTGAAAATGCAATGGCTTAAGGCCAAAGTTTCTATCTTTTTGCAAAAAAGGTCAAAGTTTAGAACAAAATAAGTTCAATCAAAGAAGGTTTTGAAAAAGGGAGGAGAGATTTTGAAATTAAATAAATGGGGAGAAGATGAAGAGACTATCCTATGTACAAAATTAAAAGTTTGGAGTTGAAAAGATCTGACCAAATGGGTAGGAATCCAATAGACAAGAATGTCAATAGAAACCCAGAATTCCCTTGGACTTTTAGAATCAAGCAACACACAAATGCACAATTATATTATCTTGAAGAGCAAGGCATCAAATAAAGATAGCCCCATCCAAGCTTATCCATTCCATGATCTTCTTTAAGGTAGCCCATGTAACAGATGAATTCCACAAGTCACAGGTTCAAAATAACAGCTTCACAATGATCATGTTGCAGATGAACTTAGAGAGATCTTAAATGATGTATCACATGAAGTTTCAAATTGCAAGTACTTGGTTCTTCAACAAGTTGGAATTGGCCAAGTCCTTTAGCATAGGAATGTTGCCTAAGTTCTAATTCCATTTGTCCAAGATCAAGCCAACAGTCCACACAAACGTTTTTTAGGGTTTTTGTTGTTATTATGTACATTAATGGTCAAAGACCACACAAACAAGCAAAGTATACACAAACAAAATATATATCACACAATATGGTCCAAATGGACAAAGTAAAAATTGCATTAACATAAACAATTAGAATGATATGAACAATGACAACTGAAATAAAGCTAGATATAAATGACATTAAGGTAAATGGCTTGAAATTAAAAGTTAGTAGTTAATAGGTTAGAAGTTAGTATTGTTTTGCTTTTGCTTTTTAATTTGAAGTCATTCTTTGGAGAACACTCAACCCACTTATCACAAGCATGAATCCTTGAGCCAAAACATCTTCCAAAGAAAGGAAAGAAGGCCAAGTTTCCACACAATACCATGAAAGAGGGGAGACTTACAATCTTACTAACCAGAATGCTTATGCCTTTTGAGTCACAAATTTAGCGCTATGTTAAGCAATCGTAATTGGACTTATGTAGAAGCCTGAACTATTTGAGGTTGGGCAATAGAATTTTGGGGTCAATGCATGTTAGAGACATAGTATTATGAACTATGCTCATGAAACATACCGCACACAAAAAAGAATATGCAAAAGGTGTGGCCTAATCTCGTCCATACTCATGATAATTTTTCAATCAACTAGCCTTAGGATTTTGAGATGTCATAGGCCAAATGGAATGAATGAATGAAGAAGGGGAATATGATGAAGTGTCATGGGGATGGATCAAAATACAAATTGATCAAATGAGGACTTTTACCAAATTAATATCATTCATTCATTTTGGGAGATGGAATGTACATTCCATCAATCCCCTAAATCCAATGCTATTAAGTTGACAAAGTCAAATCAACCTTGACCAAGACCCAACAACAATAATCAAACTCAAACAAGTCATCACAAATGGTCAACAAAATTATTTGGCATTTATTTCAATTAAAAATACTAAAATAAGGCATTTAAATTAAATATGGTTTGTCTAATTCCTGAAACCTCATCAAAACACCAAAGAAATAGCCATGAGATTTATCATAGGTCAAACAAGGTCAAAGGAAAACCTGTTTCTTCCCCCCAGTAGCCTTCTAGCAGATGTGGGTGTGTCCGATCTCTCCATGTAGAGTCTACCCCTTAGGCAGAAAGTGTCTGTCGTTTCCTTCTGCGCTCCCCACTGAGATATATCCTCGTGGATGACGGTTGTTTCCGTTCCCTCCCTTTGGGATGGGTTTTCCCTATTGAGTTCTTTCCTCATTAGGATGAGTCTTGATTCAGTATGCCTTTTCGGATCGATCCTAAATTGGCTTTCCATTGACTGTCTCTTGTGCTTCCCTGGGGCATAAATGAATAGTTGCTCACTAACCGGCACTCATTCATCTTATCCTCAGCGGAATTTGTTGGCATCTACCTACAAACCGGTAGTTGTAAGTCCTATCTTTGTGGTTTTCTACCTACAAACTGGTAGTTGTAAAATCCCACTTTCATCCCCTAGCAGAGGTAACCTGTGTGGTTCATTCTGTTTGTGGGCCTCTACCTGCAAACCGGTAGTTGTAAGTCCTATCTTTGTGGTTTTCTACCTACAAGCTGGTAGTTGTAAAATCCCACGTTCTCCCCTTGGTGGAGTTAACCCTTTGTGCTCATCCTAGTTGATGACTGGTTACCTTTTCCGTGGTTTTCTACCTACAAATCGGTAGATGTAATCCCCTCTTTGCAGTTATCAGTATCCCGTTTGCGGTATTGATATTCTTTTCCCCTCTGGATACTGGCCTTGATCAAGCAGTATTGTCCCCAGTGGGTCTTCCCTTTGGGTATTTGCTCCGAGTTAGCAACTTTATCCCTTTTTGATTGGTCATCTTTTGCATACCTAGTCCTGGTACCCGGAGGCCTTTCTTTTCGGTCGCTTATCCATTTAACAACCTACAACCCGATTATGGATAATCTGCCATGCGAGTATATTATCTACGTTTTGACGGCTATAGATAATGTGTCTCATGCGCTCTTGGGTCGAAGTCGTCCTCCCCAGTTGAGTAAGATTCATATTCCTTTGTTCGGAATCGAATGTCCATCCTTTAACAAGTTTGCTTTCGGTCTCTTCAGGATGATGTCGGTTGATTTATCCGTTTAACAACCTCCACCCGGTTATGGATAATCTTCCTTGCGAGTGTGTTATCTACGTTTTGACGGCTATAGATAATATATCTCATGCACTCTTTGGTCAATCTTTTGATTGTTTTCACCATCAGAGTAAGATTCGGATTCCTTTGTTCGAAATCGAATGTCCATCCTTTAACAAGTTTGCTTTCGCTCTCTTCAGGATGATGTCGGTTGATTTATCCGTTTAACAACCTCCACCCGGTTATGGATAATCTTCCTTGCGAGTGTGTTATCTACGTTTTGACGGCTATAGATAATATATCTCATGCACTCTTTGGTCAATCTTTTGATTGTTTTCACCATCAGAGTAAGATTCGTATTCCTTTGTTCGGAATCGAATGTCCATCCTTTAACAAGTTTGCTTTCGCTCTCTTCAGGATGATGTCGGTCGTTTATCCATTTAACAACCTCCAACCCGGTTATGGATAATCTTCCATGCGAGTATGTTATCTACGTTTTGACGGCTATAGATAATATATCTCATGCACTCTTTGGTCAATCTTTTGATTGTTTTCACCATCAGAGTAAGATTCGTATTCCTTTGTTCGGAATCGAATGTCCATCCTTTAACAAGTTTGCTTTCGCTCTCTTCAGGATGATGTCGGTTGATTTATCCGTTTAACAACCTCCACCCGGTTATGGATAATCTTCCTTGCGAGTGTATTATCAACGTTTTGACGGCTATAGATAATATATCTCATGCACTCTTTGGTCAATCTTTTGATTGTTTTCACCATCAGAGTAAGATTCGTATTCCTTTGTTCGGAATCGAATGTCCATCCTTTAACAAGTTTGCCTTTGCTCTCTTCAGGATGATGTCGGTCGTTTATCCATCTAACAACCTGCAACCCGGTTATGGATAATCTTCCATGCGAGTGTATTGTCTACGTTTTGACGGCTATAGATAATATATCTCATGCGCTCTTGGGTCGAAGTCGTCCTCCCCAGTTGAGTAAGATTCGTATTCCTTTGTTCGGAATCGAATGTCCATCCTTTAACAAGTTTGCCTTTGCTCTCTTCAGGATGATGTCGGTTGATCTATCCATCTAACAACCTCCAATCCGGTTATGGATAATCTTCCATGCGAGTATGTTGTCTACGTTTCGACGGCTATAGATAATATATCTCATGTACTCTCTGGTCAGTCTTTTGATTGCTTTCTCCAGCAGAGTAAGATTCGTATTCCCTGTGGAATCGAGTGTCCATCCTTTAACAAGATCGCTTTTCTAGCCCTCTTCAGGATGTTGAGTGTTTTGGAACACAAACCAATTCACGTTTGGTCGGTCATCCGTTTCATACCTACAACCCGGTATCCGTGGTGTTCCTTCCTGTTTGCTCACTGTCGTGACCTTGTTCCCCAGTGAGATCCCCTGCAAGTGTGTAGCCTTGCCCAGGCATGTAGATGTCAGTATCCTGTCAGCACCCGCGTGTGTTGTTTCTTTGGTGTAGGTAAACACCATCTTTCGGTGATTTTCCAGTCATGCGTAGTGTCTGGTCTTCTTTGGTGTCGGTAAACACCATCTTTCGGTGATTTTCCAGTCATGCGTAGTGTCTGGTCTTCTTTGGTGTCGGTAAACGCCATCTTTCGGTGCTTTCCCAGTCATGCGTAGTGTCTGGTATTCTTTGGTATCGGTAAACATCATCTTTCGATGTTCGTAACGTCGTCCTTCTTCCCTTAGTGAAGATTCCTCCTCTCCGTTGGTGTCGATAAACGTCGAGTTTTTCCTATGCGTCCGATGACGTCTAGTTGCTTATTCCCTACAGATCATTTGGTAATGCCAGATGTTTCCCTAGTGAGGTTTCCTCCTCTCCGTTGGTGTCGATAAACGTCGAGTTTTTCCTATGTGTCCGTTGGCGTATAGTTGTTATCTTTCCCCACAGGGTCGTCCCCAGAATATTCCTCCTCTCCGTTGGTGTCGATAAACGTCGAGTTTTTCCTATGCGTCTGATGACGTCTAGTTGCTTATTCCCTCACAGATCATTCATTAATGACTGTTGATTCCCCTCAGAAGTTTCCTCCTCTCCGTTGGTGTCGATAAACGTCGAGTTTTTCCTATTCATCCTATGATGTCTAGCTGTACCCTTCCCCATGCGGATTTACCTCTCCGTTGGTTTCGATAAACGTTGAGTTTTTCTCATTCGTCCGATGACGTCTGATTGTGTACCCCATTCCCAGTCATTCATTAATGTCTGGTTGATTCCCAGCCAGAATCCCCAGTAGACGTCCTATTAGGTTTCTGATTGTGGTGCCTTTCCCTCGTGAAGTGGCTTTCTCCTTCTCCGTTGGTGTCGATAAACGTCGAGCTTCTCCCTTTCGTCCGATGACGTCTGGTCGAGTCTTCCCAGTTCATCCGTCGTCCGTTGATGTCTGGTCTCCTTCTCCGTTGGTGTCGATAAACGTCGAGCGTCTCCCTTTCGTCCGATGACGTCTGGTCGAGTCTTCCCATTCATCCGATGATGTCTGGCTACCTCTCCGTTGGTTTTGGTAAACGTCGAGTTTTTCCTGGTCGTCCCAGCTGATTCACCTCTCCGTTGGTTTCGGTAAACGTCGAGTTTTTCCCATTACGTCCGCTGACGTATGGTTGTGTCCTTTCCTGGTTATCCCCAGTAGAGTTGATTTACCTCTCCGTTGGTCTTGGTAAACGTTGAGTTTTTCCTAGTTGTCCGCTGGCATCTAGTTGAGATTTCTGTTCCCATTCATCGTGTTGAGATGTCTGGATGTGGTTGTACCTCTAACGAAGACAAAAACAGAAAAGAGACAAATTCCAGCAGTGTGCAAATTTCTACGGTTCTTGGTATTCAATCCCTGTTTACCCTGAAAGTCTGACAGCCGTTGCTCTCATCCCTTCGGGTTCCCAGTTGATTGAATAGGGGCAGCTGTAGCACCTCAAATTTGCACCCTACCTTTTGTACATTCATTTCATATTAGGTCATTAACATAACATGGTCCACTGCATAACATTGCATTGTCCATTTGCCCAAGTGCAAGCCCACTGACAAATTAGGTCAAACTGGTCAGGAGAATCAGTCCAACAAGCAAGCATGTGCTATTTTCATTGAGACAAAGCCCTGGGGTTGATTTATCAAGTTCATATGGTCTAAGGATCATTGTGAAGTGATTTGGACAAAGATTGGATGCTCAGAAGTCATCAGTCAAGCTGAATTTCAGCTGGAACCATAGAAAGTCAACTGTGGTCAACTGTGGTCAACTGTGCCTGATTTTATGGATTGGAAGGTGTGAGATGGTTTGAAATGCCTCATTCATGTCCATATAAGTATCATTTGACATATCAAAGACCAAGGTTGAAGAATTGGAGGTCAGACAAGAAGTTTCCTAAAATGGCAGGTGACCTGTAATTTCAACTGCCCAAAATGGAAAGTTTTTCTCCTCAAAATTACTTCATCATACAAGCTTCAAATGAATTTTTGTCCAACATGAAAGTTGAAGATCTTGATCTCACCATTCCAAAAAGTCCAAGAACTTGAAATTCCCATTTGTGGTTGGCAAGATATGGTTCAGTCATTTTCCAAAAATGCCCAAAATCAAAGTGCCATAACTTTCACATGGAGTGGCCAATTTGGATGGTTTTTCTTTGAGCAAATCACATTTGATATGTACTTTCATAATCCATCATCACATTTTGCCAAAAGTCTTCATACAAAAAGGTCAATTTTCAAGTGCAACAATTAAAAACCAAGGGCAAAATGGTCCAAAACTCAAAATACATGGAATTTTGACATGGGACTTTTGGCAACACCTTCCAAATGGCATTTTTGACTTGTGTGAATTGAGTTTAGACTGATATGTGGACTGGTTTAAGAAAGGGCATTTTGGCCAAAGCTTGAAAATTGCACTTAACACTAATCCTTCCATTTTGCTAATTTGGATTAATATTTGATTAAGGCATTGGTATATATTACTAATTGTAACTGTTTTCAGTAATCACTAATCATTTCTTCAGATCCAAACAAAAAAAAATTCACAATTCTCTCACTTTTTTCCACTTTGAACTTTCACATTTTTCAAAATTCATCAAGATTCTCTCCATCTTTTGGTGTTTTCTCTTGTTAATCATCATTTGCAGTTGGTGAATCTTCATGATCCAAGCATTGTTGAGCTGCCAAACTTGTTCCAATCATCTCCCTAAGTCGTGTGCTACTTCTGTTTTTGCAATTGGATGCTCGAAACTAGCTGCATCAAGAATCACACACTCATAAGGTCAGATTTCGACTTCTTCGATTTTGGAAATTGATAGGTGGTTTTTGTAGATCTCACAACGTAGGTTACGCTGCAACTTAGATCGTAGATTTTCATTAAGTATCGAAGGAGAAATCTGGATCTGAACATTTAGGTGCAAAACAATGCTTGATCGTATCTTTGTGTGTGTTAACCTTTGAGCATTTCCATGGCCATATTCGGGACCTACGCTGAGAGACGGAGAGAACGGTATAAGGTTCGTCCATTTTCGTTGAGAAAAGCTCATAACCGCATCAGGAAATGGAAGAACGAAGAACAACGAAGAACACGGTCATTTTCTGGAAAAATCCGCGTTTGATCTACTACTGAGCGCTTCATGTTCAAATTTCCTGTTTCCCACCAAAACCGTCCATTCACACAGTGCCACGCAATTTAATAGAGCTGTGCGTTTTGGCCAGGCAGAGTGATATTTACAGTTATGCCATTCGCCTTAATGTAATTCATTAAAAAACTTAAATAAAAATTTCATTATTCAATTAACTTCAAAAAATCAAAACAAATCCATTTCTAATCCAAATTTAGTGGGAGTTTTTTTGTTAGATTCATAATTTTGTCTAGAATTTTATAGGCATGGTAGTCCAAGTTGTGCTTGGTGAATTTTTGGACTTGCCTATTAATCTTTGACATGTGTATATGTTTTGTATGTTTTGCCATTTAATTCACCAAATAATCATGCTAGCTCCAAATTGAATGAAATTTCACATGATGATTCTTGACTCACTCCTGGAGATTTTGATGTATGATTTGTGATTTTTGGATCTCTGGTTTGATAGATATGATTAATTCTTTTTGAGTGTGACAATATGTGTCACACTATGCTATGCTGAGTTCATGATTTATTTTTCCATGCTTATGCTTTGCCTATGGCTCTGATTTTTTGCATGAGATGACTTTTATATGTTAGGTTTCACCCTGATTTTTTGTGGATTTAATTGATCCATTTTCTAATTGATTTGGATTTTTGATTGCTGTTTAGCATTTTTGGATTGTTTCTTGAGTGACAAACTTACATGACTTGTTAAATACTCATCCCTTACCATATGAATGTGAAATTTGGTGGAGGGCTTCCTAACGTGTTAAACTTCATTTTTGCTTTGGTCCCATTCATTTCCCATTTGATCTCACTGTTTTACAATTGATTGAAATTGACACTTGGTTTGTGACCTAGTTTAGGTTGATTTTTGCATGCCATGACATGTTGGATTTAATTCCCATAGCTCCACTAGTCCAAATTGCATGAAAATTGATAGGTAGCTCATTGAATATGTCCTGTTTAGAGTAGAATTTTTGTGGAATTTATTGAGCTGTTTTGATATTTGTTTGGTTGTGATCATGCTGTTGACTCATATGTGGTTCATACTTGACTACTTTGACTTAGATTGTGCATAAAATGAAATTAGTGCATAGTTTTGATGTGAGACTGATTGGGATCTCTTCTTATTTGAATTGTCTTGACTTTGATCATGTTTTACTTGCTGTTTTAAGTTTTTTCCCTCCTTTGGACCCTAGGCTTGTCCTAGTGGTCTTGTTACTTATGTTTGAGCTTGACTTTGACTTTTCAGGTTAAAAAGCTAATGCCTTAAGGAGGTTGATGCATATTTGAGTTGAATTCATTTGACTAATTGTTTGTTTTGTAGGATGCTTAGCTCATTTGAGCTTTGAGCCTTGTGCTTTGCACATGTTTGATTGTGATTGACTATTGGTTTATTACCTTGTCTGTTTTGTTTATGTTGGGATGCTGATTATATTTGATTGATTTCAGGTACCCTTAGTTGCTCAGTTCTCTTAAGAACTTGCTTTGCTTTGCTTGCTAAGCAATTTGCATTGAGGTAGACTCTCTTGTCTCCATGTAGTCTGGAAGACCTGGCCTGTTACTTGGCCAGGCACCTGTCTGAAGTCCTCCTTAAGAGGCGATGTTTGTGATTGTTTACTTTTGTCCCAAGCAGGTAAAGACCTTGATTAAGGCAATTGGTGGATCAAAGAGATACGCAATCTATCTCCCACTATTCTGTTGAGTCGTCCCTCTGCTCACACCACTGTGTTGATGCATTGGGACACAAACCCAAGATCTTGTATAATGTACAGTTGTGTCAGAGTCTCGAGTGTAGAAGGGTTCCTCCTTTCTGAACCCACACTCCTTTGTCTGAAGCTCTCCCTGACCAGGGATAAGAGCTGTGAAGTCTTATCTTCACTCTCCTTTCATCAGCTTCACCTTAGCCCCTCAATGGCAAGGTTAAGAGCTTACACTACCTCTGTACAGATGACTTGCTCTTGCAGTCTTACCCTTTGATTGAGCCCCATTTGTGTGCATATAGTGTGTGCTACTTGTGAATGCTTGATTTGCTGTTTACTTGTGTTGAATAGGATAGGCTTGCTTCCTGTGCAAGTTAGCTAGAAACCTTAACTCAGGGATGATTTTGCATGATAACATCTAGGCTCGAGTTAGTCTCCCTAGTGTTGTGTCTCCCTCTGTTATCTGGTTAGGCTAGCCTTGTGTCCCTTCGTAGGGGAACTACGTCGCCCTGATCCTCATACCAGATGAGGTACGTAGGCAGGAGATGAGCAGATCTCTCCGGGCGCCTGTGTCTTTGTTTTGTGTTGTTGTGTGCTTGGAAGCTGATGTAAGTCCATCGAGTGGCGTTCGGGTTCCAGTGTGAGTTTGTTTGGTCCGGATGCTGATGTAAGTCCAGTGATTGGCATTCAGGCTCCACGTTTGCCTCCTTGTGTGTGTTTTTGGTTCGGATGCTGATGTAAGTCCAGTGATTGGCATTCAAGCTCCACGTTTGCCTTGGCCTGTGTTTGTTTGTGTGCGTGTTAGCCGAGCTACGAATGCTCTGATTCTCCTTCGTCCAAAGGAGATACGTATGCATGGGATGCGATATCCTAGCGAGCATGTGTCGTTTCCCCGGTCCGAACTACTTTGACTCTGATGTCTATGCCTGATAGACTAAGTAGGCCCAGGACGCGATGTCCTGCCGAGTCAGCCTCTCGTTTTCTTGTGTCTCTTTCAGCCAGTGTGTGTGTGTTTGTGAGCAGTGCTTTAGCAACCATTTTCCTTCCTATTGTGCGTGGATCCCGTCGAGTACGACGGATGCGTAGGGGTGCTAATACCTTCCCTTCGCATAACCGACTCCCGTACCCTTTCTCTTTGGTCGCGAGACCATGCTTTTTCCAGGTTTACTCTGAGCGTTCCCTTTCCCTCTTTTGGGATAAATAACGCACGGTGGCGGCTCTGTTGTCTTCGTTTCCCGCCGGTTTTTCGCGTAATGCGACAATCCCCAATGAAAATATCAACATATCAAACGTTCTTTCCAACAAATGGCCATCTCCCAAGAAAATTTTGTCAGAGAAGTTTATTGAAGACTACTACAAGCACCTTTCTTTTATCACATGACTTTATATCCCCGATGAGGTGTTCCGTTACAAGAACTTATATCACCAGTGAGGTGTTAATCACAACCAATGGTACTTTCCCTAGTAAATCACGGTGGAAGTCCATTGAAGATCCTTACTGTGATTTTCTCTTTATTTGAGAATTTCAATTTTTTATAAGATAAATTTACCCACATCCTTCGAAGATCCCTGGTGAGGTTACTTCTCTTTCCCCAACAAGTGGTCACCTTTTTATGAGCTTGTTCATTGATCCTTTCTGAGAGAAAGACTTGGTTAAAGAAGAAACCAAGACTCGTCTGCTGGCTTATGACCCAAATCATGGATAGGTTTATTTTGCCTTTTTTAAGTGGAATACTTAACTGAAGAAGAAGTTGAATCATGTTTTGATCATGTAAGCTTATTTGGACTCGTTATTTGAACAGGAGGTCATCTCTACCTTTGAGAAACATGTTACAAAAGCCATAACTTGTTATTTGAATAGGCGGTCATGTCTACCTTTGAGAAACCTGTTGCAAAGATATTTCCTCAATGAAGCATACTTTTATTTTGACTCGTTATTTAAACAGGCGGTCATCTCTACCTTTGAGAAACCTATTGCAATCTAATATATTTCTAACAAGATGATTACCTTTTCTTAGGCTACCATATGTTTGGTAGTAGGTAATATACCTCCCTCCTTGAGCTACCCTATTGTTTAAGTTGCCCCGTGATTGGTAGTCGGTAGTCTCATTCTCCAGTAGGGTTGGTAATCTCATCCCCTTTGAGCTATCACCCCTTCCTTAGTTGAAGTCACGATCCTTTGGAATGATCTATTCTCCAGGAAGCCCTGGTCCATTGGAATTTGCAAATCTTCTTCCTCAACTGAAGTTGTAATCTTTTCCTCAGTGGGATTTTCTTTCTGTGCCCATAGCGGTGTTCCTTTATCCCTATGTGTTTTCTCAACTAATATTGCTCCCCTGTGATATTGTTCCTCATAGAATTCCTGAGTCCTACATGCATATCATATCATAAGCATTTGGTGGCCTCTTAGGGCCAAAAGTTGTGCATGTTTGTATTTAAGTCTCTTCAATCACGTCGAGATGAAAATTCCAATCTTCATATATCCATATTGAAGAAACTTAAATAGGGGCATCTGTCATACCCTAATTTTCAACCCTATGATGCCACCATCATTTGTATCATTTTCATGACATCTAGCATCTTTGCATTACTAACCTATTGAAAATACAAAAAGATTTTCTACTTTATTTGTCTTAAGCTAGGGTTTTGCACCAAGAGCTTTCAAAGATTGATCAATCAAGACTTAACATTAGTTTCAAGGTTTCAAACTCCTCATCCTTCCCAAGTGATAAAGTGACTTCCATCAACAAGAATCAAGTTCAAGATCATTCCATCTCAAATTCATCAAGGCCAAAGTTCATCTGAAACCCTCAACTAGGGTTTTGACCCAAAGTCAATTGGCTGACTTTTTAGCCAAGGCATGATCCCAAAGCTTGAAGTATGATTCAAAGACTTCAAATACATCATAATTGATCCATTCACATCATCCAATGTGCCTAAGATATCCCATTCATTAGAGATTGCAAGAATTGGATTCATCTTATACAAAGTCAACTAAGGCAAAGTCAAAGTTTGACTTTTGACATTTTTGGTCAACCATGGACTTCTCAACTCAATTATCATGAAAATATGGTTGATGGATGAATTTGATCAAGAGAAAACAAGAAATTGGAGGTTACTTGCAAAAAGGGCAAGATTTGGTTTTGTAAATTTTTTCTAAGCTATGAAAAAAATACATGTTCAAGTACCCAACTTTCCAAGGCCATAACTTGTGATTCAAGCCACCATTTTCTTTGCTCCAATGATCAGATTAAAGGTCTTACTTCATAATTAAGCTTTTTCCTTGATGATTGATTCCTAAAAAATTTAAGGATTTCAAGTTAGGAATCCATGAAGTTGGTGCCATAAAATTGAAACACTTAGAAAAAATTTCAACCAAATCTGCCTTCAAAAAGTGACCTACTTGATCATCATTTTTCACCATGATTAACATTGATTCAAGGAAAGCTCCCAACATAAAAGTAATATAGGATGGTCTTAGCTTTCCAAAAAGTCCAAGAGCATGAAATTAGCATATTTGAGCTAGGAGTTTCGAAGAGATGAAGTTGGCTCTCCAAATCTGAATTTTGGGTCATTTTCATGGCAAGTTCATCATGCAACCTTGAGGCAAAGCTACATAATCTTACTTTGCAGGATATTTTGCTTCTAAATCTCACTATAATTAGAATATTACACACATTTTTGAGCCATTATTCAAGCAACTAAGCCATTACACAATGAATCATTCCATTTTTTGCATAAAGGTTACACTTCCACTTGTGTAAAGTGGCTTTAACCCAACATTAAGTACCATTGAGTTCCCAAATAGCTTTAGTTCTAATACCTACCAACTCTAAACCTCAAGTCAACTCCTACACTTCAGACAAAGCCTAACAAAACACTCCATGCACCCCATGCTTTTTCCATGCTTCCTACTTGGTGTTATGTGCAAGAACCAACCAAGCAAGCAAACCAGTACAAACCATAATTATTTTATGATATCTAAAGCTTTTTGAACCCTAAAGGATCACTTTAAATAGAGGAAAAAGCCTCATTTATCCACACACCAAGCTCACCAAGCAAAACTTCATTTTTGCAAGCTTTTGACCATAACCTCCATTTCTCTCATCTTGCCCGTGCATTGTGCCAACCAAGGGTTCCAATCACCTTATGGGAGTACATAAGCATTAGGAGAAGCATCAAACAGTAGCTGGAAGTAGTATTGAAGAGGAATTGTACCTTGCTCCAATAGGTATATTCTTGCACTTTAAAACTCATTATACATGCATCATTTCCATGTGATTTCTGAAGCAAATATGTAGCATTTATTGTGTTAAGGTTGATCATTAACTAACATGCCATTTATCTTGATGTTTTTGTGAATTTAAGTTGCATGAAACCTAAAGTTTCAGTTTTGGTTTTGGCCTTCGTGCATCTTCATCTCTAGGTATTAGGTAAAACCTATCGTATCATTGTGTTCTTTACATTTTTCTAAACAATTTTGATCTTTATTTCATGAAAAATGGTTGAGATATGGGAGAGATATGATTGATGGAAGATTTGAAAAATAAATGAAAGAAAAAATGAAAATAAAAGAGAGAGGTTGAAGAAGATGCTGGCATGGCATGGAAAAGTCAAACCAAACGCGTTTTTATAATATATACAATTCCTTGTGTTATAACGAACGGATGTATAGCCACCCCAGTGGTAGAAGCGCGCGCCCTAAGTCACTTGTAACCAAAAGGTCTAGGGTTTGGATCCCTCTTTTTTTCTTAGCTTAAGTTTAATCTTCTAGCTATGCATATATATATTTGGTTATTTTTGAATCTTTTCCCCTTCCCTTGGATAAATTAAAGTTCGGTGGTCATATGTTGATTCATGAGTCAAGTATAATCAATAGCTTGGTCTCCGATTCGTCATTGTGACAGATGGCACCCGAGGACATGGAAAAGACAACATTTATTACACCCCTGGGGAACATTCTTCTATAGAGTGATGCCTTTCGGTATAAAGAATGTTGGTGCAACGTACCAAAGAGTTATGACTACTCTTTTCCATGACATGATGCATAAATAGATAGAAGTCTATGTTGATGATATGATTGCTAAGTCGAAGACTGAAGAAGATCATGTCGAGTATATGTTGAAGCTGTTTCAGCGGTTGAGAAAGTTTAAACTCCGGTTGAATCCTAATAAATGTACTTTTGGTGTCCGTTCAAGAAAGTTATTGGGTTTCATTGTCTGCCAAAAAGGTATCAAAGTAGATCCTGATAAAGTTAGGGCTATTCAAGAGATGCCTGCACCAGAGACACAAAAGCAAGTCAGAGGGTTCCTCGGGCATCTAAACTACATATCCAGATTTACATCTCACATGATTGCCACGTGTGGGCCAATCTTCAAGCTTCTTTATAAAGATCAAGGTTGTGTATGGACAAAGGACTGCCAGAAAGCTTTTGACAACATCAAGGATTATGTGCTTAAACCTCTTATCTTCTCTCCTCCAGTGGAAGGAAGACATTTGATTATGTATTTGATTGTACTAGAAGAGTCCATGGGTTGTGTGCTTGGACAACAAGATGAAACTCGTAGAAAGAAGCATGACATCTACTATCTGAGTAAGAAGTTTATAGACTGCGAGTCTCAGTATTCCATGCTTGAAAAGACTTGTTGTGCTTTGACTTGGGCTGCCAAACGTTTACGCTAGTATATGATCAATCATACCACTTGGTTTATATACAAAATGGATCCAATCAAGTATATTTTCTAAAATCCTGCTTTGACTGGAAGGATAGCTTGTTGGCATATGCTATTGTCTGAGTATGATATTGAGTACCATACTCATAAAGCAATTAAAGGAAGTATTCTTGTAGACCATTTGGCTCACCATTCGATCAATGATTATCAATCTATCAATTTTTACTTCCCTGATGAAGACGTTATAAACTTAAAAGTTAAAGATTTTGATGAACCATTTCCTGAAGAAGGGTCAGAGTCTAGATCTCGTTGGGGTTTAGTGTTTGATGAAGTTGTTAATGCTTATGGTAATGGAGTTGGGGAAATCATTATTACTCCTAAGGGTTATCGTATCCTTTTCACTGCTAGATTGATGTTTGATTGTACGAATAATATGGCAAAATATGAAGCTTGTATCATGGGTCTTGAAGAGGCCATTGATTTGAGAATTAAAATCCTTGATGTGTATGGAGATTCAACCCCGGTGGTTAATCAGTTTAAGGAGAATGGGAGACTCTTCACCTTGGTTTAATTCCTTAAAAAATATTATGCAAGGAGGTTGTCGACATTGTTCAATAAAATAGAGTTGCATCATATACCTCGCGAAGAGAATCAGATGGAGGATGCTCTGGCTACTTTGTATTCTATGTACAAAGTAAATCATTGGGATGACACACCCAATATCACGATTATGCACCTTGATAGACCTACTCACGTGTTTGCGGAAAAAGAAGTTACAGATCATAAGCCTTGGTATTATGATATTAAGTGTTTCCTCCAAAGTTAGGGATACCTGTTTGAGGCATCCTGCAAAAATAAGAAAACTTTGAGAAGAATGGCTAGCAATTTCTTTCTGAATGAATATGTGTTGTACAAGAGAAACTTTGACATGATCCTTCTCAAATACGTGGATAGCCACGAAGCGGTCATGTTAATGCAATAAGTTCATGAAGGATCCTTTGGTACTCATGCTAATGGACACACAATGGCTAAAAAGATGTTAAGGGCGGGTTACTATTGGTTGATAATGGAATCTGATTGCTGTAAATATGTGAAGAAGTGCCATAAATATCATATTTTATTTGATAAGATTCATGTGCCTCTGACACTTCTCAAGGTTATCTCATCTCCATGGCCTTTTTCTATGTGGGGAATTGATATGGTTGGTATGATTGAACCCAAAGCTTCGAATGGACATCGGTTCATCCTAGTGGCCATTGATTACTTCACCAAATGGGTTGAAGCGGCATCTTATGTTAATGTGACCAAGAAGGTTATGGTCTAATTTATCAAGAACCAAATTATTTGCCGATATGGTGTTCCAAGTAAGATCATCACTGATAATGGATCGAACTTGAATAATAAGATGATGAAATAGCTTTGTAATGACTTCAAGATCGAACGTCATAACTCTTCTCCTTACAGGCCCAAGATGAATGGGGCTATTGAAGCTGCGAATAAGAACGTTAAGAAGATTATCCAAAAGATGGTCATGACGTATAAGGCTTGACATGGGATGCTCTCGTTTTCTTTGCATGGATATCGTACATCTGCCCGCACATCAACAGGGGCAACCCCTTTCTCTCTTTTATATGGCATGGAAGCAGTGCTCCATGTAGAGGTGGAGATCCCATCAATGCGGGTCTTGATAGAAGCTAATTTGTCTGAGGCTGAATGGTATTAAAGCATATACGATCAATTGAATTTGATTTGAAGAGAAAAGAGTAACGACTTTGTGTCATGGCCAATTAGTGAAGGTAGAGAAAAACAAGAAATGGGGGTTTGAATTGTTTTAACGATAATAAAAACTTTTCGGAAATGAGACACACGCAGAAACAAATAATATCAACACTGAATTTTATACTGGTTCGCTTAAAATTCAACACTACTCCAGTCCACCCGACCAAGGTGATTTCACCTTCAAAAAGGACTTAATTCACTAATCTTGAAAGATTACAAACAGATCATCTAAGAGAATAAAGATCTCTTAGCCCTCTCAAGTTTACAGACTTCACAAGTCACTTGAGGAGTAATCAACAAATAAATAGAATTACAGTAATGCTTAGTGCTTCTAGGTAAGCAGAAATTACACAAGGTAAGGGAAAAAGAATTGTTCACACTTTTAGAGCAGCAACTCGTGTGATAAGGAGCATGAATAATAGATATGAAGGTAGTGTTAAATTCTCGTGTGTTTCAGTTATCTTCTTAGTAAGGCGTTCCATCCTTTATACAGGAGTGATGAGAAGACCGTTGAGTGTTTGAATGTCAAAATCTTTGGAAATGATGGATGATTAATGTCATTAGTCTCTATGTTCTTTCCAAAGCAGTTTTGGGGCGCCATAAATTTCTTCCTGAAATAGATTCTTTCCGTAAGTGAAATTCTTCATAGCTAAGTATTATGAATCAGAAGGTTCGAACATCAGAGTCTCTATTCAGCAAGTGTATCTTCAGATAGATGCTTATCGCTGACTGTCATCAGAGTTTCTTCTGATTGATTTCATCAGAGTGCAAGGCTTAAGATCCTAGAGTGCGTGCTTCAAAGTGTCTGATGTCTCTTATTGAGTTTACTCTCTCTTTAATTAGAGTCAGAGCTTCTGCTTGCGTATCTTCTAAATGGTATCTTAGAACTTGTATATGTATCTAATGAATGTCTATCTGACTATTTTGATTAGAGTCCTGCACACTTAGATAAATTTTGTTAGGGTGCCTATTTTGTTTCATCCTTTTTTATCATCAAAATCTTAGAGATACATTGTAGAAACTAGATTTGTTCTTACAATCTCCCCCTTTTTTATGATAACAAAAAAATTCAGAGTGATAATGAAATAGTGGTATAATCAAAATAATAACTCAGAGTCAGATGAGAGATGACTCCCCCTGAGATGGATCATCAGATTTCTCATAAGTTATTACCAGAATTTCCTTGTGTGACAGCTAGTGTGTACCTTAGTTGTTATCCTGCATAACTTTTAGTTCTCATAAGTCATTAAGATATTAATATGCGCAGTGTAACAAGAGGCTTAGATATATTTCCATCAGAGCTGTATTAGTTCTCCCCCTTTTTGTCAGACTAAAAAAGACATAAATAATAGCAAGAAACAGGTTCATATATATATATATATATATATATATATATATATATATATATATATATAGGAAAAACAGGTACAGGTAAGCAGCAATTCAGAAGGAGAGCACAAAAACATAAGGAAAACATAAGAAGAAAACAACAAAAGAAGCCTAAGTGCGTAAGGGTTTGGAGGCGGAGGCATCCTTTGGAGCAGTTGAGTCAGCAGGTTCTGAATATTGTTGTTGACGGAGTCTTGGTGATCCAATCTTGCTCGCATAATCTATTGCTCCTTCTGCAGTTCCTCCAGAGTTTTCAGGACCAGAGGGGTGGAGCCAGAGTTTGATTGCTCCCCCTGATAAAGTCATTGTGGACTTGTTCAGAGAGGCCTTTCAGTTTGAAGGCTTCAGAGGTCATCCATCTGATCACTCTGTTCCAGTGAATCCTCATTGCAGAGGGATGATCATTGATACTGGAGTTTACAGATAGAGACTTGATCTTCTCCACTGAAGACTCAGCAAATAAAGTGATTGTTTCTTCTAAGGTGGGGAAGGTGTGTTCTGGTTCAGGGTTGGGGGATGGGGATGATGATGGTGTTTGGGTTCTGTCAGCGGGATTGTGATGGGTAGGGATGATGATATCTTCATAGGGTGGTATGGTGGGAGTATTAGAGAGTGATGGTGTTGGTTATTCAGGTGGTGGATTTTGTGGTTGTTCAGATGGTGGTGTTTGTGGTTGTTCAGATGGTGGTGGAATTGGTTGTTCAGGTGGTGGTGGAATTGGTTATTTAGGTGGTGGAGTGTTAGCTTCAGGTTCAGGTTATGGTTGAGAGGCAAGAGCATGTGCCTGAAGCTGAGCTAGTATGAGGGATTGAGGGTTAGAAGGTTCTGAGTCTGATGATAAGACGTAGTAGGGTGGAGATGAAGGTGTAGAAGATGTTGGTGAGTTAGATTCGTTAAGCATTTCTGCCTCAGATACTGGTAAGGTTGTGGTGGAGAGGTTGAATTTTTGAAGTGGGGGAGATGGTGGATTAGAGGTTGGAGTATCAGAGGGTTTAGTGGTAGAGGGTGGGGTTTCATAGTGGGTGTAGATAGGTGTGGTTTGGGGAAGAGAAGAAGCAATTTGCTTTAAATTGACAGAGCGAGAAGGAGGTAGAGACTTACTTGGTGAATCAATCAGAGCGAATGGAGGTCTTGACGCAAAAGTTTCTCTTAGTTTTGCCTTCGATGCCTTCTTGGACTTCCCAGATGGCTCTCGTTGTCTCTTCATGAAGTTGGGTGGACGCTCAGGTAGCCAGTCCACGGAGAACTCGGAGATGTCAACTCCTTGGCTTGCGAGATCTTGCAGATAATGTGCCACAACTTTTGGAGGATCAATCTTGGAGAAGAGGTAGAGGCCGTTGGAAATCTTCCTCTGATCCTTGAGTGCTTCCCAGGAGGTACCTAATGAGGGTTTCACCATGATTTGCTCAATCGCCCTCATGCTCTTCAGATTGCGAGCGTTCAGAGGTCTTCCAATGTCAACTGTGGCATCCTCCATCAGATTGTGATGAATCAGGTAATCCACCAACCCACTCTCGATTAGAACGTTGGAGATAAGTCTTCCCAGAGGGATGTAGGTTTTGGGCTTCATGTTATTTCCGGTATCCTTGACAGAGTCTCTGAGGTATTTGAAGAGCAGCGCTGACAAGTTCAATTTTAGCCCTTTGTGAAGGGAGTAGAGTATGCACTTCTGATCCGTGTTGATGTAGTCAAAAGAGTTTAAGGCTGGGCGTTGATGGATGGTACCCAGAAGGATCTTCAGCCAGACTCAGAGGTTCTGGTGAAGTTCCTTGTTTTTGGAGGAGTTGCCTTCACTGTTGGTAAATGGTTGAGGCAATTTCCTGGGACATGTACTTTGCCCTAGGGTTGATATTGTAGATCCTTCTTCCCCCTGTCTTCTCCATGTTCAGAAGGGAGGCGATGGACTTCTCAGTGATGACCATCTTGACCCCCAGAACATGTGAGACTATGTAGTGGTCATTAGCTTCTGCGAAGCGCCAGAACTCCTTGACAAGATAGGTGTAGACGGGACCATATAGTCTTTGGAAATAGGTTTACCACCCTTGCATTCTCAGTTCCTCGGTGAGGTCTATTCCATTGCGCTTCATATTGTCAAAGTCTACCAGCGATTGACATAGGACTTCAAGCTTGTCAAATGGAGTGGCAAGGTGAATATGAGGTTCACGGTCCAGAATATGTGGTTCTTTGTAGATTGGGGTAGACACAACACCAGTTGTAGCAGTTGTTTGTTGAGAAGATATTGGAGTTTGTTCTGTTGCTTCCATTTGCTTAGAGTAATTATAGACGGATTGTTATTGAGGATCCATGATGAACTTGATGAAGAAGATGATGAACCTGATGAAGATGATGAACTTGAAAGAGGAGAGGGGTTTGTGTAGGCAGTGAGTGTAAACGTGTGAATTATGAAGAATATAAATACACATAGAGGGCATGCAAAACGACAACGTTGGAAGCAGTTGAGAAGTTAGAACTAATAATGACACATTAACCAAGTTGACATGCTTAGGAGAGACATGATTACAGACCATGATAGAAGTCTAATCCCCAAATCAGCACACTGCTCGAGGAGATATCAAAAGTATGTCTCTTGATTTCTGCTAAACAGCTGTCTAGAAGATCCAAGGTCAGACGCAAGGTACCCCACATATTGATCTATCTGGTCTTTAGGAATACCAAGGGATTGGTTCCTGAGGATTTATGATTCAGATGATCCCTAACTGGTAGAAGTATCAGAGTCAGATCCAGATACCAAATGTTATTTCAGAGCCTTATTTTGCTATTTCAGAGAAGCACAGTAGTTTTATTCTAGACAATTTTTAAGTGTTTCAGAATGAATGAGAATCTATCTTCAGCGAGGGGTTTTGTAAATATATTAGCCCATTGATGGTCTGTATCTACGAATTTTAAAGATATTACCCCTTTCTGAACATAGTCTCTGATAAAGTGATGTTTTATTTCTATTTGCTTAGCTCTGGAGTGCAAGATAGGGTTCTTACTTAAACATATGGCAGCAGTATTATCACATAAGATAGGAACGTTACTCTCAAATATCTGAAGGTCTTCTAGTTTACTTTTCATCCAGAGCATCTGAGTAGTGCATAGCGAAGTTGATATATATTTTGCTTCTGCAGTAGACAAAGTGATGGTTGACTGTCTTTTTCTAGCCCAAGATATGAGATTGCCTCCCAAGAACTGACAATTCCCAGATGTGCTTTTATGTTCCATTATGTCCCCTGCATAATCTGCATCACAATATCCAGAAAGCATATACTCTGATGTTTTCTCATACATCAAGCCAAGGTTAGGGGTTCCTTTCAAATATCTTAGGATTCTTTTAACTGCTGTTAAATGCGATTCCCTAGGATCTGATTGGAATCTGGCACAAAGACATACACTAAAAATAATGTCAGGACGGGTAGTTGTCAGATAGAGGAGAGAGCCTATCATACCACGATAGAGCTTTTGACAAACCTTTTGACTAATTCTTCTTTCTCCAGAATGCAGGTTGGATGCATGGGTGTCTTTGCAGGTTTGCATTCTGCCATTTCGAATTTCTTCATAATGTCTTTTAGGTATTCAGTTTGATATACATACGTAGCTTCTGAAGCTTGATTGATTTGTATTCCCAGAAAGAAATTTAGTTCTTGCATCAGACTCATTTCAAGTTCTGCATGCATTAGCTCAGAGAATTCTGGCGAATGGAGCAAAGGTTTCATTGTAGTCAAATCCTTCTTGTTGACTGTAACCCTGTGCCACCAGTCATGCTTTGTTTCTGACTACTTCTCCTTTTTCGTTTAATTTGTTTCTAAATAGCCATCTTGTTCCAATAATATAAGTTCCTTTAGGCTTTGGGAGAAGATCCCAGACGCCATTCTTTGAGAATTGATCCAGTTCTTCTTTCATTTCCAGAACCCGGTCATTATCTTGAAGTGCCTCATCACAGGAAGTAGGCTAAATCAGAGATACTAATCCTAGAGGAGTTTCTTCAGATACTTTGAATGTTGACCTTATTCTGACAGGTTCATCCTTGTTTCCCAGAATCAAATCTTCTGAGATGTTTAGGAGATTTCTTGATCTTTTCTGGATAGTTGAGATTTCAGTTGCTTCTGGACTTTTGTAAGACCCCAATTTTGTCCTTAAGATCCCTCATGGCATCATAACGTTGCACTTGCATTGCCTCAAGGATCATTAGCATCTTGGTTCCCTTTGCCTTTGGGTGGGACTTCTTGAGAGTGGTTTGAGATCACCAAGCATGCTTGAATTATATATCATTGCTTTTCTTATTTTGTTTACTAACCAAAAGCACAAAAATATGTCACTCATCTTGTGTTTGTAGCTTGAGCAATCACAAGGTCAAAAGTTTCAAGGAGATCATTGGTACAAAGATATGACCAAGAGGAGATGAAAGCAAGCATGGTAATAGTTCCCAAAGCTCTCATCCATCAAATATGCCTCCCTAGCATCTCAATTCATCATTTTGATCAAAATCTAGTCAAAGAGTTTGAGGTTTGTCCCCTAAAGAAACCCTAATTCATCTGTGCACCACAATGCCTTGCTCATGAAGCAACCTCAGCCCATGGTCAAATAAAATCAAGGGAAGTTCTTTAATTCATCATTTCATGCATATTTGAAACTTATTTGAGTTTCCTCAATCATCAATTCATCAATACAGGAGTCATGGACTTGAGAAGTTGATCAGTCAATTCATCTAACTATTCTGAAATGCACTGAGACCTAACTTTTTATGTGTTGGTCAAATGGAGATGGTTCCAAAATCAAAACTGTTCTTAAGAATATGAACAACTTTCATGTTAAAAAAAAATTGATTTAAAACTTGTGAATTTTCTCTTTTCTGGTTATTTTTAATTCATTTTAAATAGTTTTTGATATTCAAAAAATACAAAAATATTTTCCTAACCTATTTGGATGATGATGGATCTATGAAAAATATTCTCATCAATTTTATAATTGATTTGAGATTTATTTGATATTTTAATTCAATTAGGTTATTTTTATTCATTTTTTATTGATTAAAAATAGTTTCTGACTTTTAAAAATGCTGAAATTTTTTGTCAAACTTTGTTTGACCTTGTTGAACTTGGGATAAATCACTTGGACCTTTCAAGGTTGATTTGAAGTGATTTTGAAGTTTGACCTTTCTTTTATTTTTAATTCAAGTTTATTTTAATATTGAAAATACCAAAAATATTGTGCTTATTGTTTGATCTCCAATCTTCATCTCACTTCTGATTTCTCATTGTTTGACTTTGACTTTCAATGTCATTTGGTCAATACACATGGATTGGTACATTTTTATTTGATATTATGCATTTTGATCTTTCCATTTCCTTATACATTCTTCATCTCCTTTTTCTTCTTCTTCTTCTTTCTTTTTGATCAATGAGTTGAAGGTTGATAAGTTAGCATTGATTAGGGAGACTTAATCTTCCTTGATTCAAACCTAATTCATCTTGATCAATTGATCAAGTGAATGGCTTTGCATTAAGGATAAGTTGTTTTCTAAATCATGCAAAAGGCTTAAACCAATACAAGATCAATTCTCTTTTTCCTTTTTGGCATGGCAAGTTGTTGGAACTTGGTTCACTAATCAAGACTTCTAACTTGTGTTGTTGCCTACATTATTATTGACTGGCCTCAGATAGTTGTGACTTCTATATAAGTCCAATTACGATTGCTTAACATAGCGCTAAATTTGCCTTATGGCACAGTAACTACTAACACTAACCATTAACCATTAACATTTACTTTTTGCTCTTTACTCTTATGCAATTTACTATTCTTGCACATATTATCCATTTGCTTTTCTCTTTGCTCACTTGAGCACATGTTTATGTTAATGCCATTTGCCTTTTGCTCACTTGAGCACATAATTGTGTATATACTATTGTTCTTGTGTTTTTGTTTTGATTGTTGTGGACCAAATGCAAAGAAGTGGACTTAGATCTTAGGAGTTTTCCCTATGCAAAAAATGGAGAAATGGACTTAGTTTCTAGGACATTCCCTATGCAAAATTGGAGCAAAAGGATCTTAATGATGAATATGGGCCAAGCCTCTAAACTCACTCTTGCCCATTCTTGATTTGTTTCATAAAATCTTTGATGTATGTGTTCTTGTGCTAGGGGTTCCCACTTAAGCTTAATTGAAGAACCATTACCATGAGCTCCCAAGAGAGAGAGATCCAAGATGCATTGAGAAGTTTTTTCCATAGTTCACCTTGATTGTTGATTGCTTGAGCTTATGCTTGGTATGATTGCTTATTCCAAAGGATGAGAGCTACTTGGATCATCAATATGATCTCGAGAGAGGAACTCCATTGTGGTTTTATTTCTTTATCCCTCACCTTTTGCTTTACTTAGGACTTAGCCATTCTTCTTCTTCCCTCCACTCTAACCCAAGCCAAAACTTTGTGCAAACATTTGACCATTGTTTTCAAACATTAGAAACCTAAGCCTTATGCTTTTGGTTTTCAAACTTTCTTTTCATAACACTTATTTTGAATTAAATCTTTAAGTCAACTTTGACCATTTTGTATATACTTCTAATTGGTAAACATAACCCATTCAAATGTCTTTTTGTGGTTCCAATGGCCACTTCCTTAATTAAACTTTTCATAACCTTTAGCTATTAGGTTTGAGTTATCTTGGTGGTAGATGTAATACTCACCTATATCCTTAGTGATGGACAATGAGTCTTCCATGCTTATTATAGGGTTACCCCCTCACTAGCATGTTGAAGCTATCCTCACATGGTGGATTTGTGGTTTTAGGTTGAGTTTTCTCCCTTGGATAACAAAAGACCTTAAGGCTTTTGGACCAATCAATTCACCAACTCATTTTGAGATTTTTACCCTGAACTACGAGGTTTTGATCCTAATCTTTTTTAAGATGGTACGTAGGCAATGGGTTTATCCATCCAAACACAAAATGTAAATAACTTGTATATTCTCTTCTCATCCCTTCAATCATGTTTGCACAAACAAATTTTTCACAAGACAACAACCTTTACAACAAGTGTGAAAAGGGCTCCCTATGAGTACCTAGGATGTTTTGGGTGCCTAACACCTTCTGATTACATAACCAACCCCCTTACCCAGATCTCTGTTTCTCTTTTACTAGTTTTTGTTAAAACTTTTAGGTTTTTGTTTGTTTTCTAACCATTCCTTTGGATAAATAGAAGTGCGGTGGCGACTCGACTTGTATGATTTACCTTGGGTTTAGTAAATATCTCTAATGGTAACGAATACCCCGCTACAGAAAAGTGGCGACTCTGCTGGGGACATTTGCCTAGTGGGTTTTGCCAACTTTTCATGCTTGTTGTATTGTTTTGTGACATATTTTTGTGCAATTTGGGATTACTGTATTGTATGTAATGATTGAATTGCTTGAATATTAATTCCTTGTATGCTTGGTGATCTTTGTGAGATGAGTTCTATACCCGAACTTGAGTGCACTTAGAATAGGAGAATGGCATAGTCTAGTTGACTTGTGTGGAGTTATTCCTTAGCAAGTTGACTTGCAAGTCCATTCACTTGGTGGAGGTCATGTTGGGATCAATAATGTCACACAAGTAAGTTGTGGTTAGACATTACTCTTTCCAATATAGACCTTAGAAGCCAAGGACCTTAGTTTACCAAGCCCATCTTGGCCTATTCTTAGGATGTATTGCGAAAGTCGTTCAAATGTAAGATTTGATACGATTGTTACGCGATACTACACTCATAAGAGTCTCTCTTGAGAATATTTTTGGAATACGAGTAGTCGTTTATCCGATAATATCCGAAAGATGGGATGATGACTATGGGAACCTCTTGTAGAACATGATTGGCAGGTTTAAACCCTAGTACACTCCCTTTGGGTGGTCCTTAACCGAGACTCCATGCTCGTGACTCGCAACAAACCCTTGATTCATGGTTGATCCGTTCATGTATCCTTAATATCAATGGAATTTGGGTGTTGATAAGGTGTAAACCATAATCCACCAAAATGGATGATTGATATTAAGGATGACATGATCCATCCCATGACCTTTGTTTGGTGTGCTTTGCTTGATCCTTGAGTGTGATTGTTGCATTCATGCGTTCATGCACCCATTTGCATCCACATCATCAATAATGAAGAAAATTTTCAAGGAACTTAAGGGGTTTATTTGCAAAATTTTCAGACATGGAAAGACAAAGAAGGAATACAAAGAAGTACAGTTTCAGACAACCAGATTTGAAAGAGTTAAGGACTCTGACATCTTATGTACTAGATCCCTTGGGTTTCAAGGCTCATTTTGGGAAGCTTCTTCCTCTTCTGACTACTCAGGTGGATGAAGGGTTGATGAGTGTATTGGTGCAGTTTTATGATCCCTTGTACCGTTGTTTCACGTTTCCGGACTTCCAGCTTTTGCCTACACTTGAAGAGTATGCCTACCTTGTGGGTATACCTATTCTAGACCAGTTGTCGTTCAGTGGCTTGAAGAATATTCCTACTTCTCAAGAGATAGCTGACATGTTGCACATAGATGAATCTCTGGTTAGTGCTCATATGACTACTAAAGGTGGAATTCAAGGTCTCCCTTCCGAGTTCCTCATTGCTCAAGCTACTATGTATGGGAAGGCCATGAGTGAGGATGCCTTTGAAGCCATATTTGTACTTCTCATATATGGGATAGTGTTGTTCCCCAACATCGACAAGTTTGTGGATGTGAACGCTATTAGGATTTTCTCTACTCTTAGTCCCGTTCCGACTCTGTTGGGTGACACCTATTTTTCTTTGCATATGAGGAATGCAAAGGGTGGTGGTGCCATTGTGTGTTGTTTGCCTCTGTTGTATAAGTGGTTTATTTCTTACTTACCGCAGACGGTCGCCTTCAAGAAGAACAAGGGATGTCTACGGTGGTCCACGAGACTCATGTCTCTCACTAATGATGATATCTCTTGGTACAACCGTGTGTATGATGGTGTGCAGATTATCGACTCTTGTGGTGAATTCTCCAATGTACCTCTTCTTGGTACATGTGGTGGGATTAACTACAACCCTATTTTGGCACGTCGTCAGCTTGGGTTCCCCCTAAAGGATAAACCCAATAACATTCTATTAGAGGGTGTGTTCTTTAAGGAGGGTAAAGATCCCCAAGGCTTGAAGGGCAGAATGGTTCGCGCTTGGCGCAAGATTCATAGGAAAGGAAGGAAAGAGTTAGGTCCTAAGAATTGTGTTGCTATGGAGCCTTACACTGCTTAGGTTAGGAAGAGAGCGTATGATTATCTCATGCCTTACGAGTATCCAAGACCTACACCTTTGGTTATGGTTGGGCCTTCAACCCTCCCTGACCAAGGAGTTGAGGAGTTGAGGGACGAAGACCGATCACGTGCTTGGATCCGTGAAAGAGAGGAGTTGCTTCAGCAGATCAAGGAGAAGGATGCTTTGATAGAGTTCCTCAAACATCAGGTTATTGATGATCCTGATGATGCATGGACTTCTCTACTTCCTCAGTCTTCCAGGTTTTGGAAGAGGAAGTACGACCGACTCGCCAAGGAGCAGGCGGATATGGAGGCAGCCTACGAGAGGGAGGTGAAGAGACTTCGTGCATCCTATCTTCATGTGTCCAGAGCTTTGGATGATTGCTTCTAGGGATCCATCAGATGTTTATTTCCCTTCTCTCTTATATTTGGTTACCAAAACTGTACTTCTTTAGTGTAAAAAAAATGTTTCCAGATATTATTTGATGAGATATTTCCATATGTGATAAATGTTTAATACTTCCAAATTTTGCAAATAAAACCCTAAAGTTACTTTGAAATAAAAGAAAATATCATATGCACAAGCATTGCATGCATCATGTGCATAAGCAGGTTTTGTTCCCGACTTCTTGTCCTGTGGTTTAACTATGTGTTCTTCATTTATTTTGAAGACAAGCTGACTCACCGGTACTACACTAGAGCCAACATTTCAAGACTGATGGATCATCTGGAACAAGAGAACCGCGAGCTAAAAGAGGAAGTGGCCAGATTAAGCGCCTTGATGGAATCATTCATGGCTGCCCAGACCCAGTCTTCTCCGACACCTTCAACTCCTCCCCAGAGGATAGTCATCTCTGAGATTGTCTCCTCGACTGTGCCTGCAGCCGGCACACACTTTGCTCCAACGGCCATGCCAGCCGGATTCCCATTTGGGATGCCTCCCAATTTCATGCCTGAGGGTCCTGCTCCCACCTTTGCTTCTATGCCGGCATCTAGCCCGGTCCTTGCTGTTCCTCCTCCTGTCGTGCATACTCTGGCCAGAGCAGATGACACCATCTATTATTCTGAGCCGTCTGAAGGCCCAGATGTCTATGAAAAGATGGACTCTATGAACGATCAATTTCTTGAGCTTCGCAAGGAATTGAAAACTCTCAGAGGAAAGGATCTTTTCGACAAGTCTTCTGCCGAACTCTGCTTGGTTCCTAACGTGAAGATCCCTGTGAAATTCAAGGTCACTGACTTTGAAAAATACAAGGGAAATACCTGCCCTCTCAGTCACCTGGTCATGTATGCCAGGAAAATGTCAACTCAGACCGATAATGACCAATTGCTCATCCACTACTTTTAGGACAGTCTGTCCGGTGCTACTCTGTGTTGGTACATGGGTTTAGACAGTGCGAACATCCGATCCTTCAATGATCTTGGCGAGGCCTTCGTCAAGCAGTACAAGTACAATATGGATATGGCTCCCGATAGGGATCAATTGAGGGCCATGTCCCAGAAGGACAAGGAAACATTCAAAGAGTACGCCCAAAGATGGCGAGAGTTAGCAGCCCAGATCGTGCCTCCGCTAGAAGAGAAAGAGATGACTAAGATCTTTTTGAAGACCTTAAGTTCTTTTTATTATGAGCGGATGATTGCTAGCGCTCCTTCTGACTTCACCGAGATGGTGAATATGGGGATGCGTCTAGAAGAAGGGGTTAGAGAAGGATGTCTGATCAGAGAAGAAGGCTCTTCTGCCAAACGCTATGGGGCGTTTGCGAAGAAGAAAGATGGAGAGGCACATGCTGTGACCTCCCATGTGAAACCAAGAACACCCTCTGTGAGGAGGAAGACCGTGCGTCCTGCCGGTAACCAGCACCAGGTGGCTCATATAGCACCTGTCTTCAGAGATAATCAACAGTATCAGCAACGTAACAACAATCGACAACCACATCCGCAATATCAACATCAACAACACCGTCCGCAACAGCAGGCCTACCAGCCTCGAAATAGTAATCAAACCAGCACTAGTTACGAGAGGAAAAGGGTCACCTTCGATCCTATTTCGATGACGTATGCAGAGTTATATCCCTCTTTGATAGAGAGGAAGTTGATTACTCCACGAGACCCACCGGCTATACCTGCTAACCCCCAGTGGTGGTATAAGCTTGAATTACACTGTGTTTATCATTCTGGTGCTCCCGACCATGACGTGGAGAATTGTTACCCTTTGAAGACCAAGGTTCAAGACCTTGTGAGGTGTGGCATTCTGTGTTTCGAGGACGTAGGTCCCAACGTGAAGAAGAACCCATTGCCCGAGCATGGGAAATCTGTCAACATGGTCCAGGGCTGCCCTGGCAAGTACAAAGTCAAATATGTCAGTCATATTCGACAATCTTTGGTCGAGATGCATCGTTTGCTATGAGATTATAGTCATTATGAGCATGACCACGATAGGTGCCGAGTCTGTTCGGTCAATCAAAGAGGTTATCGCTAGGTGCACAAAGATGTTCAAGAAATGCTGGATGAAGGAGTTATTGAGATCCTTCAAAACAGAAATGTTGACGAAGATGCTGACGAGGTCAACGTAATTTCTCCGGTGTTTCGGATCCCCGAGCCTGTTATCATCAAGTATGATGGTAGCAAGCAAAAGGTTTCTCCCGCATTAACCATCAAGCCAGCCGGACCAGTACCATACTCTTCAGAAAAAGCAATTCCCTATCGCTACAATGCTGTCGCCGTAGAAAATGGGAAAGAGGTGTCCTTCCCTTCTCCATCTGTTGTTAACATTGCTGATGTTAGCGGTCTGACCCGTAACGGTCGCGTATTTTCAGCACCCTCAAAGCCTCAAGCTAACGTTGATTCTATTGAACTCCCGATTGGGAATGCTATGAACACTCCGAATCCGGCACTTGTTGTTAAGCCCTCCTCTACATTGAGAACTCCTGCTTCTGTTGGCCCAAGCGGCAATATGAAAGAAGACTGTGATGAAATGCTGAAGTTCATCAAGAGAAGCGAGTACAATGTTGTAGACCAGCTTCTACAAACGCCATCCAAAATATATGTGCTATCATTGCTGTTGAATTCAGAACCACACCGGGAGGCTCTGCAGAAGGTTTTGGATGTGGCATATATGGATCACGATGTCACGATAGAACAATTTGATAGCATTGTTGCAAACATTACTGCTTGTAACAACTTGAGTTTTTGTGACTCTGATCTCCCCGAGGAGGGAAGAGACCACAACTTGGCATTACATATATCTATGGGTTGCAAAGACGACGCCATGTCCAATGTGCTGGTGGACACTGGGTCATCATTGAATGTATTGCCAAAATCCACTCTCTTGAAACTGTCATATCAAGGGCCTCCCATGAGGCAGAGTGGAGTAGTTGTGAAGGCTTTCGATGGGTCTCGCAAAACTGTGATTGGCGAGGTTGGTCTCCCAATCAAAATCGGACCAAGTGATTTCCAGATTACCTTCCAGGTTATGGATATTCACCCATCGTATAGCTGTCTCTTAGGCAGACCATGGATTCACGAGGCGGGCGCCGTGACATCCACCCTACACCAGAAACTTTAATTTGTGAAGAACAAGAAGCTGGTGGTGGTATGGGAAGAAAAGGCTCTCCTGGTTAGCCATTTGTCTTCCTTCTCATACATAGATGCTAAGGATGAAGTTGGAACTCCATTCCAAGCTTTATCTATTGCTGAACCTATTGAGAAGAGAACTCCTTCATTTGCTTCCTACAAAGATGCAAAGTTGGCCATTAAGTGTGGTGCAACTACTGGTTTAGGGAAAATGATTGAGCTAGAAGACAACAAATCCCGGGCTGGCATAGGTAATTCATCTGGGGTTTTCAACACCCAAGGGCTGTTCAAGAGTGGAGGTTTCATCCACACCAGTCAAGACGAGGAGGCTGCTGCCATCTTGGAAGAAAACGAAGAGGATTCTGGCGACTTCGTCACCCCTGGGGGAATCTGCAATAATTGGGTCGCTGTGGATATTCCAACAGTTATCCATAAGTCGAAGTAATGTTCATTGTGCTTAAAAAACCCTCCTCCCATGCCAAAAGGAGGAGTGATGACATTGTTGGCGCATAAATACAATGATATTTTCATTCAGTAGATTCATGTTAAATGTTTGTTTTTCCAATTATTTTCCCTTTTTGCTTTTGCATGAAAATGGTGATCACATAAAACCTAAAAAATAAGAATAAAATCAATCTTTTCATCTGCATAATAATTTTCCTTGTTTGAATTCTAAAGCTTTTCATATCCAAAATCATTATGTAGGTTGATCAAACCCATTGAACATAATGACCCAACACCATCTCCCAACTTTGAATTCCCTGTATTTGAGGCGGAAGAAGATGATGTTGAAGAGATTCCTGACGAGATTACCCGTCTACTTAAGCATGAAGAAAAGATCATTCAGCCACATCTCGAGAATCTGCAAACAGTCAACTTGGGGTCTGAGGATTGTGTGCGAGAAGTGAAGATTGGGGCACTCCTGGAAGAGTCTGTTAAGAAGGGGTTGATTGAATTGCTACGAGAATATGTCGATGTTTTCGCCTGGTCATATGAAGACATGCCTGGTCTAGATACAAATATTGTGCAACATTTCCTACCTTTGAAGCCGGAGTGCGTGCCTGTGAAGCAGAAGCTCATAAGAACTCATCCTGATATGACGGTGAAGATCAAAGAGGAGGTTCAGAAGCAAATTGATGCAGGGTTTCTGGTGACTTCTACATATCCTCAATGGGTGGCCAATATTATGCCTGTGCCTAAGAAAGATGGAAAAGTCCGAATGTGTGTGGACTATAGGGACTTGAATAAAGCTAGTCCAAAAGATGATTTTCCTCTACCACATATTGATATGTTGGTAGATAACACAGCTAAATTCAATGTCTTCTCATTTATGGATGGATTTTCCGAATATAATCAGATCAAGATGGCACCCAAGGATATGGAGAAGACAACATTCATCACACCTTGGGGAATATTCTGTTATCGAGTGATGCCTTTCGGTTTGAAGAACACCGGAGCCACGTATCAACGAGCTATGACCACCTTGTTTCATGATATGATGCACAAGGAGATCGAGGTATATGTTGATGATATGATCGCCAAGTCAAGAACAGAAGTTGAACATGTAGAGCACTTGTTGAAGCTTTTCCAACGTTTGAGGAAGTACGAGCTCCGTCTGAATCCCAACAAGTGTACATTTGGAGTCCCTTCCGGCAAGTTGTTGGGCTTTATTGTTAGCGAGAGAGGTATTGAGGTTGATCCTGCAAAGGTCAAAGCAATACAAGAGATGCCAGCGCCCAGAACTGAGATGCAAATCCGAGGTTTTCTCGGCCGCTTGAATTATATTTCCAGATTCATATCCCACATGACTGCCACATGTGCGCCGATATTCAAGCTCCTCCGGAAAAATCAGTCCCATGATTGGACCGAGGATTGCCAGAAAGCCTTTGACAGTATCAAAGAGTATCTGTCTAAACCTCCGATCCTGTCTCCGCTCGTGGAAGGAAGACCATTGATTATGTATCTGACTGTTCTTGAAGACTCAATGGGTTGTGTCCTTGGTCTGCAAGACGAATCAGGTAAGAAAGAGTATGTCATTTACTACTTAAGCAAGAAGTTCACCGATTGTGAGTCTCGATATTCAATGCTTGAAAAGACATGTTATGCTTTGGCTTGGGCTGCTAAGCGCTTACGCCAGTATATGTTAAATCATACGACTTGGTTGATATCTGGCGCATCCGCGAAAAACAACCGGCGGGAAAAAGCAAAACAAACAGAGCCGCCACCGTGCGTTATTTATCCCAAAAGAGGGAAAGGAAACGCTCGAAGTAAACCTGGAAAGGAAATGGTCTTACGACCGGAGATTGCAAGGATCGGGAGTCGGTTACGCAAGGGGAAGGTATTAGCACCCCCTCACGTCCGTCGTACTCGACGGGATCCACGCTCAAAAGAATAGAAGAAAGGTTGCTAAACACTGCTCAAAAGAATGCACACACACACTAGAACAAGACACAGATGGAAGAAGAGGGGAACGGGCTCGCTAGGATATCGCATCCTATGCCTACGTATCTCATCTGGAATGAGAATCAGAGCTACCGTAGTTCGGCTCACGCACGCCGAAACAAAACACACACACAAGAAACCGACTGCCAATCGCTGGGCTTACGTCAGACTCCACACAAACAGGCAAACATGGAAACCGAATGCCAATCGATGGACTTACATCAGACTCCGAACCAACAAACACACACTGGAAACCAACTGCCAATCGCTGGACTTACGTCAGACTCCACACAAACAAACACCAATAGGATACGGAATGCCAATCGCTGGTCTTACATCCATCTCCTAACACACACAAGAAGGTTAACAACCAAACAAGTTAATAGGGAGTCTGGCGCTCGAGCCTAATAACTTTCAAGCAAACACACTCAAAAAGAAAAAGGGTGCCCGGAGAGATCTCGCACGATCTCCTGCCTACGTACCTCATCTGGTATGAGGATCAGGGCAACGTAGTTCCCCTTAAGAGGGGAGAAACTTTCTCCTAACCAGAGACTGGGAAATGACAAACTAAAAGGGAGACTGACTCGAGCCTAATAGTTATCATGTAAATTCACCATGGTCCTAGGTTAAGGTTTCTATCTAACTTGCACAGGCAGCAAGCTATCCTAAACAGCACAAGCAAACACATACAAGCACAAAAAGCAAGCACACACACTATATGCAAACAAATGGGCTCATACAAGGTTAGGCTGTGAAACATAAGCCAACTGGAATTGGGTGTAGTTAGCTCTTAACCCTAACATTGAGAGTTAGGGTGAAGCAGATGAAATGGGAAGTGAGGGTAAGACCTCACAGCTCTTATCCCTGGCCTGGGAGAGCTTCAGACAAATGAAAGTGTGGGAGTTCAGAAAGTTGGAACTCTTCTCCACATATGACTGACACAACAAAGATCTTGGGTTAATATCCACAATGCATCAACACAAGGTGTGAGCAAAGTGGATGACGCACTGAATAGCAAGAGATGGATTGCACATCTCTCTTATCTGCCAATTGACTCATAAGAGGACTTTTCCTGCTTGGCACAAAAATAAACAAACACAAGCATTGCCTCTTAAGGAGGGCTTCAGACAGGTGCCTGCCCACATAACAGGATAGGTCTTCCAGACTACATGAAGTCAGAGAGTTATACCTCAATGGTTAAGCAACCAAGCAAAGCAAAGTTCAAAGTGAACTTAAAGCAACTAATGTACCTGTGGAAACATCAAACACATCAGTACAAAGTTCAGACAACCAAACAACAGTCAATCACACAATCAGACAGATAAGGCATTAGGCAACAATGTGCAAGCCATAAGCCAATAGGCACAACACAAATAACTTGGCATCAACCTATAAAACAACATAAGGTTAGCCAACATCCATCAACTAATCAATCCAAATGAGTTAACCACTTTCACCATGGTAATGCTTCTTAACCTGAAATCCACAACCCAAACAGTAAGTCCAAACCACTAGGTCAAAGCCTAGGGTCAAAAGAGGGTCAAACATTCAAAACAGAACATGAAATTTAACATGGATCAACTTCATTCAATCAAGAACACAATCCAAAAGGTCCCATATCCAAATCATTAACCAAAAGCATTTCATGAACGAAACATGGCAAGGTATGCAAATTGTGACCACATTGTGACATCAGAAGAAACAAATGCACCTTAAATCAAAAATGATTCAAATAATCTTGACAAAATTCATGAGTAAACAGGACATACAACATGATCATCACACAAAAAATTAGAGGCATTGGACATCATTAGGCATGGAAATCACATAGCATAAGTCAAGACAATCACAACAAGCACATGTGTAACACAAATTGTCACACCAAGTTAGCATAGGCATAAAACAGAGATGGATCATGATAAAGACCTCAAACCAAAGCCAAAACAACACTCAACATGTCTATAAATAGTGTGCAAAATTTCACATTCATTGGATAAGGAACAAGCATTTCATGATCAAATGAAATTCAAGGCAATTTTGAAGCTCAAATGTGACTAACCAGAATGAAAAATCTCAAATAAATCAGAAATGAATCAAACAATTCCAACAAAAATCATGCTCATTCACAACATCTATAGCATGCATCATACAAAAAATCAAGGCAATTAGATATCATTTGACATGGAAAACTCATCAATCAAGTTGAACATCACAAGGTGTGACACAAATTGTCACACCTAACTTAGCACATTCATAAAA
Organism: Lathyrus oleraceus; assembly: GCF_024323335.1. NCBI lineage: Eukaryota > Viridiplantae > Streptophyta > Magnoliopsida > Fabales > Fabaceae > Lathyrus > Lathyrus oleraceus. The sequence continues at coordinate 14,514,417 of NC_066580.1, forward strand.
CAACAATGGTAATTGATAAAAATACCAAATCAACACCAAAATGTCACGCAATGAGTCTAGTTATATCATGCAAAAGTTTAGAATCATTGGATAAGAATCAAGCATTTCACAAATGATATGGCAAGGCAAGGTCAAGAATGCACACATGTCCAAACATCCTAGCACCAAAAATTATCCAGCCGTGCACAATTTATGGAAAAATGATCAAAAAATAATAGACAGAAAATACAACACAATGCGAAAAATCCCATAATTTTTGGATAAGTTTTCAATTTAATATGAATTTGTGAAGTTGAAGAAAAAAAATGAATGAAACAAAGCATGAAATGTGAAGGAATAAGGAAAACAAGGCAAATGTGAAATGCTTCCAGCCAGGTTCGAACCATGCACACATTTAAACTACATAGCGCGCCAAGCAAAACGACTGCGTTTCACCAGGCCAAACCCTAAGCGCGCGCGTAATACATTCAAAAAAATCCGCAGGAAATCACGATGAACTCGCAGCAAAATCCACATGTAAGCTATGCGTTCCACAGGAAAAAACGCAGGAAAACTGGACAGGCTATGAATCATGAAGAACACGATGAATATCTTCATCCTATTTTCCAGAATTTGCTCAAACGTTCCAGAAATCAAAAACATGCACATCAATCCTCTCATCATTCATCATACAACAAGAATCTATGAACATTTCATGAGAAAACACATAAACACGCATGGATCGAAGGAATCAAAGTTCATCATCAAAACTTTAAATGCACGGATCTTCATGGATATAGCATCATTTTTCTTGATTCAAAGTGCAGATTCATCACCATTCTAAGATCTACAAGATAGACATAATGATTTTGAGAATTAAAGAGGTCGAAAATGTAACCTCTTGATGAGCAACACTTGAAATCACGTGTTTCCAAGCTTTTCCACGCCTCAATCCTCTTCCAGTATGCTTATTGAGATGGATGATGATGAAATGGAAGCTTAACAATGCATGAAACGAACTGAATCTCCAACTGCCATGAAAGCTTCAAACTATGAACATGAACTCGAATGCAGTGATTTCCTCTGTTTCCACGTGCAAAGGCTCTCAAATATGCTCCATGATGATGAATGAATCAAGAAAAAGTGCTTGTGTTTGAAGGATTTTGCAAAAAAAATGAGAGAATTTTTGAGATTTTTGTGATTCTAGATCTAGAATTGGTAATTGTGATGAAAATAGTTATGATTAAGGCTTTATACTCAATGCTAATCATGTTTAAGCAATGTTTAGGGCAAATGCAAATGAAATTAAGGAGCTTTGTGGTGTAAGTGCAAAAATGACATTTTCTCTCCATGCACCCTCATGCACGTGAACAGTGCATGTTCAATGTTAAAAATTCCTTAAAATGGTTTCATGCACATGTTGGAATTGATTTGTCATGCATATGTTTAACCAAAATGAAGTTATGCATTTTCTTCCCAAAATATTCATGAATGAGCCAATGCCAAGCAAATGAGATTTCATGCCAAATGATGCCATGCTTGGAAAATACATGTTACAAGGATCAAAGTGCAAAAAGAGCCACTCAAATTGGAGTTTTGGTTTGAAAGTTATGCTCATTTGAAGTTTAATGCACACTTTGTCAAGTTTTGATCATATCTCCTTAACCACACATGAGAAATCCATGATCTTGGACTTTTTGGAAATGGGAGAGAAAGATCTACAACTTTCATGTTCGACAAAATTTCATTTGAAGCTTTCTTGATGATTTAATATGAAGTTGAAGTTGGACTAAAACTTTTCCATTTTTGGCAAGTTCAAATTACAGGTCACTTTCTATTTTTGGAAAGTTTTGTCCTGACTTTAAATTCTTCAATGTTGATGTTTGAAATGTCAAGTGAGACTTGTTTGAACATGAATGAGATGTCTCTAATCACTTCCCACCTCTAAATCCAACAGTTGACCTTGCAGTTGACTTTTGTGGTTGAGAGATGACTTGGTCATGCACAGATGATTTTGAGCCTCAACCACCTGATGAAATGATTCGAACATGAAACCTTAGCTTATACAAGCCCAATAAAATCATATGATGATCTCCACCTCAATAAAGACCTCATCTCCCTGAAAATCCCTGATTGGCATAATTCAATTGATTAGGGTTGACCAGAGGTCAAAACCCTAATCCCAAGGAGCTTGATCAGAAATAATGAACCATGATGATGATGATGTACTATTTCAACCAAGATAATAACCCAACCTCCTTGAGGAACCAAGAAACCCTAATTGAAGCACAAACCTCAGATGATTAGTGATCAATTCATGAGACCCTCAAGCTTGAATCTTTTAACCCATCCATCTTCTGAGAAAGACCTAGGAGAGTGACTTGCTTATTTCACATGATATGCAAAGATGTAAGGCCTAAAGTCCTACAAAAAATGAGATGCAATACGCTAAGCTAGTCCCAAGATAGGAGGGCAAATTTTGAGGTGTTACAGCTGCCCCTATTCAATCCATTATGAACCTATCGATATGAATAGCCTCGGCTTTCAGATGATCAGGGTGAAGAGTGATTGAATACCAAGAACAGAAGAACAATTTGCACTCTGATGGGAAATAATTAACAATGCCTGTCAGAATCGGAAAAGAAGTGATCTCAAAATAAAAATCCGCCTGGCACGGAAAAAGTCGGCCTGAATACCAAACAGAAATTTGACCTGGATACCAAAATAAATGGTAACACCGGAACCACCATGGCCTGAACGCCGCTCATCAGTCTGAATACTGAACATCGGAACATGAGAGTATTGATGTCGGTCTGATCACCGAGAGATCGGCCTGAATACCCAACAACTGGCCTGAATGCCACTTCGGTCTGAATACCGGAAAGCTGGCCTGAGTGCCGCAAGCTGCATCGATCTGAACTTCGGAAGCTTCTTCGATCTGAAAATCGGAAACTGGCCTGAGTGCCATAAATCCTTCGACCTGATCGTCGGAAAAACTGGCCTGAACGCCACTAGTACTTCAACCTGACCGTCGGAAACTTCTTCGATCTGAAAATCGGAAACTCTGGTCTGAACACCCACCTTGGTCTGAATACCGAAAAACTGGCCTGAATGCCACAAGTTACATCGACCTGAGCGTCGGAAACTTCTTCGATCTGAAAATCGGAAATTGGCCTGAGTGCCACAACGGTCTGAATACCCGAAAAACTTGTCGTGTCTGCCAGCATCGGCAGAGATAAGGGATAGTGATAAATGAGGCGGCACGCGCCAATGACCCATGCTGGGGATAACAAGCCATGAACCGGCTATTCTCTATTCAACCCTAGCCAACGAACACTTTGCGCTTAGCTGGGGATTTACTTTTTCTCTTTACCTTTTCTCTTTGGACCCCGAAACTTCTCGGATTAGCACTTCCATCTCCGCACGACAGAAACCCTTCCTCCAATATCGCGCTACTGGGGAATACTTGTTGATTCACAATCACGATGCCAAACTCCTCAGAGTAACATCTTCACCATCTTGCAAAACCAATCCTCGAACAGTAACCACGGCTTGAGACTAGCTTATGCTTGCAATGCTGATGCATGATAATTTTTAGCGTAATGCTCCATAATCATGAAAATGCTACAGAATTAATTATGCAATATGCTATACTTATCTACATGATGAATGCATAAAAAGTATCCCCCTCAAGGGACTCTTCTGGGGAGCTCAAGGCACTCCACTGAGGAACTCGACAACACTCCAACCTCCACCCTGCTGGGGAATAGCACTGCTGCTAGGGAAAGGATCACCCTTACCAGGGATGACCTCCCCTGAACCCGATCCGCTTGGGGACTTCGCTGGGGAATAAATCACCAACGCACTCTGTGGGGAAACAACGGTCTTTGACTTGCTGGGGGGAAAAGCCAGCAACGAACACCTCCGCTAGGGAAATAGCAACCTTTAGGCCTGGCTGCTGAGGAAATACCGATCTCAAATCTGTTGGGGGGTGATAACCATCCTGACCCTGCTAGGGAAGACTCGGACCTTGAATCTGCTGGGGAGATAACAGTCCCCACTCTGCTTGGGGAAACAAGGAAATTCTGGCACAGAACACTCGTCGACTCGTCGAGCCCTGGTTTTCAACATCCAAATCCAGTGTCAGCTTTCCACTTTTGAGAGCTCCCAGACTCGTCTGGACTTTTCTGATTCATCACCTTGTATTCCCGACTTCTCTGTACTCCACAGATTCATACAGACTTTCCAATCTCAGACTTTGAAGAGTCTTCTTGATTAATTCTCAAGGATCGTCATACGTTTTCCGCCGTCTTTCTACCATTCTTCAATCTCTTATCCCTGATTGGACTCCACGGAGATCTTTTGTCAAAAGCTCCACATCACAACCTGCAAGTGAGTGAAAATATCTAACAGCACCTGCAACAGAGATCGTTAGATAAAAACATGCCCTAGGCGTGCCAAAATTTCAACACTTGGGTCACTCCACCTTCCAAATAAGATTTCAAGTTTTCAAACTCATAAGCATGCATTGGAAGGGACCTGTATGTCTTAAAACACAAGATTCTTTATCACAATAAACGGATGTTTTTGCAATCAAAGCGAAAATGAAAACAAAAACAAAATTATTTGACTGAATATGCATTTTATTGATTGAAAAAGTGTGGCTCATAACTGAGCAATACAAAGGAAGCAATTCCTGAAAAGAGGTAATTGCGCACAAAAGCAAAATCTATCCTAATGGCAATGTGAAACCGTGATCTCATCGAGTTCCAACTCGGTTACACTCCATATGTCCTCAGACTTCCCGTATCTTCTGCCTTCTGAACAAGACGCTTACGACCGATCCCTGTCGGGGATTATCCTAGTGCCTTAACCAAAGCGCAAACGATCATGCCAGACGCAGTTGTTCGTTTCAATCCCTCTTTTGCCTGGACCGCCCTTTCGGGTTTTCAATCCACCGGGATACCCCTTTTTGCCCAAGCCGCCTTTTCAGGTTTTCGACTTGCCGGGTGTACAATTTTTCTTTTTTATCCCTAATTTTTGCCCGAACCTTTTCATTCATTTTTTTTCGGTTCGCCGGGATGCTCTTGGGTCTCCAGATAGCGCTTGATATCATAATACCACGGCTTCTCATCATCAGGCGTGGTGTCAACAACAAACATATAAACTGGTCTATCCAAACGTCCCACCTCAACACTGGGGAACTGATTCCACCACTGCACCTTAATCAAGGCAGCCGGAGCAGCCAAAGCATCCGCCAACAGATTCTCTTCTCTAGGCATATGATGCAATACCACCTTGGTGAAAAACGTCAACAATCTCCTCGTATAATCCCGGTATGGAATTAAATGAGATTGATGCATATACCATTTTCCGTTAACCTGATTTACAACCAAAGCCGAATCTCCATATATTACAAGGTTCTTGATCCGCAAATCAATCGCCTCTTCAATCCCTAGGATACAAGCTTCGTATTCAGCCACATTGTTGGTGCACTCAAATGTTAGCCGGGCAGCAAAAGGAATGTGGAATCCCTTCAGCGTAACCAAAACAACACCAACACCACTACCATTCACGTTAACGGCCCCATCAAACATCAAAATCCATTCGGATTCAGGGTCAGGCCCCTCCTCCGGGATCGGTTCCTCACAATCTTTCGATTTGAGAAACATGATGTCCTCATCAGGGAACTCAAACTTCATCGGTTGATAATCCTCAATAGGTTGCTGGGCGAGATAATCAGACAATACACTCCCCTTTATTGCTTTCTGAGAGGTATACTGTATATCATATTCAGTCAAAATCATTTGCCACCTCGCAACCCGTCCGGTCAATGTTGGCTTTTCAAAAATGTACTTGATTGGATCCATCTTGGAAATCAATAAAGTGGTATGAACCAACATATACTGCCTCAGTCCGCGAGCAGCCCAGGCCAAAGCACAGCAAGTTTTCTCGAGCAGTGAATATCTTGTTTCACAGTCGGTAAACTTTTTGCTAAGGTAGTATATGGAATGCTCTTTTCGACCAGACTCGTCATGCTGCCCCGGTACACACCCCATAGACCCCTCGAGGACCGTCAAGTACAGAATTAACGGGCGTCCCTCCACAGGAGGCATCAGAATCGGAGGCTCCTGCAAATATTCCTTTATCTTTTCAAATGCCGCTTGGCAATCATTATTCCACCTGATCGTTTGATCTTTTCTCAGTAACTTAAATATCGGTTCACACGTGGCTGTTAGATGAGATATGAACCGTGAAATGTAGTTCAATCTACCTAAGAAACCACGAACCTCCTTCTCCGTCCTCGGTTCAGGCATCTCTCTTATTGCTTTTACTTTAGCAGGATCAACCTCGATTCCTTTTTCACTTACAATGAACCCCAGCAATTTACCGGACCGCACTCCGAAAGTGCACTTATTCGGATTCAACCTCAGCCTGAACTGTCTCAGCCGGTCAAATAACTTGGCCAAGTCTACCAAATGCCCCTCTTCTGTTTGGGACTTTGCTATCATGTCATCAACATAACATTCGATTTCATGATGAATCATATCATGAAACAAAGTCACCATGGCTCTCTGATAAGTAGCACCGGCGTTCTTGAGACCAAATGGCATCACCTTATAACAGAAAGTGCCCCACGGTGTGATGAACGTTGTTTTCTCCATATCATCTGGCGACATTTTGATTTGATTATAGCCAAAAAAGCCATCCATGAAGGAAAACACCGAGAATTGAGCTGTATTATCTACCAACACATCAATGTGAGGTAATGGGAAATCATCTTTCGGGCTAGCTCTGTTCAAATCCCGGTAATCCACACACATTCTCACCTTCCCGTCTTTCTTCGGCACCGACACAATATTCGCGACCCAAGGCGGATAGTTAGTGACGGCGAGGAAACCTGCATCCCACTGCTTCTGCACTTCCTCTTTAATTTTCATGGCCATCTCGGGTCGAGTTCTGCGCAACTTCTGCTTCACTGGAGGACAATCTGCTCTCAACGGTAGCTTATGCACAACGATATCGGTATCCAACCCTGGCATATCTTGATACGACCATGCAAAGATGTCGACATACTCTTTCAACAATGCTACCATTCTGCTCTTAACACTCGCCTCCAAAGCAGCCCCAATTTTCACTTCTTTTCTGACCTCGTCAGTACCCAAATTCACAACCTCAACTTGCTCTTCGTGCGGCTGAATTACCTTCTCCTCTTATTTCAACAACCTGGCTAATTCCTCCGGCAGCTCACAATCTTCTTCACCTTCTTCTTCGGCATGATAAATCGGATTGTCGAAGTCATATGAGGGTGTAACAGGATTGTTATCAATGAGATCCGGAGAATAATCGCATCTGCATGAATGTTGATTCATGCATTGCTTTAGAACCGGAGCGAGACAAATTGAAAAAAAAAGAAAAAAGAAAAAGAAAATGAAAACATTGCCATTTTTATTTTTGTTTTAAACCGCAAAAATAAATGAAAAACAGGGAACACCGCTTTTAATGAAAAACATCCTTTTATTTATGATGCAAATACTGCAAAATGAAACATGAGGTGGCCCTTACAATGAACCATTACGTTTCGGGAAAAACGTATGGCTTTCATGCAGATAAAATTGAAAACAGAAAATATTACTCTTCAAGTAGAGTGACAGTGATGATCTGTTCGGCCTTCCAGTTCTGGACTTCCATTCCTGGTACGCACGGCTTTATCCATTGATCCATCTCGCAGTCACTGTCAACTTCTTCACTCACCATACAGATGTGATCCGGATCCAGCATGCCAGCACTGGTGAATGTGAATGACGGACGATGTCCTCTACCTTGTCCAGACGAGCCTCGGCCCGGCTGATAACCCACTCCAAATCTATCCTTTTTGGCGGCAATGCCCATCATCTTCCCCCAACCTGGAGCTTCCCCACTCTTCACCACCTAAGCAGCCTGCTTATACGAAGAAATGGACGGTTTCTCCTCTTCTTTGGCAAAAAGAGCATTCTCTACCTTGACGGTTTCGAATGCTTGACTTGGCGTTTCCCATATCTCACCGTCCATTTCCACGTATTTGAACGATGACAAGTGGCTGACGAAGATATCCTCCTCCCCATAGACTATGACGACCTGCCCGTCCCAGATGTACTTCAGCTTTTGATGCAAAGTCGAAGTCACTGCCCCAGCAGCATGGATCCATGGGCGACCCAACAGGCAATTGTATGCCGGCTGAATATCCATGACATAAAATACCGACTTGAACACCTCGGGCCCGATCTTCACCGGGAGCTCCACTTCCCCAAACACAGCCCGCTTCGAACCGTCGAAAGCTCTCACTATCAGGTCAGTGGGCGTCAAAATCAAACCTTCGCAGTCCAGCTTCGCCAGGGCTTTCTTTGGCAACACATTTAAAGACGAGCCGGTATCAACCAACACGTGCGAGAGCACGGCTCCTTTACATTCCATAGCAATGTGTAATGCCCTGTTATGGTTACGCCCATCCACAGTCAGATCAAGATCAGTGAAACCTAGCCCATGGCTGACATTGACATTTGACACCACCGTCTCCAACTGATTAATTGTTATCTCCTGGGGAACATAGGCTCTCTTCAGAATTTTCAGTAAAGCCTCTCTATTCCCCTCGGAGCTCAACAACAATGACAAGATTGAGATCTTGGATGGGGTCTGCTGCAGATGGTCAACAAGCTTGTACTCTGACTTCTTGATGATTCTCAGAAATTCTTTAGCTTCATCATCAAGTTCTTTCTCCGACCCACCAGGCGTCGGTGTCACCACAGGAGTACCTTCATTTATCACTTGTTTTCCTCTTGCCCTGGCTAAAGCCTCGGCCTTTTCTTTCTTTTCTCTCTCCCTATCCCCACTCCTCAAAGCGTCTGGTGCGAACAACCTTCCACTGCGAGTGAAACCACTGGGTCCGGCATTATCCACCTTTGAAATGGTGGCTTCACTTGCAGTTTGATCCTCCAACTTCTCCCCATTAAAGTATACTTCTCCACCATAATGCCACGGCACGACGTCATCTTTGTCATAAGGAATTGGCCCAGGTACCGTGATAGTAACTGGAGCCACATCTACCAGCGTTGACAAATCAACCGGATCGAAGTAGATGGTTATGGTGGAGACATCTTCCTTCCCCGAATCAACCTTCTCAAATCTGAGGCTTCCCTCATCCATCAGCCTCTGGACAGCCTTCCTCAAGGAAACACACCCATTGATAGCAATAGTGCACGCAGCACAACAGTTATCACAGCCCGGGAAGACCCCATTCTTCAACAACTGGCGCTTGACCTCAGCCAACGGAGTCCTCAACTGATCTAAACTCATCAGCCCCACTGTTCTTCCATCCTCAGAAATTGCATTCACCCCCATTTGACCATGTGCAGGCATGGGATTAGCATTCACATTTGGAGATGGAGCAAAGTTGATTGCCTTAGAATCCACCAAGTCCTGAACCACATGCTTAAAAGCTTTGCAATTTTCCACATTGTGTCCAGGAGCACCTGAGTGAAATTCACATTTGGCGTTCTCATCAAAACTGGCCGGCCTCTGATCAGGTCTCAACGGTGCCAACGTCCTCAACTGGACCAACCCCAAGTCTTTCAGCTTCTTCAACAAGAATGAATAGGTCACAGGTGGTCTATCGAATTGACGATCATTCATTCGTCCTCGCACCTGATACCCGACCCTCTGCGGTCTCTGTTGAAACGGTTGTCGTTGCTGTTGCGGTTGTTGATGTTGTTGTTGTGCAGGCTGATTATCAGCAGGAATGGTTACCGCAGCAGTTTGCTGGTAGTAACGATCCCTACTCTGTCCTCTTTGAGCATACACGGCACTGGTATCACCCTCCTTCTTCCTCTGACCATTCCCAAAGGGCTTCTTCGATCCCGATGACGAAGCACTACCCTGGATTTTCCCCATCTTCAACCAACTTTCAATTCTTTCTCCAGCCACCACTATATCAGCAAAGTTAGTAACCGGGCAACCAACCATCCTTTCTGCAAATGTCCCCTGAAGGGTACCCATAAACAGATCTAACATCTCTCGGTCTACCAACGGAGGTTGGACCCGGGCAGCCAGCTCCCTCCACCTCTGGGCATATTCTTTAAACCCCTCATTAGGCTTCTGAGACATACCCTGCAGTTGGGTACGGCTAGGAGCCATATCAGCGTTGAGTTGGTATTGTTTAAAGAATGCATCTCCAAGATCTTGCCAACTCTTAATGTCAGAAGACTTCAACTTAGTGTACCATTCCAAGGACCCTCCAGACAGACTGTCCTGGAAGAAGTACATCCACAGCTTCTGATCCATTGTATAAGCAGAGATCTTGCGGACGAAAGCCTGGAGGTGAGTTTTCGGGAAAGAACTCCCATTGTACTTGTCAAATGCAGGCGCTTTGAACTTTTGTGGGATCACAATCCCCTCGACCAACCCCATATTTGACATATTAACAAACCCCAGAGTAGCATGGCTTTCCAAGGCCCTTATCTTCTCCGCCAGCACCTGAATCTCTTTATTTGGCGGTTGAACACCATATTGGCCAAATTACTCATTCAACATGGAGAACTGATCTGCTTCTCTGTCCTCCTCTCTATCCTCTTCAGCCCCAAAGAAAGGAGGAAACAGATTGTCCTTCAAATTATTGCCCACCAGACCTGGTCTACCGCTTGTGGCAGCACCAAAACCACCCCCATTGTTGATCACTACGCTAGCAGTTGGCTTCTTCCCGAGATCTCCTCCATCCCTGGAACCACCAAGGCCATGGTTAGAGACACCTTCTAAATTGACACCACTGTTAGCAGCCGAAGCCCGCTCGAGCTTCTCCACTTTATCAGCAAGTGCTTTCTGCCCGACGGCAAACCCTTGCATGACGTTGATCAGTTCATTCATCTTTTCCTTCGGCTCGAGAATACCTGTATTGGGTAGATCCATCAGCCTAGGTGTGTTGCGTCTGGTAAAATATCTGTGTGGACGTGTTGTATGCAAGGGAATGATTCTACGCGCACGAGCAATGATTCCTGAAACAATCAAGCACGTTAGAAACTGACACCTGCAAAATAGAAGACAAGTTATTATGATTATGCATGAATGCAATGTCTATCCATATGAGGAACACTCTGTCTTTCGATCCTGGCTTCATCTAGAGAGATAATAATCCGGCAGCAATATTCTGACATTCATCATTTGATTTCATCATACAGGGCAGAGATATATGATTTAGCAAAGATATCACCCAACCATGTGTGTGCCATGTGAGCGAAGCAGGAAAGCAAATAAAGCTTGAAGATGGATCACTGAATGAAAACAACCATTGCATATCAAAAGGGCACCATATGTGCGAGAGTCATACATCAAGTCTGATATAAATCAAATATAATTCTCCAGAATCAGAAAGAAAATACAAACAAGTGAATTCCGTCAACAGGCCTGACGGTAATCCAACACAAATAAGAAAGGTCTACACTGAAGGAGGTCCCACAGAAGGCCCTACATCATCAACCATCTTGGTAAACTTCACCGCGAACCTAAGCTCAGTGTTCTCCTGCTGCAATCTCCCTATCTCCTTCTGGTGAATCTTCATCTGTCTGAAGTAATGATCCCTCTCAGCAAGATAGTGATCTCTCTCGGCAATGATCTTCGCTTTCTCCGCTTCCCACTCTATAGCAAGGACTTTGGCTCTGGCATCTCTCTAATCCCTCACAAGGATTTATCTCCTCTTCTCATCTTCAATGACCTTCGAGGCTCTAGCAAACTTCTCCTTAGTGATGTCGTGCTCCCTTGTAGACGACTCCAAGGCTTGGCTGACCTTGCGATAATAGGCAGTGTCTATCTCAAAGCGCTTCACCTCAATGGCATGTCTCTTATCCTGATCTTCTATTCTCCCTTTGATTTCCTGATTAGCCATCTGAATTCTAGCAACACTCATTTCCATCTCAGTCTTCTCTGCTTGCAGCTGATCTCTGGCTTTCTTCATCTCAAGGAACTCTTCCAGGCATACAGAAGAACGTGGCCCCTCAATCAAAGGACACCAAGGATCACCTCCAGGAAATGGTAGATGCGTGAGCTCAATCCTCTTCCTAAGCCAATCATCAAATGGAGGAAAAGACCTATTATTAACCTTGCCAAAAGGAACCTTTCCCTTCCTCTGAATGTCACGCCACTCATCAGACACTTGCCTCAGCCTTGGCAGATTGCCCTCAATTGGGAAGTAGAAAGACTCCTGAATCTCTCACCCGAGAGGGGGACCCTCCACAGCAAATCCCATCTGTCTCCTAAGAAGCACCGGGTTGTAATTAATGCAACCTTGAACTCCTATAAGAGGTACATTGGGAAGACTCCCACAACTGTAAATAAAATCTCGTCCAGCCATACCATTATGAGTCCAAGCTATGTCCTTGGCCCGCAAACCCATCAACCTGACTGACCACTTGACAGTAGGGTCAAGAAAATCAAAGGCACCCCTAGAAGGCAAATACCCCATGAACCACTTGTACAACAGCTGAGCACAACATCGGATCAATCCACCACGCCGTTTCTCGTTCCGATTATGGACCGAGTAATAAACATCCCCAACCAGGGTAGGAATAGGATTCCTCTGCATAAACAATCTGATAGCATTAATGTCCACAAAGTTCTTCTGATTAGGAAACAGGATGGTCCCATAGATGCTCACAGCAATCAAGGCACAGACGGTCCTCCAATTACCCACAACATCATGCTCCTTGGCTTTAGCCTCCAAGAAACTCAGATGAAAACCAGGCAACTTTCCCTTCTCCTTCAAACCCCCCTTTGTCACCTCCGGGCTCAAATAAAGAGCACGAGAGATCTCAGCAACATCAGGCTCCCCCTTAGTGGCATAGAAAGGAATCTGATCTCTGATCGGAATACCCAGGATGCTGGCATAGTCCTCCATCAAGGGTCCCAACAAGTAATCCGGGCACACGAAGCATCTCAAGCCCGGGTCATAGAACTGGAGAAGAGTATGAATGGCGCTCCTATCACTGTCCGTGAGCCTGAAAACCAACTTCAGAATACCACCGTATGCCTCACGGAACATCCCCACATGGTCAGGGGTAATCAATGCTATCATATCTCTCAGCACACCAACCTCTGGATCGAAGAAACTGTAGACGACGTCATCCTTCAAGCCGGTCCTCATGTCTAGATCAAAGAAGTCTCTCAACCAAGATCTCAATCAAGAATGTCCCCTGCATATGGATAAACATGAGTTAGATGCAGATAAATGCAAAATGTGAATGATGCTGATGTATGAATGCAATGCATTGTGCCATCCTCCAAGTCATCTGAACATCCACATCACTGAGTTACGACCTCTAAACTGATCACAACCATCTGAAGTACTGAGCAACCCACAAATCCGACTTGGGGTTCCGAAATAAACGAAACTGAAGTATACATCACCATCATCACCAGAGATCCTCTGAACCAACCCAGGGAATCCTGAAATAAACGGATCCCCACAGATAAATACCATGGACAGAACTCCGGCGTCTCAGAAATAAATGTCCATAAATCCGACTTATAAATAAGACTCTGATCAAAAACTGAACCTCTAGTCACCATCAAAGTCACCATCAGAACATGCATCTGTAAGAATCAACCCTCCCCTCACAGGTGAATTCTAATCAGGTCATCCTAAGGCGGATAATGATCTCGACAATCGGGCAAAGATACTCAACGGGTTTGCCCTTTCGGGTGTGCCGTTGTAGCTCTTTTAAAATCGTCTAAACCAAAGATCCGGGAAAGAACGGTCACCGAAGTCACCAGCTCAGATGAGGTAACTCAACCAAAATGGATACTCCACAAAGGAAGAGTTCTCTCAAAAGAACCTCGTCCGGCTTGTGGTATGTCACGTCGCCAAAAACATGTTGACCTAACATGAGAGGCAACATGAGACCACGTTAATCCTAGGTGTATACTCGGGCCTGGGTTTTAGCCCCACTCAGAACACCCACCCCAAATCGGAGGAACCAACCTGTACAGAAGACAGCACAATGATAGTATGATGCATGCAAACATTTATGCAAATATATACACAACATAATAATCAAAAATGCCATAAATAGAGCAACACAAGCAACCTAAATTATCCTAGAGAACGCTAGGAGAGACTCGCTTAGGGAAGATGGACCAGCCAGAGGTCAACTTCTCCTATTTCCCCAGCAGAGTCGCTAGCTGTCGCATCCGCGAAAAACAACCGGCGGGAAAAAGCAAAACAAACAGAGCCGCCACCGTGCGTTATTTATCCCAAAAGAGGGAAAGGAAACGCTCGAAGTAAACCTGGAAAGGAAATGGTCTTACGACCGGAGATTGCAAGGATCGGGAGTCGGTTACGCAAGGGAAAGGTATTAGCACCCTCTCACGTCCGTCGTACTCGACAGGATCCACGCTCAAAAGAATAGAAGAAAGGTTGCTAAACACTGCTCAAAAGAATGCACACACACACTAGAACAAGACACAGATGGAAGAAGAGGGGAACGGGCTCGCTAGGATATCGCATCCTATGCCTACGTATCTCATTTGGAATGAGAATCAGAGCTACCGTAGTTCGGCTCACGCACGCCGAAACAAAATACACACACAAGAAACCGACTGCCAATCGCTGGGCTTACGTCAGACTCCACACAAACAGGAAAACATGGAAACCGATTGCCAATCGCTGGACTTACATCAGACTCCGAACCAACAAACACACATTGGAAACCAACTGCCAATCGCTGGACTTACGTCAGACTCCACACAAACAAACACCAATAGGATACGGAATGCCAATCGCTGGTCTTACATCCATCTCCTAACACACACAAGAAGGTTAACAACCAAACAAGTTAATAGGGAGTCTGGCACTCGAGCCTAATAACTGTCAAGCAAACACACTAAAAAAGAAAAAGGGTGCCCGGAGAGATCTCGCACGATCTCCTGCCTACGTACCTCATCTGGTATGAGGATCAGGGCAACGTAGTTCCCCTTAACAGGGGAGAAACTTTCTCCTAACCAAAGACTGGGAAATGACAAACTAAAAGGGAGACTGACTCGAGCCTAATAGTTATCATGTAAATTCACCATGGTCCTAGGTTAAGGTTTCTATCTAACAAGCACAGGCAGCAAGCTATCCTAAACAGCACAAGGAAACACATACAAGCACAAAAAGCAAGCACACACACTATATGCAAACAAATGGGCTCATACAAGGTTAGGCTGTGAAACACAAGCCAACTGGAATTGGGTGTAGTTAGCTCTTAACCCTAACATTGAGAGTTAGGGTGAAGCAGATGAAATGGGAAGTGAGGGTAAGACCTCACATCTCTTATCCCTGGCCTGGGAGAGCTTCAGACAAATGAAAGTGTGGGAGTTCAGAAAGTTGGAACTCTTCTCCACATATGACTGACACAACAAAGATCTTGGGTTAATATCCACAATGCATCAACACAAGGTGTGAGCAAAGTGGATGACGCACTTAATTGCAAGAGATGGATTGCACATCTCTCTTATCTGCCAATTGCCTCATAAGAGAACTTTTCCTGCTTGGCACAAAAATAAACAAACACAAGCATTGCCTCTTAAGGAGGGCTTCAGACAGGTGCCTGCCCACATAACAGGACAGGTCTTCCAGACTACATGAAGTCAGACAATCACAACAAGCACATGTGTGACACAAATTGTCACACCAAGTTAGCATAGGCATAAAACAGAGATGGATCATGATAAAGACCTCAAACCAAAGCCAAAACAACACTCAACATGTCTATAAATAGTGTGCAAAATTTCACATTCATTGGATAAGGAACAAGCATTTCATGATCAAATGAAATTCAAGACAATTTTGAAGCTCAAATGTGACTAACCAGAATGAAAAATCTCAATTAAATCAGAAATGAATCAAAAAATTCCAACAAAAATCATGCGCATTCACAACATCTATAGAATGCATCATACAAAAAATCAAGGCAATTGGATATCATTTGACATGGAAAACTCATCAATCAAGTTGAACATCACAAGGTGTGACACAAATTGTCACACCTAACTTAGCACATTCATAAAACAGCAATGGTAATTGATAAAAATACCAAATCAACACCAAAATGTCAAGCAATGAGTCTAGTTATAGCATGCAAAATTTTAGAATCATTGGATAAGAATCAAGCATTTCACAAATGATATGGCAAGGCAAGGTCAAGAATGCACACATGTCCAAACATCCTAGCACCAAAAATTATCCAGCCGCGCACAATTTATGGAAAAATGATCAAAACATAATAGACAGAAAATGCAACACAATGCAAAAAATCCCATAATTTTTGGATGAGTTTTCAATTTAATATGAATTTGTGAAGTTGAAGAAAAAATAAAAAAAAATGAATGGAACAAAGCATGAAATGTGAAGGAATAAGGAAAACAAGGCAAATGTGAAATGCTTCCAGCCAGGTTCGAACCATGCACACATTTAAAATACATAGCGCGCCAAGCAAAACGACTGTGTTTCACCAGGCCAAACCCTAAGCGCGCGCGTAATACATTCAAAAAAATCCGCAGGAAATCACGATGAACTCGCAGCAAAATCCACATGTAAGCTATGCGTTCCGCAGGAAAAAACGCAGGAAAACTGGACAGGCTATGAATCATGAAGAACACGATGAATATCTTCATCCTATTTTCCAGAATTTGCTCAAACGTTCCAGAAATCAAAAACATGCACATCAATCCACTCATCATTCATCATACAACAAGATCTATGAACATTTCATGAGAAAACACCTAAACACCATGGATCGAAGGAATCAAAGTTCATCATCAAAACTTTAAATGCACGGATCTTCATGGATATAGCATCATTTTTCTTGATTCAAAGTGCAGATTCATCACCATTCTAAGATCTACAAGATAGACATAATGATTTTGAGAATTAAAGAGGTCGAAAATGTAACCTCTTGATGAGCAACACTTGAAATCACGTGTTTCCAAGCTTTTCCACGCCTCAATCCTCTTCCAGTATGCTTATTGAGATGGATGATGATGAAATGGAAGCTTAACAATGCATGAAACGAACTGAATCTCCAACTGCCATGAAAGCTTCAAACTATGAACATGAACTCGAATGCAGTGATTTCCTCTGTTTCCACGTGCAAAGGCTCTCAAATATGCTCCATGATGATGAATGAATCAAGAAAAAGTTCTTGTGTTTGAAGGACATCACACAAAAAATTAGAGGCATTGGACATCATTAGGCATGGCAATCACATAGCATGAGTCAAGACAATCACAACAAGCACATGTGTGACACAAATTGTCACACCAAGTTAGGATAGGCATAAAACAGAGATGGATCATGATAAAGACCTCAAACCAAAGCCAAAACAACACTCAACATGTTTATAAATAGTGTGCAAAATTTCACATTCATTGGATAAGGATCAAGCATTTCATGATCAAATGAAATTCAAGGCAATTTTGAAGCTCAAATGTGACTAACCAGAATGAAAAATCTCAATTAAATCAGAAATGAATCAAAAAATTCCAACAAAAATCATGCTCATTCACAACATCTATAGCATGCATCATACAAAAAATCAATGCAATTGGATATCATTTGACATGGCAAACTCATCAATCAAATTGAACATCACAAGGTGTGACACAAATTGTCACACCTAACTTAGCACATTCATAAAACAGCAATGGTAATTGATAAAAATACCAAATCAACACCAAAATGTCAAGCAATGAGTCTAGTTATAGCATGCAAAATTTTAGAATCATTGGATAAGAATCAAGCATTTCACAAATGATATGGCAAGGCAAGGTCAAGAATGCACACATGTCCAAACATCCTAGTACCAAAAATTATCCAGCCGCGCACAATTTATGGAAAAATGATCAAGACATAATAGACAGAAAATGCAACACAATGCAAAAAATCCCATAATTTTTGGATGAGTTTTCAATTTAATATGAATTTGTGAAGTTGAAGAAAAAAAATTAATGGAACAAAGCATGAAAT
The DNA here is from genome assembly GCF_024323335.1 of Lathyrus oleraceus. Classification (NCBI taxonomy): domain Eukaryota; kingdom Viridiplantae; phylum Streptophyta; class Magnoliopsida; order Fabales; family Fabaceae; genus Lathyrus; species Lathyrus oleraceus. The sequence goes on from NC_066580.1 coordinate 14,532,424, forward strand.
GTGAAGGAATAAGGAAAACAAGGCAAATGTGAAATGCTTCCAGCCAGGTTCGAACCATGCACACATTTAAACTACACAGCGCGCCAAGCAAAACGACTGCGTTTCACCAGGCCAAACCCTAAGCGCGCGCGTAATACATTCAAAAAAATCCGTAGGAAATCACGATGAACTCGCAGCAAAATCCACATGTAAGCTATGAGTTCCGCAAGAAAAAACGCAGGAAAACTGGACAGGCTATGAATCATGAAGAACACGATGAATATCTTCATCCTATTTTCCAGAATTTGCTCAAACGTTCCAGAAATCAATAACATGCACATCAATCCACTCATCATTCATCATACAACAAGAATCTATGAACATTTCATGAGAAAACACATAAACACGCATGGATCGAAGGAATCAAAGTTCATCATCAAAACTTTAAATGCACGGATCTTCATGGATATAACATCATTTTTCTTGATTCAAAGTGCAGATTCATCACCATTCTAAGATCTACAAGATAGACATAATGATTTTGAGAATTAAAGAGGTCGAAAATGTAACCTCTTGATGAGCAACACTTGAAATCACGTGTTTCCAAGCTTTTCCACGCCTCAATCCTCTTCCAGTATGCTTATTGAGATGGATGATGATGAAATGGAAGCTTAACAATGCATGAAACGAACTGAATCTCCAACTGCCATGAAAGCTTCAAACTATGAACATGAACTCGAATGCAGTGATTTCCTCTGTTTCCACGTGCAAAGGCTCTCAAATATGCTCCATGATGATGAATGAATCAAGAAAAAGTTCTTGTGTTTGAAGGACATCACACAAAAAATTAGAGGCATTGGACATCATTAGGCATGGCAATCACATAGCATGAGTCAAGACAATCACAACAAGCACATGTGTGACACAAATTGTCACACCAAGTTAGCATAGGCATAAAACAAAGATGGTTCATGATAAAGACCTCAAACCAAAGCCAAAACAACACTCAACATGTCTATAAATAGTGTGCAAAATTTCACATTCATTGGATAAGGAACAAGCATTTCATGATCAAATGAAATTCAAGGCAATTTTGAAGCTCAAATGTGACTAACCAGAATGAAAAATCTCAATTAAATCAGAAATGAATCAAAAAATTCCAACAAAAATCATGCGCATTCACAACATCTATAGCATGCATCATACAAAAAATCAAGGCAATTGGATATCATTTGACATGGAAAACTCATCAATCAAGTTGAACATCACAAGGTGTGACACAAATTGTCACACCTAACTTAGCACATTCATAAAACAAAAATGGTAATTGATAAAAATACCAAATCAACACCAAAATGTCAAGCAATGAGTCTAGTTATAGCATGCAAAATTTTAGAATCATTGGATAAGAATCAAGCATTTCACAAATGATATGGCAAGGCAAGGTCAAGAATGCACACATGTCCAAACATCCTAGCACCAAAAATTATCCAGCCATGCACAATTTATGGAAAAATGATCAAAACATAATAGACAGAAAATGCAACACAATGCAAAAAATCCCATAATTTTTGGATGAGTTTTCAATTTAATATGAATTTGTGAAGTTGAAGAAAAAAAAATGAATGGAACAAAGCATGAAATGTGAAGGAATAAGGAAAACAAGGCAAATGTGAAATGCTTCCAGCCAGGTTCGAACCATGCACACATTTAAACTACACAGCGTGCCAAGCAAAACGACTGCGTTTCACCAGGCCAAACCCTAAGCGCGCGCGTAATACATTCAAAAAAATCCGCAAGAAATCACGATGAACTCGCAGCAAAATCCACATGTAAGCTATGCGTTCCGCAGGAAAAAACGCAGGAAAACTGGACAGACAATGAATCATGAAGAACACGATGAATATCTTCATCCTATTTTCCCGAATTTGCTCAAACGTTCCAGAAATCAAAAACATGCACATCAATCCACTCATCATTCATCATACAACAAGAATCTATGAACATTTCATGAGAAAACACATAAACACGCATGGATCGAAGGAATCAAAGTTCATCATCAAAACTTTAAATGCACGGATCTTCATGGATATAGCATCATTTTTCTTGATTCAAAGTGCAGATTCTTCACCATTCTAAGATCTACAAGATAGACATAATGATTTTGAGAATTAAAGAGGTCGAAAATGTAACCTCTTGATGAGCAGCACTTGAAATCACGTGTTTCCAAGCTTTTCCACGCCTCAATCCTCTTCCAGTATGCTTATTGAGATGGATGATGATGAAATGGAAGCTTAACAATGCATGAAACGAACTGAATCTCCAACTGCCATGAAAGCTTCAAACTATGAACATGAACTCGAATGCAGTGATTTCCTCTGTTTCCACGTGCAAAGGCTCTCAAATATGCTCCATGATGATGAATGAATCAAGAAAAGGTTCTTGTGTTTGAAGGACATCACAAAAAAAATTAGGGGCATTGGACATCATTAGGCATGGCAATCACATAGCATGAGTCAAGACAATCACAACAAGCACACGTGTGACACAAATTGTCACACCAAGTTAGCATAGGCATAAAACAGAGATGGATCATGATAAAGACCTCAAACCAAAGCCAAAACAACACTCAACATGTCTATAAATAGTGTGAAAAATTTCACATTCATTGGATAAGGAACAAGCATTTCATGATCGAATGAAATTCAAGGCAATTTTGAAGCTCAAATGTGACTAACCAGAATGAAAAATCTCAATTAAATCAGAAATGAATCCAAAAAGTCCAACAAAAATCATGCGCATTCACAACATCTATAGCATGCATCATACAAAAAATCAAGGCAATTGGATATCATTTGACCTGGAAAACTCATCAATCAAGTTGAACATCACAAGGTGTGACACAAATTGTCACACCTAACTTAGCACATTCATAAAACAAAAATGGTAATTGATAAAAATACCAAATCAACACCAAAATGTCAAGCAATGAGTCTAGTTATAGCATGCAAAATTTTAGAATCATTGGATAAGAATCAAGCATTTCACAAATGATATGGCAAGGCAAGGTCAAGAATGCACACATGTCCAAACATCCTAGCACTAAAAATTATCCAACCATGCACAATTTATGGAAAAATCATCAAAACATAATAGACATAAAATGCAACACAATGCAAAAAATCCCATAATTTTTGGATGAGTTTTCAATTTAATATGAATTTGTGAAGTTGAAGAAAAAAAAATGAATGGAACAAAGCATGAAATGTGAAGGAATAAGGAAAACAAGGCAAATGTGAAATGCTTCCAGCCAGGTTCGAACCATGCACACATTTAAACTACATAGCGCGCCAAGCAAAACGACTGCGTTTCACCAGGCCAAACCCTAAGCGCGCGCGTAATACATTCAAAAAAATCCGCAGGAAATCACGATGAACTCGCAGCAAAATCCACATGTAAGCTATGCGTTCCGCAGGAAAAAACGCAGGAAAACTGGACAGGCAATGAATCATGAAGAACACGATGAATATCTTCATCCTATTTTCCAGAATTTGCTCAAACGTTCCAGAAATCAAAAACATGCACATCAATCCACTCATCATTCATCATACAACAAGAATCTATGAACATTTCATGAGAAAACACATAAACACGCATGGATCGAAGGAATCAAAGTTCATCATCAAAACTTTAAATGCACGGATCTTCATGGATATAGCATCATTTTTCTTGATTCAAAGTGCAGATTCTTCACCATTCTAAGATCTACAAGATAGACATAATGATTTTGAGAATTAAAGAGGTCGAAAATGTAACCTCTTGATGAGCAGCACTTGAAATCACGTGTTTCCAAGCTTTTCCACGCCTCAATCCTCTTCCAGTATGCTTATTGAGATGGATGATGATGAAATGGAAGCTTAACAATGCATGAAACGAACTGAATCTCCAACTGCCATGAAAGCTTCAAACTATGAACATGAACTCGAATGCAGTGATTTCCTCTGTTTCCACGTGCAAAGGCTCTCAAATATGCTCCATGATGATGAATGAATCAAGAAAAAGTTCTTGTGTTTGAAGGACATCACACAAAAAATTAGAGGCATTGGACATCATTAGGCATGGCAATCACATAGCATGAGTCAAGACAATCACAACAAGCACATGTGTGACACAAATTGTCACACCAAGTTAGCATAGGCATAAAACAGAGATGGATCATGATAAAGACCTCAAACCAAAGCCAAAACAACACTCAACATGTCTATAAATAGTGTGCAAAATTTCACATTCATTGGATAAGGAACAAGCATTTCATGATCAAATGAAATTCAAGGCAATTTTGAAGCTCAAATGTGACTAACCAGAATGAAAAATCTCAATTAAATCAGAAATGAATCAAAAAATTCCAACAAAAATCATGCTCATTCACAACATCTATAGCATGCATCATACAAAAAATCAAGGCAATTGGATATCATTTGACATGGCAAACTCATCAATCAAGTTGAACATCACAAGGTGTGACACAAATTGTCACACCTAACTTAGCACATTCATAAAACAGCAATTGTAATTGATAAAAATACCAAATCAACACCAAAATGTCAAGCAATGAGTCTAGTTATAGCATGCAAAATTTTAGAATCATTGGATAAGAATCAAGCATTTCACAAATGATATGGCAAGGCAAGGTCAAGAATGCACACATGTCCAAACATCCTAGCACCAAAAATTATCCATCCGTGCACAATTTATGGAAAAATGATCAAAACATAATAGACAGAAAATGCAACACAATGCAAAAAATCCCATAATTTTTGGATGAGTTTTCAATTTAATATGAATTTGTGAATTTCAAGAAAAAATAAAAAAAATGAATGGAACAAAGCATGAAATGTGAAGGAATAAGGAAAACAAGGCAAATGTGAAATGCTTCCAGCCAAGTTCGAACCATGCACACATTTAAACTACATAGCGCGCCAAGCAAAACGACTGCGTTTTACCAGGCCAAACCCTAAGCGCGCGCGTAATACATTCAAAAAAATCCGCAGGAAATCACGATGAACTCGCAGCAAAATCCACATGTAAGCTATGCGTTCCGCAGGAAAAAACGCAGGAAAACTGGACAGGCTATGAATCATGAAGAACACGATGAATATCTTCATCCTATTTTCCAGAATTTGCTCAAACGTTCCAGAAATCAAAAACATGCACATCAATCCACTCATCATTCATCATACAACAAGAATCTATGAACATTTCATGGGAAAACACATAAACACGCATGGATCGAAGGAATCAAAGTTCATCATCAAAACTTTAAATGCACGGATCTTCATGGATATAGCATCATTTTTCTTGATTCAAAGTGCAGATTCTTCACCATTCTAAGATCTACAAGATAGACATAATGATTTTGAGAATTAAAGAGGTCGAAAATGTAACCTCTTGATGAGCAGCACTTGAAATCACGTGTTTCCAAGCTTTTCCACGCCTCAATCCTCTTCCAGTATGCTTATTGAGATGGATGATGATGAAATGGAAGCTTAACAATGCATGAAACGAACTGAATCTCCAACTGCCATGAAAGCTTCAAACTATGAACATGAACTCGAATGCAGTGATTTCCTCTGTTTCCACGTGCAAAGGCTCTCAAATATGCTCCATGATGATGAATGAATCAAGAAAAAGTTCTTGTGTTTGAAGGACATCACACAAAAAATTAGAGGCATTGGACATCATTAGGCATGGCAATCACATAGCATGAGTCAAGACAATCACAACAAGCACATGTGTGACACAAATTGTCACACCAAGTTAGCATAGGCATAAAACAGAGATGGATCATGATAAAGACCTCAAACCAAAGCCAAAACAACACTCAACATGTCTATAAATAGTGTGCAAAATTTCACATTCATTGGATAAGGAACAAGCATTTCATGATCAAATGAAATTCAAGGCAATTTTGAAGCTCAAATGTGACTAACCAGAATGAAAAATCTCAATTAAATCAGAAATGAATCAAAAAATTCCAACAAAAATCATGCTCATTCACAACATCTATAGCATGCATCATACAAAAAATCAAGGCAATTGGATATCATTTGACATGGCAAACTCATCAATCAAGTTGAACATCACAAGGTGTGACACAAATTGTCACACCTAACTTAGCACATTCATAAAACAGCAATTGTAATTGATAAAAATACCAAATCAACACCAAAATGTCAAGCAATGAGTCTAGTTATAGCATGCAAAATTTTAGAATCATTGGATAAGAATCAAGCATTTCACAAATGATATGGCAAGGCAAGGTCAAGAATGCACACATGTCCAAACATCCTAGCACCAAAAATTATCCATCCGTGCACAATTTATGGAAAAATGATCAAAACATAATAGACAGAAAATGCAACACAATGCAAAAAATCCCATAATTTTTGGATGAGTTTTCAATTTAATATGAATTTGTGAATTTCAAGAAAAAATAAAAAAAAATGAATGGAACAAAGCATGAAATGTGAAGGAATAAGGAAAACAAGGCAAATGTGAAATGCTTCCAGCCAAGTTCGAACCATGCACACATTTAAACTACATAGCGCGCCAAGCAAAACGACTGCGTTTTACCAGGCCAAACCCTAAGCGCGCGCGTAATACATTCAAAAAAATCCGCAGGAAATCACGATGAACTCGCAGCAAAATCCACATGTAAGCTATGCGTTCCGCAGGAAAAAACGCAGGAAAACTGGACAGGCTATGAATCATGAAGAACACGATGAATATCTTCATCCTATTTTCCAGAATTTGCTCAAACGTTCCAGAAATCAAAAACATGCACATCAATCCACTCATCATTCATCATACAACAAGAATCTATGAACATTTCATGGGAAAACACATAAACACGCATGGATCGAAGGAATCAAAGTTCATCCTCAAAACTTTAAATGCACGGATCTTCATGGATATAGCATCATTTTTCTTGATTCAAAGTGCAGATTCATCACCATTCTAAGATCTACAAGATAGACATAATGATTTTGAGAATTAAAGAGGTCGAAAATGTAACCTCTTGATGAGCAACACTTGAAATCACGTGTTTCCAAGCTTTTCCACGCCTCAATCCTCTTCCAGTATGCTTATTGAGATGGATGATGATGAAATGGAAGCTTAACAATGCATGAAACAAACTGAATCTCCAACTGCCATGAAAGCTTCAAACTATGAACATGAACTCGAATGCAGTGATTTCCTCTGTTTCCACATGCAAACGCTCTCAAATATGCTCCATGATGATGAATGAATCAAGAAAAAGTGCTTGTGTTTGAAGGATTTTGCAAAAAAAATGAGAGAGAGTTTTTGAGATTTTTGTGATTCTAGATCTAGAATTGGTAATTGTGATGAAAACAGTTATGATTAAGGCTTTATACTCAATGCTAATCATGTTTAAGTAATGTTTAGGGCAAATGCAAATGAAATTAAGGAGCTTTGTGGTGTAAGTGCAAAAATGACATTTTCTCTCCATGCACCATCATGCACATGAACAGTGCATGTTCAATGTTAAAAATGCCTTAAAATGGTTTCATGCACATGTTGGAATTGATTTGTCATGCATATGTTTAACCAAAATGAAGTTATGCATTTTCTTCCCAAAATCATCATGAATGAGCCAATGCCAAGCAAATGAGATTTCATGCCAAATGATGCCATGCTTGGAAAATACATGTTACAAGGATCAAAGTGCAAAAAGAGCCACTCAAATTGGAGTTTTGGTTTGAAAGTTATGCTCATTTGAAGTTCAATGCACACTTTGTCAAGTTTTGATCATATCTCCTTAACCACACATGAGAAATCCATGATCTTAGACTTTTTGAAAATGGGAGAGAAAGATCTACAACTTTCATGTTCAACAAAATTTCATTTGAATCTTTCTTGATGATGTAATATGAAGTTGAAGTTGGACTAAAACCTTTCCATTTTTGGCAAGTTCAAATTACAGGTCACTTTCTATTTTTGGAAAGTTTTGTCCTGACTTTAAATTCTTCAACGTTGATGTTTGAAATGTCAAATGTGACTTGTTTGAACATGAATGAGATGTCTCTAATCACTTCCCACCTCCAAATCCAACAGTTGACCTTGCAGTTGACTTTTGTGGTTGACAGATGACTTGGTCTTGCACAGATGATTTTGAGCCTCAACCACCTGATGAAATGATTCCAACATGAAACCTTAGCTTATACAAGCCCAATAAAATCATATGATGATATCCACCTCAATAAAGACCTCATCTCCCTGAAAATCCCTGATTGGCATAATTCAACTGATTAGGGTTGACCAGAGGTCAAAACCCTAATCCCAAGGAGCTTGATCAGAAATAATGAACCATGATGATGATGATGTACTATTTCAACCAAGATAATAACCCAACCTCCTTGAGGAACCAAGAAACCCTAATTGAAGCACAAACCTCAGATGATTAGTGATCAATTCATGAGACCCTCCAGCTTGAATCTTTTAACCCCTCCATCTTCTGAGAAAGACCTAGGAGAGTGACTTGCTTATTTCACATGATATGCAAAGATGTAAGGCCTAAAGTCCTACAAAAAATGAGATGCAATACACTAAGCTAGTCCCAAGAGAGGAGGGCAAATTTTGAGGTGTTACAATATCCAGAATGGATCCAATCAAGTATATCTTCGAGAAACCTGCTTTAACAGGGAGGATTGCCCATTGGCAGATGTTGTTATCTGAGTATGATATTGAGTATCGAGCTCAGAAGGCTATTAAAGGTAGTATTTTGGCTGACCACTTGGCACATCATCCGATTGAGGATTATCAATCAGTTCAGTATGACTTCCCAGATGAGGAGATTCTATATTTGAAAATGAAAGATTGCGATGAGCCTACACTCGATGAAGGGCCAGAGCCTGGTTACAGATGGAGTATGGTGTTTGATGGCGCTGTAAATCAGTATGGAAATGGTATTGGGGCAGTGATTATTACTCCTCAGGGAACACATATTCCTTTTACAGCAAGGCTAACTTTCAAATGCACGAATAATATGGCTGAGTATGAGGCCTGTATTATGGGATTGGAGGAATGCATTAATCTAAGGGTCAAGCATCTTGATGTTTATGGTGATTCAGCCCTCGTTGTTAATCAGATTAAGGGTGAATGGGAAACGAATCAGCCCGGTCTCATTCCATATAGGGATTATGCGAGGAGGATTTCAACATTCTTTACTGAGGTTGACTTCCATTATATTCCTCGAGATGAGAATCGGATGGCAGATGCTCTTGCTACACTTGCTTCGATGATTGTGGTTAGATTTTGGAATGAAGTTCCCAATATCACTATGAGGCGCTTGGACAGACCAGCCCATGTATTTGCAATAGAAGAGGTGAAAGATGATAAGTCGTGGTATTATGACATCAAGTGTTTCCTTCAGAGCCAGGTTTACCCGCCTGGGGCATCTGTGAAAGATAGGAAGACTCTGAGGAGATTATCAGGAAGTTTCTACCTCAGTGGTGATGTGCTTTATAAGAGAAATTTTGACATGGTGTTGCTCAGATGCGTGGATAGACACGAAGCAGGCCTGTTGATGATTGATGTCCATGAAGGTTCATTTGGTACTCATTCCAATGGACATGCCATGGCTAGAAAGATGTTGAGAGCAGGCTACTATTGGCTGACAATGGAGTCTGACTGCTGCAAATATGTGAAGAAATGCCATAAGTGTCAGATCTATGCAGATAAAATTCATATTCCCCCGACACTTCTGAATGTGATTTCATCACCATGGCCTTTCTCCATGTGGGGAATTGACATGATTGGCATGATAGAGCCAAAAGCGTCTAACGGACACAGATTTATTCTCGTAGCAATTGATTACTTTACCAAGTGGATTGAAGTGGCATCGTATGCAAATGTGACCAGGCAGGTAGTCGTGAAGTTTATAGAGAATCAACTCATATGCCGATATGGTGTGCCAGATAAGATCATTACTGATAATGGATCTAACCTGAACAACAAAATGATGAAAGAACTGTGTAGTGAGTTCAAGATAGCACATCATAACTCTTCTCCCTATAGACCCAAGATGAATGGGGCTGTTGAAGTTGCTAATAAGAATATCAAGAAGATTATCCAAAATATGGTTGTCACGTATAAGGATTGGCATGAGATGCTGCCATTTGCTTTACACGGATATCGTACGTTTGTCCTCACTTCAACATGGGCAACCCCTTTCTCTCTTGTTTATGGCATGCAGGCTGTACTCCCAGTAGAGGTGGAGATCCCATCAATGAGAGTCTTGATGGAAGCCAAGTTGGCTGACGCAAAATGGGTTCAGAGTCGTTACGACCAATTGAACTTGATAGAAAAGAAGAGATTGACTGCCATGTGCCATGGTCAATTGTATCAGCAAAGAATGAAGAAAGCTTTTGATAAGAAGGTTAAGCTTCGTGTTTTCCAAGAAGGTGACCTTGTGCTCAAGAAAGTCTTGTCTTTCGTGCCTGATTCCAGGGGCAAGTGGACTCCAAATTATGAAGGTCCATATGTTGTTAAGAGAGCCTTTTCAGGCGGTGCTTTGATACTTACAACTATGGATGGGGAGGATTTCACTCATCCTGTGAATTCAGATGCAGTCAAGAAATACTTCGCCTAAAAATAAAAACAGAATAACTCACTAAGTTGAAAACCCGAAAGGGTGGCTTAGGCAAAAATGAGCGTCTCGGTGGATTGAAAACCCGAAAGGGCGGTCCAGGCAAAAGTTAGAGACATAAAAATTGAATATATGTATCCCGCTAGATTGAGTACCTCATCCTGGGGCAATCTAGGCAAAAATTAGGGATTTGGCAAGTAACTGTATCTTGACAAGATTTTGTTCTACAACTGTCATCCGTCAGAGATTCTTGCTCATTCGTCATCAACTGAAGCTTCAAATACATCGGATTCAGAATTGGTGGAGAAATGGTCATTATGTTCAATGTAGCCCGTTTCCAATATATATCACCAATTTCAAACTTGTAAAGATCTATGGAGTCTTGCCATTTGCAGACTACCATTCCATCAAATAAATTTGAGCCTTTTATCCAATTATTTGCACTCTTATTTGTTCTATTCAACAAACGTTTTGCATGCTTTAATTGAGGAAATATCATTGTTATGAATAATCGAACTTTTCATTAGTTGTTTTTTAACAAAGTGAACATTCATAGTGACGAAAGGATACTTAGGAGATCCTCAGTGCTCTCCCAAGGATGGTATGATCCCTAACAGGGTAAGACATTTGTTCATATTCCTGGCATGACTGTATCCTCTTCCTCCGGAGCCTTTCTGTGGTTTATCCTACTGGGTGGAGTGCTTGGTGAGATATTTACCACTTTTCCCTTCAGTAGTATAGTGACCTTTCCTCCTCAGCAGATGTGATCTCTTTGGTGAGTACGGTATTTGGTGGTTGATCCCCATAATCCCTTTATCCCTTGGATAGTTTCCCCAGTAGAGTTGTTTATGCGGCAGATTTTTATCTGTGCAATAACTCCTGTCCCCAGCTGGAATGACTGATGTTCATCCCCTGCAGGGATCTTTGCTTCCTGGTTTCTCTTGACCTCATCATATTGGATACTCTCTGGTGAACCTGGCTTTCTCTCTTGAGATGTAGTACCGGATGTTTGTGTACTTATTCCTTGGAGCTGTTTGTGTTAGAAATGTCTGTTTGTCAGCATTCATCATACATAAACCACGCATGTGTGCATATAATCTTCAAACATGCAGATATTCATATTGCATTCTTTGCCATATAGCTTTGTTTGTTATTCCCTGCTAGTTGGTAGTACACTTCCCAAGCAGATGTCGGTGTCTGATCTCCCCATATAGAGTCAGCCCCTTGAGCAGAAAGTGTATCTTTCCTTCCATATTCCCCACCGAGTTATATCCTCGTGGATGATGGTTATTTCTGTTTCTTCCCAACGCATATATTGGGATGAGTTTCCTTGTTGAGTTATATCCTCACTAGGACGAGTCTTGATTCAGTTTGCCTTTTTAGTTTGATCCTAAATTGGCCTCTTGTGATTGTCTCCTGTGTTGCCCTGTGGCATAAATGAATAATTGCTCAGTAATTAGTAATCATTCATCTTATCCTCGACGGAGTCCGTGGTTTTCTACCCTTATACCGGTAGTTATAAACCCTATTTTCCCCTTGCAGAGTTAACCTTTTTGTTCATCCTAATCGATGACGGTTACTCTTCCGTGGTTTTTTACCCAGTATCCGGTAGATGTAATCCCCTCCTTAACAGTTATCATTATCCAATATTCGGTGTTGATATTCCCTCATTCTCTTGGATAATTGCTTTGATTAGGCAGTTTATCCCCAACAAGTCATCTTTCATATACCGTTTGCCGGTAATGTTTGTTGCTCCCCTTGAATGGTCATCATTATATACCTAGTTTCGATATCCCGATGCTTTTCTTTGTCGGTCAATTTATCCTTTATTAACCCAGTAACCGGTTGTGGATAATCTTCCATGTGAGTATATTATCTACGTTCTGACGGTAATAGATAATATATCTCATGCACTCTTTGGTCGAAGCCTTTTGTTCTTCCCCAGTTGAGTAAGATTCGTATCCCTGTTTTGGAATCGAATGTCCATCCCATAATCGAGTTTGCTTTTTTCCCTCTTTTCGGATGATGAGTGTTTTGGGAATATTCCCAAATTCACGCTTTGGTCGATCACCTATTATATGCCCAGTAACCGGCATCCCTGGTGTTCCTTCCTTCTGCTCCCTATTATGACTTTTTGTCCCTTGTGGAGTTAGATTTTCCTGAGTTGAGATATACCTTTCTAGGTCTTCCTTAGATGATTTGGTTGATTGATATCTCTCACCCTTATACCGGTCTTAGATATTCATTCTTCCCGAGCATGTTGTTATCTTACCCTTATACCGGTGTTCAGATCACACGTCTCTTTGAGCTTATTACCTAGTAACCGGTAATACCTCATCTTGTTCCTTCCCCAGGAGAGTTCTGTTGGGATCTCCCTCAATTGAGTCCTTAGTGGACATCCCCACCTAAGTCCGGATTTTATCTGGAGTATCCGTTGCGGATAATTTTGGTTGTATTGGCATATTCCCCAATACATGCATCTTCGAGTCAGTTCGAGTCCTTCCATTGATTCATTTCATGGATTCTCTCCGTGTCTCTCAGCAAGTTTTAAGTCGTGACCTGCTCACGCATTTCTATCCTTTTACTCCCCGGTAGAGTCTCTGCCCCATGGAGTGGTTTACTCACAGAGATTGTCAGATTCCTCCTGATCTTTTCCTTTGTGGACACATATCCCCACAGAGTATTACCCTTTGCATACATGCATTCGCATCATGAGGTCTCTCAGGGACCAAAATTCGTCTCTTTGTTATTATTTAAGCCCGTTATACCCCGTCGAGACGAAGATTTTAACCTTCACTTCTCCGGCTAGAATGACCTTAAATAGGGGCATCTGTAAGACCCCAATTTTGTCACTAAGATCCCTCATGGCATCATAACATTGCACTTGCATTGCCTCAAGGATCATTAGCATCTTGGTTCCCTTTGCCTTTGGGTGGGACTTCTTGAGAGTGGTTTGAGATCACCAAGCATGCTTGAATTATATATCATTGCTTTTCTTATTTTGTTTAGTAACCAAAAGCACAAAAATATGTCACTAACATCTTGTGTTTGTAGCTTGAGCAATCACAAGGTCAAAAGTTTCAAGGAGATCATTGGTACAAAGATATGACCAAGAGGAGATGAAAGCAAGCATGGTAATGGTTACCAAAGATCTTATCCATCAAATATGCCTCCCTAGCATCTCAATTCATCATTTTTATCAAAAGCTAGTCAAAGGGTTTGAGGCTTGTCCCCCAAAGAAACCCTAATTCATCTGTGCACCATAATGCCTTGCTCATGAAGCAACCTCAGTCCATGATCAAATACAATCAAGGGAAGTTCTTTAATTCATAATTTCATGCATATTTGAAACTTATTTGAGTGTCCTCAATCATCAATTCAATAAGACATGAGTCATGGACTTGAGAAGTTGATCAGTCAATTCATCTGACTATTCTGAAATGCACTGAGACCTAACTTTTTATGTGTTGGTCAAATGGAGATGGTTCCAAAATAAAAAATGTTCTTAAGGACAATATGAACAATTGTCATGTTCATAAAAAATTTATTTAAAGCTTGGAAGGCCATCTCCCATTCCAATACATTATAGGTCATTTTGACTGAAACCCTAATTTTGGGTCAACTTCCCAAGGACATAACTAATTCATTTTTTATGATTTTAAGATGGGATCAAATGCATTGGAAAGCTTAAAATGTATACTTCAAATGTTATGTTTAACAAAATTTCAAAATCCCAAAGAAAATACATGTGATAATGCAAGACATTATAGGTCATTTTGGGCCAAATGCATTGAAAGGCAAAAAAGTCCAACTTCAAGTGCCCATAACTCTTTCATAATAAATCCAAATTATGCAAATTTTAAGTCCATTTTGTTTGTCTTGAAACGATATACAACTTCTATGTTGAAGGTTTTTTCATTTATGGCTTGCATCATCAAAACATAAGGGCTTGAACATTGGCCAAATTTAGAAACTTTGCCTTTACATGTTTTGCACCTTGCACTTTAAACTCCAATTTCACCAATTTCCACACCTCAAATGGATTTTTGCTCAACATAACAATTGTTCCTTACATCAAAACCTTTCCAACCATTACTCACATGATCATGTTTGGATTTGGAAATTAGTATTTTCGAAGAGGGGAAGTTTTTGGTTCAATTATGCATAACATGGTGAAACTTCATATGCAAGCAATTGGAGTGCAAACCACACGTCCAAACCTTCTCTAAATCATTTCAGCATCCATTTGCATTGGCTTTTGGGCCCTCCATGCGCCTGTACAGGCCCATGCATGGAGGCCTTCAACTTTCATGCACACGAAATTCACCTTGCTTGCATCAGGTTTTGCTATAAATAGAGGTGCATACCTCCATCAGAAACCAACCTAATGGCGCCTGAGATGCTGCACAACTGAATTCATAACCATTACCAAAGAAGCTATTTCACTTTTCTTCAAATTTTTCAGATCCAAAATTCAACTACATCTGGTTGAATCCTTGGATCTAAAGCTTCTAAACCTTCATCCTTCAGCTCATTGATCTTCTGTTTTGGCAAAGAAAGCAAGGAATCAAGCTCAAATCTACAGAATTCAAGTTTGTTCTTCAACTTGTATTTTCTTCGAAACTCATCATATATTGACCTATTTGCTTGGATCTTGTGTAGGCTGAAGTCCTCTCAATGGAGGCATCATGACTGTGCATTTAATTTTTGAAATCCATTAAGTTCATGATGAACACCACAAAACTTCCATCTCTGATTTCTCTCAATATAGAGATCTAGAGTGGAATTAAGTGGCACAGGGATGATGTCACCGGAGAAGAAGGTGGCTCCGGTGGCCGTCCCATTGCCAGTTTGAATGTGGATCGTTGGATTGAATTTCCCAGATCTAATCCTGGCCTTCGCTTGTTATGACTCATTTTAATTCATTGTGTAGCGCATTGACTTTGGTCTATGGTGGAAGCGCGCTTCTGGAGCGTGTGATCTGCCAACTCAATTAATGAGCTCAGATCTAACGCTCCTGGTTTTTTTGAATTTCTTATTTTCTGATTTAATTTTTTTTATTTCCATTATTTTCAAAAATCAATATCTTCTTCATTATTGGTCCAAAAATTATGGGACCAATTGCATTCTTCTCCAAATAATTTCTAGTTTCTAATTTTGATTTTTAATATTTTTTATTTAAGCATTTGATATTTTTTGTGAATTGTCTCTTTTCTGGTTATTTTTAATTCATTTTAAATAGTTTTTGATATTCAAAAAATACAAAAATATTTTCCTAACCTATTTGGATGATGATGGATCTATGAAAAATATTCTCATCAATTTTATAATTGATTTGAGATTTATTTGAGATTTTAATTCAATTAGGTTATTTTTATTATTTTTTATTGATTAAAAATAGTTTCTGACTTTTAAAAATGCTGAAATTTTTTGTCAAACTTTGTTTGACCTTGTTGAACTTGGGATAAATCACTTGGACCTTTCAAGGTTGATTTGAAGTGATTTTGAAGTTTGACCTTTCTTTTATTTTTAATTCAAGTTTATTTTAATATTGAAAATACCAAAAATATTATGCTTATTGTTTGATCTCCAATCTTCATCTCACTTCTGATTTCTCATTGTTTGACTTTGACTTTCAATGTCATTTGGTCAATACACATGGATTGGTACATTTTTATTTGATCTTATGCATTTTGATCTTTCCATTTCCTCATCTCCTTCTTCTTCTTCTTCTTCTTCTTCTTTCTTTTTGATCAATGAGTTGAAGGTTGATAAGTTAGCATTGATTAGGGAGACTTAATCTTCCTTGATTCAAACCTAATTCATCTTGATCAATTGATCAAGTGAATGGCTTTGCATTAAGGATAGGTTGTTTTCTAAATCATGCAAAAGGCTTAAACCAATACAAGATCAATTCTCTTTTTCCTTTTTGGCATGGCAAGTTGTTGGAACTTGGTTCACTAATCAAGACTTCTAACTTGTGTTGTTGCCTACATTATTATTGACTGGCCTCAGATAGTTATGACTTCTATATAAGTCCAATTACGATTGCTTAACATAGCGCTAAATTTGCCTTATGGCACACTAACTACTAACACTAACCATTAACCATTAACATTTACTTTTTGCTCTTTACTCTTATGCAATTTACTATTCTTGCACATATTCACTACGCCAAAAACTGGAATAGACAGCGCACCTTAGAGGGCGCTTTATTACAAAAGCGCACTCTAAAGTGAAGAGAAAAAATAAGGAGCGAACAACTTGAATAGACAGCGCACTTTAGAGGGCGCTTTTGTAACAAAGCGCCCTCTAAAGTGAAGCGAAAAAATAATGAGGAAATGAAGGGACACCAATAGAGGACGCTTTATTGAAAGCGCCCTCTAAGGGTAACCTTAGAGGGCGCTTCTAAAAAAGCGCTCTCTATGTCCATGTACATTTCCAGTTTATAAGGCGCTTTTGGAAAGCCTTAGAGAGCGCTTTTAGAAGCGCCCTCTTAGACCCCCTTTAGAGGGCGCTTTTGTAACAAAGCGCCCTCTAAAGTGAAGCCAAAAAAAAATGGAGGGACAACAATAGAGGGCGCTTTTGTGAAAGCGCCCTCTAAGGTTACCCTTAGAGGGCGCTTTTGAAAAAGCGCCCTCTAAGTCCATGTACATTTCCAGTTTAGAAGGCGCTTTTGGAAAGCCTTAGAGAGCGCTTTCAGAAGCGCCCTCTTAGGCCCCCTTTAGAGGGCGCTTTTTTTAAAAAAGCGCCCTCTAAGGTCCCCTTTAGTAAACATTAAAAATATAACGTATACTGCATGTCTCTTTATTTTCCCTCTCTATAAGCTATTTCGTTTTCTCTCAACTGCGATTACTCTCTACTGCGATTACTCCCTCACCGTTCATCGTTCGTTCTCCCTCCCTCACCGTCATCGTCGCCGTTCGTTCTCCCTCCCTCACCGTTCACGTTCACTGCGTTATCCTCTTCCACCGTCACTGTTCACTTTCTTCTCCATCGTTACCGTCACCTTTAAGGTATTTCTCTTCTCCATCGTTACCGTTCACTTTCTTCATGTGTTTGATTATGGCATTTTCTAAACTTAGTTTTTCATTTTGTGCATTATGTTGATTAATGTTGTTTAGGGCAAACTGAGTTTTTTATTTCTGATTGAAAACTGATATATTTGAAGTGTGTTTGAGCTTGTTTTTGGAAGTTTGATGATTATGGATACAAGTTTGTTCATGTTCCAAATACCATAAGTTTGCATTGGTCTTTTGCATGCAGTAGGTGTGTGTGAGTTTGTATTCAATAATGATAAAAAAAAAAGAGTTTAGATTGTTGTAACATGAGAGAAATGGAAGGTATATGAATGTGTTCACGTATTGAATCATTGTCTTACTTGGGTCTTATTGAATCATTTCTATATTACAGATAAAATGGCTAACCAAGACGATACCAATGCCGCGAATGAATCACGTAATAATGTTGAAAAAGAAATCAAACGAGGATTGACTGTTATGAAATCAATCATTCGTGCAAGAGACAAGGGTGTAAAATTTGAAGTACATTGGAGTGCTGAAGACCAACTAATTGAGCCTAACGGTTCAATGTTGGCAAGTTACATTGGTTTCCTTGTTCGCCAACATATTCCGATTACATGTGATAATTGGAGAAGTCCGGACTTGAAGGTTGGCAAGGAAAAAATATGGTCGGAGATAAAGGTACTTACCATATATTGTTATATGTTTTTTTGTTGACTATTTGTTAACCATATATTGTTATAATATTACTTTATAATAACACACTCCATTTGTATGTTTTTTAGAGATCCTTTCACATCGATGAAAGCCGGCAAAAATATTGTATTCAATTGGCCGGAAAAAGACTCCGAGGATTTCGATCCTTTTTGTGCAACAAATTTCTCAAGGATGAGGAAGGAAAATTTGTTGAAGGAGAACGGCCAATGAAGTATGCCGAGATTATTTCAGCCGATGAATGGAATAACTTTGTCGCCAAACGAAGAAACGAAAAATTCCATGTAATGTCTATTAATTATGCTATTATACAATTGTTAAGTTACTAAGTTCTAATATGCCTTAAACTTTTTTATCCAGGAAGTAAGCGACATAAATAGGAAAAGGGCATCAAAACCCGCGTATCCGTACAAAAAAGGGCGTATGGGTTATGCACGGTTACAACAAAGAATTGTGAGTATATTCAAATACTATGAGCTTATACATTGTCACAATATGTTATAATTGATGATCTTATAATCTAATTCAATGTGTAGCTAGCCGAGGAGAAAAGTGATGCAACATCTCTTCCGGATCACGTTTTATGGAAGGCTGCTCGGGTTGGGAAGGATGGGGCTGTCGTTGAAGCGGTCCAAAATGTTTATGACGAATGTGTAAGTATATGTAACATTATTTCTTTAATTATATCGAAAATTTTGTTAGACATATAATTCATTTTTAATCTCCTCTAATAATATTTCAGGAGACTTTATCCCAAACCGTACCTTCAACCGAGGTCCAGGATTGCAGGAGCGTACTTAGTCGAGTACTAAATGTTCCTGAGTATTCCGGTCGTGTGAGGGGTAAGGGTTTTGGTGTGACTCCGTCGTCATTTTATAAAAAAACAAAAACAAAAAATCCTACCAACAAAGAGGTGATGGAGACCTTGGCGGAGTTAAGGGCACAAGTACTCCAACTGCAAAACGAGAATGCAAGGTATAGAGAGGAAAGGTGCGCTTCCGAGGCAAAAGATACTAGTGACCGAGCTAGTATCAATCATCAACCGAAATTTCCCGAGGTAATTATATATGTTATTATGAAATTAAAATAGCACTTTTTTACTTGACACATATACAAGTTAACAATAACATTTATTATTGGTTTAGGGCATTTCACCTTGTCAGCTGTATCTATCGTCACCAACTTATCGCATGGTTGGCAAGGGAAAAGTGCACAATACTTCGGGTGAATTACTTCACCATAATCCCCTCCCGGTGGGATTTATGAAAGTTTCGGTTGACCTCGTATTCGATACGGACGCCCGTCTACCATTACCTGACGTTGTTTCAGAGACAACGTTGATGCGAGATGCAGTCGGATCCTTTGTTGGTTGGCCTTCAGAGCTAATTTTCCCTGATGCCGAGGTATATATGTTCTAAATGATTATGAATATTTAGTATTCACATTTCAATTCAGCTACAATTATGATATTTAATCAATTATATGGTAATGTTAGACTCCTACAAGACCCACACATAAAGTTGGTAAAGGGATTTCAAGACGCATCGAGTCGGTTGCATCTCAAAAAGAGGTACAAATATATATACCCATTGAATTATATACGCAACGATTCTGTTGCATCACAAAAAGTCATGATTTATTTTGTATGAATTTTTAGGTTCCCGGTCGAGAGTTGAAAAGCGCTGCTAAGGATATTCCAACGACGTCCGGGACAAAATCTCAAATTTTGATGCGTCTTGAGAAAATGGTGGAGGAGTCCGATATTATGCATGGGGGGGCCATTCGTACTATAAATTTTGATGAAGGTGTTTTCGGAGCTGCTCATTTCGAAATAATTGGAAAGGAGGACTTCCAACAACTTTTTGAACACACCGAATTGGGCATCGCTGTCATTCATACATACATATGGTACTCCGATCAATCTATAATTTACTTAGTTGAACAATTTATTTACACATTTCAATGAGTAGTCTAATGTTTATTATGTTTCTATTTAAGGTATATGTATGTAACATTGATGCGGGGAACTGAATTGTGTAACCGTTTCAATTTTATTGCTGCTTCCCGTATCAATGCAACGTTAATAACGAATAATCCAACATCCGTAAAGAATGATCTAGTCGATAGATTCATGGCGGCCGGCGATAATACTACACCCAGTTTGTATTTTTTACCGTTTAATTCTGGCAACGGGTTAGATTTTCTTTCTAATAATTTCATTCTAATCTATGTATATCTTTTACGACGAAAATTTTCATTCATCTAAATTTTGTTTTATTTTACAGTGGTCACTGGGTGTTGGTTGCTATGGATCTTTCGAGACTCATAGTGTATTATCTGGATTCGTTATCGGGTGATTGGAGTAAATATCCGAGTATGAAGAAGACGGTTGACGCGTAAGTGAAATTCCCCTAAATATTCGTGTGTATTTGTATATTTAATTATGTCTGTCAGATTGATCTCAATATACGTTTTTATTTTGTTAGGGCAATAATAAAATTTAGATTGAAAAAGAAATACCGCAATAGGAAGGACATTACCTGGATCAGAGTTCAGGTATATATTAAGTATCTTATTTTTGCTTATAATAGTGTTTGTTTTTTTGCTTATAATAGTGTTTGTAAGAAATTAACTATATATATATTGTTTGTTTTTCTGTGTAGTGTCCTCAGCAAAATAATTCGGTCGATTGCGGATTTTTTGTAATGAGATTTATGAGAGACATCATTGCGTTGAATCGTATAGACATCCCAAAAATGGTATGGAATAATAACTTAGGGTTTATTTTAATATTATCGGATATTTCATCTAATTTGTTACTAAATCATGAATATGTTTTATTCTCTTAATTGTAGTACTTTGAGGAATACAAATCTTACTCAAGAGCTCATTTGGATGAAATCAAGGATGAATTGTGTCAATTCATTGTTGATCAAAGAATCATATAGCTAGGTTGTATATTGTTGTACATATATGTATGGAATGTTGTTGTTGTATGCTGTTGTTGTATATATGTTGTATATTATTGTTGTAATTTTACTAAATCATGAATATGTTGTTGTATATTTTTGATCAAAGAATCATATATTAATGTTGTATATATGGGGGATTAATGTTGTATATAAATGGATTCATGTTGTATATATCAATGGATTAATGGTGTATAACATTGGATTAAAGGATGAAATCAATATGAATTTTACACTTTTGCAGCATGCGAACAGGTTACCAATTAAATATCCACTGTTTTTCAAACAATTTTTTTTTAAAATAACTAACACTTTAGAGGGCGCTTTGTCCTGAAAGCGCCCTCTAAACACTTTACATTGTCAACTTTAGAGGGCGCTTTTTCCTGAAAGCGCCCTCTAAACACTTTACATTGTCAACTTTAGAGGGCGCTTTTTCCTGAAAGCGCCCTCTAAACACTTTACATTGACAACTTTAGAGGGCGCTTTTTCCTGAAAGCGCCCTCTAAACACTTTACATTGACAACTTTAGAGGGCGCTTTTTCCTGAAAGCGCCCTCTAAACACTTTACATTGACAACTTTAGAGGGCGCTTTTTCCTGAAAGCGCCCTCTAAGGTGTCTCTTTATGGACCACTCCAGAGGGCGCTTTTTTCTTAAAGCGCACTATAATGTGGCCCTTAAAGGGCCACTTTAGACAGCGCTTTCTCCAGGAAAACAAAGCGCTGTCTTTACCTATGCCAGCGCCACTTTAGAGGGCGCTTAAAAGCACTGTTATAGGCCAAAATAAGCGCCCTCTTTTCCCTTATTTGGCGTAGTGATTATCCATTTGCTTTTCTCTTTGCTCACTTGAGCACATGTTTATGTTAATGCCATTTGCATTTTGCTCACTTGAGCATATAATTGTGTATATACTATTGTGCTTGTGTTTTTGTTTTGATTGTTGTGGACCAAATGCAAAGAAGTGGACTTAGATCTTAGGAGTTTTCCCTATGCAAAAAATGGAGAAATGGACTTAGTTTCTAGGACATTCCCTATGCAAAATTGGAGCAAAAGGATCTTAATGATGAATATGGGCCAAGCCTCTAAACTCACTCTTGCCCATTCTTGATTTGTTTCATAAAACTCTTTGATGTGTGTGTTCTTGTGCTAGGGGTTCCCACTTGAGCTTAATTGAAGAACCATTACCATGAGCTCCCAAGAGAGAGAGATCCAAGATGCATTGAGAAGGTTTTTCCATAGTTCACCTTGATTGTTGATTGCTTGAGCTTATGCTTGGTATGATTGCTTATTCCAAAGGATGAGAGCTACTTGGATCATCAATATGATCTCGAGAGAGGAACTCCATTGTGGTTTTATTTCTTTATCCCTCACCTTTTGCTTTACTTAGGACTTAGCCATTCTTCTTCTTCCCTCCACTCTAACCCAAGCCAAAACTTTGTGCAAACATTTAACCATTGTTTTCAAACATTAGAAACCTAAGCCTTATGCTTTTGATTTTCAAACTTTCTTTTCATAACACTTATTTTGAATTGAATCATTAAGTCAACTTTGACCATTTTGTATATACTTCTAATTGGTAAACATAACCCATTCAAATGTCTTTTTGTGGTTCCAATGGCCACTTTCTTAATCAAACTTTTCATAACCTTTAGCTATTAGGTTTGAGTTATCTTGGTGGTAGATGTAATACTCACATATATCCTTAGTGATGGACAATGAGTCTTCCATGCTCATTATAGGGTTACCCCCTCACTAGCATGTTGAAGTTATCCTCACATGGTTGATTTGTGGTTTTAGGTTGAGTTTTCTCCCTTGGATAACAAAAGACCTTAAGGCTTTTGGACCAATCAATTCACCAACTCATTTTGAGATTTTTACCCCGAACTACGAGGTTTTGATCCTAATCTTTTTTAAGATGGTACGTAGGCAATGGGTTTATCCATCCAAACACAAAATGTAAATAACTTGTATATTCTCTTCTCATCCCTTCAATCATGTTTGCACAAACATATTTTTCACAAGACAACAACCTTTACAACAAGTGTGAAAAGGGCTTCCTAGGAGCACCTAGAATGTTTTGGGTGCCTAACACCTTCCCATTACATAACCAACCCCCTTACCCAGATCTCTGTTTCTCTTTTACTAGTTTTTGTTAAAACTTTTAGGTTTTTGTTCGCTTTCTAACCATTCCTTTGGATAAATAGAAGTGCGGTGGCGACTCGACTTGTATGATTTACCTTGGATTTAGTCAATATCTCTAATGGTAACGAATACCCCGCTACAACTTTGTCTCTCAACTTCTTTTGACGCTTTAGCCTTTTCGTCAGAACATGCAAGAGTTATCTGAAAATCTGCAAGTTTCCCAACTAGCTTTGACTTTTCAGGGTCAAGCTTATCATCAAATCTAACATGTATTGATTCTTCCACGATTTTGGTTTTTGTGTTGTATACTCTATAGCCTTTAGAGCATTCTGAGTATCCTAACATAATACCTTTTTTGTGCTTTTGAATCAAACATGTTCAGAAGTTCTTTAGTATTAAGAATAAAACATGAGCATCCAAAAGGATGGAAGTCAGAAATGTTGGGTTGTCTTCCCTTGCACAATTCATAGGGAGTCTGTCTTACAGAGATTCTATTCCGAATATAATACACTATATTTACTACTTCAGCCCGAAAGTGCTTAGCCACATTTGTTTCATTGATCATGGTTCTGGCCATTTCTTGGAGTGTCCTATTCTTCCTCTCTACAACTCTATTTTGATGTGGAGTTATAGGGCAGGAGAAATCATGGGATATTCCATTTGAATCAAACAGTTCTTCAAAGAACTTATTTTCAAATTCGCCACCATGATCACTTCTGACTCTGATGATTTTAGAGTCAATTTCGTTTTTCACTTTAGAACATAAGCTAGTGAATACAGAGTGAGACTTACTCTTGTGCTTTAGAAATTGTACCCATGTCCAGCGAATAAAATCATCAATAATGACTAGTCCATACTTCTTTCCATTGATTGACGCTGTCTTAACAGGTCCAAAAAGGTCAATGTGAAGAAGTTCCAGAGGCTTAGAGGTGGAAACAACATTTTTATTTTTAAAAGAAGTTTTTGAAAATTATCCTTTCTGACATGACTCACATAGAGCATCTGAAGAAAACATCAGCTTAGGAAGACCTCTGGCTAACTCGAGTTTATTTAGCCGAGAGATTCTTCTCATGCTAATGTGGCCCAAGCGTCTATGCCATACCCATTGCTCTTCATTTACAAACATTAAACATTTTACATTTTGATCTTTTAGATCTGAAAGATTTATTTTATAAATGTTGTTTTTCCTCTTGCCAATGATAAGAATTCTTCCATTATTCTAATTAATTGCTTTACATGTTTTTTGATTGAGATTATATCATAACCGTTATCACTTAATTGGCTTATTGATAACAAGTTATGCATTAACCCTTCAACATAAAGAACATCAGATATAGAGGGAAGAGATCCATTACCAATAGTTCTGGAGCCTCTGATTCCTCTGAAACCTACGAAGCCGACATTTTTAAGTTCCAGGCTTTGGAACATATGCTTTCTTCTCGTCATGTGTCGCGAGCATCCAGAGTCCAGGTACCATGATTGGTGTCTTAACTCTGTTGCATAGGATATCTTCAACATAAACAATCTTATCCTTTGGTACCCATAATCTTTTGGGTCCTTTATGATTAGTTTTCCCAGAGTTTCTTAGTACTTTGGGTTTTCTAGCATTAGTAAAACGTTGTGCTTATGCATGTGTGTAATGATAAGAAAATGGGGATTTAGGTTTGTCATCTGTAGAAGATTTATCTTCACTAGGATCATATCCTATTCCTCTTTTTTTATTTTGACTGACTCCATAAATCATGGAAGCCATTCTGCTTCTTTCTATCCCATTTTTCAGAAACTTTTGAAAAGATTTTTTATATTTATATATCATTGTATTGGAAGTTTGTGGGGCTTGAGATAAAGCTTCTTCAAATTTTAAACATTGTTTATTTGTGGAGTCTCTTTCTTTTGTCAGAGTCAGAATGTCATCCTTTAATTCCGAAACTGTAATCTCAAGCTTATCACATTCTTCAATGGTTCCTTCAATGACCTTTTTTAGTGCTTTAAATTTTTGTTTAAGTTTCTGATATGAGTTTAAAGATTCAGAAAGGCATGATTCAAGGTCAGAGCGAGAAAGATCAGAAAATACCTCTTCAGGATCTGACTCTCCATCTAATGAGTTTCTAGAAGTGGTAGCCATGAATGCAACATTTGCCTATTCTTTAGAGTCTCATTCAGAGGAATCATATTCAGTGTCGTCCCAGGTGGCCATGAGTACCTTCTTGGTTTTAAAGGAGTTTTTCTTGAAACTTTCTCTTATGAAGCTTTCTTTCTTAAGCTTTGGGCATTCATTTATGTAATGACCTATTTCCTTACATTCATAGCATGTTACCTCTTTGTTTGATTTGCTTCTTGAAGTTGATCCTGAGCGATCTCCCTTGTGTCTTGGTCTTCTGAAGTTGTTATTCCTTTTTCTCCAGAGTTGTTTTACTCTTCTGGTCAAAAGGGATAACTCTTCTTCATCGTCAGAGTCTTCCTTTTTAGAGTCTTCATTGTCTTATTCTTCATCTTGGAGGGTTTTGTTCCTTTATGGTTTACGTCTCTCAGATCTGGATTTCAGGGCTACATATTTGTTCTTCTTTTGAGGCTTATCTTCCTTAAGTTCCATCTCGTGATTTCTGAGGGAGCTAATGAGTTCTTCAAGGCTTATTTTGTTAAGATCCTTTGATAATTTTAATGTGGTGGCCATGGGTCTCCATTTCTTTGGTAAGCTTTTGAAAATATTTTTGACATGATCTGCAGTTGTGTAGCCTTTGTCCAGAACCTTGATTCCTGCAATTAAAGTTTGAAATCTAGAAAACATTACCTTTATAGCTTCATTGTCCTCCACCTTGAAAGCTTCGTACTTCTAAATTAGAGCCAAAGCCTTTGTCTCTTTGAATTGTGAATTTCCTTCGTGAGTCATCCTCAGGGAGTCAAGTATATCTTTGGCAGTTTCCCTGTTGGTGATCTTTTCATGTTCATTGTAGGAAATAACATTCAGTAGTATTGTTCTAGCTTTGTGATGCTTCTTGAAGTCGCGCTTCTGATCATCTGTCATCTTGTTTCTGGCAATAGCAATACCAGCATCAGATACAGGAGGAATGTAGCCAATGGTAAGTATGTCCCATAGATCAGCGTCATAACCCAGAAAGAAACTTTTGGTTTTATCTTTCTAGTAATCAAATTTTTCTCCATCAAAGATTGGAGGTTTATCATTGTAACTGTCTCTTTCATTGGTGTTGGCCATAGTGTTTTTCTCACATTGGATCTCTCTACACTATTAAGTGTTTGATTAGAAAATCAAATACTAGATCCGAAGCTCTGATACCAATTGAAGGTAGAGAAAAACATGAAAGAGGGGTTTGAATTGTTTTAACTATAATAAAAACTTTTCAGAAATGAGACACACGCAGAAACAAATAATATCAACACTGAATTTTATACTGGTTCGCTTGAAATTCAACGCTACTCCAGTCAACCTGGCCAAGGTGATTTCGCCTTCAAAAAGGACTTAATCCACTAATCTTGAAAGATTACAAACAGATCGTCTAAGAGAAAAAAGATCTCTTAGCCCTCTCAAGTTTACAGACTTCACAAGTCACTTGAGGAGTAATCAACAAATAAATAGAATTATAGTAATGCTTAGTGCTTCTAGGTAAGCAGAAATTACACAAGGTAAAAGGAAAAGAATTGTTCACACTTTTAGAGCAGCAACTCGTGTGAGAAGGAGAATGAATAATAGATATGAAGGTAGTGTTGAATTCTCATGTGTTTCAGTTATCTTCTCAGTAAGTCGTTCCATCCTTTATATAGGAGTGATGAGAAGACCGTTGAGTGTTTGAATGTCAGAGTCTTTGGCAATGATGGATGATTAATGTCATTAATCTTTGTGTTCTTTCCAAAGTAGTTTTGGGGCGCCATAAATTTCTTCCTGAAATAGATTCTTTCCATAAGTGAAATTCTTCATAGCTAAGTATTCAGAATCGTAAGGTTTGAACATCAGAGTCTCTATTCAGCAAGTGTATCTTCAGATAGATGCTTGTCGATGACTGTCATCAGAGTTTCTTCTGATTGATTTCATCAGAGCGCAAGGCTTCAGATCCTAGAGTGCGTGCTTCATAGTGTATGATGTCTCTTGTTGAGTTTATGCTTCCTTTAATCAGAGTCAGAGCTTCTGCTTGCGTATCTTCTCAGTGGTATCTCATAACTTGTATCTGTATCTGATGAATGCCTATCTGACTATTTTGATTAGAGTCCTGCACACTTAGATAAATTTTTTTAGGGTACCATTTTTGTTTCATCCTTTGTTATCATCAAAATCTTAGAGATACATTGTAGAAACTAGATTTATTCTTACAATTAGTTCAAAAGAGAATGAAGAAAGCATTTGACATGAAGGTTTGACCTCGCGTATTCAAAGAATGTGACCTTGTGCTCAAGTAGTTCTTGTCTTTCAACACTGATTCTAGGGGCAAGTGGACTCCTAATTATGAAGGCCCGTATATTGTTAAGAGAGATTTCTCCGGAGGTGAATTAATTCTTACAACTATGGATGGTGAGGATCTACCTCATCCTGTGAATTCCGATGTATTCAAGAAATACTTCGCCTAGAAAAAAATAAAAGAACAACTTGCTAAGTTGAAAACCCGAAAGGGCGGCTTAGGAAAAAATGAGCGTTTATGTGGATTGAAAACCCGAAAGGACGGTCTAGGAAAAAGTTAGAGACATAAACAGAAAGTAATCATCCCGGTAGATTGAACCCAAAAGAGAAATCTAGGCAAAAGTTAGAGATCATGACAAGTAACTGCATCAGGCCAGACTTGATCGTTTGAAGCAACATTGCCTATCACAGATTCCTATTTAGTCATCCTCGACCGAAGTCCAGAGCGTAGTGGAATTCAAAGTTGTCAAGGAGAATAGTGGTCATTGTATTTCGATGTAGTCATTTCCATGTATTTACCATTTTATAACTTTGTACTATCCATGGAGTCATACCATTTGCATATTATCATTCTATCAATAAAATTTGAGCCTTTTGCCCATTTGTTTGTTATTCTTATTTTGTTTCACCTTACGAAATTTCATTTATTTTTATATGATAATTTTTTAAACAAAAAAATATCTAAACAATCATAATTTTGAAAATTTACAAAAAAAGATATGTATTTTCCTAGGAATGTTAATAGCAATCTCAAGGATGGTAAGATCCTGAAGAATGGAATTTAGTGACTTCCCCAGGCCAAATTTTCTTTTATTGCATTTATACCAGTCTCTCTAGAATCAGATTCCAAGAATGGTATAATCCCTAATGAATATCTACCAGTATCTCCACCTTGTCGAGATTAGCCGAGTATCTGGTTGTACTGTGTTATCAGTCTCACACCCTTTGTGCTTGTTTTGTCAGCAAAATCATACGCATGCGGATAACATCATGAGGTTTATTTGTGCACTTTTCATTTCTCGGTGCCCCCCGGCTCTCTGGAACTTTTTTCCCTGTAGAGTGTGTGTGTCCTCTCTCCAATAAAGTGTCAACCTTAAGCAAAAAGAGTTTATCCTTTCTAATTCCTCACTGATTCCGATCCATGTGGAATATTTTGCTTCACTTTCCCTTTCTAGCTCTTTATCTGGACGGAGTTAATCCCTAATTGAGTTTATTTCCTCATTGGGTGAAGTCCTCTTTTACCACTTCTCTCCAATTCATTCCTGGGTTGAACTTTTGTCCCCTCTAATTGGTTACCTTTGTTAAGTTACCAGTTAGCTGGTAGTTGGTAATCATTCTGTTTGATCTTATTACGTTTGTTAAGCTATCACTTGGATGATAGTAGTTAATAGTTCCTTTTACCTCTGATTGGTTACCTTTGTTAAGTTACCACTTGGCTGGTAGTTGGTAATCATTATGTTTGAGATTATTATCTTTGTTAAGTTATCACTTAGCTGATAGTAGGTAATAGTTCCTTTTACCTCTGATTGGTTACGTTTGTTAAGTTACCACTTGGCTGGTAGTTAGTAATCATTCTGATTGAGCTTATTACCTTTTTTAAGCTATCATTCAGCTAATAGTAGGTAATAGTCCTTTTACCTTTGATTGGTTACCTTTGTTAAGTTACCACTTGGTTGGTAGTTGGTAATCATTATGTTTGAGCTTATTACCTTTATTAAGCTATCACTTGGTGGATAGTAGGTAATAGTTCCTTTTACCTCTGATTGGTTACCTTTGTTAAGCTACAACTTGGCTAGTAGTTGGTAATTATTCTGTTTGAGCTTATGACCTTTGTTAAACTCTCACTTGGTTGATAGTGGGGAATCTTTCCTTTTGCCTTTGATTGGTTACCCTTGTTAAGTTACCACTTGGCTGGTAGTTGGTAATCATTATGTTTGAGCTTATTACCTTTGTTAGGCTATCACTTGGCTGATAGTTAGGTAATAGTCCGCAGTTATTGAGGTTGGGATTTTCCCCTTTTTGATGATTTCTTCTTTCCACGATGGAGCCTTTCCTTTTTAGGTATTCCCCGTTAGATCTTTGTTATGGTCATTCTCTAATTGTACATTGGTTTCTCCCCAAATGACGGTTATTCTCGAGTCTTTTCTTTTCCCCTATGGAACTTTATTTGTCCTCAACTGGGTCCCCCTTTGGAAACTGTTATTCCCCATAGAGATCCTTGTTTGCATTCATATCATAAGCATTTTACGGTATCTTAGGACCAAAAATTGGGTCTTTGATATTTAAGTCTCTTCAATCTTGTCGAGACAAAGATTTCAACCTTCATATCTCCAAATTGAAGAAACTTAAATAATGGCATCTGTCATACCCGAATTTTTAACCCTAATATCCCACTTACCATTAGCATCTTTTCACATAAACAAGGTCACATCTTGGTCCTTCCCCATATCCATCTTTGGGTTTGCTTCTTGTAAGGATCACCAAACACCTCTTTGTTGGCTTATTTTACCTTTGTGTTTATATGATTAATTTCTTATATAACCACTAATCAAAATAGAAAAAAAATATAGGGCTTTTCAATCAAGAGCATCTCAAAGTTTTATGGCTTACTTCTCAAAGAAAGTCAAAGGTTCATGTGTTTATTTCCATGACTTCTTCAACAAGCAACTTCAACCTTTGAGAAATTTAATCAAGAGGCAACCAAAGACACCTTATTTTGAGTTCATATGATCACCCATGTGCTTTGAAATGCAAGGAAAATCCAAGTACACAAGCTTGTTCCAAGGGGTTTGACAAAAAGTCAACATTTTAAAGTCAAGGTTCCAAGAATCACAACTCCTTCAATTATCAACATTTTTGAATGATTCGTTTTGAATATGACTCTTCTCAACAGCCTCTACAACTTCTCTTTACATCACAAGAGCCAATTATCCTTGGAGGTTCATCAAAAGTTTGGAAACATTATAGGTTATTTGTGGATTTAGTGAAATTTGACCTATTTTCAAGTGACTTTTCCCCAACTTTCAAAGATCATAACTTCTTCAAGTTTCAACATATGAGGCTAATTCATTTTGCACAATGTCATTTATGATGCCCTCTACAAGTTTGCTTCAAGGATCAAGGTTAGATTATGCTTGGAAGACCATGGAATTCATTGAAACATTATAGGTCATTTTTAGCCATGAAGCACTCAAATTTTACTAAGTTATATGATAAGTTTTTCATGCCAACTTCAAAATGACATAAGTTTATGCTCAATCATCCAAATAAAACCTTTATTGGAACATTGTAATCTTGGGCATGATGTTAACACATTGCAAAAAGAATGGGATCAAAAAGCATCTTGAGTAGGATGCCCCATTGGTTTGAACATGGTGACTTGTAACTGAAGAAATTACTATTACCCGAATTTTAAGCTTCACTAATCTCAGTTCCAAGCTAAATTAGCATGGGTTTTGGACCTAAACATGTTTAAACGAGTCTCCAGAAGTTAATTGACCCTTAAAACGCATCATTTGGCTAAGTTTTTATGAGTTTCAAGTCACACCTTTCTCGCACTCGGATCAAATTCGTTTTGCACAAATTCTGCATCATTTCACATGTATTTGGATCCAAAAACATTTCCTATAAATAGAGGAAGCTATTGCATTCATTTCCAAGCTTTTGAGAGCCGAGAAATCCCTATTGCAACTTAAAATTTTTCCTGAAAATTCAACTATCGTGTTTTGAGTTTCAGCTTGTTTCAATCCAATTTCTTAATTACATTATCATCTTATACATCCTCTGAAACTTTTGCAACAATTACCAAGCTCTAAGACTTTCTGAAATGCTCTAACCAGATTGAGCTTCATCAACTTCTGATCACCGTCTAGACAAGATAACTCTATGCACTATTTGAACTCAAACAAGTTACCACAATGTAGTCTTTCACTCTCTGATGTTTTCCCCTAACTTATCTTGTGTTGATTGATCGTGTTCATCATTTAATTTAATTTTTCGTGGCTTGCTTGTTTCAAAAACTTCTCTGAAATTTCTTTTGCTTAGTTTATATAAATGAACTTGGAGCATGAGGTTGAGTTCAGGATGAGAAGAGGATCACAATGGTGGTGGTCTCGTGTTCTAAATTTACCAAACGATGAAGCTCCGACGAGAGCTCACTAGAGAAGACGATCAGAGTTTTTCTAGTTTGTTTAGTTTGGCCAGACACGTTGGAGGAACGAAATGTTCTAGTTGGTTAGATTTGAATTGGATTTTGTGTGTTACTTGCAGGGCGTTCCATCATGCTCTCTAACACGTGGAGTGTTGGATCTGCCACGTCAAATAATGAGGCGTGATCCAACATTCCATGTTTTTTCTGATTTTAATTCTTTTTCTTTTAAAATTCATAGTAATTTCTTTTTTTATCCAAAAAATCCCAAAATAAATTTTAAAATTCTCTTTTATTTTTCTTCATCTGATTTTTATTTTTTCACATTTTATTTCACTAATTTTCTATTTTTCATGAATTTTCTCTTTTCTCTTTTGTTTTAATTGGTTTAAAAATACCTTTCTGCATTTTAAAATCATGAGAAAATTATCATATACTTCTTATTTTATTTCCAACCCCCCATAATTTTCTTGGCCATTTATTTGGTGATTTGAAGGACTTTCTGGATTTCTCATTTTATTTCTATTTTAAAATTCATTTAAAAATACTTTTGGTGCATTTGTATTTTATTTAATTGCATTTTATATTTGTGTGACCTTTGTGAACTTCTGTTGGCCTTGGATTATGAAGGTTTGGATCATGAGTCTCATCAAACTCAATGGATCTTTTGTGTTGATGGGGTGAAAACCCTAATT
Organism: Lathyrus oleraceus; assembly: GCF_024323335.1. Taxonomy (NCBI): domain Eukaryota; kingdom Viridiplantae; phylum Streptophyta; class Magnoliopsida; order Fabales; family Fabaceae; genus Lathyrus; species Lathyrus oleraceus. The sequence continues at coordinate 14,565,167 of NC_066580.1, forward strand.
CACAAAAATGGATGATTGATTTTAATGATGACTTGATCAAACTTTTGGTCCAATTTGGGTGTGACTTCTCTTGTCTCCTTCTTCTTCATCTCTTTCTTTTCCCTTTGATCAATTGGATGACTTGTGTCCATCTTGTTCAAATCTACCTTATAAGTGATCATGGATCATTTAACATACTTTGGATTGATGTAGAAGTTTGTCCCAAGTGTCATGAAGTGTGGATTGAAGTAATTGACCATCCTCCTAGCCTCTGTGCTTGATCATTCCCTCTTTTCTTTTTTGTGTGACATAACTTTAGGAGAATGATTTACATATCATTTATCTAGCATGTACTAACACAAAAATTACTATTGACCTGCCTTAGATAGTTGTGACTATAACGGTAAATTTATGACCATCAAGCTATGGATAAACTTGACGTCAGTAAAACCAGAGTCGCCAACGCATTTTTATTGTTTCCAAAGGAAAAGGGAAAAGTATGAACAAAACCCAAAGATAAGAAGTTTTCAAATCAAAATTAATAAAATGTCAAAGATTACAGGTAAGGGGGTTGGTTACATAGAGGGAATATGTTAGCACCTAAAGTGTCCTAGGTACTCCTAGGGAGCCCTTTTTGTGTACATATGTTTTTTGGGTATAAATGATGTTTGATAAAATATATAGTGTGGGGATGAGAAAAGAATTCATTGATTATATTTTTGTGTTTGACAAGACCTTCGGTCTTATGCCTACATACCAACATAAAAATGAGGGATCAAAACCCCGTAGTTCGTGGTAAAAATTTCAAATAAGTTAGTGAGTTGATTTTAACAAAAATTTAAGAAGAGGGCACAAAAGGCCAAAGTTTTGAATGGGGTTGTTAGTTCTTTTTGTCATTTTGAAATTGAAGTCAATATTGTTAAATTCATTCACAAGTTTGATTAAGAAAAACTTAAAATTCAATGGCATAAGGCCAAAGTTTCTAATCATTAAAACATGTCTAAGTTTGAAATCACAAGCAAAGAAAGTTTTATAAAAGAGGGAGATATTTTAAAATTTAATAAATGGGAGGAGATGAAGGGAATATCCTCGACAAAAATTTAAAAGTTTAGAGTTGAAAAGATCTGACCAATGGGATGCAATCCACAAGACAAGAATGTCAGATAGAAATCCATTTCCTTTGGACTATTGAGCAAGCAAAAAGCATAAGCATCCAAGAAATTAATATGAGGACCAAAGGCATCAAAAAAAGATAGCCAGAATCCAAGCAAACACTCCAAAAGAAAGCAGTCTTCAGTGTCTTCAAATGTATTAGATGAAATATTCCTTGTGGCAAACTCAGGACAATCACCAGACATTAATAATAATAATAGTATAACAAGTAAGAACAAAGTAAAAGTAGAAGATGAATCAAAGAGATCCAAGGTCTTGCATCACATGAAAGGTACAAACAACGATAACTCAGTCTCAAATATTGGCATTGGCCAAGTCCTCATAGCATAGGGGAGTTGCCTATTCTAAGTCTAAAAGTTCAGGTCAAGTCCAACAGTCCACCAACATATTTTTTAAGGTTTTTGTTGTTATTAGGTATTTTAAGGTCCTAAGACCATATGAAAAAACAAAACAAGGAAACAAAACATATAATCACAGGATATGGCTCAAGTGAGCAAATTGAAAAGTACTGAAACATAAACAAGTTGCATGAAAATGTAAATGGTAGATGAATGGTAAATGTACTGAAATTTAAATTGCATTAAGTAAATGACTTGAAAGTAAAAGAATAATGAATAAGAGTTAGTCAAGTGTTAGTCAAATGTTAGTGAAGAGTTTTAATTTTGTTAAGTCATTCTTTGGAGAACACTCAACCATTCATTCACAAGTATGAATCCTTGAACCAAGACATCATCCATGAGAAGGGCTCCAACTTGGATAATTCAACAAGTATATCACTACCTCTCATGAAAGGAAAAAGGCCAAGTCTCCACACAATTCCATGAAGAATGGGAGACTTACAATCTCACTTACTAGAATGTTATGCCTTCTTGATCAAATTTAGCTCTATATTAAGCAATCGTAATTGGACTTGTGTAGAAGTCACAATTATCTGAGGTCGGGGAATAAAATCTTAAGTGTTAATGCATGTTAGATATTTGGTACAAAGAACCAAACTCCTAAAACATACGACACACTAAAAGAAATGGGGGAAGGACCTATCTCAGTCTGGCTCATGTTGATTCATCTGACACAAGGTCATTGATGAATCAACTAGCATTAGACATGAAGAGATTTCATTGGCCAAAGATGGTTTTGGGAAGAATAGGAATGAAGATGAAGAGGGAATGGGAAATAGAATTCAAATTGATCACATGAGGCAATTAATCTGATAAATACTATCCATTCATTTTGGGAGATGAAATGTATATTTCACCAATCCCCTAAATTCAATAGTATTGGTCAAAGAAAAGTCAAATTAACCACGATCAAGGCCAAACAGAAAGTCAAGCATCACAAGACCATAAAAACGCCTCAACATAATTTTCAAGCATTTATTCAATTAAAAACCAATTTAAAAATGATTTAAAATGCATATTTCTTTGGTCAAAACCTCAAATCCCTTCAAAACACCAAATAAATGGCCAAGGGATTTATCCTAGGTTAAACAAGGTCAAAGGACCTTAGACAAAAAATTTCATGATTTTTGGAAAGTCATAATTATTTTTAAACAATTAAAAATATGCACAAAAACATTTAATTCATGAAAATATCAAAATTAATCCAAAAAATAATTTTAATTCAAAATATGGAAGGGAAAAATATTTAAAGATTTTTGGTGAAAGTCTCATATTTTTTGGATTAAAAATGAAAATTCTATGAATTAAACAAAATAAATGGATTAAATAAAAAATCATAAAATAAAAAGAAATTAAAAAAAACAAGGGCCATAAGATCTCCCTCATAAATTGAGGTGGCAGGTATGATGGCCAACCGCGCACTTCCATCATGTTCTACAATCAACGCGTGTACATGCGTGGTAATCACGAAGGAGGGCCAGGATTAAAACGCGGATATGAGATTGTAGCGGTAAATTCATGAACATTAAGCTATGGATAAACTTAACGTCAATAAAACCGGAGTCGCCACCGTGCTTTTATTGTTTCCAAAGGAAAAGGGAAAAGTACGAACAAACCCCAAAGATAAGACGTTTTCAAATCAAAACTAGTAAAATGCCAGAGATTACAGGTAAGGGGGTTGGTTACACAGAGGGAAGGTGTTAGCACCCAAAGTGTTCTAGGTACTCCTAGGGAGCCCTTTTTTATGTGTGTGTGTGTGTGTGTGTTTTGGCATAAAATGATGTTTGCAATAAATAGAGTGTGGGGATGAGAAAAAAATTCATTGATTATATTTTTGTGTTTGACAAGACCTTCAGACTTGTGCCTACGTACCAACATAAAAATGAGGGATCAAAACCTTGTAGTTCGTGGTAATAATTTTAAAGTGAGTGAATTGCTTTTAACAAAAATTTAAGTTTAAAGGAGGCACAAATGGCCTAAAAGAGTTTGAATGAGTGTTAGTTCTTTTTGTCTTTTGAAACTTTAAGTCAATATGATTAGATTTATTCACAAGTTTGATTTAAGAAATGAGTTTAAAAATGCAATGGCATAAGGGCAAAGTTTCTAATTTGCAACAAAGTCTAAGTTTAGAAATCACAAGCAAAGAAGGTTTTGGGAAAGAGGGAGAGATTTGAAATTTAAGAAGTGGAAGGAGATGAAGAGACTAATCCTAAGAATTTTTTTAAAAGTTAAGAGTTGAAAATATCTGACCAATGGGATGCAATCCAATATACGACAATGTCATATAGAAAACCAATTTTCCTTTGGACTTTAAAATCAAGCAATATCAATAAGCAAGCAAGATGAAGAGCAAGACATCAAATAAAGATATCCACATCCAAGCTAGCAACTTCATGATCTTCTTCATAATCTCCCCCATGTATCAAATGGCATACTCCTTGAATGGCTCAGAATAAGACATTAGACACAGTTTCAAAGTAACATTTGCATCAAGACCATGCAGCAGATGAACTGAAGTGGATCCCAATACTTGCATCAGATGAAAGCTCACATCACAGTGACTTGGTTTCAGAAATGTTGGCATTGGCCAAATCCTTTTGCATAGGGAATATTGCCTATTCTAAGTCCAAGTCTCAGATCAAATCCAACAGTCCACACAAACATTGTTTAGGGTTTTTGTTGTTTATTATGTACTTTAAGGTCCTAAGATCACAAACACAAACAAAATACAAAACAAGTATATACAATCACAATATAATCACAATATATAGCTCAAGTGAGCAAAGTGAAAATGGCATTAAAATAAACAAGTCAAATGATATGTATAATGGCAAATGATAAAAGGCTTGAATTTAAAGTGCATAAAAGTAAATGACTTGAAATTAAAAGTTAGTCAAATGTTAGTTGATTAGATGTTAGTGAAGTTTTGCTTTTCAACTTTTTAAGTCATTCTTTGGAGAACACTCAACCCTCTATTCACAAGCATGGATCCTTGAACCAAGACATCTTCCAAAGGAAGGAAAAAATGCCAAGTTTCCACATAATACCATGAAAGGGGGAAGAATTACAATCTCACTTACTAGAATGCTATGCCTTTTGTGTCAAAATTTAGCGCTATGTTAAGCAATCGTAATTGGACTTATGTAGAAGTCACAACTATCTGAGACCGGGCAATAAATTTTTTGGTGTTAATGCATGTTAGAGATATGGTATAATGAACCATACTCTTACCACATACCACACACAAAAAATATGATCAAAGGGTGGACCTAATCTCATCTATACTTGTATTGGTTCATGAACCAATTAGCCTTGGGATATTGAGATGTCATTGGCCAATGAGAGGAGTGGGATAGAAAGGCATTGAAGATGAAGAGGGAGGGAAAAGGAGACAAACACAAATTGGTCATGGGAGGAATTTCATAAAATTAAAATCATTCATTCATTTTGGGAGATGAAATGTACATTTCATCAATCCCCTAAATCCAATGATTTTAATCCAACAAAAGTCAAATCAACCTTGACCAAGGCCCAAACACAATAGTCAAACTCCACAAGTCAATAAAAATGGCTCAACATAATTTATTTTCAATCAAACAAATTAAAATCAATTAAAAATGCATTAAATTAAATTATGTTTTTATCAAAAAAACCTAAAACTTCTTCAAAACACCAAATAAATGGCCAAGATATTTATCATAGGTTAAACAAGGTCAAAGGACCTTGGAGAAAAAATTTCACTATTTTTAAAAAGTCAGAAATATTTTTAAACAATTTAAAATATGCACAAAAACAATTAAATCATGAAAAATATCAATATTGATCCAAAAATTAATTTTAATTCAGAAAATGAAAGAGGAAAATATTTGAAATTTTTTGGTAAAAGTCCCATATTTTTTGGATCAATAATGAAATTAATATGAATTAATGAAAATAAAGCAATTAAAATGAAAATTCAGAAATTCAAAAATACGTGGACCGTCTGTTCTCCCTTATTAATTGAGGTGGCACACAGATGGTCCAATGCGCGCGTTCCCTGTGGTCTTTAGTCAATTGAGCAGCACGCGTGGTAATTAGAAGCAACGCTCAGGATTAAAACAATTTAGATGGATCATGTGGTTGAGAAGCTTGCCAACACATAGCCGGAGCCAGAGCTCCGGTCTTCTTCTCCGGTGGACCTCACCGGACTGGTCCACCTTCAACCATCACCAAAATGAAAAAGCAAGACATGGATTTAAAGAAAAAATGCTCAGGAGCTCGAATCTAGCCTCAATTTTGTCTAACTCCAAGTATATAAGAAGACACAGAGAGTTGAATTTTAAGGATCATGAATTGAGTTGCTTCGATTTGACCTCAAAGCAACTCAATCTTGTTGCCTACATTGGTAGGACTCTAGACAACCAAAAATCAACAAGAATAGTGGAGAAATAAGAGAGAATCGAAGAGTGGAAGTTTCTAAAAATTCACCTTTGAGTTGATCCAATTTGACTTGATCTTGATCTGGATTTGATTGCTTTCTCCTCCTCTTGCTTGCAAAAACCAAATGAACTGAAAATGGAAGTGAATTTCTGGAGTTTGAACTTCCAAACAGAAGGTGAAGTTCAAGCTCGATTTTAAGAGAAATCTCATAAAATTCTATGGCGGTGGGGGTTTGCAGAGGTCTAGCAAAGCTTGGACAAGGTGTTGATGATGAATCTGAAGCCTTAAGCTTGTTTAAATAGGAAATGTGTTTGATATTTACAACACTTGAAAATTGGACAAAAATAGTAATTCACTTGCATGGGTGCATGGGCAATCATTTAGGCCTTAAGAGTGATGCAATCCAACTCCAAATCGTGTACAAGGTCTGCTGAAACCATCATGTGCAAGCATGCAAATGGAAATGATCATGTGAAGTTCAATCTTGCCAAATCACTTCCCATAATGAAAACATGCGCAAGTCCTCCAATTTTGGTCCAAACAAGATGATCTTGGATGTTTTGGAAAGGTGATATCAAGGGTAACAACTTTCATGTTGAACACTTTTTCATTTTAAGCTTGGATCATGATGAATTTTGAGGTGGAAGTTTGGGAAATCAAACATATTTGAAAATTTTCTAAGTCCCAAGTCAAATGTTCACTTCTTCCACTTTGAATAAATTTTTATATAAACTTCAAATGAGAAAAGTTCCTTCATAAAAGTGGTAACTCTTTCAAACATATTCAATTTGGTAACCAATTGGACCATATTTGGTTTTGGCATGAAGGAGTTATGCATTTTAGAAGTTGAGGAAAATCACTTGTTCAATGGTATTGGCCCAAAATGACCTATAATGTTTCCTCTTGGCACATGCATTTTAAAGTTGAATTTGCACTTCCTCCATACACAAGAGTTGAAGTATACATCTTAAAACTAATCATGGAATTTGAATGGCTTTCATCTAATAAGAATTAAGCAAGTTATGGCCTTGGGAAGTTGACCTCCAAGCTAGGGTTTAGACAAAATGACCTATAATCTATGGCCATAAACATTTGAGAAAGGAGTTTCCCCTGTTGAAGTGCGGATGGATGTACGGTACCCTTGCAAAGCAAATGAGAGCATCTCATGCCAATCCTTGTACGTTACAACCATCTTCTGAATGATCTTCTTAATGTTCTTATTTGCAACTTCAACATCCCCATTAATCTTAGGTATGTAGTGACAAGAATTATGATGTGCAATCTTAAAGTCTTTGCAAAGAGCTTCCACCATATTGTTGTTCAAGTTCGATCCATTATCAGTAATGATCTTACTTGGCACACCATAACGGCATATAATCTGATTCTTGATAAACCTCACAACAACTTGCTTGGTTACATTCACATAGGATGTCGCTTCAACCCACTTTGTGAAGTAGTCAATAGCCACCAAAATGAAATGATGTTCGTTCAAAGCTTTGGGCTCAATCATGCCAATCATATTAATTCCCCACATGGAGAAGAGCCATGGAGAGGAAATGACATTCAATAGTGTCAGAGGAACATGAATCTTATCCGCATAAATTTGACACTTGTGGCATTTCTTCACAAACTTGCAACAATCAGATTCCATTGTCAGCCAATAGTAACCTACTCTCAACATCTTCTTATCCATAGCATGTCCATTGGAATGAGTACCAAAGGAACCTTCATAGACTTCAGTCATCAACAAGTCTGCTCTTCGTATCTATCCATGCATCTGAGCAGAACCATATCGAAGTTTCTCTTGTACATCACATCACCATTCAGGTAGAAGTTGCCAGCTAACCTTCTCAAAGTCTTCTTATCTTTCAAAGATGCCCCAGGCAGGTAAATCTGACTTTGGAGGAAACACTTGATATCAAAATACCATGGCTTTTCGTCTTTGACCTCTTCAACAGCAAACAAATGAGTTGGCCTATCAAGACGCATCACATTCAAATTAGGAACTTCATTCCAAAACTTCACCATAATCATTGAAGCCAACGTTGCAAGAGAATCTGCCATCTGGTTTTCATATCGAGGGATGTGATGAAATTCAACCTTTGTAAAGAAAGTTGAAATCCTCCTCGCGTAATCTCTATATGGTATCAAACCGGGTTGATTCGTCTCCCATTCACCTTTGATTTGATTCACAACCAAAGCTTAATCTCCATAGACGTCCAAATATTTGATTTTGAGATCAATGGCCTCTTCAAGCCTCATAATGCAAGCTTCATACTCAGCCATATTGTTTTAACACTTGAAATTCAGTCAAGCTATAAACGGAAAATGTATGCCTTGAGGAGTAATAATTACTGCCCCGATACCATTACCATACTAATTAATAACTCCATCAAATACCATGCCCCAACGGGAACCAGGTTCTGGCCCTTCTTCAAGCAATGGTTCATCACAATCTTTCATTTTCAGGTACAAGATCTCTTCGTCAGGAAAGTCATATTGCACTGATTGATAATCTTCATTGGGTTGGTAAGCTAAATGGTTAGCCAAGACAATACCTTTAATCGCTTTTTGAGATTGGTACTCAATATCATACTCTGATAGCAACATCTACCAACGGGCAATTCTCCCAGTTAAACTAGGCTTCTCAAAAATATACTTGATTGGATCCATTTTGGATATCAACCAAGTGGTATGATTCAATATATACTGGCGCAGACGCTTAGCAACCCAAGCAAATGCGCAACAAGTCTTTTCAAGCATAGAATACTGAGTCTCACAGTCGGTGAACTTCTTACCGAGGTAGTAAATTGCATATTCTTTCTTTCCAGTTTCATCTTGCTGACCTAGAACACAACCCATACTTTCATCAAGCACAGTCAAATACATGATCAACGGTCTTTCTTCAACAGGTGGAGACAGAATCGAAGGCTCAAGCAGATACTCTTTGATACTGTCAAAAGCTTTCTGGCATTCCTCGGTCCAATCACAAGACTGATATTTCCAAAGGAGCTTGAATATAGGCGTACATGTCGCAGTCTTGTGTGAAATAAATCTGGAGATATAATTCAAGCGACCGAGAAAACCTCTGACTTACTTCTCAGTTTTGGGCCCAGGCACTCTCGTATTGCTTTGACCTTGGCAGGATCAACTTCAATACCCTTCTCACTGACAATAAATCCCAACAACTTACTAGAACGAACACCAAATGTACACTTATTGGGATTCAGGCGGAGTTTATACTTCCTCAAGCGCTTGAATAGCTTCAACAAATGCTCAACATGTTCTTCTTCATCATCACTTGATTTGGCAATCATGTCATCAACATAGACTTCAATCTCTTTATGCATCATATCATGAAAAAGAGTGGTCATTACTCTCTGGTATGTTGCACCATCATTCTTTAAACCTAAAGGCACCACTCTATAATAGAATGTTCCCTAGGGTGTAATGAATGTGGTCTTCTCCATATCTTTTGTTGCCATTTTAATTTGATTATAACCGGAAAATCCGTCCATAAATAAAAAGACTTTGAACTTAGCTGTATTGTCTACCAACATATCAATGTATGGCAGAGGAAAATCATCTTTAGGACTAGCTTTTTTCAAATCTCTATGATCAACACACATACAGACTTTTCCATCCTTCTACTGAACAGGCACAATGTTGGCCACCCACTGCGGATACACGACAGTAACAAGGAAACTGACATCAATCTGCTTTTTCACTTCTTCTTTGATCTTCACTGCTATATCAGGATGAGTTCTCCTCAACTTCTGCTTGACTGGAGGGCATTTTGGCTTCAACGACAATCTATGCTGCACAATCTTAGAATCCAAACTAGCAATGTCTTGATAGGACCAGGCAAACACATCTGAATACCCTCAGAGAAGATCACTCAACCCCTTCTTAACCTCTGGACACAGTCGAGACCCAATCTTGACTTCCTTCACATCCTCTTCGGTACCCAAGTTGACTAACTCAATCTGCTCTTCGAATGGTTGAATGGCTTTTTCCTCATACTCAAGTAGACGAGACAATTCATCGGACACTTCTTCATCAGTTTCTTCCTCAGCTTCAAACACAGGGAATTCAAAGTTTGGAGAAGGAGTGGGATCATTGTATTCAATGGGTTTAGAAACCAACCTGCATAATGATTTGATATTTTTATTTTAGAGAAGTGAATAATGACCAAATATTATGCAGATGGACAAATATTATTTATTTACTGATGTTTTTTTGTAATTACCATTTTAAGAAAAGAAAAAAGTACAAACAAAACATCATAGATGTGGATGAATAGAATTGCATTTTATTGATGATCAATTTGAAATATGCCCAATAATGTTCACTTCTCCCTTAGGCATAGGAGAAGGATTTTAAAAAATAATAAAAGTAATTACTTAGAGAAATGAACAACAACAGGAACATCGATAGCGACCCAATTGTTACAAGCTTTTCCATGCGTCACAAAATTGGTGCAATCTTTACCTTCATCATCCTCGATCACGGCAACTGAGTGTTGTTCATTACCATGAATGAACCATCCGCTATGGAAACTAGGTTCACATCTTCAACTTTGATCATAAACGACCCTTGTTGGAAACCCAAACCGGCTCAGTTCTTGTTCTCGGCGACCTCTACCATCCGGCCCCACTAATCAGAACTACCATCTTCAACACTCTTCTGAGCATCTTTAAAAGAGGACATAGGCGCCCCAACTCTCTTCTCTTCAGTAATAGACAGAGCTTGGAACGGAGTTCCAATCTCATCCTCAGCTTCCACATATGAGAAATACGACAAATGACACACTAACACTACTTTCTCTCCACCCAGGATGACGAGCTTGCCATTCTTCACGAATTTCAACTTCTGATGCAGAGTGGATGTAACAACTCCCGCCTCATGTATCCATGGCCTTCCTAACAAGAAGCTATAGGCCGGGTGGATTTCCATTACTTGAAAAGTAATATGGAAATCACTCGGACCTATCTTTACTGGAAGGTCCTCCTCACCAATAACAGTCTTGCGAGAACAATCACAAGCTTTGACAATCACGCCACTGTATCTCATCGGAGCTCCTTGATACGATAATCTGGACAGAGTTGACTTAGGGAGTACATTCAATGGAGAACCAGTATCAACCAACACATTGGACAAAGCATCCTCCTTACAATTCATTGATATATGCACTGCTAGATTATGATTTCTACCTTCCTCGGGAAGTTCTTCATCACAAAAGCTCAAGTTGTTGCAAGAAGTGATGTTAGCCACAATATGGTCAAACTGATCTACTGTTACATCATGCTCTACATATACTTGCTCCAATACTTTTTGCAATGCTTCTCTGTGCGCTTCAGAATTCATGAGCAGAGACAACACTGAAATTTTGGAAGGAGTTTGGAGTAGCTGCTCCACCACATTGAATTCATTCTTCTTTATCAATCTTAGTACCTCATCATCATCACTAGGCTTCAAATTTCTGGATTCACCAGACTGACACTTTGGAGCACTAACAGGATTTGCTGCAGGCACCTCAACCTTCTTGTCGCATCTCCAAAAATATGATTCCTCGTAATGGTCGTGGAAAAAATTAGTTCGAACAGAGTCGCCACCGAACTTTATTTATCCCAATGAAGGAATAGGAAAATATCGATAAAACCTTTAAGAAAATAGAATAATGGTCATTGCAGCCATATTCAGATTCGGGAGTCGATTACGCAAGGGGAAGGTATTAGCACTCCCTCACGTCCGTTGTACTCAACGGGAACCTTTTATTCTTATTTGCGATTTGAATGTTAGTTGAATTTTATTTGTTTTCTTTAAGTGATAAGGATCTATAATAGAGATGGATGGAGACCTCAGAAAGGGGAAAAGGGAGGTTTTTTATTAGTGTGCTCGCCAAGATCTTGCAATCTCGTGCCTACGTATCCTTATGGTGCAATAAGAAAATCCGAGCATTCGTAGTTCGGGGACTATGATTTTTGGTGTATTTTATGAACGACTGTTTAGATTGCGTTCTAAATGCTAAACGCTGGATTGTCTACTCCTGGCGGAGGCTTAAGCACTTGGTTTGTTGTACGCGTTAGAAAGGATTAAACAGTATTCTTTTTTAAAAGAGTTTTGGTCACACGGGGGTGACAAGTTGAATTAATATGTTGGATGTTTCGTTTGATTCGTTTTGATCTCCCGGGGCGAGGGCAAATAGATTTGATGTGTTTAAGATATTTTGAAGAAGAACGACAAAAGATTGAGCAATATGGTGCACACTGTCGCATCACGCGAAAAACCGGCGGGGAAACAAGAACAACAGAGCCGCCACCGTGCGTTATTTATCCCAAAAGAGGGAAAGGAAACGCTCAGAGTAAACCTGGAAAAGACATGGTCTCGCGACCAAAGAGAATGGGATCGGGAGTCGGTTATGCGAAGGGAAGGTATTAGCACCCCTACGCATCCGTCGTACTCGACGGGATCCACGCACAATAGGAAGGAAAATGGTTGCTAAACACTGCTCACACACACACACACTGGCTGAAAGAGACACAAGAAAACAAAAGAGACTGACTCGGCAGGATATCGCATCCTGGGCCTACTTAGTCTATCAGGCATAGACATCAGAGTCGAAGTAGTTCGGACTGGGAAACGACACATGCTCGCTAAGGTATCGCACCTTATGCATACGTATCTTCTCGGACGAGAGAAGAATCAGAGCATTCGTAGCTCGGCTGACACACACACAAACAAAACACAGGCAAAGGCAAACGTGGAGCCTGAATGCCAATAGCTGGGCTTACATCAGCATCCGAACCAAAAACACGCACACTGGAACCTAACTGCCACTCGATGGACTTACATCAGCTTCCAAGCACACAATAACGCAACAAGTTAATAGGGAGTCGGGGACTCGAGCCTATAACTGTCAAGCACACACTCAAACAGACAGACAACAAATTGCTAAGGAGTCAGGCACTCGAGCCTAGCAACTGTCAAACAACACACACAAAAAAAGAAAAAGGGCGCCCGGAGAGATCAGCTCAATCTCCTGCCTACATACTTCATCTGGTATGAAGATCAGGGCGATGTAGTTCCCCTACGGAGGGATAAAGGGCTAGCCTAACCAGATAACAGAGGGAGACACAACTAGGGAGACTACGACTCGAGCCTAGATGTTATCATGCAAATTCGTCCCTAAGTTAAGGTTTCTAGCTAACTGGCACAGGGAGCCAGCCTATCCTAAGCATGGCTTGCACAGGAAGCAAGCCACACACACACTTAACTTGCACAGGAAGCAAGCCAAGCAAAACCTACTTGCACAGGAAGCAAGTCTAAACTAATCCTAACTTGCACAAGAAGCAAGTCAAACAATCCTAACTTGCACAGGAAGCAAGTCAAACAATCCTAACTTGCACAGGAAGCAAGTCAAACAATCCTACAAGCACAGATAGCACACACTATATACAAGCAAGTGGCTCAAACAAGGCTAGGTTTTAGTCGAGGGGTCATATCAACCTCAACAAACAAACCTCTGGAACTGGGTGAATGTTGCTCTTAACCTTGCCATTGCGGGGCTAAGGTGAAGCAGATGAAAGGAGATGAGGGGTGTGCCTCATTGCTTCTATCCCTGGCCTGGGAGAGCTTAAGACAAGAATGTGTGGGTTCAGAAAGTGGGAACCCTTCTACACATTTAAAACTGACTCAACTGTGCAATTGCACAAGATCTTGGGTTTGTATCTGCAATGCATCAACACAGTGGTGTGAGCAAAGCAGATGACACACTGAATAGTGGGGGATAGATTGCATATCCCTACCTTCCACCAATTGCCTCTTCACTTAGGAGGACTTTGACTCTATGCAAGGACAAAAGTAAACAGTCACAAACATTGCCTCTTAAGGAGGACTTCAGACAGTTGCCTGGCCAAGTAACAGGCCAGGTCTTCCAGACTACATGAAGACTAGAAGCATACCTCAATGCAAATTGCTTATACAAGCAAAGCAAAGCAAAAAGTTCACAAGGAACTAAGCAACTAAAGCACCTGAAACAGTCAAGCAGATGTTAGTATGCAACTTCAAACAAAACAAACAGAAACAGACACCAACAGTCAATTAGAGGCACATGGATGTGCAAGGCACAAAGCTTAGGGTACGTGAGCCAAGCCACCTACAAAACAAACAAGTTAGACAATGATTTTTAAGCAAGCTCGATCAAAAGAATTGGTCTCAATGGCCATTTGATGGTCAACCTGAAAACACAAGCTCAAAGGTGAGTAACAGGACCACTAGGGCAAGCCTAGGGTCAAAAATGAATGATAAAGTCAAAACAGCAAGGGTTAAGTATCCAAAATCATGTTCACACAATCAAGAAACAAAACCAATTGGGTCCACATTCATATCAATCACTATCATCATTTCATGAACAGTTTAGGTCAAAACATGGCATTTAGAAGCTCATAGAAGTCAACAGCAAGACTTGAATCAAAAGCAATCCTAGACATTTCCAAAAATCACCAAATAAATCATGATCAATCACAACCCATAGCACGGTATGCATGTCAAATTTCATCTCATTTGGACAAGTGGAAGGCAGTCAATGAAAATCAGAAAGTCAAAGCAATTTTGAACATGCTCAAAGAGGTCAACCAAATATGCATCAACTTAGAAAAATCATAAATCAGAGATGGCGTATGATAAATGAATGGGACCAAAACCATGGCAAAGATGAGGATGTCTAGTTATCTCATGTAAAATTTCATGTCCATCTAATAAAGTATGAGAATTTCACAAATGAAATGGGAACAAGTGTCACAAAAAGTCAACATTTGACTAGGCAGGGGAGAAAATCTCAAACAATTAGGAAATGCCACAAATAATTCCAAGAAAATTCACATGTAAACTAGACATACAATAGTAGGTTCATGCAAAAAATCAGATCAATTGGAGGTCAAGAAGCATGGCTATGAAAATCATGAAGTTGGACATCAATGGTGTGACACAAATTGTCACACCCTAATTCAAAAAATCATAATTCACAAACCACAAATGATAAATTCACAAACTCTACACCAAAATCACCATGAGTGTGTCCAGTTTAAGCACAAAAAATTTGGGAGCCATTGGATACATCCTCATCATTTCACAATTGATTTGGCAAAGTGTATAATATTTGCATACATGTCACAAACCCTAGTTCCAAACAAAAACCAATGATCACAAAATTCTGGAAAAATCATGATAAAAAAGTAGAGGTCATGAGGAAGACAATGCAAAAAACCCCATTCAAATTGGATTAAAATTGGACAAGTTATGATTTTTGGAAGATTGGATATCAAAGTGAAATAAAATGTGAAATTAAAATGGAATAAATGAAGCAAGAATGGCAAAATTGTAATTCCATGATTCACTTAATCGAACACGGTCGTTTTGGCCAGGAAATTGAAATGATTTCATTGGCCAGTACAAACCAAGGCCAGGCACACGTTCAAATAAAACAGAAAAATTCTGGGATTTACACTTGAAGGCTAGGGTTTCACATACAGTGTTCATTCATCATCTTCAATCAAGAATTTTTCGAAATGCCCAGAAATAAAAAATGAGGACATCAACATGATCAGCAAGCAATGTCCATACATAATCCAACAATGGTTTTCACTAAAACACCATACAAGTCAAGAATCGAGCAAAATAAATAAGCATCATCAAACTTCCAAACAGCATAACTCCACACATGCTTAACCATTTTCAAAAATAAAGACATCACTAAACTCAGCATTGAAAGATCTTTTGAAAGCATGTAACAATTTGAAGAATAATGGAACTCGAAAATTTACCAAATTGGAAGAGCAGTCGTGTTGCTGATGTTGTTTGGTTGTGTTGAAGTGAAACAGTTGCCTTTTAAGCTCCCTAAGGTTGAAGGATGAAGTTAGCTTGGCTTGAAATGGCTTGGAAGGGCTTCAAACTTGGATTGCCATGGATGAATGTTCTGCAAAATCAGTGTTGCAAGATGCTGATGCAGATGGTTTAGGGTGATGGAAGTATGCTCATGATGTTGTCTTGATGATGAATTAACAAAAAGCAAGGTTAGATTATTTGGAGTTTTTGGACAGAAAGTTGGGAAAATGCAAAGATGTGTTTTTTTGAGAGAATGAGAGAGCCAATCTTTCTTGCTGTCCAATCTGGTTTATGTGTCTGCTATCAGTCTCAACATGATGCTTGGACAGTGTTTTAAGACAAGGCCAGGTTTAGTCTCCTTGGAGTTTTTTGGAACAGGTTTTGAAAAGTGCAAGAATGAGATTTTTTAGAGAGTGAGAGAACCAATGCTTCTTCTGTTGTCTTGTGGCTGCAATTTGTTCATTTTTAGACAGGAAATGACATTAAGGTCTGCTGTTGAGAAGTTGCTTTTGTGGTAAGGCAATGTCTTGCAACTTTGGAATTTTGGACAGCTTTTTCTTGATAGGCAAAAGCAAGGTGAATTTCTGTATGCAAATGTGTCTTAAGGATGCTAGTTAGGAGTTTTCATTTTTGACAGAAAAATGAGGGTGTACCTGCTGTTGGATGTTGCTTAGTGGTTCTGCAATTAGTGTACTCAAATGATGAAAGGATGGTGAAAATGCAATGGCTAGGCTCAGGTTCTTGGAAGCTCTTGACTGGTTTTGGAGAAGTGCATCAAAAATGAAACTTTAGAGAATGTGAAGTTGGTTGGTCTGCTGGGTTATGTTGGCTTGTGACATGACAGCAAAATGATCAAAACCTGCTCTTTGATGTTACTTTGTGGTAGGGCAGTGTTTTTCTTTGGTGTTTTCACAAGTTTTTTTAGACAATGCAAGTGAGATGATGCTTTAGAAAAAAAAATGAAGTTGGTTGGCTCTTTGGTGTTTTGGACAGAGTTTTTGGAACAAGTGCCAAGGATGAGTTTTTAGAAGATGGATGTGAAGTTCTGTTCCATGGATGCAGTTGATGCTGCTGCTGGTTTCATTCTTGACAGAAAAATGATATTGAGGTTTTGCTATGTTGTTTTTGAACTGCCTTTGCCACTTGGAGAAAAGAATGCCTGCTGTTGAGTGTTGCTTTTTGGTTTGGAGTTTGACAGGTTTTTAGAAAAATGGCCAAAGTGATTTTCAATGAATGAAGTTCTATTGGTTTGTGCTGCCATTAGTGTTACTCATGACAGAAAAATGATGATAAAAGTCTGCTGGACAGTACAAGGCATGGCTCTTTTCTTTGGAGTCTTGACAGCTTTTCTTCTCAAATGCCAAAGCAAGGTGAATGAAGTTTTTTAGGAACAGTCATTTTCTGTGCAATGTGGGCTGCTATTAGGGTCTGGCCATGACAGAAAATGATGGAAAATTCTGCTGTCTTGTGGCTCTAGGCATGGTTGTGGGATGTGGTGGTTTTGTTTGTCCCTTCTTCCTCATTTCAAGCCAGCTAGTATGGCCTTTTTTCTGTTGGTTATGGCTGCTAAATGAGGTTTTAATGACAGCCAATGATCTCTTAATTTTCCATCTTAAGAGTACAAAGCAAGGTATGGTCCATGGACATGGTGAAAGTGTACTCTTGGCCACATTCCAAGCAAGCTATCATGGATACATGTGTACTGCATAATTTGACTTGGCAAACACATTTTAAATGATATTTCTGAGCTACTGCAATTGGCCCCAAGTGTAAAAAATGCATAATTCAAAAAGTCAACCATTGGTCAAACTTGCATTTAAATGAGATAAGTCAAAAAATGCCATTTTGATTGGTGAAGTTTTGGCTCATGAAATTTATATTTTTGGAAAGAGGGGATCAAATGTGACTTGTAGGAAAAAACCCCACCAAAATTGGCCAAATGGTTTGAGAGATATGGCCTTTTGAAGTTCAAGAATTTCTGAAATCGATTCGATCATAACTTGCCAACCACACATGGGAATTGAGAGTTCTTGGACTTTTTGGAAATGGGAGAACAAGATCTTCAACTTTCATGTTGGGCAAAAATTCATTTGAAGCTTGTATCATGATGTAAGTTTGAGGATCAAGACTTTCCATTTTTGGTAAGTTTCAGTTACAGGTCCAGTTTCCATTTTTTGGGAATTTCTGATTTGGCTTCAAATTCTTCCATGATGGTGTTTGACATGATATATTAGGCCTATTTGGACATGAATAAGCTCTCTCAAACCAAATCCATTCATCAAATCACTGATTAAATGGACAGTTGACCAACAGTTGACTTTTAGGGTTTCTGACTGTCTGCTCATTGACTGATGACTTCCAAACCCTAATTCCTTGAGAACTTGACTTCAAATGATGTCCCAAGACATATGAACTCTTGATTATTGATCATGGTGCCCAAATTCCACAAGAATGGCCACCATCCACTGCTTTGACTGACTATTGACTGTCTGTGTATGAACTGATGATCTCCAAACCTTCAACCCTTGACTTGAACCCTTCAAATAGACCTCCAAGTCATGTGAACTTTTTGGACAAACCCTAGGGCCTTGGCTCCTTGAGAATTGTGCTTGCTTGCTTGACTGACTGATCTCCTGACCAGTTTGACCTAATTTCTTGACTGGTCTGCACTTGAGGCAAAAGAGGCAATGCAATGCTATGCAATGGACCATGATATGCTATGACCTATTATGAAAATGTATGTACAATGATAGGTGCAAATTTGAGGTGCTACAGCTGCCCCTATTCAATCAGCTGGGAACCCGAATGGATGAGAGCAACGGCTGTCAGACTTTCAGGGTAAACAGGGATTGAATACCAAGAACCGTAGAATTTGCACAATACAGATCCACCAATGGAAACGTCCACTGGGATTTGATTTTTATTGCTGGGTATATATTTTTTGGTTTTGTTTTCAAAGGGTACGGCCACATCCAGACATCACAACGATGGTGAATGGGAACAACAATCACAACTAGATGCCAACGGACAACTAGGAAAAACTCAACGTTTGTCGGGACCAACGGAGAGGTAACCAGACATTAATGAATGACTGGGAGGACTCGACCAGACATCAACGGATGAATGGGAGAAAACTCGACGTTTACAGACATCGAAAGATGATGTTTACAGACACCAAAAAGATCGACCAGACATTTACAGATGAATGGGAATACTCGACGTTTACAGACATCGAAAGATGATGTTTACAGACACCAAAAAGATCGACCAGACATTTACAGATGAATGGGAATACTCGACGTTTACAGACATCGAAAGATGATGTTTACAGACACCAAAAAGATCGACCAGACATTTACAGATGAATGGGAATACTCGACGTTTACAGACATCGAAAGATGATGTTTACAGACACCAAAAAGATCGACCAGACATTTACAGATGAATGGGAATAAGAGAAACACAACCAGACGTCAACGGACGAATGGGAAAAACTCGTCGTTTATCGAAACCAACGGAGAGGTAAGTCCACATGGGGAATGGCACAACTAGACATCATCGGATGACTAGGAAAAACTCGACGTTTATCGACACCAACGGAGAGGAGGAAACTCTACCGGGGAGAGTGAACACAACCAAATCATCAACGGATGATCGGGAAAAACTCGACGTTTATCGACACCAACGGAGAGGAGTGATACTTCACTAGGGAAGGAGGACACAACCAAATCATCAACGGATGATTGGGAAAAACTCGACGTTTATCGACACCAACGGAGAGGAGTGATACTTCACTAGGGAAGGAGGACACAACCAAATCATCAACGGATGATTGGGAAAAACTCGACGTTTATCGACACCAACGGAGAGGAGGAATCTTCACTAGGGGAGGGACGACGTTACGAACATCGAAAGATGATGTTTACAGACATCAAAGAAGACCAGACACTTACGCATGACTGAGAATCACCGAAAGATGGTGTTTACCGACACCAAGGAAAACAAACACACGCGGGTGCTGACGGGATACTGACATCCACAAGATGACCGGGCAAGGCTGAACACTTGCAGGGGGGTCTCACTGGGGGGAGAAACAGGCTTTCCTTTCACCAACGGATGAGGAAATAAACCTCTATGGGGATTATCAACACCAATTGTTGACTGGAGCAACTGTAGCAAATGCGTTGTACAGGTTGAACAAAAATCCGTCTCTGCAGGGAATACGGTCTAATGGGGTTTCGAACATATGAATGCATATGTTTGAATTTTTCTATGGCGTAATGCTCCATTTAGGAATGGAAATGCTACGCGATTTTTGAAGATGCAATGATTACTACATGCAAAATGCAAATGAACCCTGGCTAGGGAGCCAAAAAGATCGGATACTCCGACTCTGTGGGGAGACTCCTCTTGGGGAAATACTCTGCGGGGAACTCTGCTTGGGGAACGGTAAAGCGACTTCGCCGGGGGAAGACTCAACCAACCCTCAGATAGGATAAACTCTGCTTTGGAGAATATTTGTTACTCCGCTGGGGACGACCCACGCAATCCACAGGTAGAATAGATTCAAGCTGGGGATGCACATATCACTCTGATACAGAAACTCGTCCAATCCACTGGTAGGATGAACTCTGCTGGAGAAATAAATGCTACTCCACTAGGGACGACCCAACCAATCCATATGTAGGAGAATCACTGCTGGAGATGTATTTCATGAGACCCGCTCCACTCGGGGATAACAATCGAAAGATTGACCAAAGAGTGCATGAGATATGTTATCTATAGCCGTCAAAACGTAGATAATACACTCGCATGGAAGATTATCCATAACCGGGTTGCAGGTTGTTAAATGGATAAATCGACCGAAAAGAAAGGCATCGGTACCAGGACTAGGTATGCAAAGATGACCAATCAAAAGAGGATAAAGTTGCTTACTCGGAGCAAGTATCTAAAAAGAAGGGGGAGACCCAATGGTGACAATACTGCTTGATCAAGACAAGTATCCAGAGGGGAAAAGAATATCAATACCGCAAACCGGATACTGATAACTGCAAAGAGGGGATTACATCTACCGGTTAGTAGGCAGAAAACCACAGAAAAGTAACCAGTCATGCATAGGATGAGCACAAAGGGTTAACTCCAACAAGGGGATGAAAGTGGGATTTTACAACTACCAACTAGTAGGTAGAAAACCACAAAGATAGGACTTACAACTACCAGTTCGTAGGTAGAGGCCAACAAACAGAATGAACCACAAAGGTTACCTCTGCTAGGGGGTGAAAGTGGGATTTTACAACTACCAGCTAGTGGGTAGAAAACCACAAAGATAGGACTTACCACTACCAGTTTGGTGGTAGAGGCCAACAAATTCCGCTGAGGATGAGATGAATGAGTGCCGGTTAGTGAGCGACTATTCATTTATGCCCCAGGGAAGCACAGGAGACAACGGAAAGCCAATTTAGGATTGATCCAAAAAGGCAGACTGAATCAAGACTCATCCTAATGAGGAAAGAACTCAATAGGGAAAACCCATCCCATTAGGGAGGGAACGGAAGCAACCGTCATCCACGAGGATGTATCTCAGTGGGGAAATAGCAGGAAAAGATTGACACTTTCTGCTTAAGGGGTAGACTCTACATGGAGAGATCAGACACACCCATATCTGTTTAAGGAAAAAGACCCAAGCTGGCAAGACGCTAACAATTGGGGAGTAACACTGCTGGGGATACCCACTCGACTGAGGAATCACTTGTTGGGAAAACACCAACCTCTCAATCATGCTGATGAACCCAATCCTGAAGCCGATCCAATGGCGCGATGCTAAACTCTTTCCAACAACCCAATCTCGGCTGGTCGCCACGACCTAGGACTAATGGATATGCTTGCAACATTGATGCATGAGTTTTTCTTGCTTTACACAATGCCCCATGATTATGGAAATGCTATGCACTAATGATGCGATATGATATGCTTATCTAAATGATGAATGCATAAACACACGTCTCCTTCAGAGACAACACCGGGGAACTCCAGGAACTGTGCTGGGGATCCTATAACCACGTCAACTTCCATTCTGCTGGGGAAAGACAAACCTTGCTGGGGAAAAACCATCAACACAACCTCCGCTGGGAAGACAGCTTCAGACTTGGAAAACAATCACAACTCCGCTGGGGATACGGCAACCTTCAGGCTTGCTGAGGAGACACTGATCTCGAATCTGTTATGGAGGTAACGCTCTCACACCTACTGGGGAAATACAGCTTATTAGACACGGAACACCTGTCGAGTCGCCGAACTGCGGCATCCATCGTCCACCCATAGTGTCGGCTTTCCTCTTTTACAAACTTCCAGACGCTTCTGGACTTTTCTGCTCCATCATCTTGTATTCCCAATCTCGTCCGTACTCCACGGGGATCGAACTCCTGGTATTCATACAAACTTTCCAATCATCAGACTTTGAAGAGTCTTCTTGATTAACTTTCCAGAACCGTCGTCGTAATCCTTCACTGTCTTTCCACGGTTCATCTATCCCTTGCCCCTGGTTGGACTCTGAGGGGATCTTTGTCAACAGGGGTTCACATCACCACCGGTGAGTGAATGAAGATACCTAACAGTACCTTCCGAGCACGGTTCGACAGGAGAGAGATAAAGTTATGCTCGAGATACGAACAAATGTCTTACCTGTTGGTAATCATACCACCCTCGGGAGAGCACTGCGGATCTCCTAAGTATCCTTCCATCATTGTGAATGTTCACTTTGTTTAAGAACAATTTTTTTTGAAAAATTTGTTTATTTTGAAAAACAATGATACTTTATCAATTAAAACATGCAAAACGTTTGTTGAGTTGAAACAAATAAGAGTGCAAATAATTGGATGAAAAGCTCAAATTGATGTGATGGAATGGTAGTCTGCAAAGGGCGAGACTCCATAGATCTGTACAAGTTTGAAATCGGTGATATATATTGGAGAGGGCTACATTGAACATAATGACCTTTCCTCTACCATTCTGAATTTTCGATGTATTCGGAGCTTCAGTCGACGACGAATCGAGAATCCCTGACAGATGACGGATATAGAGCACAGTCTTGTCAAGATGCAGTTACTTGCCAAATCCCTAATTTTTGCCTAGATTGCCCCAGTGTGAGGTGATCAATCTAGCGGGATGCAAATTCTCTTTTTTTTTTTTTTTTTTTTTCAATGTCTCTAACTTTTGCCTGGATCGCCCTTTCGGGTTTTCAATCCACCGAGACGCTCCTTTTTGCCTAAGTCGCCCTTTGGGGTGTTCAACTTAGCGAGCTGTTTGCTTTTTTCTTTTTGTTCAGGCGAAGTATTTCTTGACTGCACCAGGATTCACAGGACGAGTGAACTTCTTCATCAATTGTAGTAAGTGTCAGAACACTGCCTGAAGGGGCTCTTTTGACAACATATGGACATTCATAGCTTGGGAGTTCACTTGCCCCTGGAATCGGACACAAAAGACAAGACTTTCTTGAGCACAAGGTCACCTTCTTAGAACACACGAGGGTTGACCTTCTTATCAAATGCTTTTTCACTCTCTGCTGATATGACTGACCATAACACATGGCAGTTGATCTCTTCTTTTCGATCGAATTCAGCATCAGTCAACTTGGGACTTTGAGGGTGCTATTTCTCTTTTGTTTTTTCTTTCTTTTTCTTTCTTTTGATTTCTTTTGATTTTGATTGATTTCTTTTTTTTTTGATTTTGCACCCTCCTATTTCTCTTTTTTCTCCCTTTTTTTTGATAATGCCCCAGTTGGCTGTTCTGCTGATTCTCGAGATGCAGCTGAGTGATCTTCTTTTCTTGCTCAAAAAGTCGGGAAATCTCGTCGGGAATCCCTTCAACATCATCTTCGTCCACTTCGAATACAGGGAATTCAAAATTGGGAGATGACGTCCGATCATTATGTTCAATGGGTTTGAGAAACAACCTGCATAAAGATTTTGATATGAAAAGCTCTTTGAAAATCAACAAGACAATCGTTATGCGGATGAAAAGATTGCTTTTATTCTTGTTTTTAAGGTTTTTTGTGATCACCAATTTCATGCAAAAAGCGAAAAGGGAAAACAAATGGAAAAACAAATGTTTTAACATGAATTATTTGAATGAAAATATCATTGCACAAAATGCTGCCAACAATGTCATCACTTCTCCTTTTGGCATGGGAGAAGGGTTTTTTAAACAAAGTGATTATTACTCTGACTTATGAACAACTGTAGGAAAGCCCACAGTGACCCAATTGTGATAGATCCCTCCAGGGATGACAAATGTCAGAATCCTTTGCACCAGCAGCTTCTGTTTTTGAACAACCCTCTTTGTTGAAGATCTCAGAAGACAAGTCAACGCCAGCCCGGGACTTGTTATCTTCAAGCTTGATTAACATGGGGACCCAAGTCCTCAAAGCTCAGAATTCCTGATCTGACAAGGTCCTGCACCTTATTCTTAAACTGAAAGCAGCTTTCCACATCGTGACCAGGAGCACCCGAATGATACACACAATGCTGTTCAGGCCTATACCACCACCGAGGGTTGACGGGTATGGGCGGCGGGTCTCTGGGAGTAATCAAGTTCCGCTTTAACAGAGAGGGATACAGTTCGGCGTAGGACATGGGGATTGGATCAAAAATGATCTTCTTCCTCTCATTACTTGTATTGGCTTGATGGGAAGCCTGCCGCTGAGGACGATGTTGTTGATGTTGATACTGCTGAGTTGGTCTTCTCTGTCGCTGTGGAGTTTGAGTTGCTGGGATAGTTACAGCAGCAGCCTGACGATACTGTCCTCTGTTTGCGCTCCTCCGACGGTGCACAGCATTTGTTTCAATCTCTCCCCTTTTGGGTGCCCCAGAGTATGTCTTCTTAGAAACGGAAGAACTTGAAGAGCCAGGATGGCGAATCGGAGCCCGGGTTGCTCTGACATTAACAGTCTCTGCAGCAAGAGGTTGTTCACTGATTCTGATCCCCCTCAATTCATCACCCACGGCATAATCATCGATGAGAATAGTGACAGCATCATTCTCATGAACGGGTACATCCACTGGTGGAGCACGTTGGACTGGTGGAATCACGGCTTCCAGTCTCTGGGCTAAGGCACGCAACTCCTCTTGCCCCTGAACAACTCCTTGCATTATTGTCATGAACTGGGCCATGTTTGCCCTCATCTCGGCCAATTCTGCTTGAACCTGATCCATACTCCTCTGTTGATTCAATTTGGTTGAGTAGCGGTGCGGACGATGGTCAGCAATCCTGTCTCGGTCAGGCACCAAGTGAAAAGTCTCTCCAAACATGTCTGCAGTGCAAGGATGATATGTGTATGATATGCATGATATGCATGATATGGGTACTATTTTGTCATGAATGATCCTGGTAAAGGATATGAGTATGCGAGTTAACTTTTTCGGTTTTTTCATGCATTATTATTTTTTTGAAAATAAACATGCTATGATGCAAATGATGGAGCCAAGACTGGCAGTCTGTGCATCTCAGAACACCGGATCGGAGCTTCGGCTTGAACTCGGAGTCGCAATTCATCTGAAACCCAAGGTCAATCTGATCAACTGGCATCTGAACCCATTCTGAGGAGCCAAAACATTATCTGAGCGAGTACCCTCAAATTCAGCCCAGGGATCCGAAATAAACGGAACCCTCCGATCAATACCAGGGTCGAACCTCCGGCGCCTAGAAACAAATGTCCAGAATTCATAGTCACCAACAGTACCGGGAGTCACCAACTGTACTTGTAAAAATGATCAAACCCTCCCCACTCACGGGTGTCATCTAGGCCAGGGTAAAGCTGAGAGAAACGCAGCATAAATAACCTTTCGCAGAAATACTATCATATACACACCCGAAGTATGTAACGACAGTATCCCACCAGGGTCTGAACTGCTCGTGATATCAATGTTCCGCTAAGTGGCGCCATACCACCCGCTTCCCATGAATCACTCTATTCCTAAGTTCCCTAGATTTCACTCATAGCCTGGGTATTGGGCCTTTTACCTCGAGTAATCCCCACCCCAAACAGAGAAACACAGCACAGCCAGGTGAACAGATGAATATGAATGCAAACATTAATGCAAACAATAAATGCAAACAGTAAATGAAATGAACAAATAATGAATGCAATAAATAAACACAGCACAAAGCAACCAAAACCCTAACCTAGAGAGCGCTAGGAGAGACTCGCTCAGGGAAGATGGACCAGCATAGGTCAACTTCTCTTAATTCCCCAGCAGAGTCGCCAGCTGTCGCATCACGCGAAAAACCGGCGGGGAAACAAGAACAACAGAGCCGCCACCGTGCGTTATTTATCCCAAAAGAGGGAAAGGAAACGCTCAGAGTAAACCTGGAAAAGACATGGTCTCGCGACCAAAGAGAATGGGATCGGGAGTCGGTTATGCGAAGGGAAGGTATTAGCACCCCTACGCATCCGTCGTACTCGACGGGATCCACGCACAATAGGAAGGAAAATGGTTGCTAAACACTGCTCACACACACACACACTGGCTGAAAGAGACACAAGAAAACAAAAGAGACTGACTCGGCAGGATATCGCATCCTGGGCCTACTTAGTCTATCAGGCATAGACATCAGAGTCGAAGTAGTTCGGACTGGGAAACGACACATGCTCGCTAAGGTATCGCACCTTATGCATACGTATCTTCTCGGACGAGAGAAGAATCAGAGCATTCGTAGCTCGGCTGACACACACACAAACAAAACACAGGCAAAGGCAAACGTGGAGCCTGAATGCCAATAGCTGGGCTTACATCAGCATCCGAACCAAAAACACGCACACTGGAACCTAACTGCCACTCGATGGACTTACATCAGCTTCCAAGCACACAATAACGCAACAAGTTAATAGGGAGTCGGGGACTCGAGCCTATAACTGTCAAGCACACACTCAAACAGACAGACAACAAATTGCTAAGGAGTCAGGCACTCGAGCCTAGCAACTGTCAAACAACACACACAAAAAAAGAAAAAGGGCGCCCGGAGAGATCAGCTCAATCTCCTGCCTACATACTTCATCTGGTATGAAGATCAGGGCGATGTAGTTCCCCTACGGAGGGATAAAGGGCTAGCCTAACCAGATAACAGAGGGAGACACAACTAGGGAGACTACGACTCGAGCCTAGATGTTATCATGCAAATTCGTCCCTAAGTTAAGGTTTCTAGCTAACTGGCACAGGGAGCCAGCCTATCCTAAGCATGGCTTGCACAGGAAGCAAGCCACACACACACTTAACTTGCACAGGAAGCAAGCCAAGCAAAACCTACTTGCACAGGAAGCAAGTCTAAACTAATCCTAACTTGCACAGGAAGCAAGTCAAACAATCCTAACTTGCACAGGAAGCAAGTCAAACAATCCTAACTTGCACAGGAAGCAAGTCAAACAATCCTACAAGCACAGATAGCACACACTATATACAAGCAAGTGGCTCAAACAAGGCTAGGTTTTAGTCGAGGGGTCATATCAACCTCAACAAACAAACCTCTGGAACTGGGTGAATGTTGCTCTTAACCTTGCCATTGCGGGGCTAAGGTGAAGCAGATGAAAGGAGATGAGGGGTGTGCCTCATTGCTTCTATCCCTGGCCTGGGAGAGCTTAAGACAAGAATGTGTGGGTTCAGAAAGTGGGAACCCTTCTACACATTTAAAACTGACTCAACTGTGCAATTGCACAAGATCTTGGGTTTGTATCTGCAATGCATCAACACAGTGGTGTGAGCAAAGCAGATGACACACTGAATAGTGGGGGATAGATTGCATATCCCTACCTTCCACCAATTGCCTCTTCACTTAGGAGGACTTTGACTCTATGCAAGGACAAAAGTAAACAGTCACAAACATTGCCTCTTAAGGAGGACTTCAGACAGTTGCCTGGCCAAGTAACAGGCCAGGTCTTCCAGACTACATGAAGACTAGAAGCATACCTCAATGCAAATTGCTTATACAAGCAAAGCAAAGCAAAAAGTTCACAAGGAACTAAGCAACTAAAGCACCTGAAACAGTCAAGCAGATGTTAGTATGCAACTTCAAACAAAACAAACAGAAACAGACACCAACAGTCAATTAGAGGCACATGGATGTGCAAGGCACAAAGCTTAGGGTACGTGAGCCAAGCCACCTACAAAACAAACAAGTTAGACAATGATTTTTAAGCAAGCTCGATCAAAAGAATTGGTCTCAATGGCCATTTGATGGTCAACCTGAAAACACAAGCTCAAAGGTGAGTAACAGGACCACTAGGGCAAGCCTAGGGTCAAAAATGAATGATAAAGTCAAAACAGCAAGGGTTAAGTATCCAAAATCATGTTCACACAATCAAGAAACAAAACCAATTGGGTCCACATTCATATCAATCACTATCATCATTTCATGAACAGTTTAGGTCAAAACATGGCATTTAGAAGCTCATAGAAGTCAACAGCAAGACTTGAATAAAAAGCAATCCTAGACATTTCCAAAAATCACCAAATAAATCATGATCAATCACAACCCATAGCACGGTATGCATGTCAAATTTCATCTCATTTGGACAAGTGGAAGGCAGTCAATGAAAATCAGAAAGTCAAAGCAATTTTGAACATGCTCAAAGAGGTCAACCAAATATGCATCAACTTAGAAAAATCATAAATCAGAGATGGCGTATGATAAATGAATGGGACCAAAACCATGGCAAAGATGAGGATGTCTAGTTATCTCATGTAAAATTTCATGTCCATCTAATAAAGTATGAGAATTTCACAAATGAAATGGGAACAAGTGTCACAAAAAGTCAACATTTGACTAGGCAGGGGAGAAAATCTCAAACAATTAGGAAATGCCACAAATAATTCCAAGAAAATTCACATGTAAACTAGACATACAAGAGTAGGTTCATGCAAAAAATCAGATCAATTGGAGGTCAAGAAGCATGGCTATGAAAATCATGAAGTTGGACATCAATGGTGTGACACAAATTGTCACACCCTAATTCAAAAAATCATAATTCACAAACCACAAATGATAAATTCACAAACTCTACACCAAAATCACCATGAGTGTGTCCAGTTTAAGCACAAAAAATTTGGGAGCCATTGGATACATCCTCATCATTTCACAATTGATTTGGCAAAGTGTATAATATTTGCATACATGTCACAAACCCTAGTGCCAAACAAAAACCAATGATCACAAAATTCTGGAAAAATCATGATAAAAAAGTAGAGGTCATGAGGAAGACAATGCAAAAAACCCCATTCAAATTGGATTAAAATTGGACAAGTTATGATTTTTGGAAGATTGGATATCAAAGTGAAATAAAATGTGAAATTAAAATGGAATAAATGAAGCAAGAATGGCAAAATTGTAATTCCATGATTCACTTAATCGAACACGGTCGTTTTGGCCAGGAAATTGAAATGATTTCATTGGCCAGTACAAACCAAGGCCAGGCACACGTTCAAATAAAACAGAAAAATTCTGGGATTTACACTTGAAGGCTAGGGTTTCACATACAGTGTTCATTCATCATCTTCAATCAAGAATTTTTCGAAATGCCCAGAAATCAAAAATGAGGACATCAACATGATCAGCAAGCAATGTCCATACATAATCCAACAATGGTTTTCACTAAAACACCATACAAGTCAAGAATCGAGCAAAATAAATAAGCATCATCAAACTTCCAAACAGCATAACTCCACACATGCTTAACCATTTTCAAAAATAAAGACATCACTAAACTCAGCATTGAAAGATCTTTTGAAAGCATGTAACAATTTGAAGAATAATGGAACTTGAAAATTTACCAAATTGGAAGAGCAGTCGTGTTGCTGATGTTGTTTGGTTGTGTTGAAGTGAAACAGTTGCCTTTTAAGCTCCCTAAGGTTGAAGGATGAAGTTAGCTTGGCTTGAAATGGCTTGGAAGGGCTTCAAACTTGGATTGCCATGGATGAATGTTCTGCAAAATCAGTGTTGCAAGATGCTGATGCAGATGGTTTAGGGTGATGGAAGTATGCTCATGATGTTGTCTTGATGATGAATTAACAAAAAGCAAGGTTAGATTATTTGGAGTTTTTGGACAGAAAGTTGGGAAAATGCAAAGATGTGTTTTTTTGAGAGAATGAGAGAGCCAATCTTTCTTGCTGTCCAATCTGGTTTATGTGTCTGCTATCAGTCTCAACATGATGCTTGGACAGTGTTTTAAGACAAGGCCAGGTTTAGTCTCCTTGGAGTTTTTTGGAACAGGTTTTGAAAAGTGCAAGAATGAGATTTTTTAGAGAGTGAGAGAACCAATGCTTCTTCTGCTGTCTTGTGGCTGCAATTTGTTCATTTTTAGACAGGAAATGACATTAAGGTCTGCTGTTGAGAAGTTGCTTTTGTGGTAAGGCAATGTCTTGCAACTTTGGAATTTTGGACAGCTTTTTCTTGATAGGCAAAAGCAAGGTGAATTTCTGTATGCAAATGTGTCTTAAGGATGCTAGTTAGGAGTTTTCATTTTTGACAGAAAAATGAGGGTGTACCTGCTGTTGGATGTTGCTTAGTGGTTCTGCAATTAGTGTACTCAAATGATGAAAGGATGGTGAAAATGCAATGGCTAGGCTCAGGTTCTTGGAAGCTCTTGACTGGTTTTGGAGAAGTGCATCAAAAATGAAACTTTAGAGAATGTGAAGTTGGTTGGTCTGCTGGGTTATGTTGGCTTGTGACATGACAGCAAAATGATCAAAACCTGCTCTTTGATGTTACTTTGTGGTAGGGCAGTGTTTTTCTTTGGTGTTTTCACAAGTTTTTTTAGACAATGCAAGTGAGATGATGCTTTAGAAAAAAAAATGAAGTTGGTTGGCTCTTTGGTGTTTTGGACAGAGTTTTTGGAACAAGTGCCAAGGATGAGTTTTTAGAAGATGGATGTGAAGTTCTGTTCCATGGATGCAGTTGATGCTGCTGCTGGTTTCATTCTTGACAGAAAAATGATATTGAGGTTTTGCTATGTTGTTTTTGAACTGCCTTTGCCACTTGGAGAAAAGAATGCCTGCTGTTGAGTGTTGCTTTTTGGTTTGGAGTTTGACAGGTTTTTAGAAAAATGGCCAAAGTGATTTTCAATGAATGAAGTTCTATTGGTTTGTGCTGCCATTAGTGTTACTCATGACAGAAAAATGATGATAAAAGTCTGCTGGACAGTACAAGGCATGGCTCTTTTCTTTGGAGTCTTGACAGCTTTTCTTCTCAAATGCCAAAGCAAGGTGAATGAAGTTTTTTAGGAACAGTCATTTTCTGTGCAATGTGGGCTGCTATTAGGGTCTGGCCATGACAGAAAATGATGGAAAATTCTGCTGTCTTGTGGCTCTAGGCATGGTTGTGGGATGTGGTGGTTTTGTTTGTCCTTTCTTCCTCATTTCAAGCCAGCTAGTATGGCCTTTTTTCTGTTGGTTATGGCTGCTAAATGAGGTTTTAATGACAGCCAATGATCTCTTAATTTTCCATCTTAAGAGTACAAAGCAAGGTATGGTCCATGGACATGGTGAAAGTGTACTCTTGGCCACATTCCAAGCAAGCTATCATGGATACATGTGTACTGCATAATTTGACTTGGCAAACACATTTTAAATGATATTTCTGAGCTACTGCAATTGGCCCCAAGTGTAAAAAATGCATAATTCAAAAAGTCAACCATTGGTCAAACTTGCATTTAAATGAGATAAGTCAAAAAATGCCATTTTGATTGGTGAAGTTTTGGCTCATGAAATTTATATTTTTGGAAAGAGGGGATCAAATGTGACTTGTAGGAAAAAACCCCACCAAAATTGGCCAAATGGTTTGAGAGATATGGCCTTTTGAAGTTCAAGAATTTCTGAAATCGATTCGATCATAACTTGCCAACCACACATGGGAATTGAGAGTTCTTGGACTTTTTGGAAATGGGAGAACAAGATCTTCAACTTTCATGTTGGGCAAAAATTCATTTGAAGCTTGTATCATGATGTAAGTTTGAGGATCAAGACTTTCCATTTTTGGTAAGTTTCAGTTACAGGTCCAGTTTCCATTTTTTGGGAATTTCTGATTTGGCTTCAAATTCTTCCATGATGGTGTTTGACATGATATATTAGGCCTATTTGGACATGAATAAGCTCTCTCAAACCAAATCCATTCATCAAATCACTGATTAAATGGACAGTTGACCAACAGTTGACTTTTAGGGTTTCTGACTGTCTGCTCATTGACTGATGACTTCCAAACCCTAATTCCTTGAGAACTTGACTTCAAATGATGTCCCAAGACATATGAACTCTTGATTATTGATCATGGTGCCCAAATTCCACAAGAATGGCCACCATCCACTGCTTTGACTGACTATTGACTGTCTGTGTATGAACTGATGATCTCCAAACCTTCAACCCTTGACTTGAACCCTTCAAATAGACCTCCAAGTCATGTGAACTTTTTGGACAAACCCTAGGGCCTTGGCTCCTTGAGAATTGTGCTTGCTTGCTTGACTGACTGATCTCCTGACCAGTTTGACCTAATTTCTTGACTGGTCTGCACTTGAGGCAAAAGAGGCAATGCAATGCTATGCAATGGACCATGATATGCTATGACCTATTATGAAAATGTATGTACAATGATAGGTGCAAATTTGAGGTGCTACACACACGAATCGCTCAATTCTTTCGAGGAATAACAACGCGAACGCCTTCTACTCCCTTTTTCGTTAAATTTATTATTGAATGTTTGTTTATGGAAATCAAATATGCACGGTAGTGAGGCGTGCGCCTCCCACCTGCTTATTCAAAGAATAATGCTACGAGCGCCACTCACTCCTTTATCCAATTTTATTTAAAGTATTTTAATCGGAAGTCGATAGTTTGAGTATCATTCAATTATTCGAGAGATTGTGAGGCTAGCCAAAATATGGTGATACTGATCTACTGTTACATCATGCTCTACATATACTTGCTCCAATACTTTTTGCAATGCTTCTCTGTGCGCATCAGAAATCATGAGCAGAGACAACACTGAAATTTTGGAAGGAGTTTGGAGCAGCTGCTCCACCATATTGAATTCACTCTTCTTTATCAATCTTAGCACCTCATCATCATCACTGGGCTTCGAATTGCTGGATTCACCAGACTGCCACTTTGGAGCACTAACAGGATTTGTTGCAGGCATCTCAACCTTCTTGTCGCATCTCCAAAAATATGATTCCTCGTGATGGTCGCGGAAATAATTAGTTCGAACAGAGTCGCCACTGAACTTTATTTATCCCAATGAAGGAATAGGAAAATATCGATAAAATCTTTAAGAAAATAGAATAATGGTCGTTGCAACCATATTCGGATTCGGGGGTCGATTACGCAAGGGGAAGGTATTAGCACTCCCTCACGTCCGTTGTACTCAACGGGAACCTTTTAGTCTTCTTTGCGATTTGAATGTTAGTTGAATGTTATTTGTTTTCTTCAAGTGATAAGGATCGATAACAGAGATGGATGGAGACCTCAGAAAGGGGAAAAGGGAGGTTTTTTATTAGTGTGCTTGCCAAGATCTCGCAATCTCGTGCCTACGTATCCTTATGGTGCAATAAGGAAATCAGAGCATTCGTAGTTAGGGGACTATGATTTTTGGTGTCTTTTATGAACGACTGTTTAGATCGTGTTCTAAAGGCTAAACGCTGGCTTGTCCACTCCCGACGGTGGCTTAAGCACTTGGTTTGTTATGCGTGTTAGAAAGGACTAAACAGTATTCTTTTTGAAAAGAGTTTTGGTCACACGGGGATGACAAGTTGAATTAATATGTTGGATGTTTCGTTTGATTGGTTTTGATCACACGGGACGAGGGCAGATAGATTTGATGTGTTTAAGATATTTTGAAGAAGAACGATAAAAGATTGATCAATGTGGTGCACACCGATCGCTCAATTATTTCAAGGAATAACAACGAGAATGCCTTCTACTCCCTTTTTCGTTTAATTTATTATTGAATGTTTGTTTATGAAAATCGAATATGCGCGGTGTAACACCCTTCTAAAATACCCCAATTATTTAATTAAAATAACAACAACAAGTATCAGAGTAAATATGCACCAAGGGTGTCACACAACAATTAACAACATGATAACCGTCATGCTCATTATTTAATCAAAATAACATTTTTGCACAATTCGCAGCGGATATAAATCAACTCAACCATTCCAAAAACATATAATGTAATACATGAAAAATGGTTCAACAACCGACAACAAAACAATTAAAACATCCCGTCCCGATGTTACATCTATCAGAGCACGACCCTCTAAGTAGACTACTCTAGACTCCAAGCATTAGCTTCTACTCAACTCATTGCTCGTTACCTGAAAAATAGTTGTAAGGGTGAGTTCCTCAATCGATATAACAAACATTATAAATTAGCATGTTATGTTAAGTAATTTAACTCATTAATCACCCAATATCAACACAACGCGTATACATACTCAAGATCAATATCACTGATACACATACAACAAACCAACATAATGCAACTCTAATGAGACTCGACTCGTCATGCATGTGGTACCATTCGGAGTGAAACTCCCAACTTAAATCATTGTCATTTTAGTGGGCATCAAGGCATAAGCCTTCAACTTTCAACTTAAAATTTTGCCAATCCAGGCCAACGTGGTGTGAGCAAAGCTCCATAAATTTTGCCAATCCAGGCCAACGTGGTGTGAGCAACGCTCCGACTTAATGCATATGAATGTATATGGCATGTATGACTTGCAATTTCAACAACATAATAATAACAGCAACACAACGGCTTTTTCAACAAAAACAACTTATAATCAACTTTGGCTCATCAGCCTACAACTCAATATTTTCAACAATTTTAACACAACTTATCAACATATTTGCATCAACTCTTCATCACATAACCCAACAAAATTACTCATCATAATTAACTACAATAGGCCACTCACCAATTGTGTTCACAACATAAAAATTTACAATTTTTCCACACTGCTACAGTGTTAACCGGTTAACGCCCTGGGTTAACCGGTTAACGCAGGCAAAAATACATTTTCTGGCAAAACGCAACAGTGTTAACCGGTTAACGCCCTGGGTTAACCGGTTAACGCAGGCAAAACAGCACATTATCACAAAATATAACAGTGTTAACCGGTTAACGCCCTGGGTTAACCGGTTAACGCAGACAAAACAGCAGTTCCTGCGCTAACACAAGGCAGAATGCAGAGTTTCCGCAGTTTCCGCCGTTGGAGGACTTCCGGACCTCCGATTCAATTTCCGTAAAAAGCTACACGTTCAGGGAAACACGACTCACACAACTACGGACTCAATTACAGCTTAAACCCAGTTTATTCATCGCAATTTTTCAGCATTCAACAATCCCAATTAGGGTCAATTCAACGGTTTCTCACTACCCATAACATGTTAATCTATAATACCCATTAAACGACGATAAACCCCCCTTACCTGAGATAATCCGGCAATTCTCTAAGCTTCAAGCTTTTCCGTTCTTCAACCTTTGCTCTTTCTCCACTTTTCACCTTTCAGCCGCTTTCTCTGTTTCACGTGAAAAACTCTTTACCAACCACGAAACCTTTTTCTCTTATTCCAACTTATATATTTTCCACTAATTATTATTCCAAATAATAATAATAATAATAATAATAATAATAATAATAATAATCCAATAATTCAATTTATTTAATTAAATTATTAAATATATTATTAACTTAATTAAATAATCCTCTTATTTAATTAGGGGTGTTACACGCGGTAGTGAGGCGTGCGCCTCCCACCTACTTATTCAAAGAATAATGCGGCGAGCGCCACTCATTCCTTTATCCAAGTTTATTTAAAGTATTTTAATCGGAAGTCGATAGTTTGAGTATCATTCAATTATTCGAGAGATTGTGAGGCTAGCCACAATATGGTCAAACTAATCTACTGTTACATCATGCTCTACATAAGCTTGCTCCAATACTTTTTACAATGCTTCTCTATGCGCATCAGAATTCATGAGCAGAGACAACACTGAAATTTTGGAAGGAGTTTGGAGCAGCTGCTCCACCACACTGAATTCACTCTTCTTTATCAATCTTAGTACCTAATCATCATCACTAGGCTTCAAATTGCTGGATTCACCAGACTGACACTTTGGAGCACTAACCGGATTTTGCTGCAGGCACCTCAACCTTCTTGTCGCATCTCGAAAAATATGATTCCTCACGATGGTCACGGAAAAAATTAGTTAGAAAAGATTCTCCACCGAACTTTATTTATCCCAATGAAGGAATAGGAAAATATCGATAAAACCTTTAAGAAAATAGAATAATGGTCCTCGCAACTATATTCGGATTCGGGAGTCGATTATGCAACGGAAAGGTATTAGCACTCCCTCACGTCCGTTGTACTCAACGGGAACCTTTTAGTCTTATTTGCGATTTGAATGTTATTTGAATGTTATTTGTTTTCTTCAAGTGATAAGGATCGATAATAGAGATGGATGGAGACCTCAGAAAGGGGAAAAAGGAGGTTTTTTATTAGTGTGCTCGCCAAGATCTCGCAATCTCGTGCCTACGTATCCTTATGGTGCTATAAGGAAATCAGAGCATTCGTAGTTCGGGGACTATAATTTTTGGTCTATTTTATGAACGACTGTTTAGATCGCGTTCTAAAGGCTAAACGCTGGCTTGTCTACTCCCAGCGGAGGCTTAAGCACTTGGTTTGTTGTGCGCGTTAGAAAGGATTAAACAATATTCTTTTTTAAAAGATTTTTGGTCACACGGGGGTGACAAGTTGAATTAATATGTTGGATGTTTCGATTGATTGGCTTTGATTGCACGGGGTGAGGGCAGATAGATTTGATGTGTTTAAGATATTTTGAAGAAGAACGACAAAAGATTTAGCAATGTGGTGCACACAAATCGCTCAATTCTTTCGAGGAATAACAAGGCGAACGCCTTCTACTCCCTATTCGTTTAATTTATTATTGAAAGTTTGTTTGTGGAAATCGAATATGCGCGGCAGTGAGGCGTGCGTCTCACACCTGCTTAATCAAAGAATAATGCGGCGAGCGCCACTCATTCATTTATCCAAGTTTATTTAAAATATTTTAATCGGAAGTCGATAGTTTGAGTAATATGGCTAGCGCCAATCATTCAATTATTCGAGAGATTGTGAGGCGAACGCCTCCCATTCTTTTCATCCGAAGTTTAATTTACAAAAGAATGTTCTTAAAAGATGTATTAATTTGGGAAAATAATTTGAATTTGTATGTTTAAGGTTTTAATCAGAAGTCGGCAATTTGAGCAATATGGCGAGTCCCAATTGTTCAATTATTCGAGAGGTGGTGAGGCGAACGCCTCATATTCTTCTTCATCCGAAGTTTAATTTGTAAAAAATATTTATATTGGTTTGAACTAGTAATTTGAATTTATACGTTTAAAGTTTTAATTGGGTGACAAGAATTCGAGTAATATGGTGTGCGCCAATCATTCGAGTACTTGAGAAATAGTGAAGCAAACGCTTCCTATATTCCTTTTCATCCCAAGTTTAAGTTATAAGAGAATATTCTTTAGAAATTAAGTTATTTAGAAAAAGGACTTGAATTTGCACGGCAAATCCGATTTGAATCGGGTTTAAAAATGAATCACTTGGCATTGAACCAAGGTTTTGTTTATGAGTAAGATTGGAAGAATTTAGTTTAAAAATGATTATGAAATTGTCATAGTGATCAATATTTAATTAATTAAAAATTATTAATTAAAAATTTAAACGAACCCCTTAATTATCAAAACTATTTGATTAGAACAAATACTTAATGTAATTAAAATTAATCATCAGAATTAACTAATTTAAATAAAAAGTTAATTGACAATTTAGTTTAATGAAAAAAAGATTGCAATGAATAAATCACAATGTGCTCCAAACCGGTTTGTTCATAGCGACAACGAAATCGAAGTGTCGTATGTAAAGATCAAAACACAGTGAAATATTATATTGATGTATTGTGATTTTCGTGGCATATCAACATAAAATTGCCGAATTCACTTATTAAAATTCTGATTTAATGCTATGGAATTAGACAGTAGCAACGCAAATATTATTTACAAAATTGCAAAATACATGGAAACAGATTTGTGACGATTTCGTGATCCAGCATATATGTTCGTACAAATTAGACAGAAATTCAATACGGAGAAACGGTGGGTGCATATAGGAATGCGTTAAAGTCAATAATTCTACAAGTTTAATCAAAAAAAGATTACTACTAGCAAGATCAATATAATAATAACATATAAGAAAGAAATAGATCTATAAATGAAAGTACTGGTGTGGAAACAACAAGTCATCCTTTCCAGTCTACAATAGTAAATGCAACGCATGTAGATCCGAAAATAAATAATAATAACAAATAAAAATCAGACTTTGCTTTCAAAAGTGAAGAAATAGTTTAAAAAACAATATCTTCTCTCTTTTAGAACAACTGCATTCTAATGTCATTTATAATAATCACAAAATTATTTATCATATGGGAGGTACACTAACACAGTGGACTACATGATAAATGAATAAAATAGGCTTAACATTCAGAATGAAAACACATTACTTAATCTAATTTTACTTTTTATAATAATAACTTACAAATGACGATTTAAGAAAAAATAACAATGGGTCGGTGTCCTCTAATTACTTTGAACAAACCTGAAAGAAAAAATCAATCCAGGAAGACGTACAGTAAAGTTAATTAGAATGGAAATAACAAAATGACCATTACCACTTTAAATAGGATGTATGATGTAAACAGAAACGACTTCTTACTCCTTGCTCTACGGCTTCTGTTTGTTACTCAAACCATAGCCATAGCCAAGAATCTAACGAAATGCGCAGGTTGGTAGCTTGTGGTGTTTTGGTGGAGGGAGCGTGAATCAGCAAGGTGGAGACGAAATGAGATGATGGCGGAAAAGATTGTAGATCCGGTGGATAAGGAGGCGGTGCGGTAGATGGTTATTGTGTTGTTCTTAGGTGGTGGTTGTTGACAAGTTGGCGAACGGCGACGAAGAATGAGGTGAGTGGTTGTCGGTTTTATGTGTTTGGCGGTGGAAGGTGCGTTTCACGTGGTTTGGTGTTTAAACGCGGTCGGAGGAACAAAACTGTTTATTGAGTTGTTAGGGATTTTCCGTTGAAGGACGAGTAACTGGAGATGGAAACGGCGAGACGATTATGATGGCGGTATTTTGTGGGAGAGGGGTTGGTTTGTTGGTGGAGGTACGGTGGTGTTGTCGTCGAGTATGGAAGGAAGGAGGGTGAGATCGCGGTTAGGTGATTGTTGACGGCGGAGAAGGGTGAAGGTTATGTTCGCGGTTGGGTTTTTCGGCGAGCGGCGGAGGGAGTACGTGAAGTGGTGGTAGGGAGAAAGATGGAACGGAAGTGGATGTGGTTGGTAGGAAAATACGGAGGAGAGTTGCTTTTTCTTTTCCTTTTCTTTTTATTTTTGTCTTTTTAACGTTTTTACCTGAGAGAGTATGTGAGTGCCTTTTTGGAGAGTGAGTGTGTAAGACCCTAATTTTGACCCTAATATCCCTCATGGAATCATATAATTGCTCATTGCATTGCCTCAAGGATCATAGTATGTGTGGCTCCTTAACCCTTGGGTTGGGACTTGTGTGAGTTGGTTTGAGACCACCAAGCATGCTTGTATTGTATATTATTTATTTTCTTATTTTGTTTACTAACCAAAAGCACAAAAATATGTCACTAACCTCTTTTGTTTTGAAGCTCAAGTGATCATATGTGCCCTTGTTCCTAGGAGGCTCCTAAACTCAATGAAGTGGCTAGATGAAGATGAAAGCAAGCATGACAATTGTCCACAAAGCTCTTAATCATCATATATGTCTCATAATTATCTTAATTTTCCAATTTTATCAAGATAAACCAAAGGGCTTAAGGTTGTTTCCCAAGGAAACCCTAATTCAACTATGCATTGACTATGCCTTGCTCATGAAGCAACCTCAACCTATGATCAAATTCAATCAAGGGAAGTTATTTAATTCATCACTTTATGCATATATATAAGCCTATGTGAGTATCCTCAATCATTCATTCATCAAGATTTGAAGTTTGGCCTTGAGAAGTTGACCAGTCAAGTCATCTGACTAATCTGAGATCCACTGAGACCTAACTTTTGATGTTTTTTTCAAATGAAGATTACCCCCAGAGAAAAAATGTTCTTAAGAACCATATGAACAACTTTCATGTTCATCAAAAATTCATTTGAAACTTGTAAGGTCATCATTCATTTCAAAACATTATAAGTCATTTTGACTGAAACCCTAATTTTGGGTCAACTTCCCATGGACCTAACTTCTTCATTTTTATGATTTTGAGGTGAGACTAATTGCATTGGAAAGCTTAAGGTGTCTACTTCAAATTTTATATTGGATAAAATTTCATAATCCTAAAATAAATACATGTGATAATACAAAACATTATAGGTCACTTTGGACCAAAACCATTTAATTTGAAAAATGTCCAACTTCAAGTGCCCATAACTTTCTCATAAAAAATCCAAATGATGCAAATTTAAGTCCAAATTGATCATATTGAAAATATCTACAACTTTGATGTTGGAGGTTTTTCCATTTGAGGCTTGAATCATAAAAACGATTTTTTTTAAAATAACCAGGTTTTTCAAAAAAAATACGAAAATAACCATCTTTTCAAAAAAAATTTCAAAATAACCAACTTTGGGAGAGGATGCGCCGGGGGAGTTGGCGCACCCCCAAAAAAATTAGAGGAGGCGCCAGATGCATTGGGTTCCTAAAGGAGGAGCCAATGCATGTGGCGCCTACTTTGCCCTCCTAAAGGAGGAGCCAAGGGCAATGGCGCCTACATGGCCCTCCTAAAGGTGGAGCCAATGCATGTGGCGCCTACATGGCACCTGAGTGTGTGTTGCTTGTGAAAATAAAATTTAATTTTGCAACCAACAAGAATCAAACACACACCCTTCTAATCAAGATTCAAACATCTTACCACTGCACCACAGATCATTTATGTTAATTTTATTAAATATAAATTTTATTATATATTAAATATATGATGAAATAAATTAACATAAATGATCTGTGGTGCAGTGGTAACATGTTTGACTCTTGATCAGAAGGGTGTGTGTTTGATTCTTGTTGGTTGCAAAGTTAAATTTTATTTTCACAAGCAACACACACTCAGGTGCCATGTAGGCGCCATTGCCCTTGGCGCCTCCTTTAGGAGGGCCAACTAGGTGCCACATGCATTGGCTCCTCCTTTAGGAGCCCAATGCATCTGGCGCCTCCTCTAATTTTTTGGGGGGTGCGCCAACTCCCCCGGGGCATCCTCTCCCAAAGTTGGTTATTTTGGATTTTTTTTTGAAAAGATGGTTATTTTTCGTATTTTTTTGAAATATCTGGTTATTTAAAAAAAATCCATTAAAACAGAAGGGCTTGAAGTTGGTCACTTTTGGGAAAAAATTTCAAAGGAAACCTAGACATGTTTTGTACCTCAAACTTCAAGGCCAGTTTTCACAAATTTCCAAACTCCAAATGGATTTTTTCCCAACATAACTTTTGTTCCTTATTCAAAAAGCTTTCCAACCATTACTCACACCACCATGTTTGGATTTTCCATGTTGGACTTTCGAAGAGGTGAAAATTTGTGATCAATTATAAAATTCACATTAAATCTTCATGCACAAGCAAACAACATGCCTTTTTCACGTCCAATCCATCTCATAATGATCTCAGCTTGCAATTTCATCAGCTTTTGGGCCTCACATGCGCCTGTACAAGCCCATGCATGGAGGACCCAAAGCTTCATGAACACGAGTATTACACTTGCTTACTTCTTCTCCAGCTATAAATATATTGCCATGCTCATTCAAAAATGAACCTTATGGTGATCTGAAGCTCTGCTGAAATCAAAACCTAACCTCACTCAAAGAAATTCCAATTTTTGTTTCTCAAATTCAAGCTTGAATTTCAACACAATCAGTTGATCTTCAAGTCTTATTCCTTAGCCTTGCATTCA
Organism: Lathyrus oleraceus; assembly: GCF_024323335.1. Classification (NCBI taxonomy): domain Eukaryota; kingdom Viridiplantae; phylum Streptophyta; class Magnoliopsida; order Fabales; family Fabaceae; genus Lathyrus; species Lathyrus oleraceus. The sequence goes on from NC_066580.1 coordinate 14,607,081, forward strand.
TATCACATCTCAAGATCAAATTGGAAGCAAATGTTTGAAGGAATCGTGCTATTCAAAGCTGCTCTTCAAAGGTATAACACCAAACTGTTTTGATCTAAAGCTTGCTATACAATGTGAATTGCTTGTGTTTAAACCGTTTTCTGAAGTCCTCGAGCAAGAGGCAGGCTAATGATGGTCTTGATTTCATGGTTTGAAGCATTTCGGTTTGCATACCTGGATTTTCAAGCTCAAATTTCTCACTTGATAGAAACATTGAGCATAATCCAAGGTTACAATGTACATCACCCCAGCTTTATGTTGGTACCACGCTTTTTCATTTTGGTTGAGGTTCAAAAACCTGCGCGTGGTGGCCGGAATTTGTTTGTTAGCCGGAGAAGATGGTGGTTTTCACCACCATCCCCACGTGGATGCATCATGGCCTTCAGATCTAGCTCCAATGTTTTAATCATGGCCTTTGTTTCATTTGTCAAACCTTGTTTGACCATGTTAGACCTATGATTATTCAATTGGACTTGTTTAAGTTGATTTGAATTAAATTTGAGGTTTGACCATATTTTAACCATTTTAATTTTGCATTTATTTTAATTCCAAAAAAATACGAAAACAATATGTTTGACTTGTTGACTTCTAACCTTCATTTCTCTTCTGTTTTACATTGGTTGATGATGATTTCATTCACATTTGATCATTGTGTTTTGATTATTTCATTTGAATTCTCCTTTTATCCATTTCATTTCATCTTCATCTTATTTATTTTTCTTTTGGCCAATGAGTTAATGATTTGTGGTTAGTCTTAACATATGAGAGGCTTAACCTTCTCTGATCCAAATCAAACTCAACTTGATTAAAGATCAAGTGAGTTGCTTTGTGTCCAAGATAGGTTGCTTCTTGGTTAAGCAAAAAACCTAAAGTCCATACAAGGCTTTCCTTATTTTCTTTTGGCATGGCATGTTGTAGGAGCTTGGCTTACTAGTCATGATCTCTAACTTGTGTTTATTTGCCTACACTTTTATTGACCGACCTCAGATAGGTGTGACTACTACATTAGTCCACTTACGATTTCTCAACATAGTGTAAGACCCTAATTTTGACCCTAAGATCCCTCATGGCATCATATCATTGCACATTGCATTTGCCTCAAGGATCATAACATCTTTGCTCCTTAACCCTAGGGTGGGAACTTGTGTGAGTTGGTTTGAGACCACCAAGAATTATTGAATTGTATATTATTGATTTTCTTATTTTGTTTACTAACCAAAAGCAAAAAAAATATTTCACTAACATCTTTTGTTTTGTAGCTTGAGCAATCATAAGATCCAAGGCTCCTAGGAGGCCCCTAGGCATTGATATGGCCAGGTGAAGTTGAAAGAAAGCATGACAATGGTTCCTAAAGCTCTAATTCATCATATATTCCTCCCAAGTATCTCAATTTGTCAATTTTATCAAATAAAACCAAGGGGCTTGAGGATTGTTTCCCAAAGAAACCCTAATTCAACTGTGCATTGACTGTGCCTTGCTCATGAAGCAACCTCAACCCATGATCAAATACAATCAAGGGAAGTTCTTTCATTCATCATTTCATGCATATTTTAGCTTATTTGAGTGTCCTCAATCATCCATTCATCAAGATTTGAAGTTTGGACTTGAGAAGTTGATCAGTCAATTCATCAGACTATTTTGAAATCCACTGAGACCTAACTTTTGATGTGTTTGTCAAATGAAGATGACCCCAAGATAGAAAATGTTCTTAAGAACCATATGAACAACTTTCATGTTCATCAAAAATTTATTTGAAGCTTAGAAGGTCATCAACCATTTCAAAACATTATAGGTCATTTTGACTGAAACCCTAATTTTGGGTCAACTTCCCAAGGACCTAACTCATTAATTTTTCATGATTTTGAGGTGGGATCAAATGAATTGGAAAGTTTAAGATGTCTAATTCATTTGTTCTGTTGCACAAATTTTCATAATCCTAAAATAAACACATGTGATAATGCAAAACATCATAGGTCACTTTGGACCAAAGTCATTGAAATGTGAAAAAGTCCAACTTCAAGTGCCCATAACTTTCTCATCAAAAATCCAAATGATGCAAAATTTGAGTCCAAATTGATTTTCTGGAAAAGATCTACAACTTTGGTGTTGAAGGTTTTGTAATTTGAGGCTTTCATCATTGAAACAGAAGGGCTTGAAGTTGGTCCATTTTGGCAAAATTCACATATGGATGTTTTGTACATTGGACTTTATGATCAGTTTTCATTAATTTATGAAATCGAAATGGATTTGTGTTCAACATAACAATTGTTCCTCATGTCAAGACCTTTCCAACCATTACCTACAAGGCCATGTTTTATTTTGGTAAGAGGCATTTTCGAAGAAGGGAAAGTTTGGGTGCAATTATGGAAACATTGTTAAAACATCATGCACACTCCAATTTTCAATTACATGTACACGTCCATTTCAGCTCAATTACATTTCAGCATGCCAAATCATTTGCATTTGGGCCTCCCATGCGCCTATACAGGCCCATGCACGGAGGCCCTCACTTCATGCACACATGAAATTTGCCTTGCTTCCATCAACATTTGTTATAAATAGAGGTGCTTAGCTTCACCATTTATCAACCTTAAGGCGCCCTATATGCTGCAGAACTCAATCCAAACCTCACAGAAAAGGAATTTTGCTCTTTCACTTTAATTTTTCAGATCCAATTTTCAACTTCCTTGGTTGATTATTGGACTCTAATTCCTTAGCCTTGCCCTATGTCCATCTCAAGAACAAGTTGCTATCAAGAATTGGGAAGGATCGTGCTTTATAGATCTGCACTTCAAAGGTTGATGATCAAACTTTTTTCCTTCGAAACTCACTGATTATAGCTCATTTCTTGGGTACTTAATTGAATTGTGTACTTAATTGCATAAATCCATTAAGTTCAGATTGAACACCATGATTTTCTCTCTCTGATTTCTCTTTCTGTGAGAGTCTAGAGGAGAAACCAATGGTACAGGGGTGATGTACATCACCCTAGCTTTCCAATGATATGAGGATCGCTCGTTTTCATCAAGATTTTTTGACCTGCAACTTTCACCGGAAACGGCATGTTCGCCGGAGAAGACGGTGGTGTACACCACCGTCCCTTTGCCAGTTTAAATCTAGGCCGTTGATGATGATTTCCAGATTGAATCATGGCCATTGGATGTTATGACTATTTTTAATTCATTGTGCTTCTAAATTGACAAAAGCCTGTGATGCGCGCACATTCCCTTGCCCTCAAATCTTCCACGTCATTTAATGAAAGGAGATCCAACGCGCCAGGCTTTTTTGCATTTTCTGATTTATTCATTTTAATTTCTTTATTTCATTTTATTTCAAAAAATCATAACTCTTTCATTTTAATTCCAAAAAAATATGAGACCAATTGCATTATTTCCCTTTTTAATTCTAGTTTCTGAAAATGATTTTAAATTTTTTTTATTTTGTCATTTGATATTTTTTTTGAATTTTCTCTTTTTTGGTTATTTTTAATTCATTTTAAATAGTTTCCAATATTCAAAAAATGTAAAAATATTTTCTTAACCTCTTTGAATGATGATGAATCTATGAAAAATATTCTCATCAATTTATTAATTGATTTGAGATTTATTTGAGATTTTAGTTCAATTAGGTTATTTTTTATTCATTTTTAATTGTTTAAAAATAGTTTCTGGTTTCTAAAAATGCTGAAATTTTTTGTCAAACTTTATTTGACCTTGTTGAACTTAAGATGATCCATTTGGACTTTTCCAAGTTGATTTGAAATGGATTTGAAGTTTGACCTTTAATTGTTTATTTTAATTCAAGTATTATTTTAATTCTCAAAAATGCCAAAAATATTTTATTTGTTTCTTGACCTTTAAGTTTCATTTTGCTTCTGTTTACCATTGATTGACTTTGATTCTATTCATGTTTGATCAATGTGTGTTGGATATCTCATTTGAATTTCAATTCATGTACATTCTTATTCATCTCCTTCTTCATCTTTTTTCTTTTTGATTAATGAGTTAAAGATTGGTGGTTAGCCTTGACATATGGGAGGCTTAACCTTCCTTGATTCAGATCTAATTCATCTTGATCAAAGATCAAGTGAATGGCTTTGCATTAAGGATATGTTGCTTCTTGGTCAAGCAAAAAACCTAAATCAATACAAGATCATTCTTCTTTTCTTTTGGCATGGCAAGTTGTAGGAGCTTGGCTTACTAGTCAAGGTCTCTAACTTGTGTTTGTTGCCTATAGTTTTATTGACCGACCTCAGATAGGTGTGACAACTACATTAGTCCACTTACGATTGCTTAACATAGCGCTAAATTGCCTTATGGCACACTAACACTAACTATTGACCATTAACTTTTAATTCAAGTCATTTAATTCTTGCAATTTACTTTATGCAATTTAATATTCTTGTACATTATTTTATTTGCTTTTGCCCTTTGCTCACTTGAGCTCATGTTTATGTTAATGCAATTTTCCTTTTGCTCACTTGAGCACATTATTGTCTATATACTATTGTGCTTGTGTTTTATTTTGATTGTTGTGAACCAAATGCAAATGGACAAAAGGACATAGATTTTAGGACGTTCCCTAGGCTAATGGAGTCAAAGAGCAACTAGGCCTCATGCCTTTAGAATGCTTAATCTTGAAGAAAGCTTGGAAAGGACTTAATTCTAAACTCACTCTTGTCCATTCTTTATTTGCATTGTGGAACTTTTTGATTTGTGTGTTCTTGTATGCTAGGGATCCCAAACTTGCCAAGTAGAAGAACCATTGTCATGAGCATTCAAAGTGAGAGATACAAAAGCCATTGGAAGATTCCTAGGAGCTTGATTGATTGTGTGCTTGATTGCTTGAGTTATTTGCTTATTGCTCGCTAATTCCAAAGGAAAGGGAACAACTTGGATCATCACTATGATCTCAAGAAGGGAACTCCATTGTGGTTTTATTTCTCCTCCTTCATCTTTGCATGTTTAGAGCTCTAGCCATTCTTCTTCTTCCCTCCACTCTAACCCAAGCCAAATTTTGTGCAAACATTAACATTCTTTTCAAAATTAGAAACCTAAGCACTATGCTTTTGATTTTCCAAACTTCATTTCATAACACTTATTTTTGAATTGAATCCTAAGTCAACTTTGACCTTACTTTGTAAATACTTTTCATTGGTAAATACCACTCACTCAATTGTTTTTGTGGTTTCAATAGCCACTTCTTGCTAAAGCTTTTCATAAACATTAGCTATTAGGTTTGAGTTATCCTTGAGGTTGATATAATGCTCACCTATATCCTTGGTGATGGACTATAAGTCTTCCATGCTTATTATAGGGTTAACCCCTCACTAGCATGTTGAAGCTCTCCTCACATGGTGGATTTGTGGTTTTTGGTTGAGTTTTCTCCCTTTGATAACAAAAGATCTTAAGGCTTTTGACCAATCAATTCACCAACTTCTTTTGAGATTTTTACCCCGAACTACGAGGTTTTGATCCTAATCTTTTTAAGATGGTACGTAGGCAATGGGTTTATCCATTCTAACACAAAATTGTAAATAACTTGTACATTCTTCTCTCATCTCCCCAATCATGTTTGAATAAATAATTTTCACAAATACCAACCTACCTTACAACAATTGTGAAAAGGGCTCCCTTACAGTACTAAGGATGTTTTGGGTGCTTAAAACCTTCCCATTGCATAACCAACCCCCTTACCCAAATCTCTGACATTTTTATTAGTTTTTGATTTGATAAAAATTCTCGGTTTTTGTTTGCTTTCTAACCTTTCCTTTGGATAAATAGAAGTGCGGTGGCGACTCGAATTGTATGATTTACTTTTCATTTAATCAATAAATCTAAATGTAAAGAATGCCCCGCTACACATAGCACTAAATTGTCTTATGACACACTAACATTAACTACTAACTACTAACTTTAATTCAAACATTTAATTTCTTGTAATTTACTTTAATGCAATTTACTTTCTTGCTCATTATTTCATATTGCTTTTCCCTTTGCTCACTTGAGCATATATTTTCTATTTATGTCATTTTCCTTTTGCTCATTTGAACTCATTATTGTATATAAACATATTGTTGCTTTGTGATTGTTTTGTCTTTGTTTGTGTGAACCCAATGCAAAAAGGAGAAAGCACTTAGAATTAGGACCTTACATATGCTTAAAGGAGTTCAAGAGCAACTAGGCCTCATGCCTTTAGAATGCTAAATCTTAAGATTGACTTCAAAGGACCCCAAATCTAAACTCATTCTTTGTCCTTTGCTCTTATTGCATTGTGAACTTTTTGATGTTTTCTCTTGTGTGATAGGGATTCCATCTTGAGATAGTAAGAAGGACCATTGTCATGAGTAGCCAAGTTAAGAGAGACAAGCCAAATGGAGATCCTAGGAGCTTGAATATAATATTTGTTTGATTGCTTGAGTGATTGCTAAGTCCAAAGGAAAGCAGCATCTTGAATCATCTTTATGATCTCAAGAAAAGGAACTCCAAGGGTTTTATCTCTATTCTTATCTTTGCATGTTTAGGACTATCCCTTCTCTTCTTCTCTCCAGTCTAACCCAAGCCAAACTCATTTTGTGCAAACTTTGACTTTGTTTCAAACTAGAAACCTAGGCCTTATTTCATTAATACTCATTGTGAATAAACCTTAAGTCAACTTTGACCTCATTTTATGAATACTTCTAACTTGTAAATACAACTCACTTCAAGTGATTTTTGTGGTTTCAATTACCATCTTTGTTAAAAAAAAATCATAAACATTAGCCATAGGTTTGAGTTATCATAGTGGTTGATGTAAACCTAACCTTATCCTTAGTGATTGGACTATAAGTCTTCCATACTTATTTTAGGGTGGCTCCCTCACTAGTATGTTGAAGCCCTTCTCACATGGTGGATTTTTGGTTTAGGTTGAGTTTTCTACTTTTGATAACAAAAGACCTTAAGGCTTTTGATCAAATTAATTCACCAATCTTTGAGATTTTTACCCCGAACTACGAGGTTTTGATCCTATCTTTGTGATGGTGCGTAGGCAATGGGTTCATCCATTCAAACAACAAAATTGTAAATATGTATATTCTCTTCTCATCTCCCCATTCTTGTTTGCACAAATCTTTTCACAAATACCTACCTACAATACACAATTGCAAAAAGGGCTCCCTTAGAGTACTAAGGATGTTTTGGGTGCTTAAAACCTTCCCATTTCATAACCAACCCCCTTACCCAGAACTCTAACATTTTTATTAGTTTTTGATTTGATAAAACTTCTTACTTGGCTTTTGTTTGCTTTTTAGCCTTTCCTTTGGACAAATAAAAGTGGGATGGCGACTCGAATTGTATGATTTACTTTTGGTTTAGTCAATAAGCCCTAAAGTAACGAATACCCCGCTATAGAAAAGTGGCGACTCTGCGGGGGATTATCTCTCTAGTGGGGTTAGCCTACTTTTTGTTTGTTGTATTCTATGTTTATATTTATTTGACATATTTTTGTGCAAAAATTTGGGATGATTGTATTGATTGTAATGTATGAATTGCTTGATATGTCAATTGCTTGTGTGCTTGGTGGTCTCTTGTAAGATGAGTTCTATACCCGAACTCGAGTGCACTTATGATAGGAGAATGGCACAGTCTTGTTGGCTTATGTGGAGTTATCCCTTAGCAAGTTGACTTGCAAGCTCATTCACTTGGTGGAGGTCTTGTTGGGATCAATAATGTCACACGAGTAGTCTTGGTTAGGCATTACTCTTTCCAATAGGAACCTTAGAAGCCAAGGACGTTAGATTACCTAGCCCATCTTGGCCTATTTTAGGACGTAGTGCGAAGGTCGTTCAAGTGTAAGATTTGATATGATTGTTACGTGATACTACACTCATAAGAGTCTCTCTTGAGAATATTTTTGGAATACGAGTAGTCGTTTTATCCGATAATATCCAAGAGATGAGATGATGACTATGGGGACCTTTTTATAACATGATTGTTAGGTTTAACCATAGTACACTCCCATTGGGTGGTTCTTAACCGAGACTCCATGCTCGTAACTTGCAACAAACCCTTGATTCGCGGTTGATCCGCTCTCGTATATCCTTAATATCAATGGAACTTGGGTGTTGATAAGGTGTAAACCATAATCCACCAAAATGGATGATTGATATTGAGGATGACTTGAGCCAACCCGTGACCTTTGTATGGTGTGACTTGCTTGATACTTGAGTGTGATTGTTGCATCCATGAATTCATGCATTCATTTGCATCGATATCATCAACAATGAAAATTTCAAGGAACTTAAGAGGTCTATTTGCAAATTTTCAGACATGGATAAGCAAAGAAGGAATACGAAGAAGTACAGTTTCAGACAACCCGACTTGAAAGAGTTAAGGAGTTTGGCATCTTATGTATTAGATCCCTTGGAGTTCAAAGCTCGTCATGGGAAGCTTATGTCTATTCTTTCTACTCAGGTGGATGAAGGTCTGATGAGTGTGCTAGTGCAGTTCTATGATCCTCTGCACCGTTGCTTCACTTTTCCGGATTTCCAGCTTTTTCCTACACTTGAGGAGTATGCCTATCTTGTGGGTGTACCTGTCTTGGATTAGTTTTCGTTCAGTGGTTTGGAGAGGGTCCCTTCTTCCCAAGAGATTGTTGACCTGCTTCATGTAGATGTATCTGAGATTGTTGCTCATATGACTGCCAAAGGTGGAATTCAAGGTCTCCCGTCTGATTTTCTCATTGCCCAAGCTACTTTGTTTGGGAAGGCCATGAGTGAGGATGATTTTGAAGCCATATTTGTACTTCTCATCTATGGGCTAGTGTTATTTCCCAACATCGACAATTTCGTGGATGTGAACGCTGTTAGGATTTTCTCTACTCTTAATCCCATTCCGACTCTGTTGGGTGATACTTATTTCTCTTTGCATATGAGGAATGCAAAGGGTGGAGGATCCATTGTGTGCTGTCTGCCTCTATTGTACAAGTGGTTTATTTCTCACTTGCCTCAGACGCTCCCCTTCAAGGAGGACAAGGGATGTCTACGGTGGTCTACGAGACTTATGTCTCTCACTAGTGATGATATCTTTTGGTATAACCGTGTATATGATGGTGTCAAGATTATTGATTCTTGTGGTGAATTCTCCAATGTGCCTCTTCTTGGTACATGTGGTGGAATTAACTACAACCCTATTTTGGCTCGTCGTCAGCTTGGGTTCCCCTTAAAGGATAAACCTAACAACATTCTGTTGGAAGGTGTGTTCTTTCAAGAGGGTAAAGATCCCCAGAACTTGAAGGGCAGAATGGTCCGCGCCTGGCGCAAAGTTCATAGGAAGGGAAGGAAAGAGCTTGGTCCGAAGAATTGCATTGCTTTGGAGCCCTACACCGCTTGGGTGAGGAAGAGAGTGCTTGAGTACCGAATGCCCTATGACTGTCCGAGACCTACCCCTATGGTTATGGTTGGGCCTTCAACCCTCCCTAACCAAGGCGTAGAGGAGTTGAGATATGAAGACCGTTCGCGTGCTTGGGTTCGTGAGCGAGAGGAACTTCGTCAGCAACTCAGAGATAAGGATGATGTGATAGAATTTCTGGAGCATCAGGTTATTGATGAGCCTGATGATATAGTTACTTCTCTTCTTCCTCAGTCATCCAGGTTTTGGATGAGGAAGTATGATTGACTCGCCAAGGAGAAGGCAGATATGGAGGCAACTTATAAGAGAGAGGTGAAGAGGCTTCGTGCAGCTTATCTTCCGGTCTCAAGAGCTTTGGACGATTGTTTCTAGGGCTCCATAGGATGTTATTTCTCCTTTCCTCTTGTATTATATTTGGTTACCAAAACTATACTTCTTCATTGGTGTAAAATTTTTTCCGAATATTATTGCTATGTGCATTCCATATATGTCTTAAAAGATTAATATTTTCAAATATTTTCAAATAGATCTCTATAAAGCTCCTTAAATAAAAACAAGTCATATGCACAAACATCGCATGCATCATATGCATAAGCAGATTTTGTTCAGCTCAGTGGTCTAACTCTTCTGAGACTAATGGATCATCTAGAGCAAGAGAGCCGAGAATTGAAAGAGGAGGTAGCTAGGATGACTGCCATGATGGAGTCAGTGCTGGCTGCCCAGAGCAAATCGTCTCCAACTCCTGCAACTCCTCCCGCGAGGACGGTTATATCTGAGGTAGCTTCCTCAACTGTGCCTACCGCAACAACTTATTTGTGACATATTTTTGTGCAAATTTGGGATTACTGTATTGTTTGTAATGTATGAATTGCTTGATCTATCAATTGCTTGTGTGCTTGGTGGTCTCTTGTGAGATGAGTTCTATACCCGAACTCTAGTGTACTTATGATAGAAGAATGGCATAGTCTTGTTGACTTGTGTGGAGTTATTCCTTAGCAAGTTGACTTGCAAGCCCACTCACTTGGTGGAGGTTATGTCGGGATCAATAATGTCACACGAGTAGTCGTGGTTAGGCATTACTCTTTCCAATATACGCCTTAGAAGCCAAGGACCTTAGATTACCTAGCCCATCTTGGCCTATTTTTAGAACGTAGTGCGAAGATCGTTCAAGTGTAAGATTTGATACGATTGTTACGCGATACTACACTCATAAGAGTCTCTCTTGAGAATATTTTTGGAATACGAGTAGTCATTTATCCGATAATATCCGAAAGATGGGATGATGACTATGGGAACCTCTTGTAGAACATGATTGTCAGGTTTAACCCTAGTACACTCCCTTTGGGTGGTTCTTAACCGAGACTCCATGCTCGTGACTTGCAACAAACCCTTGATTCATGGTTGATCCGTTCTTGTGTATCCTTAATATCAATGGAACTTGGGTGTTGATAAGGTGTAAACCATAATCCACCAAAATGGATGATTGATACTAAGGATGACTTGATCCATCCCATGACCTTTGTGTGGTGTGATTTGCTTGATCCTTGAGTGTGAGTGTTGCATTCATGCATTCATGTATTCATACACATCCATATCATCAACAATGAGAAAATTTTCAAGGAACTTAAGAGGTCTATTTTCAAATTTTCAGACATGGATAGACAAAGAAGGAATACGAAGAAGTACAATTTCAGACAACCCGACTTGAAAAAGTTAAGGAGTTTGACATCCTATGTATTAGATCCCTTGGAGTTCAAATCTCGTCATGGGAAGCTTCTGTCTATTCTTGCTACTCAGGTGCATGAAGGTCTGATGAGTGTATTGGTGCAGTTCTATGATCCCTTGTACCGTTGCTTCACATTTCCGGATTTCTAGCTTTTGCTTACGCTTGAGGAGTATGCCTATCTTGTGGGTATACCTATTCTAGATCAGTTGTCGTTCAATGGCTTGGAGAGGGTTCCTACTTCTCAAGAGATTGCTGATTTGTTGCATATTGGTGCTCATATGACTACCAAAGTTGGAATTCAAGGTCTCCCATCTAATTTCCTCATTGCTCAAATTACTTTGTATGGGAAGGCCATGAGTGAGGACGCCTTTGAGGCCATATTTGTACTTCTCATCTATGGGCTAGTGTTATTCCCCAACATCGACAAATTTGTGGATGTGAACGCCATTAGGATTTTTTATACTCTAAATCCCGTTCCGACTCTGTTGGGTGACACTTATTTCTCTTTTCATATGAGGAATGCAAAGGGTGGTGGTACCATTGTGTGCTGTTTGCCTCTGTTGTACAAGTGGTTTATTTCGCACTTGCCACAGACGGTCGCCTTCAAGGAGAACAAAGGATCTCTAGGGTGGTCCATGAGACTTATGTCTCTCACTAATGATGATATATTTTGGTACAACCGTGTATATGATGGTGTGCAGATTATCGACTCTTGTGATGAATTCTCCAATGTGCCTCCTCTTGGTACATGTGGATGAATTAACTACAACCCTGTTTTAGCACGCCGTCAACTTGGGTTCCCCTTAAAGGATAAACCTAATAACATTCTGTTTGAGGGTGTGTTCTTTCAAGAGGGTAAAGATCCCCAAGGCTTGAAGGGAAGAATGGTTTGCGCTTGGCGCAAGATTCATAGGAAGCGAAGGAAAGAGCTTGGTCCGAAGAATTGTATTGCTTTGGAACCCTATACCTCATGGGTTAGGAGGAGAGCTTCTGAGTACCTTATTCCTTATGATTATCTAAGACCTACACCTATGGTTGTGGCTGGGACTTCAACCCTCTCTGACCAAGGAGTAGAGGAGTTGAGATACGAAGACCGTTCACGTGCTTGGATCCGTGAATGAGAGGACCTACTTCAGCAGCTTAGAGATAAGGATGCATTGATAGAGTTTCTGGAGCATCAGGTTATCGAAGAGCCTGATAATGTGGTGACTTCTCTACTTCCTCAGTCTTCCAGGTTTTAGAAGAGGAAGTACGATCGACTCGCCAAAGAGAAGGCAAATATGGAGGCAACCTATGAGCGAGAGGTGAAGAGGCTTCGTGCATCTTATCTTCCGATCTCAAGAGCTTTGGACGTTTGTTTCTAGGGTTCCATAGGATGTTCATTTTCCTTCTCTCTTGTATTCTATTTGGTTACCAAGACTGTACTTCTTTGGTGTAAAAATATTTTCCAGATATTATTGATATGATATTTCCATATATGTCTAAATAATTAATATTTTCCAAATATTTGCAAATAGAACTCTAAAGTTCCTCTGATGGAAAAATAAATCATATGCACAAGCATTGCATGCATCATGTGCATAAGCAGGTTTTTGTTCCAGGGCTTCTTGTTCAATGGTCTAACTCTGTGTTCTTCATTTATTTTGAAGACAAGCTGACACACCGGTACTACACCAGAGCCAACTCATCAAGACTAATGGATCACCTAGAACAAGAGAACAGAGAACTGAAGGACGAAGTGGCAAGACTGACTGCCCTGATGGAGTCTTTCTTGGCCGCCCAAAGCCAGTCGTCTCCAACGCCTTCAACTCCTCCCTAGAGGACAGTCATTTCTAAGATTGCTTCCTCAATAGTACCTGCTGCCAGTGCTCACTTCGCGCCTACTGCTATGCCAGCCGGGTTTCCCTGGGGGATGCCCGTGAACTTTGTTCCTGAGGGTCTCGCCCCAACGTTTGCTTCTTTACCGGCATCTAGCCCAGTCCTCGCTATGCCACCTCCAGTCGTGCATACAATGCCGAGAGTAGATGACACCATTTATCACTCTGAGCCATCTGAGGCCCCAGACGTGTATGAAAAGATGGATGCTATGAATGATCAGTTCCTTGAGCTCCACAAGGAACTCAAAACTCTCAGAGGGAAGGACCTCTTTGGCAAATTTGTTGCTGAGCTTTACCTGGTTCCTAACGTCAAGATTCCTGTCAAATTCAAAGTGCCTGACTTTGAAAAGTACAAAGGAAATACTTGCCCGCTCAACCATTTGGTTATGTATGCACGAAAAATGTCGACTCATACCGACAATGATCAGCTCCTAATCCACTATTTCCAGGACAGCCTATCTGGTGCTGCCCTGAGATGGTACATGGGTTTGGACAGAGCGAACATCCGCTCCTTCAACGACCTTGGAGAAGCCTTCGTCAAGCAATACAAATATAATGTTGATATGGCTCCTGATAGGGACCAATTGAGGGCCATGTCCCAGAAGGATAAGGAAACTTTTAAGGAGTACGCTCAGAGGTGGCGAGAATTGGTTGCACAAATCGTGCCTCCGCTAGAAGAGAAAGAGATGACCAAGATCTTTCTAAAGACCTTGAGTTCATTTTATTATGAGCGGATGATTGCTAGCGCTCCTTCGGACTTCACCGAGATGGTGAATATGGGGATGCGTCTAGAGGAAGGAGTCAGGAAAGGGCACCTGACTAGAGAAGAAGGCTCTTATGCCAAACGTTATGGGGAATTTGTGAAGAAGAAAGATGGTGAGGCACATGTTGTGACCTCCCATGTCAAATCTAGAAGACCCTCTGTGAAGAGGAAGACCGTGCCTCCCGCCGGTAATCAGCACCTGATGGCTCATATAGCACCTGTGTTCAGAGAAAATAAGCACTATCAACATCCTAATTAGAACCAATAACAACAACATCAAAAGTATCAGCAACAACAACACCGTCCTCAACAGCAGGCCTACCAGCCTCGAAATAACAACCAGACCAATACAAGCTATGATAGGAAAAGGGTCACTTTCGATCCTATTCCGATGACCTACGAAGAGCTATATCCTTCTTTAATTGAAAGGAAGCTGATCACTCCACATGACCCACCTGCTATACCTACCAACCCTCAGTGGTGGTATAAGCCTGAGCTTCACTGTGTTTATCATTCCGGTGCTACCGGACATGATGTGGAGAACTGCTACCCGTTGAAGACCAAGGTTCACGACCTTGGGAGAAGCGGTATTCTATTTTTCAAGGACGTAGGTCCTAACGTGAAGAAGAACCCATTGCCCGAGCATGGGAAATCTGCTGTCAACATGGTTCAGGGTTGCCCTGGAAAATATAAGGTCCGATATGTCAGCCATATCCGACAATCTTTGGTCGAGATGCACAAACTGTTGTGTGAATACAATCACTACGAGCATGACCATGATAGTTGTCGTGTTTGCACTGTCAATGAGAGGGGATGTCGTCAAGTTAGAAAAGACATCCAAGAAATGCTGGATGAAGGTGTAATAGAGATACTTCAAAATCATGATGAGGATGATGATGTTAATGTGATATCATATGTATTCAGGATACCCGAGTCTGTTGTCGTCCGATACGATGGCAGCAAGTAGAAGGCTTCTCTTACTCTCATAATTAAGCCAGCTGGCCCTGTGCCAGACTCTTCCAACAAGGCTGTTCCTTATCGTTATAATGTCGTGGCATTGGAAGATGGGAAGAAGGTGCCCCTACCCTCCACTTCTGTTGTGAACATTACTGATGTCAGCGGTTTGACCCGGAGTGGTCGTGTTTTCTCGGCGGCGCCGAAACCCCAAGCTGACACCAGAAGGGTTGATACTGCTGATAGTGCTACCCCCCCGGTTGGGAATTCTTCTGTTTCTCCAAATCCGGCACTTGCTGTTAACAAACCTGTCGCCGCTATTAGAACTCCTGTCCCTGCTGGCCAGAATGGCATAATGAAAGAGGATTGTGATGAGATGTTGAGGCTCATCAAGAGGAGTGAATACAACGTTGTAGATCAGGTTCTACAAACGCCTTCAAAGATATTTGTGTTGTCTTTTTTAATGAACTCTGAGCCACACTGTGAAGCTCTACAGAAGGTGTTGGACGTGGCGTATGTAGATCATGATGTCACATTAGAATAATTCGATAGTATTGTTGCAAACATTACCGATTGTAACAATTTGAGTTTTTGTGATGCTGATCTCCCCGAGGAGGGAAGAGACCATAATTTGGCACTTCACATCTCAATGAGCTGCAAGGATGATGCCATGTCTAATGTGCTAGTAGACACTGGCGCCAAAAACTTGATGCGGTGTTTCGCAAGTATACGAATGCGTCAGAGTAATATAAAAGATTGTCGAATCCACAGAGACCAAGTGTCAATCTATCGTTATCTATTGTTATGGTGTTTATCAAAGGCAATCGAAATAGGTGTTTTTTTGGAGTGTGCAATGAAAAGTAAAGTATTGAAATAAAGATATAATTAATAAAGACAGGGTCGAATGTAATTCACGTAATCAATTAATAATCCAAGTACTTGCTAATAGAGCTACTTATGGGCAATGTTTCCTACTTTGAAAAGAACTAATTTAACAGGAACTGTCGCTTTCGCGTATTCAGAACCGAGTTGTACTCCCTAATCAAACCCTCTTATTGTCACTTATAAAAAGGCGTGCATTGCGTTAGAGTAGTAAACCTATTTTTAAGAAATATAGTATCTTGACTAAGTTGAAAATTATTATAACCTGGATTTCTTAACCAAAAGAGGTTCTTACGAACCAGACTCTAAACTTATAAACGCGTCTGAAAATAGTTTTAAAATCACTTTTCTTCTTATGTTAAAAACTCCTAATGAACTAGACAAAGCGCTTTCGCTGTTTTTGAAATAGTTAAAAACAATTAAGTTTAAAAAGACGTTGGACGGCTTTCGATCTTACCCAACGGAATTGAAGTGCGGGAAAACTTAAGTTGAAAGTTAAAATAGCCCTTAAGTGTTTCTACAAACAATTGTACGGATTATCGGTTCAATTACGATCCTTACATTCTAACCTTATAGATTTAGTTAGACATGGTAAAGTAAAAGTGCATTAAAATAAATAAAAGTAGTGCGAGTGCGGAAAGTAAATAAAAGTAGTGCAAGTGCGAGAAATAAATAATTTAAAGCGAGTGCGAGGAAATAAATAATTTAAAGCGAGTGCGAGGAAATAAATAAAAGTAAAGCGAGTGCGAGGAAATAAATAATTTAAAGCGGGTGCGAGGAAATAAATAAAAGTAAAGCGAGTGCGGGAAATAAACGAAAGTAAAGCGAGTGCGGGAAATTAAATAAGATAAAGACAAGTAATAAAAACCTGCTCCAATCGGAGGGTTGAATAAATTGCAAAGCGGAAATGAAAATGGCGGCAGGATTAACTTCCTTCCAAAGTGCTCCAAACTCGATTACAGACTCTATCACAGACTCGATTACACAATTGTGGTAACACTCCAATACGAAGCGATTACCACTTTATAATATTGAATATATGCCTAAGTGAAACAAAGTTGCTCTGAGTTTTCCTCTGCTCTAAGCTTGGATGATTGTAAAAGTGAATTCGAGTTTCTATTTATAAGCAAGTAAAAAGATGGAAATGACAAGGATGCCCTTCAACTTGAAAATGGGAGGGAAAAACTTTCCTCTTGTGGCGCCCGCCACAAGGCCATGGCGCCCGCCACAAGGCCAATCTGAGGCGCCTTAGTGGAAGTAGTGGGGAACGTGGGAGTTGAGGGAAGTTGAGCTTGGACACGTCATGGCAGGGTCTATGGTGCCAGCCATGGGGTAGGCCACAAGTACAAAATGCTGAATTTTAGGGTTTTTAGCTCTTTTTCACTCCTTTTCTCGATCGGGGCTCCGATTAAAGTAAAAACCTGAAAACAAAGGAAAACATAGCAATAACACAACAAAATGATAATAAAACAACTAGAATGTATGTGAAATTGGAGTCGAAAATACGGTAAATTTTAGTGTTATCAAACTCTCCCACACTTAAACCTTTGCTTGTCCTCAAGCAAAACATTAAAAAGCTCATAAAAGAAAATTTGTGTAAACGAGTGCTTCAGGTAAAAATTCTAAGTTCAAGTCGGGATGCAGTGATAGGTACTAACTGAGTGAACTAAGGGTATCATGATGACACTAATTCGCAAATACGGACATAAACTTCATTCCTATATTAACCAACCCATATTATCCCACAATACCTAGGCCTGCCTCTTCATCTCTTTTGTGTCCTTTTCATTCAGGCGCAATCACATTAAGCTCGTTATCCGTACATGCTTCGTAGTAGGGTGGCCTGTTAGTGATTATGATCTGAGCGTGGGATTTCTGGCACATAATTATGTGTAAACCCTTTTATTGGACCCAACTGTAGTTGTGGGGGATCGGATCGTAATCCGCTCTACCGAGTTCAGTGCCAGATACCTCTGAACCAACCAACAGTGGGTAAGTTTTTCTTTTTTTTTTCTTTTTCTTTTTCTTTTTGTAGCAATTTTTTACAATTCTTTGGTTTAAATGACTTTGTGAGGGTCACCTATACCGGAGTTTCCTTTTTGATTTCTTTTATGTTTTTGTTTTTCTCGATCATTCACTTATTTGCATCGGTCCCCTACGTAGAGGATGTGTAAGCCGGAGCTGACTGCTGAGATAAACTACTAAGGACTTATATGGAAATGATGATTAAGGCCATGGTATATGGGGTTTCGGGAATGATTCCTATATTTATGAAGTCTATGGTGCTAAAATAATATTGATGTTTCGCAAAGTTCTCCCAAGTCACCGCATCCTTACTTAAAACATGTCTTTAAAACCTGAAAACTTTCGGAATAACACTATTTTCTTTTGCAAAAAAAAATTCTATGGGGCTAAAGGTATGAGGAGGTATGATTGTACTAAAGATCTACTGTATTTGGTGACTCGTCAGACTCATGCATTATACTAAAAAGCAAAATAAACAACTAAAAGGAAATAACAATAAATAAACTATCTAAAAACAGCAAAGAAAAAGCGATAAAGGAAAAAACGAGAAAGGTAATAAAGGAAAAAAAAGACGATAGAGTCTCCTCCCACACTTAAATCGAACATTATCCCCAATGTTTCGAAATAAGATAAGGGAAGAGTTACCTAACAACCTATTGCTGACCACTAGTGCCCTCGCCATCCTGAGGTGGACGACGGGATCGGGTACGACGACAATCTCTCTGAACCATCCTCGCCATCAGGGCATCCTGAGCGGTCCTCACCTCTCGAAGATTACCTATAATGGAACCTTAAGTGGCTTCAATTAGTGCCATGTGTCTCTGGTGGTAGTTTTGTTGACGGGCTTATGTATCTGTGATCGTTTGCAGTGACTGTAGAACAGTGTCATAGGACCTGTCTGTCCTCCGCTGCGACTCTCACATGAAGTTCATGTTATCCGTCATTTGTTGCTGGATGGTAGAGAGTAGGTCGTCACGCCTTTGCTCTCTAGCCATGTGGTCACGCCACATCTCCTCTGTAATATAAAAGCCAGGAGTGGTACCTGCAGAAGAAGAAGATGGTGCGGTGTGTGGTGGTGAAGGATGATGGGGGGACACATGGGGTACGAGAGATCTCTCTCTCCGATCATATTCATCATCAGTGTCATGTCCCGCCTCATCAGGAATGTTAGGAGGAAGAGGACCCAAAATAGGTGGGGCATCTAAAGCGTAGGTCCAATTCCTTTCATCTCGTACATCTGTACGTCTAGTGCACGGTAAAATAATAGATGGGATGGCTACACCATGAACCATAAGCATATAGCCTCCTTCTCTCCTCGAGCGGCACAATTTCATGTCTCTCAAAATTTTTAGGGTAATTGTGCGAGGAGGTAAGGGTTCTAGGGTAGCCATCTCATCGTTCAGGTTAAGCGCCCGAGCAATAGATGTAATCAATCCACCAAAAGAAATCGGTCCCGCTTTATTCACAGTTAAAATCATATGAGCAAGCATGAACGTGACCGAATTAATACGTCTATTTGTGCGGCTTCCTTGTAAAAATAGAAGCTCTCTAGCATTAACCTTATTTGGATTCTCCAGGCCAAAAATAGTGCATGCCAACAGATATCTAAAAACTCTGATGGTCGGGTTATGGATAATTAAGGCAAGAACTCCTTCAAAAGAGTTTATGGAAGTGTTTGATAAACGCTCCCAAAAGGAAAATACCTCAACAGACCATTCGGAATCTAAAGGGGCCTCACAAATAGCACCGTCCCCATGAGAGATTCCTAACAAGCTGGCTAGTTCGTCGGTACTGAATTGGTATTCAATAGCAAACATTCTAAATTTGATAGTACCAACTGTGCTAGCAGTGTTAGGGTTGACAATAAAAATTAAGGAACTCAAAAATTCAATTGTCAACTGCTCATAGGTAGGTTCTTTATTGGAAAAGAAATTATGCAAACCTAAATTATCTAATAAATGAAATATGCTATGATAGATACCTAAAGTGTAAAGACAGTTTTCGTCAACATACCTTGTCGGGAGGATTTCCCGATTTTGCAACCGTTCAATAATTTTTCTTTGTCGATCCCCCGGTTTCCCTCCTCGAAGAATGAATCTGTTAAACTCCATTTGAAAGCTCTTGAGAAGTGATGAAGAAGATGAAGTGGTTTGTGAAAAGGTTGGATTTTTACGAAATCCGACGGATGAAAATGAAAATGGAATTTGGAAAGATGATTTGTACGGTGTGGTGGTTAGAAAAGTATGAGCTTTTTGTGGGTTCAAGGATGTTTTTCCAAGTTGAAAAAATGGGTTTGGAAGGTTGTAAGTTGCAAAAATGGTGAAGAAAGGGGTTCTGCCCCGTCCTTTTACAGACGTTGTGGCGGGCGCCACAGGGTCTATGGCGAGCGCCACAAGGCAAAATCTGGCTGGGCCGGATTTTGGTCCTTTGGCTTGGGCTTCGCTTGTCTTTTGGCTTTGAGGGGTCCGGATAGCATTTGTCTTGTGATTTTCCTAGTATCTTTGACTTGCATAATTTTATAAAGGTAAAAACAAAAAATAAAAAATTAAACTGAAACAAAAACAAAAAATTAAATATAAATAAATATATAACTGAAAAATTAAAATGCAAATAAAAACAAACATAAAACATATATAGATAAAAATAGAAATACTAATGTATAGATGTAGTTTATATAATATTCCAAATGCGATAATATAAGATGAGTTATGTAAATACGAGAAATATAAAAAAGAGATAAAATAAGATGAAATGGTGAGATTATATAGTGGGGATGTCATCTTCCTGAGAGGGTCCACGGAGCCTGGCTACCTCTTGCTTGAGCTCTGCGATTTCCTGATATAGACAGTCGGCTTCAGTAGCATGGGTGAGATCGGACACTCCCATCTGTAAAGTGAGGTCAGCCACCTCCTGTCTAAGCGCTGCGATCTCTCTACGACACTCAACAATCTGAGTGCGGATGTCGGGTGTCTGCAATGAAAGATTATTAGAGAAAACAGTGATTCTGGGAGATGGTGGTATAGGTGTGTATTCAACAATGGGTGGTGATCTTGGTTCCTTGACGGTCTCTCCCTGTCCCTCCAGAGCATAACTCCAATTCGCTGGATCATGCACACTGGTCATCATGGGATCTGGCAGTGTGAAGTAATGGATAGCCTCGCTGCCGACTAGCAATCGGAACTGACATGGGTAGAAAGAGGCTCTCCTCATCAATCCTCTGGTCAAACAGAAGTCGATGTCCATGGTAGTGTACCCACAGTAGATCCGGAGATGCGACAGCTTGCGAGACAGACCTAAAGCAACAACAATCTGCGTGATGATTCCGCCAAAATGGATGACTCCTTCGGTAGATCTGGAGATACCGCTGAGACTGTATAATAAGAAGTTCCCATATGCTACTGGGCGAGACTAGGATGCACAAAATAATAGGAAGATCTCCTCTTCACTCAGTAGTGTCTCTGCATCCGGCCTTCCCAAGAAGGAATGTGTTAATATCATCTGAAAGTATCTGAAGGCTGGGTTATGTATGACATGAGACAGCTGCATAGATGGATCCTAGCTTCCGCCACCCGAGATATCACTCCAAAACTTCTCAACCTCCTTACCCAGGAAATATCCAATAGGTGTCTCCGGGATAGCATCAGGAGTAGTCTGGAAGCCCAATAAGTCGCTGAACTCTTTCTGGCTGAAGGAGTACTCAACTCCGAAAAGCCTGAAAGCAGCATACCCATCTGGTCCAGAGTATGGGTCATAGTCGAATGAACTCAGGAACTCCAAAGTCAGGTTCCTATATGTGTTACTCAAGTCATCTGCAAACTCGTCCCAGTGAAGCCGGTGGCTAAGGAATCGGATACTCGGCTCGATACCCAGTGTCTCCATACAATGCTGATCAGGATAACGTGTGGGTGCCATAGGGCGCTGATACAAAGCAATGTAGCGCTCCCTCTGAGCATTATCTCTATAGGCCACATGCATGTCATCGAAATCCTGCATCCTGTAAAAGTTAAGAAAGTGATCCTGAAAATACAAGCCATTCAAATCTTAGTCTCAATGCAAAATATGATAAAATAAAATTAAATTAAAAATTAAATAAATGCGAAAAAGTAAAATGAAAGAAAAAACCATGAGTTGCCTCCCACGCAGTGCTTGTTTAACGTCAATAGCTTGACGATTAGAATTTATACACCTGTAGTAGTAGGAATTGGTAGATCAATCAGAGTGTGGCTCGAGTAGTATGCTGGAATGTCTCCTTCTTCGTAGAGATTCAGTCTTTGTCCATTTACAATGAATGGACTACAGGTATCGTTCTTGATTTCTATGGCTCCGGATCTCAGAATCTTGGATACTTCGAAAGGACCAGTCCATCTTGAACGTAGCTTTCCAGGAAAGAGTCGTAACCTAGAGTTAAAAAGGAGAACATGATCACCTATATTGAAGTTTTTCTTTACTATTCTTTTGTCGTGATAGGCTTTTGTCCTCTCTTTATATATTTTTGCATTCTCGTAGGCAGATTGCCTAAGTTCTTCTAGTTTATGAATGTCTAGGGTACGCTTTCCTCCAGCAGCTAGGTAGTCTAAATTCAAAGTTTTAATGGCCCAATAGGCCTTATGCTCTAATTCGAATGGTAAGTGACATGATTTTCCATAAACTAGTTGATAAGGAGTAGTTCCTATAGGGGTTTTGAAAGCGGTTCTATAGGCCTATAATGCTTCTTGAAGCTTCTGAGACCAGTCTCTCCTAGAAATAGAAACAATTTTCTCTAGGATTTGTTTTATCTCCCTATTAGATACTTCTACTTGGCCACTAGTTTGTGGGTGGTATGGTGTTGCTACTCTATGCCTCACTCCATATTTTCTTAAAAGTTTGTTAAATATTCTCGATATAAAGTGTGATCCTCCATCGCTTATGACTAAAAGTGGTGTTCCAAATCTAGGGAATATATAGTTTTTAAATAGTTTGATTACTACCCTAGTGTCGTTTGTGGGTGCGGCTATAACTTCAATACACTTAGACACATAGTCTACAGCTACTAAGATATACCTATTTCCTAAAGATGGTGGAAAAGGTCCCATGAAATCTATACCCCATACGTCAAAGAGTTCTACTTCCTGAATGTTTCTTAGAGGCATTTCATCACGCCTTGAAATGTTTCCAGTGCGTTGGCATCTATCACACTTGACAATGCAAGCATAGACATCACGCCACATGGTAGGCCAGAATAGACCAGCTTGAAGAATCTTGGCGTATGTCTTAGAGGTGCTCGCATGTCCACCATAAGGTGCAGACTGACAATGCTCGATAATACTATTTACCTCTTCTTCTGGAATGCAACGGCGAAAAATGCCATCTTTACCCCTTTTGAAAAGGAGCGGTTCGTCCCAATAGAAGCTTCTCACATCGTGGAAGAATTTCTTCTTGCGGTGGTAGTCAAGATCAGGGGGTACTATATCAGCAGCTAGGTAATTAACGAAGTCTGCATACCAGGGTACGTTACTTATTGCTAAGGAATTTTGGGAATGCTTATAAGGATCTAGGTTATTGAAATTCTGGTGTAGTCAGAATTCAGATGTTCTACTCCACGTCATGACATTTGATCTAACATTGTAACTAATACAGCAAGATAGTTATTAACCACTGTACTAATATGCACAAGTTCACAGATGTCACGACATCTCATTCTATGTCACCCTAGAATGTATGAACACCTGGTTCTGTGCATCAGGAAGAAAGACTCAACAGAAACCTAGCACTCACTTCTGTTGTTTTCTTCCACAGTTATCAGCATGATGTCTTACTGTTGTTTGTGGACATCATCTGTTACATTGTTCCAGTGTGTATATCTTTTACTTGTATTTCCTGAATTAAAGGTTGAACACGTTAATCTAATTTCCACTTATTAGATTGCTAACAACTAGGCTATTTGTTAGGTTCATTAATTGTAGGTTAGTAGTTGGTTTCCTGGTTTTTCTCTAAGCTATTGAATCCCTGAAGAATAGCCTGAGAAAAATACTGAACCAGAAAAACCAATCATCCTACACTTTAGCACCTGCTGTTGGGAATGAATGTCACAACATTCAGTTCGACATCCAGAACATATGCTGATTCTGTTATGTTCCTGGAAACGTGCTGTGCTAAGTTTGCAGTACTGTCAAAGACCAACTAGTCTCTACTTCAGTATCAACCTTCAGTATCAACTGTCAAAACATCCAGTTTGACAGTTTCACAATGATCCTCCAGCCAGGTCTGTTATCCTTGAAAAGAACAGACTTAAATAAATACTGAACTGAAACTAACATGCTTATTATTCAGTATACGCTGTCATTGATGAATGTTACAACATTCTGATTAACATTCAATCAGACGTTTATATACCAGGTCTGTTATCATCTTGATAACCTGACTGGGAAACCAACTGAGTTATGACAGTAATAAATACACATGCAGAAGGAAAACAAACACAGGAAATTGTTAACCCAGTTCAGTCCAACATGACCTACATCTGGGGGCTACCAAGCCAGGAAGAAGATCCACTATTAGCAGTATTAATTCAGAGTTAAACTCACCCGTTTACAACTCTTCACTTAATCCCTACCCAATGCAATCTATACCTAGGAACTCCTAGATAGAAACCTCCAGTTTCCATTCCTATCACTACAAATACAATGTAATGTTACCACACCTTGAACTTGCTTCACAGCTTCATTCAAGAACAAAATCACTCTTGCCTACAGGCTTTGAGTTACAAATACTCTCAGCTTTTACCACTGAGAAACACATGGTAACCTTCCCACAGATTGGGAGGTTTACCTCACACACACCCCTAAATTTTCATTCTAGGAGGCTTACAAATACTAGGTTACAATCAGCTATTTATAACCTAATCACCCAACTGGATTTGGGCCTTCAGAAATCGCAGCAGACTTGTTCTTTGCTGTTACAACTTCAGCAGAAAAATTCTGCTACAAACAAGGTCTTCAATCCTAGAATCTCTCCATATATATCTCCATATTTTGAGCCTATATATCTTCTGATTGAGTCTTCAAGACCTCCACATGGGAGTTAGGATATTCACCAGATATCCTTGCTGATCCCAGAATATATACTGAATTAATTAATTCAGTTTTCTACACATGTGCGATGTCACAGACCTGATGTCGTGACATCGTACATGACATGTTGGTCCAGATGTTGAATTTCTTCAACCCAACATATTAAAACAACAGAGATGATTACATTATTTGTTTTCTAAAATTAATGCCAATCCTAAGGAATCAACAATCTCCCCCTTTGGCAAATTTTAGCTAAAACAAATAAACAATACACTGGACAAAACATCCCAATTTGGGAATGCTCTTCATCTCCGTCATTGGCTCCACCCTCACAAACACCAAAGTTGGTGTACATGGGGAAGAAGAGGGACAAGACTCAGTTGTACCAGAACCCTTCCCCTCAACCGGAGAGCTTCCTGAAGAATATGTAATGCTGAGTACATAGACAATGTAACTCAGATCAAAAGGCACAACTGTCTTCTTAACTCAGATCACAAGACACAAGTGGTAAACCCAGATGGTGGATTTTGTGCCTGATGCCAACTTCTGTTTGCTGCCACATCCACAGTTGGCTTGCTTCTGGTACATTCTCAACCCCAGGACTATATTTCTCTCCCCCTTTTTAGCTAAACATTTGTAAAGGCACCCTTCACAAAACCAGATCCAGGCGCAGCTTGCCCAAACCTTAACATACCCCATGATTCTGAGAATGGAGTGTTTTTCTTGTGAGAGGAAGAGGGCTATTGCATCCTTTAAATAGTCCAGCCCGTGCTTAGGAATTTCCGGTAGAAATAAATGCTTGGTCAAGATGCATTTATTTTTGCTGAGAAACAGTCAGAGAATCACCAACAAAATCTCAGATTATCTTTGAATACCTTTTATAGCTCTTGACTGTTTCTTTTCCAAAACAGTCGTTCCAGTGCATGGAGACTATTCCATATATGCAGTCAGACACGTTGCACGCGATGTCTTAACATTTCACGCGGCTTTTTCTTGCATTCTGCTAGTATTCAACATTTTCCAAGGTTCCTGTCATACCTCCAGTAGAGACTTGACATCTGGCACTGATACAGTCAAATTCCCACACTTCAGCAGATGGTTACTCCCCCTGTACCACACAGCTGTAGCCATCTGGCTTATTCTGATTTACCAGAATTTGACACATCACCTTCATAATTCCTACTGACTTTAAGTTTTAGAAGGAATTAGCAGCATTGTCCAGGGCAATGTCATGACATTCGGTCAGACATTCTTCAGCTCACTCAGCCTTGACACAGCATCCTGATAGCTGACAAGGTGTCATACCTGGTTATCTGAGTACACATAGACCACAAGCTTGATGATTACTTGCAGCTTCAAGGCCAGAACTCCCCCTGCCATGGACACCCCACTCTCCTCTTGAAGATTGGAGATCACACATGGGCATATCCAACATCCCAAAGTTGGACCTTCACATACTTCCTGATTCATAGAGAATCCAGACCACTTGATGAATGGAAAACACAAGACGCATCTTCATGTCTTCAAGAGCACACCCTCTGTTCAACCCTCTTAGCTGAACACATTCCCACTCTGTGTCAATCTCTCTTCTAACCAGGACAGAAGACCACTTCACTGGATGTTCTAACATCAGTTGGGACATCCTTCACAACAAGACAAGGCACACCATCTGATAGTCTTCAGATATCACTGAGTCATCGGGTTGATCAAGAAGAACCCATCCATTCATTGGGAAATATACATTTTCATCCCATTACAAGAGATAATCTTCCATAGATAGCTCAGAACTCCTACCACAAGCTCCAAGGGATGAATAGAAAGCACCTCCTTTAGTCTTCAACTTACTACTTTTCTACTCAAGAGTAATTTGTCTCAAACTTTCCTCAAGAATAATCAGCTGCCATATGTTGATTATCTTGATTCTTCGAACTCACTTCTGAGGTAGACCAATTGCCACTGGTTGATTACCTCCTTCATGAATCCTCATATGAAAAAGTCAAATGCTGCTTTTTGACCTCCCCAAGTTTATCAGACTTCTCCCAAAGATATTCTGACCTTCCAAGTGAGACTAGAACTTCAAGCTTTTTGAAGTATCCAATCTACAACCCTATAGACCTTTATATCTCAAGTTGATGTGCCACCTCACCAACTAAGAATCTGATGTTGAACCAAATGTCACAACATTGTGTTTTGACATCTAGCTGTTGAATTCAGCTCCTTCTTCTGCCACTTGAAAGAACTTCCTCCCTTCACAGAACAGAGTTCAATGTTCTCATAGACTTGATTGTGGAACCAAGTTTGAGTAAACAACCTCCATCCTGCAGGTTTGCAGTTAAGTCATCCAAGCTCTCACCTTGATGAATCCCTGCTTCTTCTCCAAAGACATCAGACACTCTGATGTATGAGTCTTCAGAAGGACCAGTTAGAAACTGACCCTTCAGCTCTACCAAGGATTCCACATCCTAAGGCAAGGCTGTTTCCATGATGTCAAGACTACTGCCACTAGTTCTTGACTCCACAGTGTGCATAAGCTAATGCACTTCCTTACCTAGATCAGAAATAAACTGATCCAGGTAACCACCATCAAGACTATGATGTCTTCTTCTTCTTGTACATACCAAGGCTGAATCATGTTTCTTGCCAGGAAACCTTTTCAGAGATCATATGCTTTTGCTGCCACCAAAGAGATAGATCATAAGCCAATGTACTATCCTTCCTGTGATTCTGCACAGGGTCTTGAAGAAGTGATGTTCCAACATCTTTAAGAACATCCGTTATCTTGAGCTCCAAGGATAATCAATTAAACACTTGTACTTGGCACAAGTAGACATTGATCTTAAATCCTTTCCCAATTTTCCTTTCAGATACTTCCACCATAAGAATACTTTGAAAGTACTCTTCTTGTGTTAGCATCTTCTGCTTGCAAGCACCTAGACAATTTTGAAAGTCTTCCCAGATTAAATTCACCCTTAGGAATGAGAGAGATGAATTCTTCCTTGCAAATGTGTCACACAACCACGAGAGCCCATGTGACACAGGTCAACAGCCAACCAGACCCTAGGCTGACCAAATGTGAGGAGGTTAACCAAAACTCCCCCTCAAATTAACAATCATGGAAACTTCACACCAATATCCATGCATTGTACATACATGTCTCAACATGACATACTCCATCCCTACCAGTGGTAACTAACTCTATGAGTTATACCTACGCATACTCCTACCACACCAATCAGACTTTAGCTGACCATAGGTATAGAGGAACACCAGTCAATAGCAGATATGCATTGCCAGAGCATACTGCATCAACCAACCTATGAATCTTCATATTCTCACTCCTTGAAAGAACTGCCACTTCTGATCGTGGTGCTTGAATAGCAAGATTCATGGTCCCAATCCTCTGAAATGAAGTAGCAGTCAGGTTACCCCATTGTTGATTGCTAACATCCAGAGGACTTGTCTTCCAACACTCCATAGTACTCCAGAGAACAGCCATCCATCCCTGATCAATCTACAGGAGTAGGACAAGCAGCAGGAAATTGCTCAATGTCACATCTCACCCAGCTCCGCTTCTAGAGACCCGACCTCTACATGTGACCTTCTTGAGCATACACACAGTTGACCCTACCCTTGTCAACTTAGCCCACACAGATGTCTCCTCTTCCAGGTCAGGAGTAGGTTCCAAACAAGAGTATCCCTTTGTTTGACACCTAAAAACATCTGTTCTTCAACCAGCAGCTGCATACTTGTTGAACAACATGTTCTAACATCACATAGAACATTGGTTCGACCTCCTTGGAACACACCCTCCTTGAAAGACTTCAAGGTCTTCATATACACTGCCCAAGAGTGTAAAAGAGTCAGTGATCAGGTGATTCTTACCATCCTGACGTGAGAACATCATGATGAGTGGACTTGAGTGGACTCAAGTAGCTTTGACATCTTCAGAGGTTATGATTAAATCTTGAACACAGCAGCCTTTCATCCACATGAGGGGAAACTACATCAGAGTTTGAGTTTTGCCAGGTATTATGCAGCGGAAATCATAATACAACTCAACCTAAGAACACACTTTTCACCAGATCAGCCTCAAAGTCCATACCAAGTTTGAACGTGACTCAATACTGGCACAGATGTCCCATCCAAAGGCCAATTGCCAACCTCCAGATACAGGTACACATTATTCCTGTCATGAACAGTCCATCCACCTACTTCAAGGGACCATTCAGGGAAATTACAGAACCTTCCACTGGTTCCAACATAATTTCTTGCAAGATACCAGAAAGTATCACCCATGGATCTCATCCAGAAGCAGAACAGGATGCCTGCTCTGATACCAATTGAAATTCTGGTGTAGTCAGAATTCAGATGTTCTACTCCACGTCATGACATCTGATCTAACATTGTAACTAATACAACAAGATAGTTATTAACCACTGTACTAATATGCACAAGTTCACAGATGTCACGACATCTCATTCTATGTCACCCTAGAATGTATGAACACCTGGTTCTGTGCATCAGGAAGAAAGACTCAACAGAAACCTAGCACTCACTTCTGTTGTTTTCTTCCACAATTATCAGCATGATGTCTTACTGTTGTTTGTGGACATCATCTGTTACATTGTTCCAGTGTGTATATCTTTTACTTGTATTTCCTGAATTAAAGGTTGAACACGTTAATCTAATTTCCACTTATTAGATTGCTAACAACTAGGCTATTTGTTAGGTTCATTAATTGTAGGTTAGTAGTTGGTTTCCTGGTTTTTCTCTAAGCTATTGAATCCCTGAAGAATAGCCTGAGAAAAATACTGAACCAGAAAAACCAATCATCCTACACTTTAGCACCTGCTGTTGGGAATGAATGTCACAACATTCAGTTCGACATCCAGAACATATGCTGATTCTGTTATGTTCCTGGAAACGTGCTGTGCTAAGTTTGCAGTACTGTCAAAGACCAACTAGTCTCTACTTCAGTATCAACCTTCAGTATCAACTGTCAAAACGTCCAGTTTGACAGTTTCACAATGATCCTCCAGCCAGGTCTGTTATCCTTGAAAAGAACAGACTTAAATAAATACTGAACTGAAACTAACATGCTTATTATTCAGTATACGCTGTCACTGATGAATGTTACAACATTCTGATTAACATTCAATCAGACGTTTATATACCAGGTCTGTTATCATCTTGATAACCTGACTGGGAAACCAACTGAGTTATGACAGGAATAAATACACATGCAGAAGGAAAACAAACACAGGAAATTGTTAACCCAGTTCAGTCCAACATGACCTACATCTGGGGGCTACCAAGCCAGGAAGAAGATCCACTATTAGCAGTATTAATTCAGAGTTAAACTCACCCGTTTACAACTCTTCACTTAATCCCTACCCAATGCAATCTATACCTAGGAACTCCTAGATAGAAACCTCCAGTTTCCATTCCTATCACTACAAATACAATGTAATGTTACCACACCTTGAACTTGCTTCACAACTTCATTCAAGAACAAAATCACTCTTGCCTACAGGCTTTGAGTTACAAATACTCTCAGCTTTTACCACTGAGAAACACATGGTAACCTTCCCACAGATTGGGAGGTTTACCTCACACACACCCCTAAATTTTCATTCTAGGAGGCTTACAAATACTAGGTTACAATCAGCTATTTATAACCTAATCACCCAACTGGATTTGGGCCTTCAGAAATCGCAGCAGACTTGTTCTTTGTTGTTACAACTTCAGCAGAAAAATTCTGCTACAAACAAGGTCTTTAATCCTAGAATCTCTCCATATATATCTCCATATTTTGAGCCTATATATCTTCTGATTGAGTCTTCAAGACCTCCACATGGGAGTTAGGATATTCACCAGATATCCTTGCTGATCCCAGAATATATACTGAATTAATTAATTCAGTTTTCTACACATGTGCGATGTCACAGACCTGATGTCGTGACATCGTACATGACATGTTGGTCCAGATGTTGAATTTCTTCAACCCAACATATTAAAACAACAGAGATGATTACATTATTTGTTTTCTAAAATTAATGCCAATCCTAAGGAATCAACAATCTCCCCCTTTGGCAAATTTTAGCTAAAACAAATAAACAATACACTGGACAAAACATCCCAATTTGGGAATGCTCTTCATCTCCGTCATTGGCTCCACCCTCACGCATCTCTCCAGGATTTTCTCAAGGTTGGCAAGACAATTACGGAAATCATATCCGCAAACTGAGAAATCATCCATAAACACTTCCATGATACCATCTAGGTAATCTGCAAAGATTGACATCATGCAACGTTGGAAAGTAGCTGGGGCATTACAGAGGTCGAACGACATTCGACTGTAGGCAAAAGTTCCATAAGGGCATGTAAAGGTAGTTTTTTCTTGATCTTCGGGGTGGATAGGTATTTGGAAGAATCCAGAGTATCCATCTAGATAGCAGAAGTAAGAGTGTCTAGCTAGACGCTCCAACATCTGGTCTATAAATGGTAAAGGGAAATGATCCTTCCTAGTTGCTTTATTTAATTTTCTATAATCTATACACATCCGCCATCCTCCTTCTAAACGTTTTGCTACATGTTCGCCTTTATCGTTTTGCACGACTGTGATGCCTCCCTTTTTAGGTACTTCATGCACAAGGCTCACCCACTTACTATCCGAGATTTGATAGATTATACCTGCCTCAAGTAACTTCAGAACTTCCTTTTTAACAAAACCACTCATTATAGGGTTTATTCTTCTCTGATGTTCCTTAGAGGGTTTTGAATCTTCTTCTAGTGAAATCCGATGCATGCATACGGATGGGCTTATACCTTTCAGGTCAGAGATATTATATCCTAAGGCTGAGGGATATCTTCGTAAAACGTCTAAAAGTTGGTTCGTTTCCTCTTGGCTCAAGGTAGCACTAACTATAACTGGACGGTTCATCTTTTCATCGAGGACATCGTATCTCAGGTTCTTACGTAGTTCCTTAAGTTCTAAGGATGGTTTCTTAGGGCATGGCATAGGATCTGGGGTAAGGGATAAACATTCATAAAGGTTATCATCGATGTAGGGTTTCTTAAAGTCATCATCTTCCTTTATGAGAGTTGATGGTAACTTAATTGTTTTTATAATTTCTTTTTGTTCTAATTCTCTAACACATTCATCAATGATATCTAAGGCATAACACGAGTCTCCCATCACAGGTGCTGTAGCGGTGTATTCGTCGCTATATGATTCATTGATTAAACCATAAGCAAAGCATACAAAGAAATCGAGTCGCCACCGCACTTTTATTTATCCAAAGGATTGGCTAAAAAGCGAACAAAAGCCTAAGAAGTTTTACACATAGAAAACTAATGAAAAGATCAGAGAATCTGGGTAAGGGGTAAATTACGCAATGGGAAGGTGTTAGGCACCCAAAACGTCCTAGGTACTCCTAGGGAGCCCTTTTCACACTTGTTGTATAAAAAGTTTATTTGTTTATGACATATTGTGCAAACATGAATGGGAAGATGAGAAAAGAATGTACATTTTAATTATTTTTGTGTTTGAACGGATGAACCCGTTGCCTACGTACCTTTCCATGCAAAGGTAAAGGAATAAAACGCCGTAGTTCGGCTAAAAGATTTCCAAAATATTAGTGAGTTCATTTTAAAACAAGAGCACTAAGGCTTTTCATTACCAATGGGAGAAAACTCAACCTGAATTAACAATCCACCATGCGAGGACGGCTTCAACATACTAGTGAGGGGTTAACCCTATAATAAGTATGGAAGACTTACAATCAACTCACTAAGGACAAGGTAAGATTTACATCAACCACTATGGTAATTGAAACCTATGGCTAATGTATGAAAGCATATTAACAATGGACAAAGCCACAAAACAATTGAATGGGTGAAGTTAATTGATTATGAGTATTCACAAAATATGGTCAAAGTATGATTAGTATTCAATTCAAAGAAGTGTTATGAAATGAAGTTTGAAAAGTCAAGGACTTAAGGTCCAGGTTTCTAATTTGAAAAGAAACATGAAGATGTTTGCACCATAGTTCAAAGTTTTGAATTAACAATGTGAAAAGGTTTAGGACAAACAGGGTATGGGTGAAGGAGTGTAAAACTTCTCAGAAGTTCACCTCTTGAAATCATATAGAAGATGATTCAAGTGTGTCCTTTGGAATGAGGCAACAAAACAAGCAAGCAAATAAAAAGCAAGGTGATACCGGATGCCATCAATGGACTTATACCAATCTCACACAACAAAGGCGGATACCGGATACCAATCAATGGATTTACACCAATCTCCTAAAACAAAACAATGATACCGGATGCCAATAAATGGACTTACTCCAATCTCACTCAACAAACACGGATACCGGATACCAATCAATGGATTTACACCAATCTCCTAAAACAAAACAATGATACCGGAAGCCAATAAATGGACTTATACCAATCTCACAAAGCAAAACAAAACATGGATATCAGATGCCAATCTATCTGGGCTTACTCTAATCTCCAAAGGATGATCATAGGAATACAAATGCCAACAACGTGGGCTTACAATTGAATCCTCACATACAACAAACAAACACAAGCAATAAGCAAAGAGGACATAAGTGGCCAATGAAATGGTCTTACACTCAATCCCTTCCAAATCATAGGAACAGTGGCCAACAACTGGACTTATAACTGATTCCTCAATGGGCAAACTCAAACAAATCACAAAGATATGAAACGATGATCATGCAATAATGAACAATTAATGATGATAAATGCACAGAGGCAAACAATCAAACATGTACAAATGAATCAAGCAATCAATCAAACAAAGTCAATTAGCACACTCTATATACAAGTAATTAGGCTCAAGCAAGGGTTAGACTTTAAAGTCAACTGGAATGGGGTAAGTGGTGCTCTTAACCTTAACATTGAGAGTTAAGGTGAAGCAGATGAAAGGATATGAGGGGTGTGCCTCATTGCTCTTATCTCTGGTCAGGGAGAGCATTGAATACCAGAAGGTGTGGGAGTTCAGAAAGTTGGAACTCTCTCCACAAGTTAATGACTCTATAGATCTTGGGTTAAGATCCACAATGCTTCAACATGTAATGTGAGCAAAGGGATGACACACAGAATAGTAGGAGATGGACTACACATCTCTTCTATCTACCAATTGCCTTATCAAAAGGACTTTTCCTGTTTGGGGACAAAGATAAACAATCACAAACATTGCCTCTTAAGGAGGACTTCAGACAGGTGCCTGGCCAGGTAACAAGCCAGGTCTTCCAGACTACATGAAGAAGAGATGTTATACCTCAATGCTTAAGCTATCAAGCAAAGCAAAAGCAAGTTCACAATGGAACTATAGCAACTAAGGTACCTGAAATCAATCCAATTCAATCAGTACTCAAGTCACAAAAGTCAAACAGATAAACCAACAGTCAACAGACAATGTACAATCAAACAATCAAGGCTACATTGTGCAAAGCACAAGCTCAACTCAAATGAGCCAAAGCATCCTACAAAACAAGTCAATGTTAGTTCATAACAATCAAGCAAACCAACTCAAGCTATGCAAATTGATCTCTTTAAAGCCATATGCTTCTTAACCTGAAAACAAACTCAAACATGAGAAGCAAACCCTTAGGCCAAGGCCTAGGGTCAAAGAAAGAGAAATGGACCAAAACAGAACATGAAAATTTACAAGAATCAAGATTAATCAAATAAGAACATCATCCAATTGGTCCCATATCAAAACTATGCACCAAATCCATTTCACAAACAAATCATGTCAAAGTAAGCACATTGGAATCACATTGGAGTAAACAGAATGAACCAATTCAAGTCAAATCAAAAATGGCTCAATAAATTCCCAGAAAAATCATGCCTAAACAGAACATATCAAATGAGCAACATACCAAAAATCATGGCATTTGGATAAGTGGAAGAATGTCAATTAAAATCAACAAGTCAAGGTATACAAAAACAAGCTCAAACAAGGCCACAAATGGTGCATCAACTTAAGGCAATCCTAAAACAGAAATGACATAAGATAAATGATCCAAACCAAAACCACAATGAACTTCAACATGTTAAGAATCAATGTACAAAATTTCAAGTCCATATGATAATGCATGAGAATTTCACAAATCATGGAAGTTGAACACTCAACAAAAGTCCAATTATGACCAACCAGCAAAGAAAATCTCAAACAAATAGGAAATGGATCCTAAAATTCTACAAAAATTCATGCTTAAACCTAACATCCAGAAGTAGCAACATGCAAAAATTCAGATCATTTGGCAATTAAATGGCATGGTAAATAAAATCAGCAAGTTGGACAAGAAATGGTGTGACACACATTGTCACACCTCCAATGATCATATCATATCTCACAAACCAGAAATGCAAAAATAGCAAACTCAAAGCCAAAATGTCAATTAGGATCTCTAGTTTATGCATGAAAATTTTCAGCTCCATTGGATCAAGCATCATGATTTCATAAACAAAAGAGCAAGCAAGGTGCAAGAAATGACATACATGAACAAACCCTAGGCTAAAAACAAATTCAACCGAGCACAAATTCTGGAAAAATATCCAAAAAATAGTAGACATTACAAGGAACATGGCAAAAAAAGTCTCATGTGAATTGGATCATTATCTTGAGAGTTATGATTTTTTGAATGGAAAGAAAAAATTAAAAATCATGAATGAAGGCATATGAACATGTGAAGCATAAGTGAGAAAAATGCCAAAATGCCAAAATGGGAATGCACTGGTCCGGATTCGAACCGTGTACGAATTTAAAAGTGGCGCTCACTTAATGAAATGCACCGTTTCATTAAGTGAGGTGGCAAGACGCGATTGGTGCATGGGAGAGAAACAGCGAAATGCATGCAAAACACGGCCAAGGCAGATCAAACGAGTTCTGGAAATCACAAACCCTAACATTCATCGCGTGTTCATCATGTTCATCATCATCATGATCCAACTTGCACAGAAATTCATGAAACATATATCATTGGATTCATCTTGCAACACACATCAATAATCCAGCACTTATTTAACCTAATTCTAATCATATCACACGGATCGACCAAAATAAGTTTCATCAATCAACATTCAAATCAACCTAACTTTCTCAAAACTCAATGAAATCATGAGATCTAAAGTGCAGAATGACATATGTTCCACGATCTACAAGATGCACATCATTATTTCAAGAATTGGAGCGATCGAATTCTAACCTCTATGAAGGTGCATAGCTGGAATCGTGCTTCTCAGGTCCTGGAAGTGTGAAACAGAAGTTCTACAATGATGAGGAAGATGAATGGATGCAAAAAAGTAGCTCAGCAATGCTCGATTCTTCTTAAAACTCCAACTGCCATGGAAGATGCAAATGCTCAACAGTCCACGATCCTTGCTGAATTCTCCAAGATCTTCCCTCAACAATCTTCAACAATGCTAATGGATCATCAACAAACCAAGAAACAAGCCAAGGAAGTGAAGAACTCGATGAAAAGTTTGAGAGAATTTTTGAGATGAAAACTTTAGATCTTAAAATGTGAAGTTCTTCTTATGAATTTCTGTTATGATTATCACTTTATACCCTCTGCTAATGATGCTGATTAAACATGTTTAGCCAAAAACCCAAGGATTAGTGAAATGAGCATGCTTATGCAAAAATGGAAAAAATACCCTCATGCACACATGGCCAATGGAACAGTGCGAATTTCACTTGAAACAAGTCTTAAAATCTGTTTTGAGGCAAATGGAATTGGTTTGGAATGAAAATAACGCACATTTTTCAAATTCACATTTTCCCACCAAAATTCAAAAATGAAATCAAGTGAAAAATGCACTTTTTTGTGATGAGTTTTAATGAAATGTAATGCATGATTATGATAATAGAGATCAAGAGAAAATTGCTCCAAAAAGAACCACATGAATTGGCCTTTT
Source organism: Lathyrus oleraceus (assembly GCF_024323335.1). Classification (NCBI taxonomy): domain Eukaryota; kingdom Viridiplantae; phylum Streptophyta; class Magnoliopsida; order Fabales; family Fabaceae; genus Lathyrus; species Lathyrus oleraceus. Next base: position 14,643,740 of record NC_066580.1, read on the forward strand.
GGTGCAAAAGTTATGCCTTGTTGAAGTTCAAATTTCCTTGACAATGATTTGATCATAACTTGCCAACCACAAATGCGAAATGGATGTTCTTGGACTTTTTGAAAAGTTGAGAGGAAGATCTTCAACTTTCATGTTGGACAAAATTTGATTTGAAGCTTTCTTGATGATGTAAAGTTGAGGAGAAGACCTTTCCATTTTTGGCAGTTTGAAATTACAGGTCACTTACTATTTTTGGAAAATTTTCATCTGACCTCAAATTCTTCAAGGTTGATGTTTGACATGTTATATGAGACTTGTATGGACATGAATGAGGCCTCTCTAACCATCTCACACCTTCAAATCCCTGATTAAATGCACAGTTGACTTGTGTTGACCATTCTAGGGTTTTAGTTGACCTAGCTGTGATCAGATGAAATCCAAGCCTCTACCACCTGAGATCTTGATTCAAAATGATGTCATGGTTCATATGAACTTTTGATGAATGCTCATGGTGCCCAAATTCTTCAGAATGGCCACCATCTATTGGCCAATGAATGCCTTAGACTGGTTTCACCTAATGGTTGCTTCATCTGCAAGTAACAAGGTTAGATGACAATATTTTTGTACTTTTGGTTAGTAAACAAGTGAAAAGCAATGATATTCAAATGCTAAACATGCTTGGTGATCAAGAACCACTCTCAAAAGATAACCCACCCACAGGGAAGAAGGCAAAGGTGCATAATGATCCTTGAGGCAATGATATGATATGATATGATGCCATGAGGGATCTTAGGGATAAAATTGGGGTCTTACAGGTGCCATAAGAAATTTCGAAAGTATAAATTCTATTTTCTCGTCACCTACCTCAAATGTCAACTTTCCTTTCTTGACATATATTATGGCTCCTGCAGTCAATAAGAATGGTCTACCTAGAAGGATTGGTATATCATTGTCCTCTTTGATGTCCATGATAATAAAATCAGTAGGGATAAATAACTGACCTATCCTAACAGGAACATCTTCTAAAATGCCTATCGGATATTTAACAGATCTATCGGCTAACTGAAGTGACATCTTAGTGGGCTGTAATTCTCCTAAGTTTAACCTCTCACAAACTGCTAAAGGCATTAAGCTCACACTAGCTTCTAAGTCTAGAAAATCTTTTTCGATGACATGATTACCCAAAAGGAAAGGAATGGAGAAATTTCCAGGATCTTTATCTTTCTTTGCTAATTTGTTCTCGGAAATAGCATTACATTCCAAAGGCTTCGGATCGTCAAGTCTACGTTTGTTGGTAAGGATGTCTTTGAGAAACTTTGCATAAGAAGGTATTTGGGTGATGGCTTATGTGAAAGGGATTTCTACATGAAGTTTTTCTATAACTTTAATAAATTTTTGATACTGTTTATTGATCTGGGTTTGTTTGAGTCTTTGCGGATATGGTATAGGTGGTTTATATGGCGGGGGTGGTTGTAGCACCTCAAATTTGCACCCTACCTTTTGTACATTCATTTCATATTAGGTCATTAACATAACATGGTCCACTGCATAACATTGCATTGTCCATTTGCCCAAATGCAAGCTCAGCTGACCAATTGGGTCAAACTGATCAGGAGATCAGGTCAATCAAGCAAGCATGTGCTATTTTCATTGGAACAAAGCCCTATGGTTGATTTCTCAAGTTCATATGGTCTAGGGATCATTGTGAAGTGATTTGGCCAAATATTGGATGCTCAGAAGTCAACAGTTCAGCTGAATTTCTTCAGAAACCATAGAAAGTCAATTGTGGTCAACTGTGGTCAACTGTGCCTGATTTTATGGATTGGAAGGTGTGAGATGGTTTGAAAGGCCTCATTCATGTCCATACGAGTCTCATTTGACATATCAAAGACCAAGGTTGAAGATTTGGAGGTCAGACAAGAAGTTTCCTAAAATGGCAGGTGACCTGTAATTTCAGCTGCCCAAAATGGAAAGTTTTTCTCCTCAAAACAACTTCATCATACAAGCTTCAAATGGAATTTTGTCCAACATGAAAGTTGAAGATCTTGATCTCACCATTCCAAAAAGTCCAAGAACTTGAATTTCCCATGTATGGTTGGCAAGTTATGGTCCATTCAATTTCAAAAATGACCCATAATCAAAGTGGCATAACTTCCACATGGAGTGTCCAAATTGAGTGATCTTTTTATGCACAAACTCCATTTGACATGTACTTTCATGGTGCATAATTGGAATTCATCAAAAATGGTCAATGCAAAAAGTTAAATTTCAAGTGTATAGTTAAAAATCCAGGGGCAAAATTGTCCAACTTGAGAAATAATGAGAATTTTTGAGTGGGGATTTTTGCAACACCTCACAAATGCAATTTGGAAATTGTTTGAATGGTCACAAACATCCAAGGTGCCATATTTGAACAAGTCATTTTTGAAGTGGACTTGAAAATGCATAAAAGTGCCATGACAAGTGGAAAATGAGAAATACACATCCAATGAAGATGAGACAAGTTGCAGCACATCACACATGTCATTTTGAGAGTGTGTGAGCTGTCAAATGAGCTGTCATTGGCCTGTGGTGAAATGGCATTTTTACCCTTGCTTTGAAAATGACATTTTGCTAATCACTTGCACTTTTGCTAATTGGATGATTAAGGATGGATTAAGCTGAAGTATATATTCTTAATCATAACAAACTTCTGATGATAATCACAATTCACCAGAAATTGCAAACTTTTCCCTCCAAATTCTCAAGAAAGCTCAAGAACATTCAAGAGCAAAAATCCAAAAATCTCTTCCAATTCTCCATCAAATCGTGTGATTTTTGTTGCTTCAATCTCTATTCATCTTCTACCTCAACTGTTTTGGCAAGGCAACATCAAGATCTTCACCAATCGTGACTGTTCCAATTATGCTCATCAATGGCTTTTGAAGATTCCTTCCACTAGAAGCGATTTCAATTGAACCTAACACCTCCGGTCATCTTCCTGAGCTTGGTGCTTCATCTGTTTTGGATCTACATGCCTTGAAACATCGAATTTCATCACTGCCTTCGAATTAAGGTGCCAAATCGAATCTCATGATTTTGTTAATTGTTGTGTGCGTTTTATAGTGTGTTTATCATAGATCATCGTGATGCCTTTGGTTTGTAAAATAGTGGACTGTAGCTCGAGTTAGGTTGATTCAAAGTTATGTTGCCAAACCCTATTTCCTTCGATCCGTGAGATTTAGAGACAATTAGGTGAAATCATGATGATATCTGGACTCTACGTTCTCAGACCTTTCCAACGGATATACGCATGTTGATTTTAGTTGAATTTTGTTGTTCTTGTATTCATGGCTTTTCTGGAAAAACGCGTGTTGATGATGAACAATTTCTGGATTTTTTCTTCGTTTGATCCGTTTCAATGCAATTCCATTTTGAATTGATGTTTAGCGCCATTTTTGAGCCAATAGCGTGCCTACACCAAATAATTGAAACGCAGTGTTTAGGGATTCTGAGGAATATTTACCAGTTTGCCATTGGATCCTAATTTAATTAAATAAAACTTAAATAATTATTTAAAAATCACATAAATCTTAGAAAAATCATAAAAAAATATTGGAAAGTCAGAAAAATATGAGGATTTTTTCTATAGTTCCCATTTTCTCTCTAGAATTTTATGGATATGATTTTCAAGGTTGTGCATGGTGGAAAATTGGTTTGACCTAGGGATGTTTGACTTGTATGCAATTTTGACACATTTTGCCATTTCCATTGTGAAATTCTCCTGCCTTAAAATAAATGTCTGAAATTTTTTGTGGTGATTCTAGACATGTTGCTGGTGATTTGCATATAAATTTTATGATTTTTGGATACCTGTGGAGTGAGATATGATTTTTGGAACTTAGGTGTGACAATTTGTGTCACACCTAATTAGGGCAACTTCATGAAATTATTTGCCTAGCCTATGCTTGTTAGAATGGATTGAAATTTTGCATGTATGATCATTGATATGTTGAGATGCTATGTGAATTTTTCTGGATTTTTATGTGGCATTTTCAATTTGATTGATATTTTTCATCTCTGTATGTCGATTATGCAAGTTCATGTGACACATGTTTGTAAATCTAATGTGAAATCCTCATATGGTTTTAGATGAACATGAAATTTGGTATGCTGGTTGTAGACACATTGTAGGACATCCCTGTTTTGGTCCCATTCATTTCTTAATTGTTTTCATTGACTTATGAGTTTTTGAAGTGAATGCATGTGTTGATGTTATGGTTTGGCTCATATATTTGTGTCTGTTTTTCTTGATTTTCATTGACATAGTTTCTTTTGTCCAATTGAGCTGAAAATTGACATGCTATAACTTGAATATGTCCTGTTTAGGTGTGAATTATTTGAGGATTTTTGGAATTATTTTGGTATGCTTTTGATTGAAGTTATTCTGTGTGGACTTTTGATGTTGCATTTGACCTCGTTTGACTTGTTTTGGTCATGAAACGAATATGGTAAATGATATGATCATGGGACCAATTGCATTTGCTTTCTATTTGCTTTAAGATGATTTTGGTTGAGGATTGCTTGCTGTTTAGAATTTTTTCTCCCTTTTGGACCCTAGGCTTGGCCTAGTGGTCTAGTTTCTCACATTTGGATTGACTTTTCAGGATGAAATGCATAATGCTTAAGGAGATTGCTTCAAGGCAATTTGAATTGAGTTTGGTTGATGTTGTCTACTAACATGACTTTGTTTTGTAGGTTGTGAAGCTTGAGCTTGAGCCTATAGCTTGCACTTATGTGCATTAACCTGTGTTGCTTAATCTGTATAGTCTGACTGATTAACATTTGCTGTTTATTGTTGTCTGTCTGAGTACTGATGATACTTGATTGATTTCAGGTACATTTAGTCGCTTACAGTTCTTTAAGAACTTGCTTGCTGCTGCTTGGTTTTTAAACCACTTGAGGTAGGACTTCTATTCTCCATGTAGTCTGGAAGACCTGGCCTGTTACTTGGCCAGGCAACTGTCTGAAGTCCTCCTTAAGAGGCGATGTTTGTGGTTGTTTACATTTGTGCCAAGCAGGTAAAGACCTCTATGAGGCAATTGGTGGAAGTTAGGGATATGCAATCTATCCCCCACTATTCTGTGAGTCGTCCCTCTGCTCACACGGCTGTGTGTTGATGCATTGGGACACAAACCCAAGATCTTGTGCTGTTGCACAATCGAGTCAGAGTCTTTGAGCGTAGAAGGGTCCCTCCATTCTGGACCCACGCTCCTTTGTCTGAAGCTCTCCCTGGTCAGGGATAAGAGCTGTGAAGTCTAATCTTCACTCACCTTTCATCTGCTTCACCTTAGCCCCGCAATGGCAAGGTTAAGAGCGAATACTACCCATGTACAGATGGCTTGCCTTTGCAGCCTTACCCCTTGTTTGAGCCTCACTTGTGTGCATATAGTGTGTGCTGTTTGTGATTGATTTGCTATTGCTTGTGAATAGGATAGGCTGGCTCCCTGTGCCAGTTAGCTAGAAACCTTGACTTAGGGATAATCTCGCATGATAACATCTAGGCTCGAGTTAGTCTCCCTAGTTGTGTTTCCCTCTGTCATCTGGTTAGGCTAGTCCTGTGTCCCTTCGTAGGGGAACTACATCGCCCTGATCCTTGTTCCAGACGAGGTATGTAGGCAGGTGGTCGTGCGAGACCGCTCCGGGCAACCTTTTTCTTTTCTGTGTGTGTTTACCTGTTATCTGATTGTGTTTTGGTTCGGATGCCGACGTAAGTCCAGTGATTGGCGGTCGGGCTCCAAGTTTGCCCTTTTGAGTGTGTTTTGGTTCGGATGCTGACGTAAGTCCAGTGATTGGCTGTTGGGCTCCATGTGTGCCATCTGTTTATGTGTTTTGTGTTGTTTGGCGTGCGTAGGCCGAACTACAGTGGCTCTGATTCTCGTTCCAGACGAGATATGTAGGCGTAGGGTGCGATACCCTATCGAGCTCCCTTCTCCTAACCCCACCTGCGTTCCCTGTGTGTGTGATGTTTTAGCAACCTTTTCTTTTCTTAGAACGTGGATCCCGTCGAGTACGACGGACGTGAGGGGTGCTAATACCTTCCCCTTGCGTAACCGACTCCCTTACCCTTTCTCTTTGGTCGCAAGACCATTTCCTTTCCAGGTTTCTCTGAGCGTTTCCTTTCCCTATTTTGGGATAAATAACGCGCAGTGGCGGCTCTGTGTTGTGTTTTTATTTGAGTCCCGCCGGTTTTTCGCGTAATGCGACAGCTGGCGACTCTGCTGGGGATTAGCATAGATGTTGACCTGTGCTGGTCCATCTTCCCTAAGCGAGTTCTTCCTAGCGTTCTAGGATAGTTTAGGTTGCTTGTTTTGCTTTATTTATTGCATTTATTATTCTAACCAGTGTATATATTTGCATAAATATTTGCATGCATCATACTATCATTGTTGCCGTCCTCTGTGCAGGTGGTTCCTCTGTTTTGGGGTGGGTGTTCTGAGTGGGGCTAAAACCCAGGCCCGAGTATACACCTAGGATTAGTGTGGTCTCACGTTCCTCATTTGCTAAATCAGCATAATGTTGCAACGTGACATACCACAAGTCGGACGAGGTTCATTTGATAGTGCTTTCCTCTGTGGGGTACCCCACTTTGGTTGAGTTACGTCATTTGAGCTGTTGACTCTGGTGACCGATCATTTCCCGGATCTTTGGTTTAGACGATCTCAAGGGAGCTACAATGGCACACCCGAAAGGGCAAACCCATTGAGTATCTTTGCCCGATTGTCGAGACTATTATCCGCCTTAGGATGACCTGATTAGAATTTACCTGTGAGGGGAGGGTGATTCGTTCAGATGCATGTTCAGATGGTGACTTTGATGGTGACTAATGGTTCCGTTGATCAGAGTCCTATTTATGAGTCGGATTTATGGATCTATTTCTGGACGCCGGAGGTTTGATCCCGGTATTGATCAGAGGGTTCTGTTTATTTCGGATCCCTGGGCTGAGTTTGAGGTTGCACAGATGTAGATTTGGTTTCTCAGATTGGGTTCAGACGACAGTTGACCAGTTGACTTTGGGTTTCAGATGATTGTGATCAGAGTTCGAGCCGAAGCTTCGATCCTGTGTCCAGATATGCACAGCTTGCCAGTCGTGTCTGCATCATGTGCGTCATATCATGTTTATTTTTCAAAAGAAACGCAATCAACAAAAAAAAAGAATCAATAAAAAAATTGAAAAAAAAATGATCTCTGCATGCATATCATTTCTCAGGTACATTCCAGAGTCTGTTCAACTGATAGATCCGGGTGCTCATTTACAGATGAAATTGTTGGTTTCACTCGGTACTCATTGCTCTTGTATACTGTGCCATTGCTGCAGATTGTTTTTTTCGAAGATGAATCAGGCTCTTTGAAGGCCTGAGAAATGATCATTATCATGTGCATCATATGCATTAGCATCATAATCATAACATGTTGCATAACAGGTGTTCTAGTTCGGACTTCTCACTCTGGCTCCTGTCTGAGACAGGATTGTTGATCATCGTCCGCACCGCAACCAGATCGAATCATCAGAGGAGTATGGATCAGGTTCAGACTGAGTTGGCTGAGATGAGGGCAAACATGGCCCAGTTCATGACCATGATGCAAGGGGTCGTTCAGGGGCAAGAGGAGCTGCGAGCCTTAGCCCAGAGACAGGAAGCCATGATTCTGCCACCCAGTCGTGCTTCACCAGAGGGGGTCCCCGTTAATGATCAAATTGCTGCTGTCACTATTCCCGTCAACAACTACGACGTGGATGATGAATTGAGGGGGATCAGAATCAGTGAACAGCCTCTTGCTGCAGAGACTGTTAATGTCAGAACAACCCGGGCTCCGGTTCGCCATCCTGGCTCTTCCAGTTCTTCCGGTTCTAAGAAACCATCTTCTGGGGCACCCAAAAGGGGAGAAAGTGAAACAAATGTTGTGCACCGTCGGAGGAGTGCAAACAGAGGACAGTATCGTCAGGCTGCTGCTGTGACTATTCCAGCAACTCAAACCCAACAGCAACAGAGAAGACCAACTCAGCAATATCAACATCAGCAACATCGTCCTCAACAGCAGGCTTACCAGCCTCCCTATGATAATCAAGCCAATACGGGTAATGAGAGGAAGAGGATCATTTTTGACCTAATTCCCATGTCTTACGCAGAGTTGTATCCCTCGTTGATAGAGCGGAACTTGATTACTCCCAGAGACCCGCCGGCTATACCTGTCAACCCTCGGTGGTGGTATAGGCCTGAGCAGCAGTGCGTGTATCATTCGGGTGCTCCTGGTCATGATGTGGATAGTTGCTTTCAGTTGAAAATGAAGGTTCAATACCTCGTGCAGTCAGGTATTCTGAACTTTGAAGACTTGGGTCCCCGTGTTAATCAAGCTTGAAGATAACAAGTCGCGGGCTGGCGTTGGCTTTTCTCCTGAGGTCTTCAACAAAGAGGGTTGATCAAAAGCAGAAGCTACTAATGCAAAGGATACTGACAGTTGTCATCCCTGGTGGGATCTATCACAATTGGGTCACTGTGGGCGTTCCTACAGTTGTTCATAAGTCAGAGCAATAATCACTTTGTTTAAAAACCCTTCTCCCATGCCAAAAGGAGAAGTGATGACTCTTGTTGGCAGCATTTTGTGCAATGATATTTTCATTCAAATAAAAGCATGTTTAAAACATTTGTTTTTCCAATTGTTTTCCCTTTTTGCTTTTTACATGAAATTGGTGATCACAAAAAACCCTAAAAAACAAGAATAAAAGCAATCTTTTCATCTGCATAACGATTGTCTTGTTTGATTTTCAAAAAGCTTTTCATATCAAAATCATTATGCAGGTTGTTTCTTAAACCCATTGAACATAATGATCCAACGTTATCTCCCAATTTTGAATTCCCTGTATTCGAAGTAGAAGAAGATGATGTTGAAGGGATTCCTGACGAGATTTCCCGACTCCTTGAGCAAGAAAAGAAGATCACTCAGCTGCATCTCGAGAATCAGCAGAACAGCCAACTGGGGCATCAAAAAAAAATCAATCAAAAATAAAAACAAAGAAAGAAAGGGTGCAAAAGAAATCTAAAGAAATCAAAAGCAAAATCAAAAGAAAAAACAAAGGAAAAATAGCACCCTCAAAGTCCCCAGTTGACTGATGCTGAATTCGATCGAAAAGAAAAGATTAACTGCCAGGTGTCATGGTCAGTTATATCAGCAGAGAGTGACGAAAGCATTCGACTAGAAGGTCGAGTCTCGAGTTCTGAGAAAATGACCTTGTGCTCAAGAAAGTCTTGTCTTTCGTGCCCGATTCCAGGGGCAAGTGGACTCCAAGCTATGAATGTCCGTATGCTGTCAAGAGAGCCTTTTCAGGCAATGCTTTGACACTTACAACAATGGATAAAGAAGTTCATTCGTCCTGTGAATTCCAATGCAGTCAAGAAATACTTTGCCTAAAAAAAAAAGCAAAACAGCTCGCTAAGTTGAACACCCCAAAGGGCGACTTAGGCAAAAAGGAGCGTCTCGGTGGATTGAAAACCCGAAAGGGCGATCCAGGCAAAATTTAGAGACATTGAAAAAAAAAAGAGAATTTGCATCCCGCTAGATTGAACACCTCACACTGGGGCAATCTAGGCAAAAATTAGGGATTTGGCAAGTAACTGCATCCTGACAAGACTGTGCTCTACATCTGTCGTCCGTCAGGGATTCTCGATTCATCGTCGACTGAAGCTCCGAATACATCGAGATTCAGAATGGTAGAGGAAAGGTCATTATGTTCAATGTAGCCCTCTCCAATATATATCACCGATTTCAAACTTGTACAGATCTATGGAGTCTCGCCCTTTGCAGACTACCATTCCATCACATCGATTTGAGCTTTTACCCCATTATTTGCACTCTTATTTGTTTCAACTCAACAAATGTTTTGCATGTTTTAATTGATAAAGTATCATTGTTTTCAAAATAAACAAAATTTTTCACAAAATTGTTCTTAAACAAAGTGAACATTCACAATGATGAAAGGATACCTAGGAGACCCGCAGTGCTCTCCCAAGGGTGGTATGATTACCGACGGGTAAGACAGTCATTCGTATCTCGAGCATAACTGTATCTTTGTCCTGTAGAACCTTTTCATGGTCTCTCCTCAGCGAGGTTGCTCAGTGCAGTGTTGGTGGAAGTTGTTCATCTTCACGTCCCCGACAGTGCAACATGTTTTCTCCAAGTCTCTGTTAGCCCTATGGTGGGGCATCCCTAATAGAGTGCTGTTTGAGCCCTATCGTGGGGCATCCCCAGCAAGGTTGTTGTTTTGGACATTATCGTGGGCCAGTTCTCAAGCAGTAGGTGTACTGAAGACTTCAATTTTCGTCTCTCCAGCAGAGCAGTCTTCTCCTCTCCCTGGCACAGATGCTTTTCTGCAACGATTCGGTATTTGGAGGATTGACGTCTCAGTATTCCGTCATTTTCTCAGGTAGGTCCTCAGCAGAGTGGTTGACATGAGGAACTTCATCGATGCCTATCTATTTTCACCAGAGATCTGGCTGATTCTTGGTATCTCTGTTCTCCAGCATGAGTGAGAAGTCGGTGCTCTCCCTGCAGAGTTATCCTTCAAGCGGATTTCCTCAGCAAAGTCTCCCCACAGAGTTAGAGTATCTGATCAGTTCGGCTCCCTAGCCGGAGTTCATTTTGCATTTTGCATATAGTAATCATTGCATCCTCAAAGGCGTAGCATTTCCATTCATAATGGAGCATTACGCCATAGAAAAATTCAAACATATGCATTCATGTGTTAACCCGATCAGACCGTCTCCCCGGCAGAGGCAGCTTCTTGTTCGACGTCTGTACAGCGCTTTCGCTACAGTTGCTCCTGACGGCGCTCAGGATTGGTATCCCCAGAGAGGTTTATTTCCTCATCCGTTGGTGAAAGAAAAACCTGGTTCTACCCAGTAGTCTCCTAGTAGATGTGGGTGTGTCTGATCTCTCCATGTAGAGTCTACCCCTTAAGCAGAAAGTGTCCATCCTTTCCTGCCATTTCCCCACTGAGATACATCCTCGTGGATGACGGTTGCTTCCGTTCCCTCCCTAATGGGATGGGTTTTCCCTATTGAGTTCTTTCCTCATTAGGATGAGTCTTGTTTCAGTTTGCCTTTTTGGATCGATCCTAAATTGGCTTCTTGTTGACTGTCTCTTGTGTTGCCCTGGGGCATGAATGAATAGTGGCTCACTAACCGGTACTCATTCATCTTATCCTCAGCTGAATTTGTGGGCTTCTACCTACAAACCGGTAGTTGTAAGTCCTATCTTTGTGGTTTTCTACCCAACCGGTAGTTGTAAAATCCCACTTTCATCCCCTAGCAGAGGTAACCTTTGTGGTTCATCCTGTCGGTTGGCTTCTACCTACAACTCGGTAGTTGTAAGTCCTATCTTTGTGGTTTTCTACCTACAAATCGGTAGTTGTAAAATCCCACTTTCATCCCCTTGGTGGAGTTAACCCTGTGTGCTCATCTTATCGATGACTGGTTACTTTTCCGTGGTTTTCTGCCTACTAACCGGTAGATGTAATCCCCTCTTTGCAGTTATCAGTATCCGGTTTGCGGTATTGATATTCTTTTCCCCTCTGGATACTCGCCTTGATCAAGCAGTATTGTCCCCAGTGGGTCTCCCCCTTTCTTTTGGGTATTTGCTCCGAGTTAGCAATTTTATCCTCTTTTGATTGGTCATCTTTGCATACCTAGTCCTGGTACCCTGATGCCTTTCTTTTCGGTCGTTTATCCATCTAACAACCTACAACCCGGTTATGGATAATCTGCCATGCGAGTATATTATCTACGTTTTGATGGCTATAGATAATATGCCTCATGCACTCTCTGGTCAGTCTTTTGATTGTTTTCTCCAGCAGAGTAAGATTCGTATTCCTTGTGGAATCGAATTTCCATCCTTTAACAAGTTTGCTTTCGCTCTCTTCAGGATGATGTCGGTCGCTTATCCATCTAACAACCTACAACCCGGTTATGGATAATCTTCCATGCGAGTCTATTATCTACGTTTTGACGGCTATAGGTAATCTGTCTCACGCGCTCTTGGGTCGAAGTCGTCCTCCCTAGTCGAGTAAGATTCGTATTCCTTGTGGAATTGAATGTCCATCCTCTAACAAGACTGCTTTTCTAGCCCTCTTCAGGATGTTGAGTGTTTTTGAACACAAACCAATTCACGTTTTGGTCGGTCACCTGTTTTCTGCCTACAACCCGGCATCCTTGGTGTTCCTTCCTGTCTACTCAATGTCGTGACCTTGTTCCCCAGTGAGATCCCCTGCAAGTGTTTAGCCTTGCCCTGTCATCTTGTAGATGTCAGTATCCCGTTAGCACCCGCGTGTGTTACTTCTTTGGTGTCGGTAAACACCATCTTTCGGTGATTTCCCAGTCATGCGTAAGTGTCTGGTCTGCTTTTGATGTCTGTGAACATCATCTTTCGATGTTCGTAACATCGTCCTCCTTCCCTTGTGAAGAGATTCCTCTTCTCCGTTGGTGTCGATAAACGTCGAGTTTTTCCTATGCGTCCGTTGGCGTATAGTTGATATCTTTCCCCACAGGGTCTTCCCCAGTTGAACCTCCTCTCCGTTGGTGTCGATAAACGTCGAGTTTTTCCTAGTCGTCCGATGATGTCTAGTTGCTTATTCCCTACAGATCATTTGGTAATACCATATGATTCCCCTCAGAGTTTCCTCCTCTCCGTTGGTGTCGATAAACGTCGAGTTTTTCCCTATCATCTGTTGATGATTTGGTTGTGTTTTCTCTCCCCAGAAGTTTTCTCCTTCTCCGTTGGTGTCGATAAACGTTGAGTCTCCCTTTCGTCCTATGACGTCTGGCTGAGTTTTCTCCTTCTCCGTTGGTGTCGATAAACGTTGAGTCTCCCTTTCGTCCTATGACGTCTGGCTGAGTTTTCTCCTTCTCCGTTGGTGTCGATAAACGTTGAGTCTCCCTTTCGTCCTGTGACGTCTGGTTGAGTTTTCTCCTTCTCCGTTGGTGTCGATAAACGTTGAGTCTCCCTTTCGTCCTATGACGTCTGGCTGAGTTTTCTCCTTCTCCGTTGGTGTCGATAAACGTTGAGTCTCCCTTTCGTCCTATGACGTCTGGTTGAGTTTTCTCCTTCTCCGTTGGTGTCGATAAACGTTGAGTCTCCCTTTCGTCCTATGACCTCTGGCTGAGTTTTCTCCTTCTCTGTTGGTGTCGATAAACGTTGAGTCTCCCTTTCGTCCTATGACGTCTGGCTGAGTTTTCTCCTTCTCCGTTGGTGTCGATAAACGTTGAGTCTCCCTTTCGTCCTGTGACGTCTGGCTGAGTTTTCTCCTTCTCCGTTGGTGTCGATAAACGTTGAGTCTCCCTTTCGTCCTATGACGTCTGGCTGAGTTTTCTCCTTCTCCGTTGGTGTCGATAAACGTTGAGTCTCCCTTTCGTCCTATGACGTCTGGTTGAGTTTTCTCTTTCTCCGTTGGTGTCGATAAACGTTGAGTCTCCCTTTCGTCCTGTGACGTCTGGCTGAGTTTTCTCCTTCTCCGTTGGTGTCGATAAACGTTGAGTCTCCCTTTCGTCCTATGACGTCTGGCTGAGTTTTCTCCTTCTCCGTTGGTGTCGATAAACGTTGAGTCTCCCTTTCGTCCTATGACGTCTGGTTGAGTTTTCTCCTTCTCCGTTGGTGTCGATAAACGTCGAGCTTCTCCCTTTCGTCCTATGACGTCTGGTCGAGTCTTCCCATTCATCCTATGATGTCTGGTTACCTCTCCGTTGGTCTTGGTAAACGTTGAGTCTTTCCCATTTCGTCCGCTGACGTATGGTTGTATCACGAGTCTTCCCATTCATCCTATGATGTCTGGTTACCTCTCCGTTGGTCTTGGTAAACGTTGAGTCTTTCCCATTTCGTCCGCTGACGTATGGTTGTATCACTATCCTTCTAGTCATTCATTAATGATTGGTTACCTCTCCGTTGGTTTTGGTAAACGTTGAGTTTTTCCCCATTACGTCCACTGACGTATGGTTGTATCCTTTCCTGGTTATCCCCAGTAGAGTTGACTTACCTCTCCGTTGGTTTTGGTAAACGTCGAGTTTTTCCTGGTCGTTCCAGTCTGATTCACCTCTCTGTTGGTTTTGGTAAACGTCGAGTTTTTCCTGGTCGTCCCAGTCTGATTCACCTCTCCGTTGGTTTTGGTAAACGTTGAGTTTTTCCCATTGCGTCCGCTGACGTATGGTTGTATCCTTTCCTGGTTATCCCCAGTAGAGTTGATTTACCTCTCCGTTGGTTTTGGTAAACGTTGAGTGTTTCCTAGTTGTCCGTTGGCATCTAGTTGAGATGATTTCTGTTCCCATTCATCGTGTGTCGATGTCTGGATGTGCTTGTACCTCTGAAAGAAAAAAAAACAACAAAAACAAGAAAGACAAATCCCAACAGTGTGCAAATTTCTACGGTACTTGGTATTCAATCCCTGTTTACCCTGAAAGTCTGACAGCCGTTGCTCTCATCCATTCGGGTTCCCAGCTGATTGAATAGGGGCAGCTGTAGCACCTCAAATTTGCACCCTACCTTTTGTACATTCATTTCATATTAGGTCATTAACATAACATGGTCCACTGCATAACATTGCATTGTCCATTTGCCCAAATGCAAGCTCAGCTGACCAATTGGGTCAAACTGATCAGGAGATCAGGTCAATCAAGCAAGCATGTGCTATTTTCATTGGAACAAAGCCCTATGGTTGATTTCTCAAGTTCATATGGTCTAGGGATCATTGTGAAGTGATTTGGCCAAATATTGGATGCTCAGAAGTCAACAGTTCAGCTGAATTTCTTCAGAAACCATAGAAAGTCAACTGTGGTCAACTGTGGTCAACTGTGCCTGATTTTATGGATTGGAAGGTGTGAGATGGTTTGAAAGGCCTCATTCATGTCCATACGAGTCTCATTTGACATATCAAAGACCAAGGTTGAAGATTTGGAGGTCAGACAAGAAGTTTCCTAAAATGGCAGGTGACCTGTAATTTCAGCTACCCAAAATGGAAAGTTTTTCTCCTCAAAACAACTTCATCATACAAGCTTCAAATGGAATTTTGTCCAACATGAAAGTTGAAGATCTTGATCTCACCATTCCAAAAAGTCCAAGAACTTGAATTTCCCATGTATGGTTGGCAAGTTATGGTCCATTCAATTTCAAAAATGACCCATAATCAAAGTGGCATAACTTCCACATGGAGTGTCCAAATTGAGTGATCTTTTTATGCACAAACTCCATTTGACATGTACTTTCATGGTGCATAATTGGAATTCATCAAAAATGGTCAATGCAAAAAGTCAAATTTCAAGTGTACAGTTAAAAATCCAGGGGCAAAATTGTCCAACTTGAGAAATAATGAGAATTTTTGAGTGGGGATTTTTGCAACACCTCACAAATGCAATTTGGAAATTGTTTGAATGGTCACAAACATCCAAGGTGCCATATTTGAACAAGTCATTTTTGAAGTGGACTTGAAAATGCATAAAAGTGCCATGACAAGTGGAAAATGAGAAATACACATCCAATGAAGATGAGACAAGTTGCAGCACATCACACATGTCATTTTGAGAGTGTGTGAGCTGTCAAATGAGCTGTCATTGGCCTGTGGTGAAATGGCATTTTTACCCTTGCTTTGAAAATGACATTTTGCTAATCACTTGCACTTTTGCTAATTGGATGATTAAGGATGGATTAAGCTGAAGTATATATTCTTAATCATAACAAACTTCTGATGATAATCACAATTCACCAGAAATTGCAAACTTTTCCCTCCAAATTCTCAAGAAAGCTCAAGAACATTCAAGAGCAAAAATCCAAAAATCTCTTCCAATTCTCCATCAAATCGTGTGATTTTTGTTGCTTCAATCTCTATTCATCTTCTACCTCAACTGTTTTGGCAAGGCAACATCAAGATCTTCACCAATCGTGACTGTTCCAATTATGCTCATCAATGGCTTTTGAAGATTCCTTCCACTAGAAGCGATTTCAATTGAACCTAACACCTCCGGTCATCTTCCTGAGCTTGGTGCTTCATCTGTTTTGGATCTACATGCCTTGAAACATCGAATTTCATCACTGCCTTCGAATTAAGGTGCCAAATCGAATCTCATGATTTTGTTAATTGTTGTGTGCGTTTTATAGTGTGTTTATCATAGATCATCGTGATGCCTTTGGTTTGTAAAATAGTGGACTGTAGCTCGAGTTAGGTTGATTCAAAGTTATGTTGCCAAACCCTATTTCCTTCGATCCGTGAGATTTAGAGACAATTAGGTGAAATCATGATGATATCTGGACTCTACGTTCTCAGACCTTTCCAACGGATATACGCATGTTGATTTTAGTTGAATTTTGTTGTTCTTGTATTCATGGCTTTTCTGGAAAAACGCGTGTTGATGATGAACAATTTCTGGATTTTTTCTTCGTTTGATCCGTTTCAATGCAATTCCATTTTGAATTGATGTTTAGCGCCATTTTTGAGCCAATAGCGTGCCTACACCAAATAATTGAAACGCAGTGTTTAGGGATTCTGAGGAATATTTACCAGTTTGCCATTGGATCCTAATTTAATTAAATAAAACTTAAATAATTATTTAAAAATCACATAAATCTTAGAAAAATCATAAAAAAATATTGGAAAGTCAGAAAAATATGAGGATTTTTTCTATAGTTCCCATTTTCTCTCTAGAATTTTATGGATATGATTTTCAAGGTTGTGCATGGTGGAAAATTGGTTTGACCTAGGGATGTTTGACTTGTATGCAATTTTGACACATTTTGCCATTTCCATTGTGAAATTCTCCTGCCTTAAAATAAATGTCTGAAATTTTTTGTGGTGATTCTAGACATGTTGCTGGTGATTTGCATATAAATTTTATGATTTTTGGATACCTGTGGAGTGAGATATGATTTTTGGAACTTAGGTGTGACAATTTGTGTCACACCTAATTAGGGCAACTTCATGAAATTATTTGCCTAGCCTATGCTTGTTAGAATGGATTGAAATTTTGCATGTATGATCATTGATATGTTGAGATGCTATGTGAATTTTTCTGGATTTTTATGTGGCATTTTCAATTTGATTGATATTTTTCATCTCTGTATGTCGATTATGCAAGTTCATGTGACACATGTTTGTAAATCTAATGTGAAATCCTCATATGGTTTTAGATGAACATGAAATTTGGTATGCTGGTTGTAGACACATTGTAGGACATCCCTGTTTTGGTCCCATTCATTTCTTAATTGTTTTCATTGACTTATGAGTTTTTGAAGTGAATGCATGTGTTGATGTTATGGTTTGGCTCATATATTTGTGTCTGTTTTTCTTGATTTTCATTGACATAGTTTCTTTTGTCCAATTGAGCTGAAAATTGACATGCTATACCTTGAATATGTCCTGTTTAGGTGTGAATTATTTGAGGATTTTTGGAATTATTTTGGTATGCTTTTGATTGAAGTTATTCTGTGTGGACTTTTGATGTTGCATTTGACCTCGTTTGACTTGTTTTGGTCATGAAACAAATATGGTAAATGATATGATCATGGGACCAATTGCATTTGCTTTCTATTTGCTTTAAGATGATTTTGGTTGAGGATTGCTTGCTGTTTAGAATTTTTTCTCCCTTTTGGACCCTAGGCTTGGCCTAGTGGTCTAGTTTCTCACATTTGGATTGACTTTTCAGGATGAAATGCATAATGCTTAAGGAGATTGCTTCAAGGCAATTTGAATTGAGTTTGGTTGATGTTGTCTACTAACACGACTTTGTTTTGTAGGTTGTGAAGCTTGAGCTTGAGCCTATAGCTTGCACTTATGTGCATTAACCTGTGTTGCTTAATCTGTATAGTCTGACTGATTAACATTTGCTGTTTATTGTTGTCTGTCTGAGTACTGATGATACTTGATTGATTTCAGGTACATTTAGTCGCTTACAGTTCTTTAAGAACTTGCTTGCTGCTGCTTGGTTTTTAAACCACTTGAGGTAGGACTTCTATTCTCCATGTAGTCTGGAAGACCTGGCCTGTTACTTGGCCAGGCAACTGTCTGAAGTCCTCCTTAAGAGGCGATGTTTGTGGTTGTTTACATTTGTGCCAAGCAGGTAAAGACCTCTATGAGGCAATTGGTGGAAGTTAGGGATATGCAATCTATCCCCCACTATTCTGTGAGTCGTCCCTCTGCTCACACGGCTGTGTGTTGATGCATTGGGACACAAACCCAAGATCTTGTGCTGTTGCACAATCGAGTCAGAGTCTTTGAGCGTAGAAGGGTCCCTCCATTCTGGACCCACGCTCCTTTGTCTGAAGCTCTCCCTGGTCAGGGATAAGAGCTGTGAAGTCTAATCTTCACTCACCTTTCATCTGCTTCACCTTAGCCCCGCAATGGCAAGGTTAAGAGCGAATACTACCCATGTACAGATGGCTTGCCTTTGCAGCCTTACCCCTTGTTTGAGCCTCACTTGTGTGCATATAGTGTGTGTTGTTTGTGATTGATTTGCTATTGCTTGTGAATAGGATAGGCTGGCTCCCTGTGCCAGTTAGCTAGAAACCTTGACTTAGGGATAATCTCGCATGATAACATCTAGGCTCGAGTTAGTCTCCCTAGTTGTGTTTCCCTCTGTCATCTGGTTAGGCTAGTCCTGTATCCCTTCGTAGGGGAACTACATCGCCCTGATCCTTGTTCCAGACGAGGTATGTAGGCAGGTGGTCGTGCGAGACCGCTCCGGGCAACCTTTTTCTTTTCTGTGTGTGTTTACCTGTTATCTGATTGTGTTTTGGTTCGGATGCCGACGTAAGTCCAGTGATTGGCGGTCGGGCTCCAAGTTTGCCCTTTTGAGTGTGTTTTGGTTCGGATGCTGACGTAAGTCCAGTGATTGGCAGTTGGGCTCCATGTGTGCCATCTGTTTATGTGTTTTGTGTTGTTTGGCGTGCGTAGGCCGAACTACAGTGGCTCTGATTCTCGTTCCAGACGAGATATGTAGGCGTAGGGTGCGATACCCTATCGAGCTCCCTTCTCCTAACCCCACCTGCGTTCCCTGTGTGTGTGATGTTTTAGCAAC
This sequence comes from Lathyrus oleraceus, assembly GCF_024323335.1. Taxonomy (NCBI): domain Eukaryota; kingdom Viridiplantae; phylum Streptophyta; class Magnoliopsida; order Fabales; family Fabaceae; genus Lathyrus; species Lathyrus oleraceus. The sequence goes on from NC_066580.1 coordinate 14,662,801, forward strand.
CTTTTCTTTTCTTAGAACGTGGATCCCGTCGAGTACGACGGACGTGAGGGGTGCTAATACCTTCCCCTTGCGTAACCGACTCGCTTACCCTTTCTCTTTGGTCGCAAGACCATTTCCTTTCCAGGTTTCTCTGAGCGTTTCCTTTCCCTATTTTGGGATAAATAACGCGCAGTGGCGGCTCTGTGTTGTGTTTTTATTTGAGTCCCGCCGGTTGTTTTTTCGCGTAATGCGACAGTGGTACGTAAGTTTTATCTTTAGGTTCTTCTCCTTTATCTCGACCTTCCTGGTTTTCAGATTCCTCTGGTTCCTTTACTTCGTCTGTGGGTTTGGTACATTCCTTAGAAGTTTCGGGTTCACTCAATCTAGGGTTTGGTGGCTCATCATAAGCGTTCCCACTTCGTAGGGTAATGGCATTGGCTTGTCCTCTCGGATTTTGTTGAGGTTGTCCAGGGAATTGTCCTCCAGGTGTAGTCTGAGGGGCTTGGTTTAAAGCTACCTGAGAGATCTGGGTTTCAAGCATCTTGGTATGAGTAACTATTTGGTCAACCTTGGTTCCTAACTGAGTAATCAATTCGTTAACATGAATGTTTTGGTTCATGAACTCCTTGTTTTGTTGGGTTTTAGCGGTGATAAAAAATTTCCATAATTTTCTCAAGGCTCGACTTTGGTGGTACAGGTTGCATAGGTTGATTTGATCTAGGGGCTTGATAACTAGGTCTCGGAGGTGTATTATTTTGGATAAGGTTATTGTTTTTATAGGAGAAGTTCGGGTGATTCCTCCATCCAGGGTTATAAGTATTCGAGTATGGGTTCCCTTGGGTGTAGCTCACTTGCTCAGAGTGGGTTTCGTTTAATAGACTGCATTCTGCAGATTGGTGTCCTTTGGTTCCACATATCTCACAATCCGACGAAACTGCGGCTACAGTATTCGGGTTTATGCACATATGCTCGACTTTGAGGGCTAATGCGTCCATTTTAGCTTGCATCATGTCTATAGAGCTTAGTTCATGCACTCCTCCTTGGGCTTCCTTCTTCTCAACTGTCGCTCGTTCGACTCCCCATGATTGATGGTTTTGAGCCATATCTTCGATGAGGGCACTAGCTTCAGGATAAGGTTTCTTCATCAAAGCACCGCCTGCGGCAGCGTCGATGGTCATCTTTGTGTTGTAATGAAGTCCATTATAGAAGGTTTGAATGATTAACCAATTTTCTAAGCCATGATGTGGGCATGCTCGTAACAACTCTTTATATCTCTCCCAAGCTTCGAACAGCGATTCTCCTTGGTTTTGGGTAAATCTAGTTATATGGTTTCGAAGAATGGCGGTTTTACTCAGGGGGAAATATCTAGCAAGAAAAAATATTCTAAGGTTATCCCAAGTCGTAATGGAATTGGGTGGAATGGAATCTAACCATGATAGGGCTTTATCTTTGAGGGAAAAAGGAAATAATCTTAAACGTATTGCCTCAGGAGAAGCTTCATTGGTTTTAAAAGTGTCTGCTAATTGAAGAAATATTTTTAAATGTTGGTTTGGGTTCTCAGTAGCGAGACCCGCGAATTGTCTCTGTTGCACTAGTTGCAACAGGGATGGTTTAAGTTCAAAATTATTAGCTGGGATGGTTGGGTTTACTATACTAGAACTAGGTTCTTCATTAGATGGTTGAGCGAAATCTTTAAGAGGTCTTTGGTTTTGATCTTTGGCCATAGCTCTCTTAATTCTATGAAAGAATAAACGTGCGCGAGCGTAACATTCAAGTTCCGCCAGAGGGTATACTAAGCTTAAACTTCCGGTGCTGCGAGTTCTTCGCATTGACCGGCGAGAAAATAGCCTAAGTCTAAATGATATAACAACAGGAAAATGAAATTTGACGAAATTGGTCCCTGGCAACGGCGCCAAAAACTTGATGCGGTGTCTCGCAAGTATACGAACGCGTCAGAGTAATATAAAAGATTTTCGAATCCACAGAGACCAAGTGTCAATCTATCGTTATCTATTGTTATGGTGTTTATCAAAGGCAATCGAAATAGGTGTTTTCTTGGTGTGTGCAATGAAAAGTAAAGTATTGAAATAAAGATATAATTAATAAAGACATAGTCGAATGTAATTCACGTAATCAATTAATAATCCAAGTACTTGCTAATAGAGCTACTTATGGGCAATGTTTCCTACTTTGAAAAGAACTAATTTAACAGGAACTGTCGCTTTCGCGTATTCAGAACCGAGTTGTACTCCCTAATCAAACCCTCTTACTGTCACTTATAAAAAGGCGCGCATTGCGTTAGAGTAGTAAACCTATTTTTAAGAAATATAGTATCTTGACTAAGTTGAAAAGTATTATAACCTGGATTTCTTAACCAAAAGAGGTTCTTACGAACCAGACTCTAAACTTATAAACGCGTTCAAAAATAGTTTTAAAATCTCTTTTCTTCTTATGTTAAAAACTCCTAATGAACTAGACAAAGCGCTTTCGCTGTTTTTGAAATAGTTAAAAACAATTAAGTTTAAAAAGACGTTGGACGGCTTTCGATCTTACCCAACGGAATTAAAGTGCGGGAAAACTTAAGTTGAAAGTTAAAATAGCCCTTAAGTGTTTCTACGAACAATTGTACGGATTATCGGTTCAATTACGATCCTTACATTCTAACCTTATAGATTTAGTTAGACATGGTAAAGTAAAAGTGCATTAAAATAAATAAACGTAGTGCGAGTGCGGAAAGTAAATAAAAGTAGTGCGAGTGCGAGAAATAAATAATTTAAAGTGAGTGCGAGGAAATAAATAATTTAAAGCGAGTGCGAGGAAATAAATAATTTTAAGCGGGTGAGAGGAAATAAATCAAAGTAAAGCGAGTGCGGGAAATAAACGAAAGTAAAGCGAGTGCGGGAAATTAAATAAGATAAAGACAAGTAATAAAAACCTGCTCCAATCGGAGGGTTAAATAAATTACAAAGCGGAAATGAAAATGGCGGTAGGATTAACTTCCTTCCAAAGTGCTCCAAACTCGATTACAGACTCTATCACAGACTCGATTACACAATTGTGGTAACACTCCAATGCGAAGCGATTACCACTTTATAATACTGAATATATGCCTAAGTGAAACAAAGTTGCTCTGAGTTTGCCTCTGCTCTATGTTTGGATGATTGTAAAAGTGAATTCGAGTTTCTATTTATAAGCAAGTAAAAAGATGGAAATGACAAGGATGTCCTTCAACTTGAAAATGGGAGGGAAAAACTTTCCTCTTGTGGCGCCCGCCACAAGGCCAATCTGAGGCGCCTTAGTGGAAGTAGTGGGGAACGTGGGAGTTGAGGGAAGTTGAGCCCGGACACGTCATGGCAGGGTCTATGGCGCCAGCCATGGGGTAGGCCACAAGTACAAAATGCTGAATTTTAGGGTTTTTAGCTCTTTTTCACTCCTTTTCTCGATCGGGGCTCCGATTAAAGTAAAAACCTGAAAACAAAGGAAAACATAGCAATAACACAACAAAATGATAATAAAACAACTAGAATGTATGTGAAATCGGAGTCGAAAATACGGTAAATTTTAGTGTTATCAATATCCACCCATCATATAGTTGTTTGTTGGGCAGACCATGGATTCACGAGGCAGGCACCGTGACATCCACCCTACACCAAAAGTTGAAGTTCATCAAGAACAAAAAGTTGGTGGTGGTAGGGGGAGAGAATGCTCTCTTGGTTAGCCATATGTATTCCTTTTCTTACATTGATGCTGAGGATGAGGTTGGGACGCTGTTCCAAGCCTTGTCTATTGTTGAGCCTTCTAAGAAAGGAACTTCTTCATTTGCGTCCTACAATGATGCGAAGTTGGCCATTGAGCATGGCGCAACCACTGGATAAGGACAAATGATTAAGCTGGAAGACAATAAATCACGGGCTGACATAGGGTACTCTTCAGGCACTTTCAACAAGCACAGTCTGTTTCAGAGTGGTGGTTTTATCCACACGGTCGAAGACCAGGAAGCTGCTGCTATTGTGGAAGATGATGTAGAGGAAGATTCTAGCAACTTTGTCATCCCTGGAGGGGTCTGCAATAATTGGGTCGTTCTTGATGTTCCAACAGTTGTCCATAAGTCAATGTAATGTTCATTTTTGTTTAAAAACCCTTCTCCCATGCCAAAAGGAGAAGTGATGACATTGTTGGCCCATAAATACAATGATATTCATTCAATAAATTCATGTTAAATGTTTGTTTTTTCCAAATTATTTTCACTTTTTGCTTTTTTGCATGAAATTGGTGATCACATAAAACTCTAAAAATAGAATAAAATCAATCTTTTCATCTGCATAATGATTTGCTTTGCTTGAATTCTAAAATCACTTTTATATCCAAAATCATTATGCAGGTTGATCAAACCAATTGAACATAATGATCCAACACCATCTCCCAACTTTGAGTTCCCTGTATTTGAGGCCGAAGAAGATGATGTTGAAGAGATTCCTGACGAGATTACTCGTCTGCTTGAGCACGAAGAGAAGATCATTCAGCCACATCTTGAGAATCTGGAAACAATCAACTTGGGGTCTGAGGATTGTGTTCGAGAAGTGAAAATTGGGGCAGTCCTGGAAGAATCTGTAAAGAAGGGGTTGATTGAGTTGCTACGAGAATACGTCGACGTCTTTGCCTGGTCATATGAAGACATGCTTGGTCTGGATACTGATATCATGCAACATTTCCTGCCTTTGAAGCCTGAGTGTGTGCCGGTGAAGCAGAAGCTTAGAAGAACTCATCCTGATATGGCAGTGAAGATCAAAGAAGAAGTTCAACATATCCTCAATGGGTGGCCAATATTGTGCCCGTGCCTAAGAAGGAAGGAAAAGTCTGAATGTGCGTTGACTATCGAGACTTGAATAAAGCTAGTCCGAAAGATGATTTTCCTCTACCACATATTGATATGTTGGTAGACAATATAGCTAAATTCAATGTCTTCTCATTTATGGACGGATTTTTTGGTTATAATCAGACCAAAATGGCACCCGAGGATATGGAGAAGACAACATTCATCACACCTTGGGGAACATTCTGTTATCAAGTGATGCCCTACGGTTTGAAGAACGCCGGAGCCACGTACCAACGTGCTATGACTACCTTGTTTCATGATATGATGCACAAGGGGATCGAGGTATATGTTGATGATATGATTGCAAAGTCGAGAGCAGAAGTTGAACATGTTGAACACTTGTTAAGCTTTTTTAGCGTTTGAGGAAGTATAAGCTTCATCTGAATCCTAACAAGTGTACATTTGGAGTCCGTTCTGGAAAGTTATTGGGCTTTATTGTCAGCGAGAGAGGTATTGAACTTGATCCTGCCAAGGTCAAAGCAATACAAGAGATGCCTGCTTCCAAAACGGAGAAGCAGATCTGAGGTTTTCTTGGCCGCTTGACTTATATTTCCAGATTTATATCCCACATGACTGCCACATGTGCGCCAATATTCAAGCTCCTTCAAAAGGCCTTTGATAGTATCAAAGAGTATCTATCTGAGCCTCCGATTCTGTCTCCTCCCGTGGAAGGAAGACCCTTGATTATGTATTTGACTGTTCTTATAAACTCTATGGGTTGTGTCCCGGGTCATCAAGATGAATCAGGGAAGAAAGAGTATGCCATCTACTACCTGAGTAAGAAGTTCACTAATTATGAATCTCGATACTCAATGCTTGAGAAGACATGATGTGCTTTGGCTTGGGCTGCTAAGCGCTTACGCCAGTATATGTTGAATCATACGACTTGGTTGATATCCAAAATGGATCCAATCAAGTATATCTTTGAGAAGCCTGCTTTAACTGGGAGGATTGGCCGTTGGCAGATGCTGTTGTCTGAGTATGACATTGAGTATCGAGCTCAGAAAGCTATTAAAGGTAGTATCTTGGCTGACCACTTGGCACATCAACCAATTGAGGATTATCAGTCAGTCCAGTATGACTTCCCTGATGAGGAGATTCTGTATTTGAAAATGAAAGATTGCGAGGAGCCTATGCTCGATGAAGGGCCAGAGACTGGTTCCCGATGGAGTATGGTGTTCGATGGCGCTGATAATCAATATGGAAATTGTATTGGGGCAGTGATTATAACTCCTCAGGGCACACATTTTCCTTTTACAACATGGCTAACTTTCAAATGCACGAATAATATGGCGGAGTATGAGGCATGTATTATGGGTTTAGAAGAATGTATTGATCTTAGGATCAAGCATCTTGATGTATATGGTGATTCAACCCTTGTTGTTAATCAGATTAAGGGTGAATGGGAGACGAATCAGCCTGGCCTCATCCCATATAGAGATTATGCGAGGAGGATTTCAACGTTCTTTACTGAGGTTGATTTCCACCATATTCCTCGAGATGAGAATCGGATGGCAGATGCGCTTGCTACACTTGCTTCGATGATTGTGGTGAAATTCTAGAATGAAGTCCCTAATATTACTGTGATGTGCTGGGATAGACCAACTCATGTGTTTGTAGTAGAAGAAGTAAAAGATGATAAGCCATGGTATTATGATATCAAATGTTTTCTTTAGAGTCAGATTTACCCGCCTGGGGCATCTGTTAAAGATAAGAAGACTTTGAGGAGATTGTCAGACAGTTTCTACCTCAATGGGGATATGCTTTATAAGAGGAATTTTGACATGGTTTTGCTCAGATGCGTGGATAGACACGAAGCAGACCTGTTGATGACTGAAGTCCATGAGGGTTCATTTGGTACTCACTCCAATGAACATGCCATAGCAAAGAAGATGTTCAGAGCAGGCTACTATTGGTTGACAATGGAGTTTGACTGCTGCAAATATGTGAAGAAATGCCATAAGTGTCAGATTTATGCGGATAAGATCCATATTCCCCCGACACTTCTGAATGTTATTTAATCACCATGGCCTTTCTCCATGTGGGGAATTGACATGATTGGCATGATAAAGCCAAAAGCGTCCAACGGTCACAAATTTATTCTCGTGGCTATTTATTACTTCACCAAGTGGGTTGAAGTGGCGTCATATGCAAACGTGACCAGGCAGGTGGTTGTGAATTTTATCAAGAATCAACTCATATGCCATTATGGTGTGCCAGACAAGATCATTACTGATAATGGATCTAACTTGAACAACAAGATGATGAAAGAGTTGTGTAGCGAGTTCAAGATAGCACATCATAATTCTTCTCCTTATACACCCAAGATGAATGGGGTTGTTGAAGCTGCTAATAAAAACATCAAGAAGATTATTCAGAAGATGGTTGTTACGTACAAAGATTGGCATGAGATGCTGCCATTTGCCTTGCATGGCTATCGTACATTTGTCCGCACTTCAACAGGGGCAACCCCTTTCTCTCTTGTTTATGGCATGGAGGTTGTGCTCCCAGTAGAGGTGGAGATCCCATCAATGAGAGTCTTGATGGAAGCCAAGTTGATTGAGGCTGAATGGGTTCAGAGTCGTTATGACCAGTTGAACTTAATTGAAGAGAAGAGATTGACTGCCATGTGCCATGGTCAGTTATATCAGTAAAGGATGAAGAAATCCTTTGATAAGAAGGTCAAGCCTCGTGTATCCCGAGAAGGCGACCTTGTGCTCAAGAAAGTCTTGTCTTTCGCACCCGATTCCAGGGGCAAGTGGACTCCAAACTATGAAGGTCCATATGTTGTTAAGAGAGCCTTTTCAGGCGGTGCTTTGATACTTACAACTATGGATGGGGAGGATTTCACTCGTCCTGTGAATTCAGATGCAGTCAAGAAATACTTCACCTAAAAATAAAAACAGAATAGCTCGCTGAGTTGAAAATCCGAAAGGGCGGCTTAGGCAAAAACGAGCATCTCGGTGGATTGAAAACCCGAAAGGGCGATCCAGGCAAAAGTTAGAGACATGAAAAAATGAATATATATCCCGCTAGGTTGAGTACCTCATCCTGGGGAAATCTAGGAAAAAATTAGGGATTTGGCAAGTAACTGCATCCTGACAAGACTTTGTTCTACAACTGTCATCTGTCAGAGACTCTCGCTCAGCCATCGTCAACTAAAGCTTCAAATACTTTGAATTCAGAGTTGGTGGAGAAATGGTCATTATGTTCAATGTATCCCTTTTCCAATATATATCACCAAATTCAAATTTGTAAAGATCCATGGAGTCTTGCCATTTGCAGACTACCATTCCATCAAATAAATTTGAGCCTTTATCCAATTCTTTGCACTCTTATTTGTTTCTGTTCAACAAATGTTTGCATGTTTTAATTGATAAATATCATTTTTTAAATAAATAAAATTTTCATAATTGTTTTTAAACAAAGTGAACATTCACAAAGATTGAAAAGGATAATTGGGACATCTTCAGTGCTCTCCCAAGGATAGTATGATCTCCAAAAGGGTAAGACATTTGTTCATATTCCTAGTATACTTGTATCCTCTTCATCATCTCAGGTTGTCTCCTCCGCGAGTGTAGAAGAAGATTATGCATCACCAAATTCCCCTAAGAATCTGGAACTTGGCCTCAGTCATCTGATTCCCCATAGAGTCTGGAGTCTGGTCCTAATCTTCTAACTCCCTAGTGAGTTTGGATCTAGCAATTGTGTTATCAATCATATGGTTGTCATCCTTTGTGTGGATCGACCTAAAATCCCTTATAGATTGATGAATTGATATGCTACCTTTCCGAGGAAGTCGATGTTCTCTCATTCAAATTGAAAATCCCCCGCAGATTGAGCAGGAATTCCCTTTATGAGCATTTGGTTGTAGCTTATCTCTTATGGATTCGCCTACACTAATCTCCAGCAGGTTTGGCTCTTGTTCATCCTCAGCAGAGTTGATCCCATTTGACTCCCCAATACGGTCGCCAGCAGGTTATCTCCAGCCGAGCGCCTACAGTTCTCCCCTTAGCAGAGCGGGTGACGAAAATGTTTATTTTCCCATCCCCAGCGGATCAGTGTTTCCCGTTTCCTCGGCAGAGACGTTTTCTCCAGCAGTTTGAGGAAATGTGATGGTTATTGGAACTTTTGTTTGGTGGTAATTCCCCACAGAGTTTCATTTCCCTCCCTGATAATTTCCCTAGTAGATTTGCTTATGCGACGGGTCTTATCCGTGCCTAGCTTCCCCTGGCTTAGGCTTTGCCTAAATTTTCAGTTTGGCGTTGGAACTTCGAGGAAGATGCGTTGATGCCTTCCCCGGTGGAGTGACCGGTTCTCCTTCTCCGTAGCAGAGATATTCCCTTCCGTGTTTAGAAGTGAATGTTGTTTGATGTGCTTCTGTTTGGTGGTTGTTCCCCACAGATTTCCGCGTCACCCCCTGATAAGATTCCCAGTAGAGTTTCTTCTCTGACTGATCTTATCCATATCTCTGCGTACTATTGGAAGATCCCCAACTTTGGTGATTGTGATTCCTTGCTTATTCCCAACAGTGTTCTCTGATCCCCGGTGATCCTGCTTGCCTCCCTAGCAGTAACTTTTGTTCCCGGCAGTGACTCTATCTGATCTTCAGCATTGGTTCTTATCCCCTGCAGAGATCAATGCTTCCTGGCTTTCTTTTTTGAGATGTAGTACCAGATGTCCGTCCATTGATTCTTGGACCTGTTTGTGTTAGATATGTCTGTTTGTCAGCATTAATCATACATAAACCATGCACATACATGCATAATTATAACATTCAAATATTCATGCTGCATTCTTTGCCATATATCTTTGTTTGTTATATCCTGCTATTCGGTGATATATTTTTCCCCAAGCAGATGTTTGTGTCTGATCTCTCCATATTAGAGTCAGCCCCATAGGCAGAAAGTGTCTATCCTTTCTTCCATATTCCCCACTGAGTTATGTTCTCGTGGATGATTGTTATTTCAGTTTCCTCCCAAAACATGTGTTGGGATGGAATTACTCCCCTGAGTTATATCCTCATTGGGTGGGTCTTGTTTCATTGTGTCTCTCTAGTTTGTTCCTAGATTGACTTCTCTTGTTATTTTCCCCTGCACTTCCCACAGTTTAGATGAATGATTACTCAGTACCCAGTAACCGGTAGTTATAAGTCCTATTTCTGTGGTTTTCTACCCAGTAACCGTTAGTTGTAAACCCCATTTTATCCCCCTGCGGAGTTAACCTTATTTTTGTTCATCCTAACCGATGACGGTTACTCTCTTCTGTGGTTTTCTAATCAGTAACCGGTAGATATAATCCACTCTTTGTTGGTTATCTTTATCCACTATTATGTATTGATATTCCTTCATGTTGAATATATCTCCCAGTAACCGGTGATATATCTCCCGGATCATTGCTTTTGTCAATGTATCCCCAGCGAGTCATCGTTCATTTACCCGCGTCCGGTAATGATCGTTACTCCCCTTGGTTTGGTCATCATTTTATACCCAGTAGTCAGTATCCCGATGTCCTTTCTTTTCGGTCGATTTATCCTTTATTAACCCAGTAACCGGTCGTGGATAATCTTCCATGCGAGTATGTTATCTACGTTCTGACGGTAATAGATAATATATCTCATGCACCCTTCTGTCGAAGTCTTTTTCTTCCCTAGTCGAGTAAGATTCATATTTCCTTATGGAATCCAATGCCCATCCTGTAATCGAGTTTGCTTTTTCAGCCCTCCTTTCGGATGATGAGTGTCTTGGAAATATTCCCCAATTCACGCATGGTTGGTCACCTATTATATGCCCAGTAACTGGTATCCCTGGTGTTCCTTCCTTTCTGCTCCCTATTATGACTTTTTGTCCCCTTTGGAGTCAGATTTCCTGAGTTGAAATATACCTTTTTAGGTCTTCCTCAGATGTTTTGGATGATTGATATCTCTCACCCTTATACCGGTCTTAGATATTAATTCTCCCCGAGCATGTTGTTCTTTCACCCTTATACCGATGTTTTGATCACATGTCTCTTTGAGCTTATTACCCAGTAACCGGTAATACCTCATTTGTTTCTTCCTCAGCTGGGTCCTTTGTGGGTTTTCCCAGCTTGAGTCCCTTAGTGGGTTTTCCCCATCTGAGTCCAGATTTTTATCCGAAGTATCCTTTGTGGATAGTTTTGCTGTATTGGCATATTCCCTAATACATGCGTCTTTGCGTCAGCTCGAGTCTTTCCATTTATTTATTTTCATGGAATCCTTCTCGTGTCTCCCAGCAAGTTTCAAGTCGTGACCTGCTCACGCATTTTATCCCATTTACTCCCCCAGTAAAGTTCCCAGAGTCTCTGTTCCGTTTATGAGTGTATTACTCATATGGATTTTTCAGTTTCTCCTGATTTCTTTTTCCTTTGTGGATACATATCCCCACAGAGTATTAACTTTTGCATCCATACATTTGCATCATGAGGTCTCTTAGGGACCAAAATTCGTCTCTTTGTTATTATTTAAGCCCATTTTACCTCGGCGAGGCGAAGATTTTAACCTTCACTTCTCCGGCCAGAATGACCTTAAATAGGGGCATCTGTAAGACCCTTATTTTGACCCTAAGATCCCTCATAACATCATATCATTGCACATTGCATTTGCCTCAAGGATCATAGCATCTTGGCCCCTTAACCCTAGGGTGGAAACTTGTGTGAATTTGTTTGAGACCACCAAGCATGCTTGAATTGTATATTATTGCTTTTCTTATTTTGTTTACTAACCAAAAGCACAAAAATATGTCACTAACATCTTTTGTTTTGTAGCTTGAGCAATCATAAGATCCAAGGCTCCTAGGAGGCCCCTATGCATTGATATGGCCAGGTGAAGTTGAAAGAAAGCATGACAATCGTTCCTAAAGCTATAATTCATCATATATGCCTCCCAAGTATCTCAGTTTGTCAATTTGATCAAAGAAAACCAAGGGGCTTGAGGATTGTTTCCCAAGGAAACCCTAATTCAACTGTGCATTTACTGTGCCTCGCTCATGAAGCAACCTCAACCCATGATCAAATACAATCAAGAGAAGTTCTTTCATTCATCATTTCATGAATATTTGAGCTTATTTGAGTGTCCTCAATCATCCATTCATCAAGATTTGAAGTTTGGACTTGAGAAGTTGATCAGTCAATTCATCTGACTATTTTGAAATCCACTAAGACCTAACTTTGGATGTGTTTGTCAAATGAAGATTACCCCAAGAGAACAAATGTTCTTAAGAACCATATACACAACTTTCATGTTCATTAAAAATTTATTTGAAGCTTGGAAGGTCATCATCCATTTCAAAACAGTATAGGTCATTTTGACTGAAACCCTAATTTTGGGTCAACTTCCCAAGGACCTAACTCATTCATTTTTCATGATTTTGAAGTGGGATCAAATGTATTGGAAATTTTAAGATGTCTAATTCATTTGTTATGTTGAACAAATTTTCATAATCCTAAAATAAACACATGTGATAATGCAAAACATTATAGGTCACTTTGGACCAAAGTCATTGAAATGTGAAAAAGTCCAACTTCAAGTGCCCATAACTTTCTCATCAAAAATCCAAATGATGCAAAATTTGAGTCCAAATTTATTTTGTTGAAAATATATACAACTTTGATGTTTAAGGTTTTGTCATATGAGACTTGCATCATTGAAACAGAAGGGCTTGAAGTTGGTCCATTTTGGCAAAATTCACATATGCATGTTTTGTACATTGGACTTTATGATCAGTTTTCATTAATTTCCCAACCCCAAATGGATTTTTGTTCAACATAACAATTGTTCCTCATGTCAAGACCTTTCCAACCATTACCCACAAGGCCGTGTTTTATTTTGGTAAGAGGCATTTTAGAAGAAGGGAAAGTTTGGGTGCAATTATGGAAACATTGTTAAAACATCATGCACACTCCAATTCAATTACATGTACACGTCCATTTCAGCTCAATTACATTTCAGCATGCCAAATCATTTGCATTTGGGCCTCCCATGCGCCTGTACAGGCCCATGCATGGAGGCCCTCACTTCATGCACACATGAAATTTGCCTTGCTTCCATCAGCATTTGCTATAAATAGAGGCGCTTACCTTCACCAATTCTCAACCTTAAGGCGCCTTATATGCTGCAGAACTCAATCCAAACCTCACTGAAAAGGAATTTTGCTCTTTCACTTCAATTTTTCAGATCCAATTTTCAACTTCCTTGGTTGATTATTGGACTCTAATTCCTTAGCCTTTCCCTATTTCCATCTCAAGAACAAGTTGCTATCAAGAATTGGGAAGGATCGTGCTCCATAGATCTGCACTTTAAAGGTTGATAATCAAACTTTTTTCCTTTGAAACTCACTGATTATAGCTCATTTCTTGTGTTTGTTGGCTCTTCTGAAGTCCTCTCATAAGAGGAAATTGAATTGTGTACTTAATTTCATAAATCTATTAAGTTCAAATTGAACACCATGATTTTCTCTCTTTGATTTCTCTTTCTATGAGAGTCTAGAGGAGAAACCAATGGTACAGGGGTGATGTACATCACCCCAGCTTTCCAATGATAAGAGGATCGCTCGTTTTCATCAAGATTTTTTGACCTGCAACTTTCACTGGAAACGACATGTTCGCCAGAGAAGACGGTGGTGTACACCACCGTCCCTTTGCTAGTTTAAATCTAGGCCGTTGATGATGATTTCCAGATTGAATCATGGCCATTGGATGTTATGACTATTTTTAATTCATTGTGCTTCTCAGTTGACTAAAGCCTATGATGCGTGCGCATTCCCTTGCCCTCAGATCTTCCACGTCATTTAATGAAAGGAGATCCAACGCGTCAGGCTTTTTTGCATTTTCTGATTTATTCATTTTAATTTCTTTATTTCATTTTATTTCAAAAAACACAACTCTTTCATTTTAATTCCAAAAAATATGAGACAATTTGCATTATTTCTATTTTTAATTCTAGTTTCTGAAAATGATTTTTTTTATTTTTTTATTTTGTCATTTGATATTTTTTGTGAATTTTCTCTTTTCTGGTTATTTTTAATTCATTTTAAATAGTTTCCAATATTCAAAAAATGCAAAAATATTTTCTTAACCTCTTTGAATGATGATGAATCTATGAAAAATATTCTCATCAATTTATTATTTGATTTGAGACTTATTTGAGATTTTAGTTCAATTAGGTTATTTTTTATTCATTTTTAATTCTTTAAAAATAGTTTCTGGTTTCTAAAAATGCTGAAATTTTTTGTCAAACTTTTTTTGACCTTGTTGAACTTAAGATGATCCATTTGGACTTTTCCAAGTTGATTTGAAATGGATTTGAAGTTTGACCTTTAATTGTTTATTTTTAATTCAAGTATGATTTTAATTCTCAAAAATACCAAAAATATTTTATTTGTTTCTTGACCTTTAAGTTTCATTTTGCTTCTATTTACCATTGATTGACTTTGATTCTATTCATGTTTGATCAATGTGTGTTGGATATCTCATTTGAATTTCAATTCATGTACATTCTTATTCATCTCATTCTTCATCTTTTTTCTTTTTGATCAATGAGTTAAAGATTGGTGGTTAGCATTGACATATGGGAGTCTTAACCTTCCTTGATTCAAATCTAATTCATCTTGGTCAAAGATCAAGTGAATGGCTTTCCATTAAGGATAAGTTGCTTCTTCGTCAAGCAAAAAACCTAAATCAATACAAGATCATTCTTCTTTTCTTTTGGCATGGCAAGTTGTAGGAGTTTGGCTTACTAGTCAAGGTCTCTAACTTGTGTTTGTTGCCTATAGTTTTATTGATCGGCCTCAGATAGGTGTGACAACTACATTAGTCCACTTACGATTGCTTAACATAGCGCTAAATTGCCTTATGGCACACTAACACTAACTATTGACCATTAACTTTTAATTCAAGTCATTTAATTCTTGCAATTTACTTTATGCAATTTAATATTCTTGTACATTATTTCATTTGCTTTTGCCCTTTGCTCACTTGAGCTCGTGTTTATGTTAATGCAATTTGCCTTTTGCTCACTTGAGCACATTATTGTGTATATACTATTGTGCTTGTGTTTTGTTTTGATTGTTGTGAACCAAATGCAAATGGACAAAAGGACTTAGATTTTAGGACATTCCCTATGCTATGGAGTCAAAGAGCAACTAGGCCTCATGCCTTTAGAATGCTTAATCTTGAAGAAAGCTTGGAAAGGACTTAATTCTAAACTCAATCTTGTCCATTCTTTATTTGCATTGTGGATCTTTTTGATTTGTGTGTTCTTGTATGCTAGGGATCCCAAACTTGCCAAGTAGAAGAACCATTGTCATGAGCATTCAAAGTGAGAGATACAAAAGCCATTGGAAGATTCCTAGGAGCTTGATTGATTGTGTGCTTGGTTGCTTGAGTTATTTGCTTATTGCTTGCTAATTCCAAAGGAAAGGGAACAACTTGGATCATCATTATGATCTCAAGAAGGGAACTCCATTGTGGTTTTATTTCTCCTCCTTCATCTTTGCATGTTTAGGACTCTAGCCATTCTTCTTCTTCCCTCCACTCTAACCCAAGCCAAATTTTGTGCAAACATTAACATTCTTTTCAAAATTAGAAACCTAAGCACTATGCTTTTGATTTTCCAAACTTCATTTCATAACACTTATTTTTGAATTGAATCCTAAGTCAACTTTGACCTTACTTTGTAAATACTTTTCATTGGTAAATACCACTCACTCAATTGTTTTTGTGGTTTCAATGGTCACTTCTTGACAAAGCTTTTCATAAACATTAGCTATTTGGTTTGAGTTATCCTTGAGGTTGATATAATGCACACCTATATCCTTAGTGATCGACTATAAGTCTTCCATGCTTATTATAGGGTTAACCCCTCACTAGCATGTTGAAGCTCTCCTCACATGGTGGATTTGTGGTTTTAGGTTGAGTTTTCTCCCTTTGATAACAAAAGACCTTAAGGCTTTTGACCAATCAATTCACCAACTTCTTTTGAGATTTTTACCCTAAACTACGAGGTTTTGATCCTAATCTTTTAAAGATGGTACGTAGGCAATGGGTTTATCCATTCAAACACAAAATTGTAAATAACTTGTACATTCTTCTCTCATCTCCCCAATCATGTTTGCACAAATAATTTTCACAAATACCAACCTACCTTACAACAAATGTGAAAAGGGCTCCCTTAGAGTACTAAGGATGTTTTGGGTGCTTAAAACCTTCCCATTGCATAACCAACCCCCTTACCCAAATCTCTGACATTTTTATTAGTTTTTGATTTGATAAAACTTCTCGGTTTTGGTTTGCTTTCTAACCTTTCCTTTGGATAAATAGAAGTGCGGTGGCGACTCGAATTGTATGATTTACTTTTGATTTAGTCAATAAATCTAAAGGTAATGAATGCCCCGCTACACATAGCGCTAAATTGTCTTATGACACACTAACATTAACTACTAACTACTAAATTTAATTCAAGCATTTAATTTCTTGCAATTTACTTTAATGCAATTTACTTTCTTGCTCATTATTTCATATTGCTTTTCCCTTTGCTCACTTGAGCACATATTTTACGTTTATGCCATTTTCCTTTTGCTCATTTGAGCTTATTATTGTATATAAACATATTGTTGCTTTGTGATTGTTTTGTCTTTGTTTGTATGAACCCAATGCAAAAAGGAGAAAGGACTTAGAATTAGGACCTTACCTATGCTTAAAGGAGTTCAAGAGCAACTAGGCCTCATGCCTTTAGAATGCTAAATTTGTTGAAGAGCAACTAGGCCTCATGCCTTTAGAATGCTAAATCTTAAGATTGACTTCAAAGGACCCCAAATCTAAACTCATTCTTTGTCCTTTCCTCTTATTGTGTTGTGAACTTTTTGATGTTTGCTCTTGTGTGATAGGGATTCCATCTTGAGATAGTAAGAAGGACCATTGTCATGAGTAGCCAAGTTCAGAGAGACAAGCCAAATGGAGATCCTAGGAGCTTGAATATAATATTTGTTTGATTTCTTGAGTGATTTCTAAGTCCAAAGGAAAGGAGCATCTTGAATCATCTTTATGATCTCAAGAAAAGGAACTCCAAGGGTTTTATCTCTTCTCTTATCTTTGCATGTTTAGGACTATCCCTTCTCTTCTTCTCTCCACTCTAACCCAAGCCAAACTTATTTTGTGCAAACTTTGACTTTGTTTCAAACTAGAAACCTAGGCCTTATTTCATTAATACTCATTGTGAATAAACCTTAAGTCAACTTTGACCTCATTTTGTGAATACTTTTAACTTGTAAATACAACTCACTTCAAGTGATTTTTGTGGTTTCAATGACCATCTTTGTTAAAAAAAATTCATAAACATTAGCCATAGGTTTGAGTTATCATAGTGGTTGATGTAAACCTCACGTTATCCTTAGTGATTGGACTATAAGTCTTCCATACTTATTATAGGGTGGATCCCTCACTAGTATGTTGAAGCCCTCCTCACATGGTGGATTGTTGGTTTAGGTTGAGTTTTCTCCCTTTGATAACAAAAGACCTTAAGGCTTTTGATCTAATCAATTCACCAATATTTGAGATTTTTACCCCGAACTATGAGGTTTTGATCCTACATTTGTGATGGTGCGTAGGCAATGGGTTCATCCATTTAAACAACAAAATTGTAAATATGTATATTCTCTTCTCATCTCCCCATTCTTTTTTGCACAAATCTTTTCACAAATACCTACCTACAATACACAATTGCAAAAAGGGCTCCCTTAGAGTACTAAGGATGTTTTGGGTGCTTAAAACCTTCCCATTTCATAACCAACCCCCTTACTCAGATCTCTAACATTTTTATTAGTTTCTGATTTGATAAAACTTCTTACTTGGCTTTTGTTCGCTTTTTAGCCTTTCCTTTGGACAAATAAAAGTGTGGTGGCGACTCGAATTTTATGATTTACTTTTGGTTTAGTCAATAAGCCATAAGGTAACGAATACCCCGCTATAGAAAAGTGGCGACTCTGCTGGGGATTATCTCTCTAGTGGGGTTAGCCTACTTTTTGTTTGTTGTATTGTATGTTTATATTTATTTGACATATTTTTGTGCAAAAATTTGGGATGACTGTATTGATTGTAATGTATGAATTGCTTGATATATCAATTGCTTGTGTGCTTGGTGGTCTCTTGTAAGATGAGTTCTATACCCGAACTCGAGTGCACTTATGATAGGAGAATGGCATAGTCTTGTTGGCTTATGTGGAGTTATCCCTTAGCAAGTTGACTTGCAAGCTCATTCACTTGGTGGAGGTCTTGTTGGGATCAACAATGTCACACGAGTAGTCGTGATTAGGCATTACTCTTTCCAATAGGAACCTTAGAAGCCAAGGACCTTAGATTACCTAGCCCATCTTGGCCTATTTTAGGACGTAGCGAAGGTCGTTCAAGTGTAAGATTTGATACGACTGTTACGTGATACTACACTCATAAGAGTCTCTCTTGAGAATATTTTTGGAATACGAGTAGTCGTTTTATCCGATAATATTCTAAAGATGAGATGATGACTATGGGGACCTTTTTATATCATGATTGTCAGATTTAACCATAGTACACTCCCATTGGGTGGTTCTTAACCGAGACTCCATGCTCGTGACTTGCAACAAACCCTTGATTCGCGGTTGATCGGCTCTCGTATATCCTTAATACCAATGGAACTTGGGTGTTGATAAGGTGTAAACCATAATCCACCAAAATGGATGATTGATATTGAGGATGACTTGAGCCATCCCGTGACCTTTGTGTGGTGTTACTTGCTTGATCCTTGAGTGTGATTGTTGCATCCATGCATTCATGCATTCATTTGTATCCATATCATCAACAATGAAAATTTCAAGGAACTTAAGAGGTCTATTTGCACATTTTTAGACATGGATAAGCAAAGAAGGAATACGAAGAAGTACAGTTTCAGACAACCCGACTTGAAAGAGTTAAGGAGTTTGGCATCTTATGTATTAGGTCCCTTGGAGTTCAAAGCTCGTCATGGGAAGCTTCTGTCCATTCTTTCTACTCAGGTGGATGAAAGGTCTGATGAGTGTGCTAGTGCAGTTCTATGATCCTTTGTACCGTTGCTTCACTTTTCCGGATTTTCAGCTTTTGCCTACACTTGAGGAGTACGCCTATCTTGTGGGTATACCTATCTTGGATTAGTTGTCGTTCAGTGGTTTGGAGAGTGTCCCTTCTTCCCAAGAGATTGCTGACCTGCTTCATGTAGATGTATATGAGATTGTTGCTCATATGACTGTCAAAGGTGGAATTCAAGGTCTCCCGTCTGATTTTCTCATTGCCCAAGCTACTTTGTTTGGGAAGGCCATAAGTGAGGACGCTTTTGAATCCATATTTGTACTTCTCATCTATGGGCTAGTGTTATTTCCCAACATCGAAAATTTCGTGGATGTGAACGCTATTAGGATTTTCTCTACTCATATTCCCGTTCCAACTCTGTTGAGTGACACTTATTTCTCTTTGCATATGAGGAATGAAAAGGGTGGTGGATCCATTGTGTGTTGTCTGCCTCTGTTGTACAAGTGGTTTATTTCTCACTTGCCTCAGACGCTCGCCTTCAAGGAGAACAAGGGATGTCTACGGTGGTCTACGAGATTTATGTCTCTCACTAATGATGATATCTTTTGGTATAACCGTGTATATGATTGTGTCTAGATTATTAATTCTTGTGGTGAATTATCCAATGTGCCTCTTCATGGTACATGTGGTGGAATTAACTACAACCCTATTTTGGCTCGCCGTCAGCTTGGGTTCCCCTTAAAGGATAAACATAACAACATTCTGTTGGAAGGTTTGTTCTTTCAAGGGGGTAAAGATCCCTGGAACTTGAAGGGCAGAATGGTTTGTGCCTGGCGCAAAGTTCATAGGAAGGGAAGGAAAGAGCTTGGTCCGAAGAATTGCATTGCTTTGGAGCCCTACACCGCTTGGGTGAGGAAGAGAGCGCTTGAGTACCGCATGCCCTATGACTATCCGAGACCTACCCCTATGGTTATGGTTGGGCCTTAAACCCTCCCTAACCAAGGAGTAGAAGAGTTGAGAGATGAAGACCGTTCGTGCTTGGGTTCGTGATTGAGAGGAACTTCTTCAGCAGCTCAGAGATAAGGATGTTGTGATAGAATTTCTGGAGCATCAGGTTATTGATGAGCCTGATGATATAGTTACTTCTCTTCTTCCTCAGTCATCAAGGTTTTGGAAGAGGAAGTATAATTGACTTACCAAGGAGAAGGCAGATATGGAGGTAGCTTATGAGAGAGAGGTGAAGAGGCTTCGTGCAGCTTATCTTCCGGTCTCAAGAGCTTTGGACGATTGTTTCAAGGGCTCCATAGGATGTTATTTCTCCTTTCCTCTTGTGTTATATTTGGTTACCAAAACTGTACTTCTTCATTGGTGTAAAAAAATTTCCAAATATTATTGCTATGTGCATTCCATATATGTCTTAAAAGATTAATATTTTCAAATATTTTCAAATAGATCTCTATAAAGCTCCTTAAATAAAAACAAGTCATATGCACAAACATTGCATGCATCATATTCATAAGCAGGCTTTGTTCAGCTCAGTGGTCTAACTCTTTGCTCTTCATTTATTTTGAAGACAAGCTGACGCACCGGTATAACACCAGAGCAAATCTTCTGAGACTAATGGATCATCTGGAGCAAGAGAACCGGGAACTGAAAGAGGAGGTAGCTAGGATGACTGCCATGATGGAGTCAGTGCTGGCTGCCCAGAGCCAATCGTCTCTAACTCCTGCAACTCCTCCTGCGAGGACGATTATATCTGAGGTAGCTTCCTCAACTGTGCCTGCCGCAACAACTCATTTTGCGCCTACTATTCTAGCCGGGTTCCCCTGGGTGATGCCCACCAACTTTGTGCCCGAGGGTTTTGCTCCAACTCTCGCTTCTCTGCCGGCATCTAGCCAGATTCTTTCTGTGCCACCTGCCGTTGTGCACACCTTGCCTAGAGTTGAAGACACCATCTATCATTCTGAGCCATATGAGGGCCCAGATGTTTATGAGAAGAGGGACGAAATGAAAGACCAAATCCTTGATCTGCACAAGGAACTAAAGACTCTGAGGGGTAAAGACCTCTGTGGTAAGACTACTGCTGAGTTGTGCCTTGTACCCAATGTCAAGATCCCTATAAAATTCAAAGTACCTGACTTTGAGAAATATAAGGGAAACACATGCCCTTTCAGCCATCTTGTGATGTATGCTCGCAAGATGTCAACTCAGATTGACAATGATCAGCTTCTTATCCACTACTTCCAGGACAACTTGTCTGGTGCCGCGCTTCGTTGGTACATGGGTCTGGACAGCGCGAACATCCGCTCCTTCAATGATCTTGGAGAATCTTTCGTCAAGCAATATAAGTACAATATGGATATGGCTCCTGATAAGGACCAACTGAGGGCGATGTCGTAGAAGGACAAAGAGACCTTCAAAGAGTACGCCCAGAGATGGCGTGAGTTGGCCGCTCAGATTGTTCCACCCCTTGAAGAGAGAGAAATGACAAAGATCTTTTTGAATACTTTGAGTTCTTTCTATTATGAGAGGATGATTGCTAGTGCTCCCTCGGACTTCACCGAAATGGTGAATATGGGGATGAGGCTAGAGGAAGGAGTCCGTGAAGGATGTCTGACTAGAGATGAAGGCTCTTCCTCAAAGAGGTATGGGAGCTTTGCGAAGAAGAAGGAGGGAGATGTACATGTCGTGTCTTCCCATATCAAGAGAAGACCCTCTGTGAAGAGGAAGAACGTGCGTCCTGCCGTTAACCAACACCAGGTGGCTCATATAGCACCTGCTTTCCGAGAAGTTTAACATCATCAACAACAACAACATCAATAATATCATTAAAAAAATCGTCCACAACAGCAAGGCTATCAGCCTCGAAACAACAATAACACCAACACCAGTTACGATAGGAAGAGGGTCACTTTTGATCCAATTCCAATGTCATATGCTGAACTCTATCCTTCTCTGATCGATAGAAAGTTAATTACTCCACGTGACCCTCCCGATGTACCGACCAACCCTCAGTGGTGGTACAAGCTTGAATTACACTGTGTATGTCATTCCGGTGCTCCCGGACATGATGTGGAGAATTGATATCCCCTAAAGACCAAGGTGCAAGACCTTGTGAGGAGTGGGATTTTGTTTTTCAAGGACGTAGGTCCTAATGTCAAGAAGAACCCATTGCCCAAGCATGGGAAAGCTGTTGTGAACATGGTCCAGGGTTGCCCTGGCAAATATAAAGTCCTGTATGTCAATGATATCAGGCAATCTTTGATCGAGATGCATAAACTGTTATGTGGATATAGTCACTATGAGCATGACCATGATAGGTGCCAGGTGTGCACTATCAATGAAAAAGGATGCCGACAAGTAAGGAAGGACATCCAAGAGATGCTGGATCAGGGTGTGATCGAGATACTTCAGAATCGTAATAAGGATGAAGTTGATGTTATAACCCCAGTGTTTAATATACCAGAGCCTGTTGTTGTCTATGATAGAAGCAAGAAGAAGGTTTCTCCTACTCTTGTGATAAAACCAGCGGGTCCTGTCCCGTATTCATCTGATAAAGTTGTTCCCTACAGATATAACGCAGTTATGTTAGAAGATGGGAATGAGGTGCCATTTCCATCCACCTCTATTGCGAGTATCTCATATGTTAGTGGTGTGACCCGTAGTGGTCGTGTTTTCTCAGCGCCGCTGAAACCCCAAGAAGATTACGTGAGAAGAACTGTTGTTGTTAAGGGTGTTAACCCTTTTGTTGATAAATCTGTGAAAACTCATGTCCTGGTTGGCCAGCATGGCATTTTAAAAGAGGACTATGATGAGATGCTGAGGCTCATCAAGAGGAGTGAATATAATGTTGTTGATCAGCTGCTACAAACTCCATCAAAGATATATGTGCTATCTTTGTTGATGAATTTTGAGCCACACCGCGAAGCTTTGTAGAGGGTGTTGGACGTGGCATATGTGGACCGTGATGTCACCATCGAATAGTTTGATAACATTGTTGCAAACATAACTTCTTGTAACAATTTGAGCTTCTGCGATGCTGATCTTCCCGAGGAGGGGAAAGACAACAATTTGGCCTTACACATTTTTATAAATTGCAAGGATGATGCCTTGTCCAATGTGTTGGTGGACACATGATCATCGCTCAATGTGTTGCCAAAATCCACTCTTGCGAAACTTTCTTACCACGGGCCTCCCATGAGGCAGAGTGGAGTGGTTGTGAAAGCTTTTGATGGATCGCGGAAAACTGTGATCGGTGAAGTAGAGCTCCCGATCAAGATTGGACCTAGTGATTTCCAGATCACTTTCCAGGTCTTGGATATCCATCCATCATATAGCTATTTGCTTGGCAGACCATGGATTCACGAGGCAGGCGCCGTGACATCCACCCTATACCAGAAGTTGAAGTTTGTTAAAAACAAGATGTTGGTGGTGATATGGGGAGAGAAGGCTCTCTGGTTTAGCCATTTATCTTCCTTTTCCTACATTGATGTTGAGGATGAGGTTAGGACTCCGTTCCAAGCCTTGTATATCGCTGAGCCTTCTAGGAAAGGACCTTCTTCATTCGCTTCCTACAATGATGCTAAGTTGGCCATTGAGCATGGTGCAACTACTGGTTTAGGACAAATGATCAAGCTGGAAGATAATAAATCCCGGGCTGGAATAGGGTATTCTTCAGGTATTTCCAATGAGCGTGGGCTGTTCCAGAGTGGTTGTTTCATCCACACTGTTGAAGATCAAGAGGATGCAGCTATTGTGGAAGATGATGAAGAGGAAGACCTGGGCAACTTCGTCATACTTGGTGGAATCTGCAATAATTGGGTCACTGTTGATGTTCCAACAGTAATCCATAAGTCCACGTAATATGTTCATTTTGTTTAAAAACCCTTCTCCCATGCCAAAAGGAGAAGTGATGACATTGTTGGCACATATTGATTAATACAATGATATTCATTCAAATATTACATGTGAAATGTTTGTTTTTCCAAAGTATTTTTCCTTTTTGCTTTTTGCATGAAATTGGTGATCACCATAAAACCCTAAAAAGAGAATAAAATCAATATTTTCATCTGCATAATGATTTTCTTTGTTTGAATGCTAAAATCTCTTTTATACTCAAAATCATTATGCAGGTTGATTAAACCCATTGAACATAATGATCCAACACCATCTCCCAACTTTTAGTTCCCTGTATTTGAGGCCGAAGAAGATGATTTTGAAGAGATTCCTGATGAGATTACCCGTCTACTTGAGCACGAGGTGAAGATCATTCAGCTGCATCTCGAGAATCTGAAAATAATCAACTTAGGATCTGAGGATTACATCCGTGAAGTGAATATTGGGGCACTCCTTGAAGAGTCTGTTAAGAAGGGGTTGATTGAGTTGCTACGAGAATATGTCGACGTCTTTGCCTGGTCGTATGAAGACATGCCTGGTCTAGATACTGATATCGTGCAACATTTCTTGCCGTTGAAGCCTGAGTGGGTGCCTGTGAAGCAGAAGCTCAGAAGAACTCATCCTGATATGACAGTGAAGATTAAAGAAGAAGTTCATAAGCAAATTGATGCGGGGTTTCTGGTGACTTCTACATATCCTCAATGGGTGGCCAATATTGTGCCCGTGCCTAAGAAAGAGGGAAAAGTCCGAATGTGTGTGGACTATCGAGACTTGAATAAAGCTAGTCCGAAAGATGATTTTCCTCTACCACACATTGATATGTTGGTAGACAATACAGCTAAATTCAATGTCTTCTCATTTATGGACGGATTTTCTGGTTATAACCAGATTAAAATGGCACCCGAGGATATGGAGAAGACAACATTCATCACACCTTGGGGAACATTCTGTTATCGAGTGATGCGCTTCGGTTTGAAAAACACCGGAGCCACGTATCAACGAGCTATGACTACCTTGTTTCATGATATGATGCACAAGGAGATCGAGGTGTATGTTGATGATATGATTTCAAAGTCGAAAACGGAAGTTGAACATATAGAACACTTGTTGAAGCTTTTCCAGCGTTTGAGGAAGTACAAACTCCGTCTGAATCTGAACAAGTGTACATTTGGAGTCTGTTTCGGCAAGTTATTGGACTTTATTGTTAGTGAGAGAGGTATTGAAGTTGATCATGCCAAGGTCAAAGCAATACAAGAGATGTCTGCGCCTAAAACAGAGAAGCAAGTCCGAGGTTTTCTTGGCCGCTTGAATTACATTTCGAGATTTATATCCCAAATGACTGCCACATGTGCGCCTATATTCAAGCTCCTCCAGAAAGATCAGCGTCATG
Source organism: Lathyrus oleraceus (assembly GCF_024323335.1). Taxonomy (NCBI): domain Eukaryota; kingdom Viridiplantae; phylum Streptophyta; class Magnoliopsida; order Fabales; family Fabaceae; genus Lathyrus; species Lathyrus oleraceus. The sequence continues at coordinate 14,687,994 of NC_066580.1, forward strand.
ATTGGACCGAGGATTGCCAGATGTAAGACCCTAATTTTGACCCGAAGATCCCTCATGGCATCATAACATTGCATTTGCATTGCCTCAAGGATCTTTAGCATCTTGGTTCCCTTTGCCTTTGGGTGGAACTCCTTGTGATTGGTTTGAGATCACCAAGCATGCTTGAATTATACATCATTGTTTCTCTTACTTTTGTTTACTAACCAAAAGCACAAAAATGTGTCACTAACATCTTTTGTTTGAAGCTTGAGTATCATCCAAGACACTTTGTGGGTTCTATTTAGATGATCAGTCAACACAAGGGAATGGCTTGAGATACTTCCAACAGGTTCAAATGGGGTCTGTTCGTCAGTCCAAACGTTAATCTTGAAGGAGCAAAAGTTTGTTCATGAGCTGTCATGCTCGCTAGGCGAGCAGAATGGGTCGCCTAGCGAGTTCCAAGAAAAGCCACCAGAATCACCTACGCTCAGAGGAATTTCTTGAACTGTCATGCTCGCTAGGCGAAGCCCACGTGTTTAAAAAAAAAAAAGAACGAAAAACGAAAAAAAAAAATGAAAAACGAAAAAGAAATAAAAAATAAAATAAAATATAAATAAAAATAAATAAAAATAAAAAATAAATAAATAAAATATAACAAAAAAATTTTGGACTTGGGCCTCTCTCATTTGAGCCCATAGGTCTACAAAAATCAGGTTATAAATTCAGAGTTTCAGTGAAACAAAAGGCCATTTTATTCCTATTACCCTGGCAGGAAAAAGATAGTGAGAGAAGAGCTAACAGAGTTCAGAGCAACCTCCAGAGACTGAAGGGAACTCATCTGCAAAGAACCAATTCCCTCTCATATAAACCCTAAGAGTGCTTTGCAAACCCAACCGGGCAGTTCAATTTCATTCGATCTCTCGAGTCAGGTTTGCCTTATTCCCATTACTTTATGCTTTTAATTTGAATGCTCTGAATGTATGAGGTATTATGGGTGAATTTGATACCCTTTTGATGCATGTGTTTGACAAGAGGTTTAGGCCTCCTACCCTTGGTTGCTTTTTGTGAGCTTTTTGTGAATTTTAATGGCATGATTCATGTGGTTACATTTTTGATTTGGGGGCAACTCTTGATTACCCTATCTTGTTTCTCTAACCTGTTTGTTGAGTTTTGTTTTTTGAGGGCTCATATGACTCTTGCAGGAATAGCTTGCTTGATATTCCACTTTATCTGTGGGGTACCACCTGGAGGTCTATTCCGATTACCTGTACTGACTTGCTTTCTTTGATGGTGTTTAGCTTGGAAGAGTCTTTGGGTTTCTTATTTATCTAATTACTGTTACTTCGGATCTTTATCCGTACGGTAGATCTCTCGATCCCTTTACTTTTCCCGCATGTTACCGATTTCTTAGGTTTCGTATAGCCTCTCGTGGCATGTCATTTAAGGTAGCGCGGTTCCTTCATCTAGGACTGCCTTTTTGCATGAGCATCCCTAAACACCCCAAACTCATTGATTTTTCTTCTCCTAAGAACACGTTATCTCCTTCTACTAAAGGCGACTAAGTCTCCAAAGGTCGAGCATCCGGTAGATTGCGTAGTAACGTCGTTCACCCCAAAACACAACCCTTACCCCATAGGTGGTCGAACTACGTTTTGCTCTGATTTTCATCCCAAATGAGATACGTAGGCATAAGACGCGATGTCTTAGCGAGCACACTCCTCTTTAACCCATAGGTAGCCGAGCTACGAAGACTCTGATTCTCAGATTCAGATGAGATACGTATGCAGTGGATACGACGTCCGTGCGAGTCATTTTCTTTTGACCCTTCTTTTAGTAAGTAGTACATTAGATAAACATACACGCTTTTCTCATCCCTTCAATCATGTTTGCACAAATAAATTTTCAAAAAAATAACAACAATCTTTGCAACAAATGTGAAAAGGGCTCCCTAGGAGTACCTAGGATGCTTTGGGTGCCTAATACCTTCCCATTGCATAACCAACCCCCTTACCCAAATCTCTGACATTTTTACTAGTTTTTTATTCGATAAAACTTTTAGGTTTTTGTTCGCTTTCTAACCATTCCTTTGGATAAATACAAGTGCGGTGGCGATTCGACTTGTATGTTTTACCTTGGATTTAGTCAATATCTCTAATGGTAACGAATACCCCGCTACAGAAAAGTGGCGACTCTGTTGGGGATAAATATCCTAGTGGGTTTTGCCTACTTTTCATATTTGTTGTACTGTATATTTTTCTTTGTGTGACATATTTTTGTTCAATTTGGGATTACTGTATTGTATGTAATGATTGAATTGCTTGAATATTAATTCCTTGTATGCTTGGTGATCTTTGTGAGATGAGTTCTATACCCGAACTCGAGTGCACTTAGGATAGGAGAATGGCATAGTCTTGTCGACTTGTGTGGAGTTATACCTTAGAAAGTTGACTTGCAAGCCCATTCACTTGGTGGAGGTCATGTTGGGATCAATAATGTCACACAAGTAGTTGTGGTTAGACATTACTTTTTCCAAAATAGACCTTAGAAGCCAAGGACCTTAGTTTACCAAACCCATCTTGGCCTATTCGTAGGATGTAGTGCGATAGTCGTTCAAGTGTAAGATTTGATACGATTTTTGCGTGATACTACACTCATAAGAGTCTCTCTTGAGAATATTTTCGGAATACGAGTAGTCGTTTCTCCAATAATATCCAAAAGATGGGATGATGACTATGGGAACCTTTTGTAGAACATGTTTGGCAGGTTTAAACCTTAGTACACTCCTTTTGGGTGGTTCTTAACCTAACTCCATGCTCGTGACTTACAACAAACCCTTGATTCATGGTTGATCCGTTCAGGTATCCTTAATATCAATGGAACTTGGGTGTTGATAAGGTGTAAACCATAATCCACCAAAATGGATGATTGATATTAAGGATAACATGATCCATCCCATGACTTTTGTTTGGTGTGCTTTGCTTGATCCTTGAGTGTGATTGTTGCATTCATGCATTCATGCACCCATTTGCATTCATATCATCAAAATAATAAGAAAATTTTCAAGGAACTTAAGAGGTCTATTTGCAAAATTTTCAGACATGGAAAGACAAAGAAGGAATACAAAGAAGTACAGCTTCAGGCAACCAGATTTGAAAGAGTTAAGGAATCTGACATCCTATGTATTAGATCCTTTGGGTTTCAAGGCTCGTTTTGGGAAGCTTCTTCCTCTTTTGACCACTCAGGTGGATGAAGGATTGATGAGTGTATTGGTGCAGTTTTACGATCCTTTGTACCGTTGCTTCACATTTCCGGATTTCTAGTTTTTGCCTACCCTTGAGGAGTATGCTTACCTTGTGGGTATACCTATTCTAGACGAGTTGCCGTTCAGTGGCTTGGAGAGCATTCCTACTTCTCAAGAGATAGCTGACATGTTACACATAGATGAATCTCTGGTTGGTGCTCATATGACTACCAAAGGTGGAATTCAAGGTCTCCCTTCTGAGTTCCTCATTGCTCAAGCTACTATATATGGGAAGGCCATGAGTGAGGATGCCTTTGAAGCCATATTTGTACTTCTCATCTATGGATTGATATTGTTCCCCAACATCGACAAGTTTGTGGATGTGAACGCTATTAGGATCTTCTCTACTCTTAATCCCGTTCCGACTCTGTTGGGCGATACCTACTTCTCTTTGCATATGAGGAATGCAAAGGGTGGTGGCGCCATTGTGTGTTGTTTGCCTCTGTTGTATAAGTGGTTTATTTCTCACTTACCTCAGACGGTCGCTTTCAAGGAGAACAAGGAATGTCTACGGTGGTCCACGAGATTTATGTCTCTCACTAATGATGATATCTCTTGGTATAACCATGTGTATGATGGTGTGCGAATTATTGACTCTTGTGGCGAATTCTCCAATGTACCTCTTCTTGGTACATGTGGTGGGATTAACTACAATCCGGTTTTGGCACGTCAGCAGCTAGGGTTCCCCTTAAAGGATAAACCCAATAACATTCTGTTAGAGGGTGTATTCTTTCAGGATGGTAAAGATCCCCAAGGCTTGAAAGCTAGGATGGTCCGCGCTTGGCGCAAGATTCATAGGAAAGGAAGGAAAGAGTTGGGTCCTAAGAATTGCATCGCTTTGGAGCCTTACACTGTTTGGGTTAGGAAGAGGGCGTCTGAGTATCTCGTGCCTTACGAGTATCCGAGACCTACACCTATGATTATGGTTGGGCCTTCAACCCTCCCTAATCAAGGAGTAGAGGAGTTGAGAGACGAAGGCCGTTCACGTGCCTGGATCCGTGAACGTGAAGAGTTGCTTCAGCAGATTAAGGAGAAGGATGCGTTGATTGAGTTTCTTGAGCATCAGGTTATTGATGACCCTGATGATGTATGGACTTCTCTACTTCCTCAGTCTTCTAAGTTCTGGAAGAGGAGGTATGATCGACTCGCCAAAGAGAAGGCCGATATGGAGGCAGCCTACGAGAGGGAGGTGAAGAGGCTTCGCGCATCTTATCTTCTTGTGTCCCGAGCTTTAGATGATTGTTTCTAGGGATCCATAGGACGATTATTTTCCTTTTCTCTTGTATATGATTGACGATGCTGCACTTCTTTTCCCTGATATTATTTGATGAGATATTTCCATATGTGATAAAATGCTTAATATTTCCAGAATTTGCAAATAAAACTCTAAAGTTCCTTTGAAATAAAAAACAAATCATATGCACAAACATTGCATGCATCATATGCATAAGCAGGTTTTGTTTTCGGTCCCTTGCCCTGTAGTCTAACTCTATGTCCTTCATTTATTTTGAAGACAAGCTGACTCACCGGTACTACACTAGAGCCAACATTTCAAGACTGATGGATCACTTAGAGCAAGAGAACCGCGAGCTGAAAGAGGAAGTGGCCAGATTGACTGCCCTAATGGAGTCACTCATGGCTGCCCAGAGCCAGTCTTCTCCGACACCTTCAACTCCTCCCCAGAGGACAGTTATCTCCGAGATTGTCTCCTCTACTGTGCCCGCTGCCAGTGCACACTTTGTTCCAACAGCCATGCCAATCGGGTTCCCGTGGGGGATGCCTCCCAATTTCATGCCTGAGGGTCCTGTTCCTACCTTTTCTTCTCTGCCGGCATCTAGCCCGGTCCTTGCCGTTCCTCCTCCTGTCGTGCATACTTTGCCCAGGGTAGACGACACCATCTATCATTCTGAGCCGTCTGAGGGTCCAGATGTTTATGAGAAGATGGATGCTATAAACGATCAATTTCTTGAGCTTCGCAAGGAATTGAAAACTCTCAGAGGGAAGGATCTTTTCGGCAAGTCTGCTGCCGAACTCTGCTTGGTTCCAAATGTGAAGATCCCTGTGAAATTCAAGGTCCCTGATTTTGAAAAGTACAAAGGAAATACTTGTCCTCTCAGCCACCTGGTCATGTATGCCAGGAAGATGTCGACTCAGACCGATAATGACCAACTACTCATCCACTACTTTCAGGACAGTCTGTCTGGTGCCGCTTTGCATTGGTACATGGGTTTAGACAGCGCGAACATCCGATCCTTCAATGATCTCGGCGAAGCCTTCGTCAAGCAGTACAAGTACAACGTGGATATGGCTCCCGATAGAGATCAATTGAGAGCCATGTCCTAGAAGGATAAAGAAACATTTAAGGAGTACGCCCAGAGGTGGCGAGAGGTGGCAGCACAGATCGTGCCTCCGCTAGAAGAGAAAGAGATGACTAAGATCTTTTTGAAGACTTTAAGTTCTTTTTATTATGAGTGGATGATTGCTAGCGCTCCTTCTGACTTCACCGAGATGGTGAATATGGGGATGCGTCTAGAAGAAGGGGTTCGTGAAGGACGGTTAACCAGAGAAGAAGGCTCTTCTGCCAAACGTTATGGGGCGTTTGCAAAGAAGAAAGATGGAGAGGCACATGCTGTGATCTCCCATGAGAAACCAAGAAGACCCTCTGTGAGGAGGAAGACCGTGCGTCCCGCCAGTAACCAGCACCTGGTGGCTCATATAGCACCTGTTTTCAGAGACAATCAACAGTATCAACAACATAGTAACAATCAGCAACCACATCCGCAATATCAGCAACAACAGCACCGACCGCAGCAGCAGGCCTACCAACCTCGAAATAGTAATCAAACCAGCACAAGTCACGAGAGGAAAAGGGTCACCTTCGACCCTATTCCTATGACGTACGCAGAGTTATATCCCTCTTTGATAGAAAGGAAGTTGATTACTCCGAGAGACCCACCGGCTATACCTGTTAACCCCCAGTGGTGGTATAAGCCTGAGTTACATTGTGTTTACCATTCTGGTGCTCCCGGCCACGACGTGGAGAATTGTTACCCTTTGAAGACCAAGGTTCAAGACCTTGTGAGGTGTGGTATTTTATGTTTTGAGGACGTAGGCCCTAATGTGAAGAAGAACCCATTGCCCGAACATGGGAAATCTGTCAACATGGTCCAGGGTTGCCCAGGAAAATACAAGGTCAAATATGTCAGTCATATTCAACAGTCTCTGGTCCAGATGCATCGTTTGTTGTGTGACTACAGTCATTATGAGCATGACCATGATAGATGCCGAGTCTGCTCTGTTAACCGATTGGGTTGTTGCCAGGTGCGCAAGGATGTTCAGGAAATGCTAGACGAAAGAGTCATTGAGATCCTTCAAAACAAGAATGTTGATGAAAATGAGCCTAAGGTCAATGTGATCTCCCCAGTGTTCCGGATACCCGAGCCTGTTATCATCAAGTACAATGGTAGCAAGCAGAAGGCTTCTCCCGCTCTGATCATTAAGCCTACTGGTCCTGTGCCTTACTCTTCTGAAAAGGCAGTTCCCTATCGCTACAATGTCGTAGCAGTAGAGAATGGGAAAGAGGTGTCCTTGCCCTCTTCTTCTGTTGTGAATATTGTCGATGTTAGCGGTTTGACCCGTAGTGGCCGTGTATTTTCAGCACCGCCGAAGCCTCAAATTAATGCTGATTTTGTTAAACGCCCGATCGGGAACGTTGTGAATTCTCCGAATCCGACACTTGCTGTTAAGCCCTCCTCCGTACTGAAAACTCCTACTTCTGTTGGCCCGAGTGGCAATGTGAAAGAAGACTGTGATGAGATGCTGAGACTCATCAAGAAAAGCGAGTACAATGTTGTAGACCAACTTCTACAAACTCCATCCAAAATATCTGTGTTATCCTTACTCTTAAATTCAGAACCACACCGAGAGGCTCTGCAGAAGGTGTTGGATGTGGCATATGTAGATCACGATGTCACTTTGGAGCAATTCGATAGCATTGTTGCAAACATTACTGCTTGCAACAACCTGAGCTTTTGTGACTCTGATCTCCCTGAGGAGGAAAGAGACCACAACCTGGCTTTACACATATCTATGAATTGCAAAGACGACGCCATGTCCAATGTGCTGGTGGACACCGGGTCATCATTGAACGTATTGCCAAAGTCCACTCTCTCAAAGTTATCATATCAAGGGCCTCCCATGAGGCAGAGTGGAGTAGTTGTGAAGGCTTTCGATGGGTATCGCAAAACTGTGATTGGGGAAGTTGATCTCCCAATCAAGATCGGACCATGTGATTTCCAGATTACCTTCCAGGTTATGGACATTCACCCATTGTATAGTTGTCTCTTAGGCAGACCATGGATTCACGAGGCAGGCGCCGTGACGTCCACCCTACACCAGAAATTGAAATTCGTGAAAAACAAGAAGCTGGTGGTGGTAGGGGGAGAAAGGGCTCTCCTGGTTAGCCATTTGTCTTCCTTCTCTTATATAGATGCTGAGGTTGAAGTTGGAACTCCTTTCCAAGCTTTATCTATTGTTGAGCCTATTGAGAAGAGAACTCCTTCATTTGGTTCCTACAAAGATGTAAAGTTGGCCATTGAGCGTGGTGCAACCACTGGTTTAGGAAAAATGATTGAGTTAGAAGACAACGAGTCCCGGGCTGGCATAGGTTTTTCTTCTGGTACTTTCAACAAGCAAGGGTTATTCAAGAGTGGAGGTTTCATCCACACTGGTCTAGATGAGGAGGCTGCTGCCATTTTAGAAGAAGATACAAAGGATTTTGGCAATTTCATCATCCCTGGAGGGGTCTGCAACAATTGGGTCGCTGTGGATATTTCAACAGTTGTCCATAAGTCAACGTAATGATCACTTTGTTTAAAAACCCTTCTCCCATGCCAAAAGGAGGAGTGATGACATTGATGGCGCATAAATACAATGATATTTTCATTCAATAAATTCATGTTAAATGTTTGTTTTTCCATTTATTTTCCCTTTTCACTTTTGCATGAAATTGGTGATCACATAAAACCGCAAAATGGAATAAAATCAATCTTTTCATCTGCATAATGATTTGCCTTGTTTGAATTCTAAATCTTTTCATATCCAAAATCATTATGCAGGTTGATTTCTAAACCCATTGAACATAATGACCCAACACCATCTCCCAATTTTGAATTCCCTGTATTTGAGGCGGAAGAAGATGATGTTAAAGAGATTCCTGATGAGATCACTCGTCTACTTGATCATGAAGAGAAGATCATTCAGTCGCATCTTGAGAATCTGGAAACAGTCAACTTGGGGTCTGAAGATTGTGTGCGAGAGGTAAAGATTCGGGCACTTCTGAAAGAATCTGTTAAGAAGGGGTTGATTAAGTTGCTACGAGAATATGTTGACGTCTTTTCCTGGTCATATGAAGACATGCCTGGTTTAGATACTGATATTGTGCAACATTTCCTACCTTTAAAGCCTGAGTGCGTGCCTGTAAAGCAGAAGCTCAGAAGAACTCATCCTGATATGGCAGTGAAGATCAAAGAGGAAGTTCAGAAGCAAATCGATGCGGGGTTTCTGGTGACTTCTATATATCCTCAATGGGTGGCCAATATTGTGCCCATGCCTAAGAAAGATGGAAAAGTTCGGATGTGTGTGGACTATAGAGACTTGAATAAAGCTAGTCCGAAAGATGATTTCCCCCTACCACATATTGATATGTTGGTAGACAATACAGCTAAATTCAAAGTCTTCTCGTTTATGGATGGATTTTCCGGATATAATCAGATTAAAATGGCACCCGAGGATATGGAGAAGACAACATTCATCACACCTTGGGGAACATTCTGTTATCGAGTGATGCCCTTCGGTTTGAAGAACGCCGGAGCCACGTATCAACGAGTTATGACCACCTTGTTTCATGATATGATGCATAAGGAGATTGAGGTATATGTCGACGATATGATCGTTAAGTCAAGATCGGAGGCTGTACTCCCTATAGAGGTGGAGATCCCATCAATGAGAGTCTTAATGGAGGCCAAGTTGACTGATGTTGAATGGGTTCAGAGTCGTTATGACCAGCTGAATTTGATTGAAGAGAAGAGATTGACTGCCATGTGCCACGGTCAGTTATATCAGCAGAGAATGAAGAAAGCTTTTGATAAGAAGGTCAAGCCTCGTGTGTTCCGAGAAGGTGACCTTGTGCTCAAGAAAGTCTTGTCTTTCGCGCCCGATTCCAGGGGCAAGTGGACTCCAAACAATGAAGGTCCATATGTTGTTAAGAGAGCCTTTTCAGGCGGTGCTTTGATACTTACAACTATGGATGGGGAGGATTTCACTCGTCCTGTGAATTCAGATGCAGTCAAGAAATACTTCGCCTAAAAATAAAAATAGAAAGCTCGCTAAGTTGAAAACCCGAAAGGGCGGCTTAGGCAAAAATGAGTTGTCTCAGTGGATTGAAAACCCGAAAGGGCGATCCAGGCAAAAGTTAGAGACACAAAAAATATATAATAATCCCGCTAGATTGAGTACCTCATCCTGGGGCAATCTAGGAAAAAATTAGGGATTTGGCAAGTACTTGCATCCTGACAAGACTTTGTTCTACAACTGTCGTCCGTCAGAGATCCTTGCTCATTATCAGGCAAAGCTTCAAATACATCGGATTCAGAATTGGTGGAGAAATGGTCATTATGTTCAATGTAGCCCTTTTCCAATATATATCACCAATTTCAAATTTGTAAAGATCTATGGAGTCTTGCCATTCGCAGACTACCATTCTATCAAATAAATTTGAGCCTTTTATCCAATTATTAGCACTCTTATCTGTTTCTATTCAACAAATGTTTTGCATGTTTTGATTAAGAAAATATCATTGTTTTAAACGATCAAATTTTTTATAATTTGTTTTTAAACAAAGTGAACATTCACAATGACGAAAGGATACTTAGGAGATCCTCAATGCTCTCCCAAGGATGGTACGATCCCTAACAGGGTAAGATTTTTGTCCATATTCCTGGCATGACTGTATCTCCTCCCTCCGGAACCCCTTGTGGTTTATCCTACCAAGTGGATTGCTTGTTGAGAGTCACCTTTCTTCCCTTCAGTAGAGTAGCAATCTTTCTTCCTCAGCAGCTTGGATCTCTTTGGGCAAGAGCGGTATTTGGTGGTTGATCCCGATAAATCCTTTATCTCCTCGGATAGATTCCCTAGTAGAGTTGTTGGTGTGGTGGACCTTGTCTATGATAACTCTCGTCCCCAGCTGGAATGATTGATGATTCATCCCTTGTAGAGTTCTTTGCTTCCTGGTATCTCTGATCCTCAGCCGATTGGATACTCCCCAATGAACTTGGCTTTCTCTCTTGAGATGTAGTACCGGGTGGTTGATTCCTGGACCTGGTTGTGTTAAATATGTCTGTTTGTCAACATACATCATACATAAACCACGCGCATACATGCATAATTATAACATTCAGATATTCATGTTGCATTCTTTGCCATATATCGTTGTTTGCTGTCTCCTGCTATTTGGTGATATACTTCCCCAAGCAGACGTGTGTGTCTGATCTCTCCATATAGAGTCAACTCCATAAGCAGAAAGCGTCTATCCTTTCTTCCATATTCCCCACTAGGTTATATCCTCGTGGATGTTGATTGTTTTTGTTCCTTCCTAACACATATACTGGGATGGTTTTCGCCATTGAGTTATATCCTCACCAGGACAAGTCTTGATTTGGTGTGCCTATCTAGTTTGATCCTAGATCGGTCTCTTGAGACTCTTTTCCTGTTTCCCCGTGGTAAATGAATAATTGCTCAATAATTAGTAATTATTATCCCCGACGGAGTCTGTGTTTCTCTACCCTCATACCCGTAGTTGTAAACCCTATTTCTTCCCTTTTTGCAGAGTAACTATTTTTGCTCATCTTTAATTGGTGACAGTTATCTTCATCCAATATTCGGTGATGATATCCCCTCATCTGCTTGGATAATTGCCCTGATTATGCAATTTATCCCCAGCGGGTCATCTCTCGTCTACCTTGTTGTTGTTGGTAACGATTGTTTCTCCCCTGAATTGGTCATCATTATATACCTAGTTTCGGTATCCCGATGCCTTTCCTTTTCGGTCGATTTATCCTTTATTAACCCAGTAACCGGTTGTGGATAATCGTCCATGCAAGTATATTATCTACGTTCTGACGGTAATAGATAGTATATCTCATGCACTCTCGGGTCTGAAGCCTTTTGTTCTTCCCCAGTTGAGTAAGATTCGTATCCCCTTTGTGGAGTCGAATATCCATCCTGTAATCGAGTTTGCTTTTAGCCCTCTTTTGGATGATGAGTGTTTTGGGAATATCCCCTAATTCACGCCTTGGTTGGTCACCTATTATATGCCCAGTAACCGGTATCCCTGGTGTTCCTTCCTCTCTGCTCCCTATTATGACTTTTTGTCCCCTGTGGAGTCAGAATCCCTGAGTTGAAGTATACCTTTTAGGTTTTCCTCAGACGTTTTGAAGTTTTGATATCTCTCACCCTTATGCCGGTCTTGGATATTCATCTCTTCCTGAGCATGTTGTATCTCTCACCCTCATACCTGACATTAAGATCACATGTCTCCTTGAGCTTATTACCCAGTAACCGATAATACCTCGTCCCGCTGCTTCCCCAGGAGTGTCTTTGTGGACATCCCCAGCGAAGTCCCTTAGTGGATTGTTTTCATCCGGATTTTATCCGAAGTATCTGCTGTGGATAGTTTTTTGCTGTATTGGCATATTCCCCAATACATGCATCTTCGAGTCAGCTTGAGTCTTTCCATTGGATCTTTTCCCTTTGGAATTCTGTTCCCCACGCTTTGAGTCGTGACCTGCTCGCGCATTTTTATCCCTTTTCTATCCCTAGGAGAGTCCCCAGGGTCTTGGTCCCATGGAGTGAATTCCTCATATGGATTATCAGTGGCTTCTGATTTCTTTGCTTTTGTGGACACATATCTCCACAGAGTGTTACCATTTTTCATACCTACATTTGCATCATGAGGTCTCTTAGGGACCAAAATTCGTCTCTTTGTTATTATTTAAGCCCATTCTACGCCGTCGAGACGAAGATTTTAACCTTCACTTCTCCGGCTAGAATGACCTTAAATAGGGGCATCTGTAAGACCCCAATTTTGACCCTAAGGTCCCTCATGGCATCATAACATTGCATTTGCATTGCCTCAAGGATCTTTAGCATCTTGGTTCCCTTTGCCTTTGGATGGGACTCCTTGTGATTGGTTTGAGATCACCAAGCATGCTTGAATTATACATCATTGTTTCTCTTACTTTTGTTAACTAACCAAAAGCACAAAAAATGTGTCACTAACATCTTTTGTTTGAAGCTTGAGTATCATCCAAGACACTTTGTGGGTTCTATTTAGATGATCAGACAACACAAGGGAATGGCTTGAGATACTTCCAACAGGTTCAAATGGGGTCTGTTCGTCAGTCAAAACGTTAATCTTGAAGGAGCAAAAGTTTGTTCATGAGCTGTCATGCTCGCTAGGCGAGTAGAATGGGTCGCCTAGCGAGTCCCAAGAAAAGCCACCAGAATCACCTACGCTCAGAGGAATTTCTTGAACTGTCATGCTCGCTAGGCGAAGCCCACGTGTTTAAAATAAATAATAAATAAATAAATAAAGAACGAAAAACGAAAAAAAATAATAAAAAAAAAACGAAAAACGAAAAAAATAATAATAATAAAATAAAATAAAATAAAATAAAATAAAATAAAATAAATAAATAAATAAAATATAACAGAAAATTTTTGGACTTGGGCCTCTTTCATTTGAGCCCACAGGTCCACAAAAATCATGTTATAAATTCAGAGTTTCAGTGAAACAAAAGGTCATTCTATGCCTATTACCCTGGCAGGAAAAAGATAGTGAGAGAAGAGCTAACAGAGTTCAGAGCAACCTCCAGAGACTGAAGGGAACTCATCTGCAAAGAACCAATTCCCTCTCATATAAACCCTAAGAGTGCTTTGCAAACCCAACAGGGCAGTTCAATTTCATTCGATCTCTCCAGTCAGGTTTGCCTTATTCCCATTACTTTATGCTTTTCATTTGAATGCTCTGAATGTATGAGGTATTATGGGTGAATTTGATACCCTTTTGATACATGTGTTTGACAAGAGGTTTAGGCCTCCTACCCTTGGTTGCTTTTTGTGAGCTTTTTGTGAATTTTAATGGCATGATTCATGTGGTTACATTTTGATTTGGGGGCAACTCTTGATTACCCTATCTTGTTTCTCTAACCTGTTTGTTGAGTTTTGTTTTGTGAGGGCTCATATGACTCTTGCAGGGATAGCTTGCTTGATATTCCACTTTATCTATGGGGTACCACCTGGAGGTCTATTCCGATTACCTGTACTGACTCGCTTTCTTTGATGGTGTTTAGCTTGGAAGAGTCTTTGGGTTTCTTATTTATCTAATTGTTGTTACTTCGGATCTTTATCCGTACAGTAGATCTCTCGATCCCTTTACTTTTCCCGCATGTTATCGATTTCTTAGGTTTCGTATAGCCTCTCGTGGCATGTCATTTAAGGTAGCGCGGTTCCTTCATCTAGGACTGCCTTTTTGCATGAGCATCCCTAAACACCCCAAACTCATTGATTTTTCTTCTCCTAAGAACACGTTATCTTCTTCTACTACAGGCGAGTAAGTCTCCAAAGGTCGAGTATCCGGTAGATTGCGTAGTAACGTCGTTCACCCCAAAACACAACCCTTACCCCATAGGTAGTCGAACTACGTTTTGCTCTGATTTTCATCCCAGATGAGATACGTAGGCATAAGACGTGATGTCTTAGCGAGCACACTCCTCTTTAACCCATAGGTAGTCGAGCTACGAAGACTATGATTCTCAGATTCATATGAGATACGTATGCAGTGGATGCGACGTCCGTGCGAGTCATTTTCTTTTGACCCTTCTTTTAGTAAGTAGTACATTAGATAAACATACACGCTTTTCTCATCCCTTCAATCATGTTGGCACAAATAAATTTTCAAAAATAAAACAACAATCTTTGCAACAAATGTGAAAAGGGCTCCCTAGGAGTACCTAGGATGCTTTGGGTGCCTAATACCTTCCCATTGCATAACCAACCCCCTTACCCAGATCTCTGACATTTTTACTAGTTTTTTATTCGATAAAACTTTTAGGTTTTTATTCGCTTTCTAACCATTCCTTTGGATAAATAGAAGTGCGGTGGCGACTCGACTTGTATGATTTACCTTGGATTTAGTCAATATCTCTAATGGTAACGAATACCCCGCTACACCAGAAGGCCTTTGACAGTATCAAAGAGTATTTGTCTGAGCCTCTGATTCTGTCCCCGCCTGTTGAAGGGAGACCATTGTTTATGTACTTGACTGTGCTTGATGATTCTATGGGTTGTATATTAGGTCAGCAAGATGAATCAGGGAAGAAAGAATATGCAATATACTACTTGAGTAAGAAGTTCACTGATTGTGAGTCTCGATATTCAACGCTTGAGAAGACATGATGTGCTTTGGCTTGGGCTGCTAAGCGCTTACACCAGTATATGTGGAATCATACAACTTGGTTGATATCCAAAATGGATCCAATCAAGTATATATTTAAGAAGCCTGCTTTAACTGGGAGGATTGCCCGTTGGCAGATGTTGTTGTCTGAGTATGATATTGAGTATAGAGCTCAGAAAGTTATTAAAGGTAGTATCTTGGCCGACCATTTGGCACATCAACCAATTGAGGATTATCAGTATGTTCAGTATGACTTCCCAGATGAGGAGATTCTGTATTTGAAAATGAAAGATTGCGATGAGTCTACACTCGATGAAGGGCCAGAGCCTGGTTCCTGATAGGGCATGGTGTTCGATGGTGCTGTTAATCAGTATGGAAATGGTATTGGGGAAATGATTATTACTCCTCAAGGCACACATTTTCCTTTTACAGCAAGGCTAACTTTCAAATGCACAAATAATATGGCGGAGTATGAGTCTTGTATTATGGGTTTGGAAGAATGTATTGATCTTAGGATCAAACATCTTCATGTTTATGGTGATTCGGCCCTTGTTGTTAATCAGATTAAGGGTGAATGGGAGACGAATCAGCTTGGCCTCATCCCATATAGAGATTATGCGAGGAGGATTTCAACTTTCTTTACTAAGGTTGACTTCCATCATATTCCTCGATATGAGAATCAGATGGCAGACGCTCTTGCTACACTTGCTTCCATGATTGTGGTAAAATATTGGAATGAAGTCCCCAATATTACTGTGATGCGCTTGGATAGAGCAACTCATGTGTTTGTAGTTGAAGAAGTGAAAGATGATAAGCCATGGTATTATGGTATCAAGTGCTTTCTCCAAAGTCAGACTTACCCGCCTGGGGCATCTATTAAAGATAAGAAGACTTTGAGGAGATTATCTGGCAGTTTCTACCTCAATGGTGATGTGCTTTACAAGAGGAATTTTGACATGGTTTTGCTCAGATGCGTGGATAGACACGAAGCAGACCTGTTGATGACTGAAGTCCATGAGGGTTCATTTGGTACTCATTCCAATGGACATGCCATCACAAAGAAGATGTTGAGAGCAGGCTACTATTGGCTAACAATGGAGTCTGACTGCTGCAAATATGTGAAGAAATGCCACAAGTGTTAGATTTATACAGATAAGATTCATATTCCCCCGACACTTCTGAATGTTATTTCCTCAGCATGGCCTTTCTCTATGTGGGGAATTGACATGATTGGCATGATAGAACCAAAGGCGTCAAACGGTCACCATTTTATTCTCGTAGCTACTAATTACTTCACCAAATGGGTTGAAGCGGCATCATAGACGAATGTGACCAGGCAGGTGGTTGTGAAGTTTATCAAGAATCAACTCATATGCCGTTATGGTGCACCGGATAAGATCATTACTAATAATGGATCTAACTTGAACAACAAAATGATGAAAGAGCTGTGTA
Organism: Lathyrus oleraceus; assembly: GCF_024323335.1. Classification (NCBI taxonomy): domain Eukaryota; kingdom Viridiplantae; phylum Streptophyta; class Magnoliopsida; order Fabales; family Fabaceae; genus Lathyrus; species Lathyrus oleraceus. The sequence continues at coordinate 14,704,238 of NC_066580.1, forward strand.
GCGAGTTCAAGATTGCACATCATAATTCTTCTCCCTATAGACCCAAGATGAATGGGGCTGTTGAAGCTGCTAACAAGAACATCAAGAAGATTATCCAGAAGATGGTTGTTACATACAAAGATTGGCATGAGATGATGTCGTTTGCTTTGCATGGCTATCGTACATCTGTCCGCACTTCAAGATGGGCAACCCATTTCTCTCTTGTGTATGGCATGGAGGTTGTGCTCCTCGTGGAGGTTGAGATCCCATCAATGAGAGTCTTTATGGAATCCAAGTTGATTGAGGCTGAATGGGTTCAGAGTAGTTATAACCAACTGAATTTAATTGAAGAGAAGAGATTAATTGCCATGTGCCATGGTCAGTTGTATCAACAAAGGATGAAGAAAGCCTTTGATAAAAAGGTCAAGCCTCGCGTGTTCGGAGAAGGTGACCTCGTGCTCAAGAAAGTTTTGTCTTTCGCGCCCGATTCCAGGGGCAAGTGGAATCCAAACTATGAAGGGTCATATGTAGTCAAGAGAGCCTTTTCAGGCGGTGCTTTGATACTTACAACTATGGATGGGGAGGATTTCACTCGTCTTGTGAATTCAGATGCAGTCAAGAAATACTTCACCTAAAAATAGAAATAGAATAGCTCGCTAAGTTGAAGACCCGAAAGGGCGACTTAGGCAAAAATGAGCATCTCGGTGGATTGAAAACCCGAAAGGGCGGTCCAGGAAAAAGTTAGAGACATAAAAAATGAATATATATATCCCGCTAGATTGAGTACCTCACCCTGGGACGATCTAGGCAAAAATTAGGGATTTGGCAAGTAACTGCATCCTGACAAGACTTTGTTCTTTAGCTGTCATCTGTCAAAGATTCTCGCTCAGTCATCGTCAACTGAAGCTTCAAATACATTGGATTCAGAGTTGGTGGAGAAATGTTCATTATGTTCAATGTAGCCCTTTTCCAATATATATATCACCAATTTCAAAATTGTAAAGATCCATGGAGTCTCGCCATTTGCGGATTACCATTCTATCAAATAAATTTGAGCCTTTATCCAATTCTTTGCACTCTTATTTGTTTCTGCTTAACAAATGTTTGGATATTTTAATTGATAAATATCATTGTTTTAAACAAATAAAGTTTTGATAAGTTGTTTTTAAACAAAGTGAATATTCACAATGACTGAAAGGATAAATGGAATGTCTTCAGTGCTCTCCCAAGGATAGTACGATCTCCAAAAGGGTAAGACATTTGTTTACATTCTGGCATGTTTGTATCCTCTTCATCATATTTCAGGTTGTCTCCCTAGAGAGTGCCGAAAGAATTACACATCCTCAACTCCCCAAAGAGTCTGAGTCTAGCATTTGTGTTTTATCAACTATATGGTTGTCATCCCTTGTATGGACTGACCTAAAATCCCTTATAGATTGATAAAAGTTGATATGCTATCTATTCATGAGGAAGTTTGTCTTTCCCCAATGAGCGAAAGTTCCCAGCATTAGTAGAAGTCCTCAGTAGGAGTAAGCATGTGTTCCCTGTAAATTTATCTTACAGATATATCCTCAGCAGTAGTTGCCTAGAGCAATTGGTAAAGGGTTTGTTCCCCTTTTCATCCCTAGAATGGCACGTGTTGATGAAGGATTCACTTCCGTTTCCCTCAGCCAAGACAGTTCATCCGAAGATACTTGTAGTTATCCCTAACAAGTTGGCTTACAGTTTCTCCCCAGCAGGTTTGCCTACAGCTCACTCCCTAGTAGGGTTGCTTACAACAGACTATCCCCAGTATGGTCACCTACAGTCTTTCCCCAGTGGAGCTGCCTGATCAGAGCCTGGTATTTTGTTTTCCCCTCCTTATTGGAAAGTTTCCTCTAAGTTGAGCTGGTGGTGAAGATGTTGTGTCCTTCCCCAGCGGAGCAATTGGGTCTCTCTCCCCGTAGCAGAGATGTCTCTCCAGCAGATGAGAAGGAGTGTTTTTGATTGTTGGAACATTTGTTTGGTGGTTGTTCCCCACAGAGTTTCATATCATTCCCTGATAAGTTCCCCAGTAAAGTTTCTTCTACGACGGATCTTATCCGTGTTGAGCTCCCCAATAGAGATTCCTCGACGATGGGTCTTTTGTCTGTTCAATAGCACATACCTGGTTGGTGGTTGTTCCCCATTGAGTCTCACATCTTCCCCTGATAAGATCCCTAGTAGAGTTTTTCTATGACAGATCTTATTGATATCTCTGCATGTTCCCCGACTGAGACTTTGCCTATTCCCGACGGTTGATAGTTGTGACCTTTGCTCACCCTCACCAGTGGTATTTGTCCCTAGCGGTGATTGGTGACTCTTGGTAGTTGATGCTCCCCACCAGAATTGATTTCTCCTGTGGGCCTGGTCTCTCTCTCTTTTTGAGATGTTATACCGGATGTCTGTCCATTGATTTTCGGACCTATTTGTGTTAGATATGTCTGTTTGTCAGCATTAATCATACATAAACCACACATATACATGCATAATTATAGCACTTAGATATCAATGTTGCATTATGTGCCATATATCTTTGCTTGTTATCTCCTGTTGTTGGTGAAATGTTCTTCCCCAAGCAGATGTTTGTGTCTGATCTCTCCATATAGAGTCAGCCCCCCTATAGGCAGCAAGTGTCTATCTTTCTTTCTTTATTCCCCACTGAGTTATGTCCTCGTGGAAGATTTATTGTTTCTGTTTCCTCCCTAGTTATGTACTGGGATGGAATTACTCCCCTGAGTTATATCCTCATCGGGTTAAGTCTTGTTTCATTGTGTCTCTCTGGTGTGTTCCTAGATTGACTCCTTTCTTGTTATTCCCCCTGCAGTTTCCTGTGGTTTAGTTGTTCAATTACTCAGTAACCAGTAATTGTTCATTCTTTTCCCTAGAGGAATTTTGTGGCCTTCTACCCAGTAACCGGTAGTTGTAAGTCCTACTTATGTGGTTTTCTACCCAGTAACCGGTAGATGTAATCCCCTCTTTGTTGGTTATCTTTATCCAATATTCGGTATTGATATTCCTTCGTTTTTTAGTATTTCACCCAGTAACCGGTGATATATCTCCTAGATAATTGTTTTTTGTCAAACAATTTATCCCCCGTGAGTCATCTTTTATTTACCCTTGTTTGGGGATGATTGTTTCTCCTTTGGATTGGTCATCATTTTATACCCAGTAAACGGTATCCCGATGTCCTTTCTTTTTGCTCGATTTATCCTTTATTAACCCAATAACTGGTTGTGGGTAATCTTCCATGCGAGTATGTTATCTATGTTCTGATGGTAATAAATAATATATCTCATACACTCTTCGGTCAAAGTCTTTTTCGTCCCCAGTTGAGTAAGATTCGTTTTTCCTTGCGGAATCGGATGCCCATCCTGTAAATTGAGTTTGCTTTTTTTAGCCCTCCTTTTCGGATGATGAGTGTCTTGGATATGTTCCCAATTCATGCCTGGTTGGTCACCTATTATATGCCCAGTAACCGGTATCCCTGGTGTTCCTTCCTTTTGCTCCCTATTATGACTTTCGTCCCCTGTGGAGTCAGATTTTCCTGAGATGAGATGTACCTTTTAGGTCCTCCTCAGATGTTTCGGATGATTGATATCTCTCACCCTTATACCGGTCTTAGATACCCTTTCTCCCTGAGCATGTTATTCTCACCCAGTAGTCGGTGTTTTGATAACATGTCTCTCTTTGAGTTATTACCCAGTAACCGGTAATATCTCGTCGTTTCTTCCTCAGCTGGATCCTTCATGGATTTCCCCACCTGAGTCCGGATTTTATCCGAAGTATTCTTTGTGGATAGTTTTGCTGTATTGGCATATTCCCCGATACATGCATCTTTGCGTCAGCTCGAGTCTTTCCATCGATTTATTTTCGTGGAATCCCTTCGTGTCTCCCAGCAAGTTTTCAAGTCGTGACCTGCTCACGCATTTTTACCCTATTTTCCCAGAGTCTTCGTCTCCCTAGTGAGTGTGCTACTCCTATGGACTTCTAGTCTCTTTATGATTTCTTTTTCCTTTGTGGTCATATTTCCCCACAGAGTATTAACTTTTGCAAGCATACATCATGAGGCCTCTTAGGGACCAAAATTCGTCTCTTTGTTATTATTTAAGCCCATTCTACCTTGTCGAGACGAAGATTTTAACCTTCATATCTCCAGTTAGAATGACCTTAAATAGGGGCATCTGTAAGACCCTAATTTTGACCCTAAGATCCCTCATGGCATCATATCATTGCTCATTGCATTGCCTCAAGGATCATAGCATGTGTGGCTCCTTAACCCTTGGGTTGGGACTTGTGTGAGTTGGTTTGAGACCACCAAGGATGCTTGTATTGTATATTATTGCTTTTCTTATTTTGTTTACTACCCAAAAGCACACAAATATGTCACTAACCTCTTTTGTTTTGAAGCTTAAGTTATCACATGTGCCCTTGCTCCTAAGAGGCTCCTAAACTCAATGAAGTGGCTAGATGAAGATGAAAGAAAGCATGACAATGGTCCACAAAGCTATTAATCATCATATATGTCTCCCAAGTATCTCAATTTACCAATTTGATCAAGATAAACCAAAGGGCTTGAGGATTGTTTCCCAAGGAAACCTAATTCAACTGTGCATTGATTATGCCTTGCCCATTAAGCAACCTCAACCTATGATAAAATTAAATCAAGGGAAGTTCTTTAATTCATACATTTATGCATATATAAGCCTATGTGAGTATCCTTAATCATTCATTCATCAAGATTTGAAGTTTGGCCTTGAGAAGTTGACCAGTCAAGTCATCTGACTAATCTGAGATCCACTGAGACCTAACTTTTGATGTGTTTGTAAAATGAAGATGACCCCAAGATAAAACATGTTCTTAAGAACCATATGAACAACTTTCATGTTCATAAAAAAATCATTTGAAACTTGGAAGGTCATCATTCATTTCAAAACATTATAAGTCATTTTGACTGAAACCCTAATTTTGGGTCAACTTCCCAAGGACCTAACGTTTTCATTTTTTATGATTTTGAGGTGATACCAATTTAATTGGAAAGCTTAAGATGTATAATTCAAATGTTATGTTGGACAAAATTTTATAATCCTAAAATAAATACATGTGATAATACAAAACATTATAGGTCACTTTGGACCAAAACCATTGAATTTGAAAAATGTCCAACTTCAAGTGCCCATAACTTTCTCATCAAAAATCCAGATGATGCAAACTTTAAGTCCAAATTGATCATATTGAACGGACTACAACTTTGATGTTGGAGGTTTTTCCATTTGAGGCTTGCATCATTAATATAGAAGGGCTTGAAGTTGGTCACTTTTGGGAAAATAATTCAAAGGAAACCTAGACATGTTTTGTACCTCAAACTTCAAGGCCAATTTTCACAAATTTCTGAACTCCAAAATGATTTATTCCCAACATAACTTTTGTTCCTTATTCAAAAACCTTTCCAACCATTACTCACACCACCATGTTTGGATTTTCCATGTGGGACTTTCGAAGAGGTGAACATTTGTGATCAATTATGCAATTCACATTAATTCTTCATGCACAAGCAAACAGAAGGCCTTTTGCACGTCCAATCCATCTCATAATTATCTCAGCTTACAATTTCATCAGCTTTTGGGCCTCACATGCGCCTGTACAGGCCCATGCATGGAGGACCCAAAGCTTCATGCACACGAGTATTACACTTGCTTACTTCATCTCCAGCTATAAATACATTGCCATCCTCATTCAAAAATGAACCTTATGGTGATCTGAAGCTCTTCTAAAACCAAAACCTAACCTCACTCAAAGGAATTCCAATTTTTGTTTCTCAAATTCAAGCTTGAATTTCAACATAATCAGTTGATCTTCAAGTCTTATTCCTTAGCCTTGCATTCATATCACATCTCAAGATCAAATTGGAAGCAAAAGTTTGAAGGAATTGTTGTTCAAAGCTGCTCTTCAAAGGTATAACACCAAACTATTTTGATCTAAAGCTTGCTATACAATGTGAATTTCTTGTGTTTAAACCATTTTCTGAAGTCCTCGAGCAAGAGGCAGGCCAATGGTTGTTAGACTATGGCACAAATCTAGAGGGGGGGGGGTTGAATAGATCCCAATTGAAATTTGAGTCGGCGCTACCAATTAAAAATTGGTTTTGAAAATTTGTTTTAAGTGCGGAAGCGGCCGAGGAAAATATAGTCTAAAAGGAACTGTTATTGGAAAACCGGATATGCGTCAAGCCTATGGATTAGTGATAATGTGGAATAAGAATCACTACACTAGTCACAGAATCAATGATTTGTTTCATTTACTAGGATTCCTAATTCCAATGATTCAAAGAGCAAACCAAACTAGATACACAACTAAGATAATTTTGGTTTAGGCAAATTATCAATCACTTGATGTGTAAAAACACTCCAAGTGATATTTATGTTGAGTAAGTAATTCCAATTAATCTAGTACAATATCTTATTGTACTTTGGATTCAAAAACAAAGTTTTAACTTCTTACTCAATTAATATCAAGGTTTGATAAAAGTGCTTATACAAAAATCACTTAATTTTTAACCTAAAAACAAATATGCAGAAAATTAGAGAAGGCAAAGATTTGATGAGGCAGTTCCCCCGTCGTCCTCGCTTCGGGGTACGTCTTCCCTCAATTCTAAAACTAGAATTGAGATGATTTAATAGATATCACCTGTTGAATATAACCGTTTATACAAGGATTGCAAACCAACATGTAAGGGCAAACTGTCATACAACATACGATCGTAGGTTTCGATGATGACAAATGACCACCATGGATGAATCGGCATTGTCGATTCCACCTCTACAAAACAAATGCAACATATCACCTATCATATCCTTTTCTATGCTCATCTAAACTGTTATATTTCATACAACATATATGGATAAAATATGGTCATGACAAAATGCATGAAAACCACAAAAATCTGAATTTTTACAGATTCGCAGGGTTTGAGTCGACCGTAGGGTCGGCGCATAACACAATGCATTTCCCACGGGTCAGCGCATAACACAATGCATTTCCCATGGGTCAGCGCACAAAAGGCTTGCGTCGACCGTAGGGGTCAGCGCATGAACCACGGGTCAGCACACGCCGACCTATGGTCGACGCATACTGATGTATTTTTCAGTCTGTCCAAAACTGCAGGCCATGCGTCGATGCATAGACCTGCTATGGTCGACCGTTCGTGCGCAAATTCAGTTTTTGAGTATTTCCCACTTTGTTTGAAAAGTTGTTAAGTGGGTTGGTTGGTTGGTTACTATAAATAGAAGTTTAGTTACTTGTATCAACGAACATTTTGATAATTTGATTCAAGTGTTCAAAGAACAAGAAAAAGTGAAATAGGTGTCCAAGATTCATCATCTTCAACATCTCACAACACATCAACTACACACAACCATTTTTGAAGTGCTTTGTGATTGGTTAAAGGTGATAACATTCGAAGCCGAGATTGGGGAATCTGGTTCGGGTTGAAGCTTGCGACAAGTTTTTTCTTAAATAAAACCTTTAGGGTTTTGTCCTCCAAGACTGGTTTGATTTTGGGGGTTTTTGGACGAATTCTTCATCAATTTTCAGCTGAGCGAAGGTGATTGAGAAGAGGAAGTCTTCGTCAATTTAGTAGCGGATTCAGTGATATTGAAGGGAAGATTTCGGGTTCGATTTGTTGTAGTTGAGATCAGCCGGGCCGAGGGTTTGAAGAACTGAGGGTTATTCAACAAAGGGGCTGGAATCGGAGGTCTATCAACAACAATCGAAGGACTTGATTCACCTTGAATCAAGGAACAAGGAGTGAAAGCAACATTCAACGTCTTGAGAATTCTGTTGTATATTTGCTTTGCAATCCTTGTATAAACGGTTATACTCAACAGGTGATATCTATTAAATCATCTCAATTCTATTTTTAGAATTGAGGGCAGACGTACCCCGAAGCGAGGACGACGGGGGAACTGCCTCATCAAATCTTTGCCTTCTCTAATTTTCTGCATATTTGTTTTTAGCTTAAAAATTAAGTGATTTTTGTATAAGCACTTTTATCAAACCTTGATATTAATTGAGTAAGAAGTTAAAACTCTGTTTTTGAATCCAAAGTACAATAAGATATTGTACTAGATTAATTGGAATTACTTACTCAACATAAATATCACTTGGAGTGTTTTTACACACCAAGTGTTTGATAATTTGCCTAAACCAAAATTATCTTAGTTGTGTATCTAGTTTGGTTTGCTCTTTGAATCATTGGAACTAGGAATCCTAGTAAATGAAACAAATCATTGATTGTGTGACTAGTGTAGTGATTCTTATTCCACATTATCACTAATCCATAGGCTTGACGCATATCCAGTTTTTCAATAACAGCTTGTTTTAGACTATATTTTCCTCGGCCGCTTCCGCACTTAAAACAAATTTTCAAAACCAATTTTTAATTGGTAGCGCCGACTCAAATTTTAATTGGGATCTATTCAACCCCCCCCCCCCTTCTAGATCTGTGCCATAGTCTAACAATGGTGGTCTTGATTTCATGATTTGAAGCATTTCTCACTTGATAGAAACATTGAGCACAATCCAAGGTTACAAGGGTGATGTACATCACCCCAGCTTCATTTTGGTACCACGCTTTTTCATTTTGGTTGAGGTTCAAAAACCTGCGCGTGGTGGCCAGAATTTGTTTGCTAGCCGAAGAAGATCGTGGTTTCCACCACCATCCCCACGTGGATGCATCATGGCCTTCAGATCTGGCTCCAACGTTTTATTCATGGCCTTTGTTTCTTATTTTAATTCACTTGGCTTCGCGCTTGACTCATGACCATGGTACTCCAGCGCCTCTGAGCCATTGGATGTAGCCACGTCATTTAATGAATCCAATCCTGCGCTCCTGGTTTTTTCCTATTTTCTATTTTCTATTTTATTTTCTTTTAATTCCATTTATTTTCAAAAATTCATAACTATTTTATTTGGAGTCACAAATATATGAGACGAATGGCAGAAAATTTCTTGAAAAATCTAGTTTCATAATCTGATTTTTAATTATTTTTGTGACTTCATTTAATATTTTTTGTGAATTATTTTGTTTTTGATAGTTTTTAATTCATTTAAAATACTTTTTGATATCCAAAAAATCCAAAAATATTTTCTTAACACATATGGATCATGATAAGTCTATGAAAAATAGTCTCATCAAATTCTTAATTGATTTGAGATTTATTTGAGATTTATTTGAGATTTTAGTTCATTTGTGTTATTTTTCTTTGTTTTTAATTGTTTTAAAATAGTTTATGTTTTCAAAAAATGTTGAGAAAATTTGTCAAACATTGTTTGACCATGTTAGACCTATGATGATTCAATTGGACTTGTTGAAGTTAATTTGAATTGAATTTGAGGTTTGACCATATTTTAACCATTTTAATTTTGCATTTATTGTAATTCCAAAAAAATACCAAAAAAATATGTTTGACTTGTTGTATTAAAGTGAGATATGAGAGAGAAGAGATAGAAAGCTAAAAGAGAAAAGAGAGAAACTAATTCTGTTTTTTTTTATATTGAATTGGAATGGAGCATGATGCTCTATTTATACAAGAGGAGTTGAATCATTCAAGCTCTGCATTTAAGGATGACCTTACTTATTCCATAGTGCTGAACTTTTCTTATTCTATTAAATTAAGGTTGGCCTTAATTATTCTATAGTGCTGATTTTTCATATCCTAAGATATAACTCTAATACTCCCCCACAAGCTCAAGGTGGCTGCAAAGGCTGACTTGAGGCAGACAGGTTGAGCTTGTTGCTGAGCTCCATAAATCTTGAACTTGAGAGAGGCTATGTGAGGATGTCAGCCTTCTGGTCAACACCAGGAATGTGGCAGACAGTGAGAGACTTATTAAGGACCTTTTCTCTTACAAAAAAGAGATCAATTTCCATATGCTTTGTTCTTGCATGAAGAACAGGGTTATGAGCCATAACAACTGTGCTCTGGTTGTCACAATAGATGGCTGGAGTTGTCAAGGGAATTTTTAGTTCAGCTAGCAAAGTTTGAACCCATAAAACTTTAGCTGTGGTGTGCGCCAAGCTGCGATATTCTGCCTCAGCACTAGAACGAGCAACAACAGTTTTCTTTTTAGACCACCAAGAGATCAAATTAGAGCCTAAGTACACAGCTGACCCAGAGGTGGATCTTCTATCATCTGGGTCAGCAGCCCAGTCAGCATCACAGTAGGCCTGCAGAGAGAACGGAACAGTGGAGGCACGAGTGAACAATAAACCCGAGGTGATAGTGCCTTTTAGGTAGCGTAGAATACGCTTGACAGCTAGCCAATGGGACTCCAAGGGGTGTGCCATGAACTGACATACTTCGTTAACAGCATAGCAGATTTCTGGGCGTGTAATTGTTGCATACTGCAGGGCCCCTACAATGGACCTGTAGTGAGAGGCATCAGACAAGGCAGCAGACCCTGTTTTGATGAGTTTGGTGGTGGATGCCATAGGAGTAGCAACTGGATTGGAATTCTCCATATCAGTTTTGATTAGCAAGTCCCTTAGGTACTTAGATTGAGTGAGAAGGAGATTACCATTGGACAGTTTCTTCACCTCACGGCCCAGAAAATAATCCAAGTCACCAAGTTGTTTGAGAGAAAACACATGATTTAGTTGTTGAGTAATTTGCTTGATGAGAGGAGGAGAGTTCCCTGTGATGATTATATCATCAACATAAACTAGCATATAAATGACAGCACTGTGATGCTTGTAGATAAACAATGAAGCATCACACTTGCTGTTCAGAAATCCAAAGGATAAAAGAGTGGTTTTGAGTCTTTCAAACCATTGCCTTGGGGCCTGTTTGAGGCCATACAAGGCCTTGTGCAAGTGACAAACCAGAGATGAATTAGGGGCAGTAAATCCAGGGGGTTGCATCATATAGACCTCCTCTTCAAGAATGCCATTCAAAAAGGCATTGTTTATATCCAATTGCTGTAGAGGCCAATTATAAGTGAGAGCAAGAGTCAAAATAATTCTAATTGTGACCGGTTTAATAACAGGGGAGAAAGTTTCATTAAAGTCAAATCCATGGACTTGATGGAACCCCTTAGCAACAAGCCTAGCTTTGTACTTATTTACTGTCCCATCAGCATTTTCCTTTACATGAAAACCCCACTTGCAGCCTATTGCTTTCTTGTTAGCAGGCAGTGGTACTAAAGACCAAGTGTTGTTCCTTATCAAGGCACCATACTCATCTTGCATAGCAGCAAACCACTTAGGATCTTGGAGAGCAGTTTTAGCACTCTTAGGCTCAGAGTTGACAAGAAAAATGGAAGGATTTAGACAAGGTAAGGGTACACCAGATTTAGTTCTAGTAGTCATAGGATGAGTATTGGTGGGGAGAGGCTGAAGGTTAGGATCCCTAGGAGCAGAAATAGAGGAGGAGGATGGTGAAGTGGTAGTAGTGGGCTGATTGTTGGCATTTGAAGAGGGTGAAGGAGTAGGATTAGTGCTGGCTGTTTGTGTTATAGGGTTGGCTGACACAGAGGCAGTAGGTGTGTGGCTGGAATTGAATTGAGAAGAAGAAGAGGAGTGTGAGGTAGTGGAAGCAGTAGGAACGGGAAAAACATTAGGGAGAGCTTGTGTGTTAAGGGTTACTTTAGATGAAGAAGAGGATGGAATGGTTGATGAGGGGAGAGAAACATTAGGAAAAAAAGTATCATTGTAAGGAAATTTGGACTCATTGAAAAGGACATCTTTAGAGATGAATATTCTACCACTTGGGGAGAGACACTTGTAACCTTTGTGAGCTGTAGAGTACCCTAGAAAAATGCATTCATGGGATCTAAAGTCAAATTTCTGAGAGTTGTATGGGCGAAGAAGAGGAAAACAAGCACACCCAAAGACTTTGAGGAATTTATAATCAGGATTTTGATTGAAAAGGACATCATATGGTATATGTTGATTGAGAGACATGGTTGGTAACCTATTTATTAGGTAGACAGCAGTTAAAAAGGCATGATCCCAAAATTTGAGAGGTAAAGAGGCATGACTCAAGAGAGTTAAACCAAGATCAACAATGTGTCTATGCTTCCTCTCCACTACACCATTTTGGTGATGAGTGTGAGGGCAAATTAGACGATGAATGATGCCAAGATCAGAAAGAAATTTTGTAAATGGGCGAAATTCACCACCCCAATCAGTTTGGACAGATTTAATAGGAAATCCAAATTGTAATTCAGCCATGACTTTGAATTGTTTAAAGATAGTTAAGGCTTCAGATTTATTTTTGAGCAAATAGATCCAAGTAAATCTAGTGTATGCATCAACAAAGGTGATGTAGTAGGTAAAGTTTTGGGAGGATTTGACTGGGGCAGGACCCCATAGGTCACTGAAAATTAATTCAAGAGGAGAGTGATATTGAGTTTGTGATTGAGGGGAGTGCAGCCTATGTGCCTTTCCCATACAATAGGAAGAATAAAAGACAGATTCAGCTTTATTAGAATAAGGAATATTACATTGAGCTAAAACAAGTCTCATAGTATTAGAATTTGGATGACCAAGGCGTAAATGCCAAGTATGTTGAGAATTATATGAGTTATTAGCTGATATATTTTGATTAGAAACTAAAACCTTATCACTAGTGCTGGAATCAGATCTTGAAACAGGAGCATTAGAGTCTAAGGTGAGACATGAGACTTGACTTGTTGAAGGAGACTTAAGAAGCTGAAGGTGGGAAAATTGGTACAGGCCATCACTTCCTACACGACCTTGGAGCAGAATTTCATTGGTAGCCTGAGATTTGACATAACACATATCAACATGAAACTCAAAGAAAACTCTATTATCAAGACAGAATTTGCTGACACTTATCAGATTCTTTGTAATAGAAGGAATAAGCAGTCAATTATGAAGAGCTAATGGAGTGTTAGGTTTAGAATGAGAGGGAAAATAAGAAGATCCTGAAGAGTGAATGTGCAAACCTTGACCATTACCAATGAAGATCTGATCAGGACCTTCAAAAGGGGTGGTCTGCTGTATGTTTTGAGAGGCATTGGTAACATGATAAGAAGCTCCTGAGTCTGGGAACCAGGCACTGCTTGGAACTGAAGCTGTGTTAGCAATCATAGAATTGGGAGTGATCTGTGAATGAGGAACAGGGAGAGGAGCAAGTCTTGGTTGATAGCTTGGGCGTGACCAAGTGTTAACCATGGGCTGAGCAAACTGAGGTCCACCAATTGGTTGATACGGATTGTAGAAATTTTGTAGGTTCATTGTTTGAAAATCAGCAGGTATGTTAGGTTGAAACTGTTGATTGAACCTGTGATAGCAGTTAGCAGCAAGGTGACCATATTTGAAGCAAACTTGACATTGAATGTTGCTGAACCTACCTCTCCCACGGCCGCGTCCACCACCACGGCCAGATGCACGACCTCCTCTTGAATAGGTTGGATTAAAGGTTGAATTCACAGCTTGTTCAGTGTTCTTGTTATTGGAGTTATCAGTTTCAGGTTGAGAATTAGCTTGAGTGAGATTCACTGTGGCAGCCACCTCCATTTGAGAGTGTTTCTTATACTTGTTGAATCTCATCTCATGAGCAAGAAGAAGAGCTTCAACTTCTTCAAGTTCTACTGAATCAAACTTGCTTTCAATGACTGAAATAACAGAGGCAAAGTCTTGAGGAAGACCTTCAAGAATCACATCAATGTGTTGCTGATCTGGAACTGAATCTCCAACTGAAGCAAGTGCATCAACAAGAACTTTGATGCGAACCAGGTAATCACCAACAGATTTGTCTTCAAGTGTTGTAGATCTGAGTTCCGCTCGTAGTTATCTTGCTTTCGCACGTGTAAGCTTTTGAAAATGCGCAAGAATACGTTCCCAGAGCTCGTAGGAATGAACGCATCCAAGAACACGTGAAAGAATCGAAGGTGAAAGCGTGGATTGAAGCCACGTCATAAGCCACTGATCTTGCGTAATCCAGGTGCGATACGCAGGATTCTCACGAGCAGCTGTACGATCTTCATCAGTTAGATATTGATTCGGTATGTCACGAAGGTAAAGGTAGTTTTGAAGATTATTCGCATTAACGAAAGGATCTACTTGTTGGCGCCAAAGTAGGAAATTCTTCTCATCAAGTTTTTATGTGATTTTGAGTTGGAATGACATAGATGCTGCGGTGGCCGGAGCTGTAGTTACCGGAGTCACTGCGGTGGCCGGATCTGTAGTTACCGGAGTCGCTGCCATGGATAGAACCGAAGCTCTATGATACCATATTAAAGTGAGATATGAGAGAGAAGAGATAGAAAGCTAAAAGAGAAAAGAGAGAAACTAATTCTGTTTTTGTTTATATTGAATTGGAATGGAGCATGATGCTCTATTTATACAAGAGGAGTTGAACATTCAAGAGTTGAATCATTCAAGCTCTGCATTTAAGGATGACCTTACTTATTCTATAGTGTTGAACTTTTCTTATTCTATTAAATTAAGGCTGACCTTAATTATTCTATGGTGCTGATTTTTCATATCCTAAGATATAACTCTAATATGTTGACTTCTAACCCTTATTTCTCTTCTGTTTTACATTGGTTGATGATGATTTCATTCACATTTGATCATTGTGTTTTGATTATTTCATTTGAATTCTCCTTTTATCCATTTCATCTTCATCTTATTTCTTTTTCTTTTGGCCAATGAGTTAATGATTTGTGGTTAGTCTTGACATATGAGAGGCTTAATCTTGTTTGATCGAAATCAAACTCAACTTGATCAAAGATCAAGTGAGTTGCTTTGTGTCCAAGATAGGTTGCTTCTTGGTTAAGCAAAAAACCTAAAGTCCATACAAGGCTTTCCTTCTTTTCTTTTAGAATGGCAAGTTGTAGGAGCTTGGCTTACTAGTCATGATCTCTAACTTGTGTTTATTTGCCTACAGTTTTATTGACCGACCTCAGATAGGTGTGACTACTACATTAGTCCATTTACGATTGCTTAACATAGCGCTAAATTGTCTTATGACACACTAACATTAACTACTAACTACTAACTTTAATTCAAGCATTTAATTTCTTGAAATTTACTTTCTTGATCATTATTTCATATTGCTTTTCCCTTTGCTCACTTGAGCACATATTTTATGTTTATGTCATTTTCCTTTTGCTCATTTGAGCTCATTATTGTATATAAACATATAGTTGCTTTGTGATTGTTTTGTCTTTATTTGTGTGAACCCAATGCAAAAAGGAGAAAGGACTTAGAATTAGGACCTTACCTATGCTTAAAGGAGTTCAAGAGCAACTAGGCCTCATGCCTTTAGAATTCTAAATTTGTTGAAGAGCAACTAGGCCTCATGCCTTTAGAATGCTAAATCTTAAGATTGACTTCAAAGGACCCCAAATCTAAACTCATTCTTTGTCCTTTCCTCTTATTGTGCTGTGAACTTTTTGATGTTTGCTCTTGTGTGATATGGATTCCATCTTGAGATAGTAAGAAGGACCATTGTCATGAGTAGCCAAGTTAAGAGAGACAAGCCAAATGGAGATCCTAGGAGCTTGAATGTAATATTTGTTTGATTGCTTGAGTGATTGCTAAGTCCAAAGGAAAGGAGCATCTTGAATCATCTTTATGATCTCAAGAAAAGGAACTCCAAGGGTTTTATCTCTTTTCTTATCTTTGCATGTTTAGGACTAGCCCCTTCTCTTCTTCTCTCCACTCTAACCCAAGCCAAACTCATTTTGTGCAAACTTTGACTTTGTTTCAAACTAGAAACCTAGGCCTTATGCCTTTGATTTTTCAAACTCTTTCCATTAATACTTATTGTGAATAAACCTTAAGTAAACTTTGACCTCATTTTGTGAATACTTCTAACTTGTAAATACAACTCACTTCAAGTGATTTTTGTGGTTTCAATGACCATCTTTGTTAAAACTTTTTCATAAACATTAGCCGTAGGTTTGAGTTATCATAGTGGTTGATGTAAACCTCACCTTATCCTTAGTGATTGGACTATAAGTCTTCCATACTTATTATAGGGTGGATCCCTTACTAGTATGTTGAAGCCCTCCTCACATGGTGGATTGTTGGTTTAGGTTGAGTTTTCTCTCTTTGATAACAAAAGACCTTAAGGCTTTTGATCAAATCAATTAACTAAGCTTTGAGATTTTTACCCGAACTACGAGGTTTTGATCCTACCTTTGTGATGGTACGTAGGCAATGGGTTCATCCATTCAAACAACAAAATTGTAAATATGTATATTCTCTTCTCATCTACCCATTCTTGTTTGCATAAATCATTTCATAAATACCTACCTACAATACACAATTGCAAAAAGGGCTCCCTTAGAGTACTAAGGATGTTTTGGATGCTTAAAACCTTCCCATTTCATAACCAACCCCCTTACCCAGATCTCTGACATTTTTATTTGTTTTTGATTTGATAAAACTTCTTACTTGGCTTTTGTTCACTTTTTAGCCTTTCCTTTGGACAAATAAAAGTGCGGTGGCGACTCGAATTGTATGATTTACTTTTGGTTTAGTCAATAAGCCATAAGGTAACGAATACCCCGCTACAGAGTGATGGAGCCACGAGAGGTCACCCTCCGTTCCTCTTTTCTCCTTTTCTTTTTTTATTTCTCACCTTTGAGAGAGTGTGGAGAGAGAGAGTTTTTTTTGTGCTGGGGACGCGTGGCCTTTTCTTTCAAGTGAGTGGTCAATTTTGTGAGGATTCAAATTTTCTTTTTTTAATTTTTTTCTTTTCAGCCGCCAACTCTTGAAAGAGTTATTGAGGAGGGTCAGCCTGTGGTCCCCCTTTTTTCAGCGAGACAGAGAGAGTCGTTGGCAGAAAATCTTGCCAAATCTTTTCTCCTTTTTTATTATCCTCACTACCGCTGGAGGAGAGAGGATGGAGGAGAGAGGTGTTTTTTTTTTTTTTTTTACTTTTAAATAACCATTTTTTATTGGAAAATGGAAATGAGTTTGGATATCAAATGTTGACCTTTGATTAATTTGTATAGATGTTTTGGATTGAATCAAAGAAACACAAAATAATTCAAAATGGCAAAGTTACCCCTTTTAGATGATTTAATTGATTTAAATGGGATTATATCAATTAATTCAAATAAAATTCACAACTTTGGAAATAAATGTGGTAAAAATAAAATAAAACCATGGAAATTTCTATTTATTTAATTTGAATATTTTGGCAAAAGAAAAAATAAAATGATTAAAAATGAATAAAAGTCGGGCAGAAATTTGCTCGAAAAAATGAATCGGGTGCACGAAAATGATCAACACAAAATATACTTATTGAAAAAATACAATGTTTCTTTTAATTTTGAAATAAATTTTCACCAGTTAAAAGGCTTAAACGGGTCAAAATGCGTCGAAAAAGTCGTCGAAAAAAATATAATGAGTTCACCAAATCAAACTACACGAAACGTAGATTAATAATACTGGTGCCTGCAAGTTTAATTTCGAAACTTTTTACCCGCTGATTTTGCACGTACTTGAGGAATGATTTAACCAATTTGTCTGTATTCTCGAGAGTTATTTTCGACTGATATTTTAGGTATTATTCATGATGAAATGCATGTTATGTTGTACAACTGATGCAAATAAAAAAAATGAAATCAAATTTTTTGAAAATTTTAAAATGCCCGGATAAAATTGGGGTATGACACTTCTTACCAACATCTTCTACATCTTTTGAGAAAACAGGACCAAAAACACGACCACTACGGGTCACCTTCATAACATCAGCAATGTTCACAACAGAATTAGTCGTAGGCAACTGATCAATCACCATTTGCATTAAGTTTTCGTTACTGATCCAACAAGAAACCGAGGATTTGGAGACACTGTGCAAGCATTTGTAGTACTTTTCAAGGCAATTTTACTTACAGTATAATAATTAAGCATTTCCATTCATTGTTACATTTTATTTATATTTTTTTGATTTTATGTGTGGGATATATTTTGTCCGACAGGTCCAGGTAGAAGTACCAAGGAACTCGAAGCAAAACAATGCGAGATTCCAGCAAACAAAGGAGTGGAAAACCCCGGTATAGCAAACCTGACACGGCCACCCGTGTCACCTGCCACGGGCCGTGTCAGACAGAGGGAGTGTGGCAAGGAAAATAGTAGCCTCACATGGCCACCTGTGTCAACTGACATGGGCCGTGTCAGGCAACATCCCCAGTCGTGTCAAGGGAGCCATGGGTGTGTCACAAGAACAGTAGGCTGACACGGCCACCCGTGTCAGCTGACACGGGCCGTGTCAGCCCAGGACCAAAATTTTCCCTTTTCCGTGGGCTTTTGAGTATCGGGCTTTCAGAGAGATTTTTGGACATGTCCACCAGTTGCTTGGAATTTTTATTATAAAAGAGGAACTTCTACCTAAGAAAAGGGGATCTTGGAACAAGGCAAAACACAATATTGTCAAGCAATCAAGTATTACAGAGAGTGAGGAGTTCAGAGAGCTGAAGGTTTTCATGAGCGGAAGCGATTGAAGATCGAAGTCCTCAAAATACTTGTAATGTGTAATTTTTATCTTGCATTTGTTTTGAACAATATGAGGAGCTAAACCCCCTAATTTAGAATTGTAACGAATTTGAGTTTACATTTGCATTTATAATATTATTTTTATGGTAACCTTTTGATGTGTTTAATGCTTTTTCTTTCGGACCAATCGAGATTGTTTTGTGGTTATCAATTAGGCTGGACCGCCATTGATAAGGTTTTCATAAGGTTTCTCAACAATAGATATCACCTAGGACTAGGGATACCCTGTATGAACCAGAGTATTCTTGATATAATAAAGCTTAACTTCACCTTAATTGCCTATGGACATAGAAATTAGGGTAGATTGATTAAAGGTTTTCTCACCAAGGACTTGGGAGAAAACACCCTTGAGAACTGGTAGTAATTGATATTTGTTGATGCAATAGTGACTCAGAGTGGTTACAACGATAAATCATACACCTTCTCTGACATTGTTCATTTTACCCTACAAACCTTTATTTCCATTCTTATTTGCCTTTGCCTTTATCCTTATATTTTTACATCTAAAAACCAAATTAATATATTTTTTTTAATTGAATGATAATTTGAACTCGATATTGACGTGCAGTCCTTGAGACCGACATTCGGGGAATTTCCCCATTATTACTATAAAAGGCAAAATAGTACACTTGCTATTTTCCCGATCAACAACGGAACCTCTTGACCATTCTCCAACATAGTAGCATTATTCTGATATGGAACAACTCTATCGGATGCATATGGGACTGGGCCCGCTAATTGTATTACCAACAGCGATCGCGAGTCGGGAACGCGGAAAAATGTTGTTCGAAATAGAGTCGCCACCGAACTTTGTTCATTCCAATGAAGGAATAGGAAAATATCGAGAAAAGCTTTAGAAATAAGAATAATGGTCGTCGCAACCATATTCGGGTTCGGGAGTCGATTACGCAAGGGGAAGGTATTAGCACCCCTCACGTCCGTTGTACTCAACGGGAACCTTCTAGTATGATTTTGCTATTTGACTGTTAATTGAATGTTATCTGCTTGCTTCGAGTGATTAGAATTGATGATAGATATGGATGAAAACCTCATGAGGGGGGGAATTGGAGGTTTTTTATTAGTGTGCTCGCGAAGATACAACAATCTCCTGCCTACGTATCCTTATGGTGCAATAAGGAAATCAGAGCATTCGTAGTTCGGGCTACTACGAATAATTGGTGTGTTTTGTTTTGATGAACGACTGTGTAGGTCGGCGTTCTAAAGGCTAAACGCTGACTTGTCTACTCTCGATGGAGGCTCTAGCACTAGTTTGTTGTGTGCATTAGAAAGGATTGACAGTGTTCTTTTTGAAAAGGTTTTGGTCACGTGGGGGTGACGAGTTGAATTGATGTGTTTGGGTGTTTTGGTTGAGTTGGTTTCGATCGCGCGGGGGCGAGAAATTTGATTTAATGTGTTTGAGATGTTTTGAAGAACGACGAAATATTGAGCAATGTGGTGCACACCAATCGTCAAATTCTTTCAAGCAATAATAAGGCGACCGCCTTCTACTCCTTTTTTCGTTCGAATTATTCTGAAAGTTTGTTTGTGGATGTTGAAGATGCACGGTAGTGAGGCGTACGCCTCCTACTTGCTTATTCAAAGAATAATGAGGCGTGCGCCACTTATTCCCTTACCCAAGTTTATTTAGCGTGTTTTAGTCGGAAGTCGATAATTTGTGCAATATGGCGAGCGCCAATTATTCAAATAATCGAGAGATGGCGAGGCGAACACCTCCCATCTTTTATCACCCGAGGTTTAAATTGTAAAAGATATGTGTAGATGTTTGTATGTGATTTGCAAAAATAGTTTGTATTTGAATTGGTAGGTTTGGATTTAAAGATGATTTGAGCAATGTGGCGTATGCCAATTATTCAAATAATCAAGAAATGGTGAGGCGTACGCCTCCCATTCTCTATTGAAGTTTAAGTTATATAGTTTATTTTGAAACGGTGTTTGGTATAAAAGGTGATTTGAGTTTATATGATTGCGGTTTTAATTTGATGACGAAAATTCGAGCAATATGGCGTATGCCAATTATTCGAATAATCGAAAGATAATGAGGCAAACGCCTCCTATCCTTTTATTATCGGAAATTTAGAATTTAGGACTTAGGATTTGTAGTTGATTTAGAAAAACGATTTGAAATGTTATGGTTTGATGTTTTAATTAAATGATTTGAATATAAAAATTATATTTAATTTGGAGAAAGTGATTTGAAATTATATGATTAAGGTTTAATCGGGTGACAAGAACTCGAGCAATATGGTGTACGCCAATTATTCGAGTGCTTGAGAAATAGTGAAGCGAACGCTTCCTATCTCCTTTTCATCCCAAAATTTATGTTAAGAGAAAATTCTTTTGAAGTTATATTTGATTTGAAAAATGATTTGAATTTGTTTGATTTAAGGTTTTAAATTGAATGACGAAAATTCGAGCAATGTGGCGTACGCCTATTATTCAAATAATCGAGAGATAATAAAGCGGATGCTCATTATTCCCCTTTTCATCCAAAAAATAGAATTAAAAGTTTTGAGGAATATATTGATTAACGACTTTGAATTCGATTTTACAAAACCAATAAAGTTTAGATAAAATTACTTGGCATTTACTCAAAATTAATTTAGTGACAAGATACATAATGTATTAAGCACTTATTTACTTTAATAAATCAACTACTCATAAAAAATAAGTATACTAAAAATCAGTTTTCGAGAGAAAAGGAGCGAAAAGAAAGAAAGTGTTTTGTATCATGCCTTTATTATTATAATTACTATTAAAATGTTTAAATAAAATATTGAAGTAAGTAATACAAAAAACTATGGTATAAGGCCCAACTGAGGGTGTATTTGATATTAGGACAGGAATGCTAACTGGCCTTATTGCATCAAGCCCAACCGAAAAATGAAACCAACACCAACTGAACTTGAGGCAAACATGAAGGACCTTGCAAATGAATGGGCCTGAACGGCCCAAACCCTAAATCATGTTGTTAAAACCTTGAAGAGAAATTCAACGGGAAAATGAACGGACTTCCCACGGTATTAGCAGCACACCAATAATAAATAAAATATATTGTTATCGATTCACGTGAGGATCATCATGAAGTGTACTGACTCAACATTATGACTTTCCATATTTCAAAGCATCCTCTTTTAATAATATTAAACAATTGATACCTAACAATAAATGATAATGGAGAAAAACAGAGCAAATTCAGATTTTTAAAAGGCCAAACGTTCCTCTCTCTCACACACAACCGCGCCTCTCTTTCTCTCACTTCGTTTCTTTCACTCTCAACCCTATCATGACATGAAGGCACAATCCGATTTTCGTTCTAAATCCAAATTCCCTTATTGATTCTAACACATAAACATCCAAATACAATAGATCTACACAAATTCTACTAAGTTTCAAACAACCTAAAGCAGCAAAACTTCATATGATTCAAGACAATATAGTGAATAATAAGACGAGGTAACACATATGCAATGAAATACATGTATAGTTGGGAAACTGAGATGAAACAAAGCTCGCCGGAAAACGAAGTTTTTGGCAAGGTTACCGGCAGTGAGATCCGACCATGAGGTATGTTGTTTCTTTTTATTTTCTTCCTTTGGTGTCGCTCTTCCTCGTTTTCGGTCCGACTCTGACTTTCTCCTTTACTTGTTTGTCATTTCCTTTTGCACGCGATTGAGGGGGTCAAGCTCTTCAAACCCTGATTTTCAGTGTGAAAACCATAGCTAAAATGCTGAGTTTTAGCGGAGCTTTTCGGTGTGAGGTTTGTTTGGAATTTCAGCAGAGTGGCGGCGCAAGAAGGGAGAGGCCTTTCAATGAATGAGCGCTCCCTTTTATAGAGTTCAATACGAGGTTCAATCTGCTCCTCCTTCATGAGTTGGCAAATCTTTGGATGAATCAATGCGTTAGCCAAAAGAATCTCGTCCAGATTTGGTGGTCCTCCCTTTTGACGTGGTCCCCAAAATGAAGGTATTAAGGTTTAAGCTTT
Source organism: Lathyrus oleraceus (assembly GCF_024323335.1). Taxonomy (NCBI): domain Eukaryota; kingdom Viridiplantae; phylum Streptophyta; class Magnoliopsida; order Fabales; family Fabaceae; genus Lathyrus; species Lathyrus oleraceus. Next base: position 14,726,779 of record NC_066580.1, read on the forward strand.
GTCTGTAGCGAAATCTCTAAAACATGTTGTCTATTTTGAGTTTTTTATTCACTACCGTGAAAGATCTATATGTCACGGTAAGAACTTTGTTTTTACTGTCACGTAATTCTTGAATTTTTCGTAGGTTTTGGGTTAACTGATGCCATGAGGAAAAGACACTCACTTAAATGGCCGTTTGGACTGTTTTGAATGGTGAACCGACATGACAGAATACTATTTGGCCAGTTCAGTTACCACTGATGCACTGCAGGTTATTACCATGAATTCACACATTGATGCAGGGTGGTAAACTCTTCATGTTGCAGAGTGGTGGTGATTTAAATGGTCAAGCGGAGATTGAGGCTGTTTGCGAGTTTGTAGCCCGTGTACGTCCAACCTTCAGTAAACAGTTCAGAACATGAGGTTATGTTCTTATTATCCTCGCACTCATTGATTGAATCATTGCTGAATTGTGGTATGCATTATCTGTTTGGATTGCAAACCCTGCATTGGTATGCTCTAACACCGTCCTCATCTGTTCATGATTTGCTTTGCTTTGATTTATGCCTTTCTTGCTTATCATGTTAAGCTTGTTCATCGCAGACTTGCAGGATTCATATTACTGGCATGACGAATTCTTATTCATTGCCTTGGTTGTGAAAGCGGCTTTTGTGTTCTTTTGGCTTATGTTACCGTAGAATTTGCATCAATTGGTGATACTATTCCGTCTTATAATACCAATCCATTGTTGATTGGTTCTTCATGTCTTGTTGACTTAGTTTTTTTGTTTTGAGCTCTGCAAGGCACATGTTGTTATGACTGTTGAGTTGGTATTGACGACATCGCTACCTTTGAGCTAACTCATTGCTTCTCATAGCCCTTGATTTGGGTTGATCCGAAAACTGCATAGGCTAGGTTTGTTGGCTTCAATGCAGGTTTTGCTTTATTTCCTGCAACTTATATGATATTAAGGATGATGATGCCTCGGTTTAGATGCCACGATATGCTGCTGATTTATGTTTCTGTTGTGAGAAATGCAGGTTTCTAGGTTGCTTAGGATTTGTGTTGTCTTGTGTGACTCATGCTGGCACAATACTACTTGAGGCCTCTTTTCAACCAAACTTTCCATCTTTAGGAAATAACCGTACCATTAAGTCGAAGGAAATGACAAGGAAATGATGGTGTTGCAGGTGAAATAGATATTTGCTATGATGAACTTTGTGATTGACCTTAGGTGTGGTTTTGTATGTGTTGTCATGATGCATAGGTAAGGTACTTGGTCATTGTGTGTCAACATGTGAATTGGTTTCTGGTTGAGTATGCTACTCATGCTGCAGTTTGATGATCACCGTTTTGCAGGACATGGGATTTACGGTGCGGAAGGCCATGGCATGCTGCAGATCTAATGTATTTGTCTTGGATGGTGATGCAGGCTGGACTATTGAAGATGTTCCTTGTGGTAACAGAGTTGCTTTGGCTGGTTTAGATCAATTTATCACCAAGAATTCCACTTTGACAAATGAGAAAGAAGTTGATGCACACCCTATTCGTGCTATGAAGTTTTCTGTCGCCTGTTGTGTGTGTTGCTGTTCAGTGCACAGTTGATTTAGATTCAAAGCTTGTTGAAGGTCTCAAGCGTCTTCCCAAGTCAGATCCTATGGTTGTTTGATACGCTATGACTATGCTAGCTATTCTAAAAATCAATTTGTAATTAGCCTGATACAAATAACATTTCTGATTTTGAATGTGAACTTTTCTTTTTAAATTCCTAGTCTACTTCCAATTGCTTTTGAGAACTTTAATTATTAGCCTGTGTAATACCCCAAAATTTACCCTTCATTTTTCCTGGAAGCATGGGATTATGTTTTACCCCTCATTCATGCATACATTTTTAGGTCATTTAACATTTCATATTGCATTTCATCATGTCAATCAGAATTAGATCCAAGAAGTTTGAATATCAACCAAGACACTTTGTGGGTTCTATCTGGGTGATCAGTCAACACAAGGGAATGACTTGAGTTACTTCCAACATGTTCAAATGGGGTCTATTCATCATTCAAAACGCTAATCTTGAAGGAGCAAAAGTCTGCTCCTGAGCTGTCATGCTCGCTAGGCGAGCAACTCGGTTCGCCTAGCGAATATGAGCTGTCATGCTCGCTAGGCGAGCAAATGCTTCGCTAGGCGAAGCCCACGCGTTTTAAGAATATAACAGAAAAATCTTGGACTTGGACCTCTCTCATTTGAGCCCACCAAGCAACGAAAATCAGGTTATAAATTCTAAGAATTCAGTGAAAAAACCCTAGAAGAGAAATAGCTAGAGAAGAAGCTAACAGAATTCAGAGCAGCCTCCGGACACTGAAGAAAAAACTCATTTGCACAGAATCACCTCTATCGATCCTCTCTCATACAAAGACTCTAAGATTGCTCTGCAAACCCAACCGTGCAATTCAATTTCAATCGATCTCTCCAATCAGGTTTGCCCAATTTTCACTACTTTATGTTTTCAATTTGAAGTTTCTAAATGTATGAGGCATTATGGGTGAATTTGGAAGAGTGGGTATCGTTAGGGTTTAAATATGCATGAATGTATAGAACAATGCCTCGAATGTTTGATCACTTAATTTCTGAAGTGGCTACCACGGGGTTTGGGGTTACTGAAATCGTACTGTTATCAATGGAGATTCCAGAACCCGCAGGCATTCTCTAGCACCTCGCTAAGCGAACATGTAGCGAAGCTTCGCTAGCACCTCGCTAAGCGAAGCAGTAGCGATCGTGACAGTAGTTGTTTTTTGTCTCTATTTGCTTTCTAACCTGTTTTGTGTTTTGTTGTGACATGTTTTCTATTGCATCCGTGCACTGTTTACCTGACACTGTTGTCGCTATGATTCTTTTGTTTGGTGCAATTCTTGATTGAACCCCATCTTGTTATCCTAACTTGTTTGTTGAGTTTTGGTGAGGGCTCACATGACTCTTGAAGAGATAGCTTGCTTGGTATTCCACTTTATTTGTGGGATACCATTTGGAGATTTATTCTGATTACTTTGCTGACTTGCTTTCTTTGATGGTGCTAGCCTGAGAGATCACCGGGTTTCTTGCTTCTTTGGTTGTTATTACTTTGGATTTTTATCCGTGGGGTAGATCTCTTGATCCTTTTACATCTTGTCAGCATTTTACTGCTTTCTTAGCAGGAAGACCTCGATAGGAGGCGATGTTTTTTGTGTGTTTACTTTTGTGCCCGAAGACCTCCAAGAAGAGGCACCAGTGCTAAAGACCTCCATGAAGAGGCAATTGCCGGATAAAAGGGATTAGTAATCAATCCCCCGTTATTCAGTGTGTCGTTCTTTATGCTCGCACTATGTGTCGATGCTCCAGAACAAAAGCCCAAGATCTTTTGTCCGGTCAGTCAGTGGAGAGGGTTCCACCTTTCTGAATCCCCACTTTTTTTCATGAGCTCACCCTGTCCGGGGTTAAGAGCTATGAGGTCTTATCCTCATTACCCTTTTGATCCGCTCACCCTGATGTTCAGTGTCAGTGGTTAAGAGCCCGTTTGATTACCCTTCCATGGCTTGTTTGTCGAGGTTGATATGACCCCTCTTGACTAAAGCCCTACCCATGTATGTCCGAGCCCCTTGTTGGCGTGTTTACTTTATGCATGTTTGTTTTGTATGGTGTGATCATCTCCCCATAGGATTGCTAGGCTTCGTATAGTCTCTCGTTTGCATGTCAATTAAAGTAGCACGGTTCCTTCGTCTAGGACTTCCTTTTTGCATGAGCATTCCTAAAACACAAACAAACTCATTGATTTTTCTTCTCTTAAGAACACGTTAACTCCTTCTACTATAGGCGAGTAAGTCTCCAAAGGTCGAGCATCCGGTAGATTGCGTAGTAACATCGTTCACCTAAAAAAAACACACCAAACAAATAGGTCAGCCGAACTACGGCTTGCTTTGATTCTCATTCCAGATGAGATACGTAGGCATAAGACGCGATGTCTTAGCAAGCACACTCCTCTTTAACCCATAGGTAGCCGAGCTACGAAGACTCTGATTCTCATATTCAGATGAGATACGTATGCAGTGGATGCGACATCCGTGCGAGTCATTTTCTTTTGACCTTCTTTTAGTAAATAGTACATTAGATAAACCCACACCCTTTAGACAAGAACAACAAGAGTGGATCCCGTAGAGTACTACGGATGCGTAGGGGTGATAATACCTTCCCTTTGCATAATCGACTCCCGAACCCAAGATTTGGTTGCGAGACCTTGTCTTTTCCTTTCCTTTTTCCAGGTTTACTTCGAGCGTTTCCTTTCCCTCCTTTGGGATAAATAACGCACGGTGGCGACTCTTCTGTCATTGCTTTTTTCGACGGTTGTTTCGTTTCGCATTTAGGTTGCGACAGCTGGCGACTCTGCTGGGGACCCGGTTTCCCTAAGCGAGTCCCTCCTAGCTTTTGTAGGTTTCCTGTTTGTTGGGTGTTTATTCTTATGTACAGTTATTTATTTACCTGCTTTACCTTATTGCATTCATGTACATATGTCTGTTGTATTTGTGGGTTCTGTTGGGTTGTTTGTTTGTTGGGGTGGGATGTTCTATGAGAGATAAGCCCACTACCTAGGCTTGAGCGTACACACAGGTTTTAGAGTGGATAGTCATGAGGCTTGCGTGGCATGTTGTTACGTTAAGTCGTTCATGAGACCCACATTCCAGACGAGGTTTCTTTTGGATATATTATGTCCTATGGGTGTTCCATAACGACAGATGTTCCTTTAGAAATCGTCGACTCTGGTGACCATTTCTCGAGAACTCAGTCGAGGCCTCTCCTCCGAGACGCGTTTATGTTAGCTCTAGTGGGCGCATTCTCGCTGCTCAATCCGAGGACCCCGAGACTGGGAACTTGCTTTAGGATATCCTGTTGAGGGGAGTCAGTGGAGGTCTTTTATCCCGTAATAATGCCAAACCTTCAGTGGTAAACGTATTATTCCCGACTGAAGGGCCGAAGTTGACAAACTTCTGTTCTTAGAACCTACCAGTGAGGGGCGGTCTAAATTCAGGAAACCTTAACCTTCAACCAACCCGGTTTATGGAGCAGAGCTTTGATCTCGTATTATGTTACTCAGTGGGTTTCTCTTCAGACAGTGCAACCCGACAAATGTTCAAGCCGATACAGCAATCCTGATTCCCATGTCACTGCATTGCATCACATCATTTTGCATTCATATCATTTAACACATGTTTATCTATTCCCAGGGGTTTATATCTTCTTCTTGATTCTATTTGGGGTTTTCTGGTTCTCCTAAGATGGATATTGGCAGAAAAAGACATGTCGTCTACAAATTTTCTAATGTGAGACTGGAATCAAGGGGGTAGAATACTCGTTGGAATCGAAACATGTCATTGCATTTACATATTCATTTGCATAACTTGCATAACAGGTACCGCTGCGGTGTTCTCATATTATTTGGTGTTCCACTAGCAGGATAGCTGACTCAGGCATTCACCGGTATGGTACCCGCAGAAACCACCAGAGAGTAATGGAAAGCCTACAAGCAGAGCTCGCCGAGATGAGGATCCGCATGACCCAATTCATGGATGTGGTTCAAGGGGTGGCCCAGGGACAGCAAAAGCTCAGGCAGATGATGCAAAGGAATCCCGCCACTACTCAACCAGAGACGTTGACTGATCCTCCAGCTGGAGAGGTTAATGGACCCAGTGGACCGGGGCCGACCACGATCCCACATGTCAACTCCGGTCAACAACCCGTCCATGATGATTAGGACGACCAGTTCACCCAGATGCAGGAAGACTTTGGCAGGGGCCATGGCATGGACCCCATGTTTAGAAGATTAGAGGAGAGGCTGAAGGCTGTGGAAGGACAAAATCCTCTAGGAGTAGACGTTGCTGACTTGGGATTGGTCCCAGGCGTGAGGGTGCCGCCGAAATTCAAGGTCCCGATATTTGACAAATACAATGGCAACTCTTGCCCGAAGACTCATGTACAAGCTTACTTCCGCAAGATGATCGCGTATTCTGATGATGAGAAGCTGCTCATGTACTTCTTCCAGAACAACCTAGCTGGGGCATCCCTGGAATGGTATATGAGGCTGGACAGAGCCCACATCCGTTGCTGGAGAGATTTGGCTGAGGCTTTCGTGAAACAGTATCAGTATAATACTGACATGGCTCCGGACAGAACTCAACTCCAGAATCTGTCTCTCAAAAGCAATGAGTGCTTCAGGGAATACGCTCAACGCTGGAGGGAGACAGCTTCCTGTGTTCAACCTCCTATGTTGGAGAAGGAAATGGCTAACATGTTCATGAACACTCTGCCCGGACCTTACTTGGAACGCCTGGTGGGTTGCAATGCCTCCAACTTTGCTGATGTAGTCTCAACCGGTGAGAGGGTGGAGAACTATTTGAAGACATGCAAGATCCAGAGTGGAGGTGGATCTTCATCAGGGGTGAAGAATCCGTTCATTCAGGGACAGAAGAGGAGAGAAGGGGATGCAAATGCCATATCTTCTAATCAGAACAGGGGTAACCAGAGGAACAACTTTCAGAACTATCATCAATAACCGTATGTTGCGGCTGTGACCATTTCAGCTGCAGCACCGCTACAACAACAACAACCACAACGTCAGCAAACTCAGTACCAACAACAACAACCGGGTAACAGACCCACCTATCAACAGAGGCAAAGGATGATGGATCGGCGTTTCGACACTCTTCCAATGTCGTACGATCAGTTGCTTTCTAGTCTTCAACAACTACAACTTGTGCAGTTACGCACTCTGGCTCCTCCTGTTGGTAGGCTTCTGGTGGGTTACGACGCCAACACTAGGTGTAGCTTCCACTCTAGGGCACCTGGCCACAATATTGAGAACTGCAAAGCTTTTAAGCATGTAGTTCAGGACCTCATAGATTCAAAGGCCATCGACCTTGCACCGGCTCCTAATGTCATCAACAATCCCATGCCACAACATGTGTTGAAGCTGAAGACTCCGTTGTTGGATATCAAGGGTTACTTGTTGAAGGTCGATGTTTTCCCCGGTTGTGGGAAGGGTTGTGTGGATTGTGCTACTCAGAGTGGAGGTTGTTTGAAGCTGCAGCAGGGTATCCAGGCCTTGCTCGACGAAGGTACCCTCCAGGTTGAAGATTTGTCTGTCCAAGAGTCCGGGGAAGGGGTTGAGGAAGAGGTGTTTGAAGATGCTACTGATGAATTCGCTGATGTTGTTCCTACTGATTCTGTAATCCATGATGATGTATTTAATTTTTCCAGTGTTATTATTGATATCCCAAACAATGAGGTTGATTCTGATGTAATTGAACTTGATTCCGATGTTTTGGATGCTTATGTTTCAATGAATGAGATTTCTGAGTATGACTATGATGTTGCTACTATCACCATTTTCTAACCAACTAATCAGATCAATGTACCAGAAGCGCAACCGGTGCCACCAGCGCGATCGTACACTATGACTATCACAACCCCTAGTCCTTTACCTTTCACCAGCGAAATGGCCATTCCTTGGCATTACGGGGGGAGTGTATACACGCACGATCATGGGGTGGAACGGCCACTGAAGGTAGAAGAGGGTCAGACGTCTGAACTTGAAGTCGAAGGTCCCGCAGTGGACAATATCGGTGGAATCGGGCGATTCACTAGGAGTGGTAGACTGTTCTCACCACCCGTTACCCAAATTGATAGTGCTGATGCTGCGGCGAAAGCCAAAGGCAAGCAAGTCGTGAATGAGGGTGCCTCTACACCCCAGGCTGGTTCTGAGCCCACTTTTGCGAAGGACGTGGACGAGCTTTTGAGAATTATAAAGAAAAGTGACTACAAGGTAGTCGATCAATTGATTCAGACTCCGTCCAAGATATCCATTCTCTCACTCATATTGTGTTCGGAGGCGCACAGGGAGGCACTGCTGAAAGTCCTAAATGCTACATATGTACCTTAGGAGATCTCAGTGAACCAACTGGAAGGAATCGTTGCAAATGTTCATGCAGACAACGGGTTAGGTTTTACTGATTCTGACTTAACACCAGCTGGACGCAACCATAACAAGGCTTTGCACATCTCGATGGAATGCAAAGACACCGTGTTATCTCATGTTCTGGTGGATACAGGTTCCTCTTTCAATGTGCTACCCAAGAGAGCCCTGTCAAGGTTAGAAGTAGAGGGTTTGGTCCTGAAGCCTTCATATCTTATTGTGAGAGCCTTTGATGGTTCTAAGAGGTCGGTGTTCGGAGAGGTAGAATTGCCAATTCAGATTGGATCACGAACCTTCAACACCGTCTTCTATGTGATGGATATCAGTCCTTCCTATAGTTGCCTGCTGGGTCGTCCTTAGATTCACAACGCTGGGGCAGTCTCTTCAACTTTACATCAGAAGATTAAATTCCCAGTCAATGGAAGGATTATCACCGTCTGTGGTGACGAGGACATTCTGGTCAGTAACCTGTCTACATTCAAGTATGTAGAGGTAGAAGGCGAATTTCATGAGACCCTATGTCAGGCCTTTGAGGCAGTTCAGATCAAGGACGCAGCTCCGGTGGAAGAAGTTAAAGCGGGTGCCTCTATCTCATCATTCAAGCAGGCCCAGGCCTTGGTGGATTCGGGTGTTGTCCCCGGTTGGGGACGTCTGTTGGAGTTACCAATGAAAGAAGACAAGTCCGGGATTGGGTATCAGCCAGCTCTGACCTCTACAACTTCAACACTTCAGACTCGTCAGGGGCCGATTACTTTCTCCAGTGCTGGCGTTATCCGATATGGCCAGGTCTCTGCAGTCAACGATGAAGATGGGGATAGTGATTGCGACATCGACAACTGGGTGCGTCCGAGGATCCCGGGTGAAGTCATCAATAATTGGTCTTCTGAGGAGATTGTCCAAGTCACTTTTTTGGAGGAGTAATTTTTCTTGTTTATTCATGCATGTCTAAGTCTTACGTTCCGCCCAGGGCGTAATGACTCATTGTAGGGCTCATCTATGCGAATACCTGCATTTTTATCATAAATAAAGGACGTCTTTTTGCATTCAAATATTTTGTTCACTGTCTTTCTATTTTTGCAGTTTTTAAAAAATAAAAAAAATACATTTTGGAAATGTTTTGTTTAGCTTTCATTCCTTGTTCACACTCATAAGCACATACCATCACTCATGTAGATGCACGTCACCGGATCCTATTGATAACGGTTCTGCTATGGCTCGCTTCGACTTTGAAAATCCGATCTTTCAAACTGAAGAAGAGGGTGATGAAGACTGTGAACTCCCTGAAGAACTTGCCAGGCTATTAAAGCAAGAGGAAAGGGTCATTCAACTGCATCAAGAGTCTACTGAAGTGATTAATCTTGGCACCGAGGACGTCAAGAAAGAAATCAAGATAGGGGCTGCTTTGGAAGACGATGTGAAGAAGGGGTTGATTGAATTGCTGCAAGAGTATGTTGACATCTTCGCCTGGTCTTATCAGGACATGCCCGGGCTCGACACAGACATTGTGGTACACCGTTTGCCTCTCAAAGAAGGTTATCCCCCGGTCAAGCAGAAGCTCAGAAGAACAAGACCAGAGATGGCTGTCAAGATAAAGGAAGAAGTGCAAAAACAGTTGGATGCAGGGTTTCTAGCAGTCACCAATTATCCGCCATGGGTTGCAAACATCGTCCCAGTACCTAAGAAGGACGGAAAGGTACGGATGTGTGTTGACTACCGGGATCTGAACAGAGCTAGCCCTAAGGATGATTTCCCATTACCTCACATTGACGTTTTGGTGGATAACACGACTCAGTTCTCGGTATTCTCCTTCATGGAAGGCTTTTCTGGCTATAATCAAATCAAGATGGCACCAAAAGACATGGAGAAGACAACATTCATAACCCCATGGGGCACCTTCTGCTACAAGGTGATGCCGTTTGGTCTGAAAAATGCTGGGGCAACATATCAACGAGCGATGGTGACACTTTTCCATGATATGATTCATCATGAAATCGAGGTTTATGTTGACGATATGATTGCCAAATCTCAGACAGAAGAAGAACATTTGGTGAATCTGCAGAAACTGTTTGAGCGTTTGAGAAAATTCGAGCTGAGGATTAATCCGAACAAGTGTACTTTCGGGGTGAGATCTGGAAAACTGCTGGGTTTCATTGTTAGCGGAAAAGGGATTGAGGTGGATCCTGACAAAGTAAAAGCGATACAGGAAATGCCTAAGCCAAGAACAGAGAAAATGGTCTGTGGTTTCTTAGTGTAACACCACAAAATTTGCCCTCCTCATTCATGCATTCATTTTTAGGTCATTTAACATTTCATATTGCATTTCATCATGTCAATCAGAATCAGATCCAAGAAGCTTGAATATCATCCAAGACACTTTGTGGGTTCTATCCGGGTGATCAGTCAACACAAGGGAAAGACTTGAGTTACTCCCAACAGGTTCAAATGGGGCCTATTCATCATTCAGAATGCTAATCTTGAAGGAGCAAAAATCTGTCTCTGAGCTGTCATGCTCGCTAGGCGAGCAGACTGGTTCGCCTAGCGAATCTGAACTGTCATGCTCGCTAGGCAAGCAGATCCTTCGCTAGGCGAAGCGCACCCATTTCTGAAAATATAACAGAAAGTTATGGGCTTGAGTTGCCCTCATCTGAGCCCACCAAGCCATGAAAATTAGGTTATAAATACAGAACTCCATTAAGTCAAACAAGAAAAGGACTATTCCTATTCCCTGGCAGAGAGAGACCTACGAACTAATCTGCAGCAGCCTCCAGACAGCTCTGAAAAGTTCACTCTGACTCACCAACTTTTTCACCTCCATCTCACGCAAACCCTAACATTGCTCTGCAAACCCAAGGGTGCAATTCAACCTCATTCGACCTCTCCAATCAGGTTTGCCCTTATTCCTATTACTCTATGCGTTCAATTTGAATACTCTGAATGTATGAGGTATCGTTAGGTTTTGCCCACGGGTTCAGATATGCATGAATGTGTAAACAATACCTTGAATGTTTGATCATTTGATTTCTAAAAGGGAGACCATAGGGTTTGGAGTCCCTAAAATCGTACTGTTATCAATGGGAAATCCAGAACCCGCAGGCGTTCGCTAGCACCCTCGCTAGGCGAGCCTACAGCGAAGCTTCGCTAAGCCTTCGCTAGGCGAAGCAGTAGCGAGCGTGACAGAAGTTGCCCTTTTTCTGTTTGCTCTAACCTGTTTTGTGTTTGTTATGGCATTGTTTTCTCCTGATTCCATCATGTTACTCTAACCTGTTTGTTGAGTTTTTGTGAGGGCTCACATGACTCTTGCAGAGATGGTTTGCTTGGTATTCCACTTTATTTGTGGGATACCACCTAGAGGTCTATTCCGATTACCTTTACTGACTCGCTTTCTTTGATGGTGTTTAGCTTGGAAGAGTCTTTGGGTTTCTTATTTCGTTAGTCGCTATTACTTCGGATCTTTATCCGTAGGGTAGATCTCTCGATCCCTTTACTTTTCCCGCATTTTACCGCTTTCTTAGCTGGAAGACCTCGATAGGAGGCAATGTTTTTGTGTGTTTACTTTATGCATGTTTGTTTTGTATGGTGTGATCGTCTCCCCATAGGATTGCTAGGCTTCGTATAGTCTCCCATTTGCATGTCAATTAAGGTAGCGCGGTTCCTTCGTCTAGAACTACCTTTTTGCGTGAGCATCCCTAAAACACCCCAACTCATTGATTTTTCTTCTCCTAAGAACACGTTATCTCCTTCTACTATAGGCGAGTAAGTCTCCAAAGGTCGAGCATCCGGTAGATTGCGTAGTAACGTCGTTCACCCAAAAACATAACCCTTAACCTGTAGTTAGCCGAACTACGGCTTGCTCTGATTTTCATTCTAGATGAGATACGTAGGCATAAGACACAATGTCTTACCGATCACACTTCCCCTTAACCCATAGGTAGCCGAGCTACGAAGACTCTGATTCTCATATTCAGATGAGATACGTATGCAGTGGGTGCGACATCCGTGCGAGTCATTTTCTTTTGACCCCCCTTTTAGTAAATAGTACATTAGATAAACCTACACCCTATAGACAAGAACAACAAAAGTGGATCCCGTAGAGTACTATGGATGCGTAGGGGTGCTAATACCTTCCCTTCGCATAATCGGCTCCCGAACCCAAGATTTGGTTGCGAGACCTTGTCTTTTCCTTTCCTTTTTCCAGGTTTACTTCGAGCGTTTCCTTTCCCTCCTTTGGGATAAATAACGCACGGTGGTAACTGTTCTGTCTTTTCCTTCTTCGCCGGTTGTTTTTTTCGCACTCCTATTTTTTAGGTTGCGAAAGCTGGCGACTCTGCTGGGGACTCTGTTTCCCTAAGCGAGTCCCTCCTATCTTTTGTAGGTTTCTTGTTTGTTGGGTGTTTATTCTTTTGTACAGTTATTTATCTTTCAACATTTACCTGCTTTATTGAATTGTGTACATATGATTGCCGTATCTGCTGGTTCTGTTTGTTGGGATGGGATGTGCTATGAGAGGTAAAAGGCCCAATACACAGGCTATGAGTGAACTTTAGGACACCTAGGAATAGACTGATTCATGGTAACCGGTGGTATGGCGCCACTTAGCGGAACATGGTATCACGAGCAGATCAGATTCTGATATGGTATTATCGTTGCATACACCTGGTGTGCATATGATGATATTCTTGAAAGGATTGTTTATCCTGTGTTTCTCTTGACTTTACCCTGGCCTAGATTACACCCGTGAGTTGGGCCGGAATGAATCATTTACAGGTACTGATGGTGACTTGTTCTGTTGGTGACTATTTGTTTGGTTCTTGTTGGTGACCGTTGGTTTTGAAGTATGGGTTCTGAGTTGATGACTGTGTTCTATGGTTCCCGGTTCCGAATTCATGCCTCAGTGGTTTTCTCTCCATGCAGTGCAACCTGACAGATGTTCAAGCGGATCCAACAATCCTGATTGACATGCCACTGCATTGCATAACATCATATGCATATTCGCATCCAACATCTCATGCTTATTCATTTGCAGGGTATTCCCTTTTTAAGGGGGGTGCCTTGAAATTGAATAAGTGGTGCATCGCATACCATGCATACTAACCCTTGTTTGTTTTGCAGGTGTCACCGCAGTGTCTAATGTTTGTTCCCTGTCTCAGGCATTATTGGTCCCAAGCGAGTCCACAATACCCGACAAAGGAAAATCGTCCGCAACTAGTGATGGACCAAGTACAGAAAGAGTTGGCTGATATGCGTGAAAGGATGGATCAGTTCATGACATTGATGACTGGTATGGCAGAAGGCCAGGAAAAGCTGAGAGAATTGGTTGAGCAACCGAGGCCCGATCCAGAGGTAGAGATATCAAATGCTGAGGGAAACCCTGGTAACCCTGGGAACGCTGATAACCCTATGAACACTGGTAACGCGGGTAACGCAAATGCTGATGGAAACCCGGGTAATGTTGGCAACCCGGGGAATGTTGGAAATGGTATTGGCGGAAGGTACAATGTGAATCAAGGAATTCAGATTAACAGACGCCCCGTTACTGAAGATTATCAGTATGATCAATTCTCTTTGCACGACGAAGCTCACGAGACCACTCGCCGTATGGATGAGCTTGCTGAGAAGCTCAAATCTTTGGAGTCTCAAAATTCCTTAGGTTTTTATGTCACAAATCTTGGTCTGGTTCAGGGAGTGAGGATTCCTCACAAGTTCAAACCCCCTACTTTTTAGAAATACAATGGAGCTTCTTGCCCACGCACTCATATTCAATCTTACCTGGGAAGGTTGGGAGCTCACACGGAAGATGAAAAGCTGTGGATGTACTATTTTGAAGACAGTCTAACTGGAGCTTCTCGTGAATGGTATTCTCATTTGTCTCGTACTACCATCAAGAGCTGGAAAGACTTGGCGGAGGCTTTTGTCAAGCAATATCAATACAACTTGGACATGGCTCCATATCGGACCTTGTTGCAAGGAATGTCTCAGACTGCCAAGGAAACCTTTAGAGAATATGCTCAGCGTTGGAGACAAATTGCTGCGTCCGTCCAACCCCCTATGAATGAAAGGGAGATGGCGGACATGTTCATGAACACTCTTCAAGGAAATTATATTGAGAGATTGGCTGCTTGCCCGTCAATCAGTTTTGCAGAAATAGTAATTGCTGGAGAAAGAATCGAGAGTCTGTTGAAGATGGGCCGAATTCAAGACAACAGTGCTTCCAGCTCATCAGATCCCAAGAAACCGTTTGCTGGTAACGGTCAGCGAAGAAGAGAAGGCGAGACAAGTGTTGTGTATGCCGGCAGAGGCAGGGGCAGAGGACGCCCTAATTATTATCAAGATCAAGTGGCCACAGTCACTATTCCAACACCTGCTCCTCAACATCAACAAAAACCGCAGTATCATCCGCAACAGCAACCCAGGTACAATAATCAACAACAAGGAGGTAATCCGGGTCAGCAGAGACACTATCAACAACGTCCAAGGCAGACAGACCGGGTCATTGAGCCAATCCCAATGCCTTATTCTGTATTACTTCCCAAACTGATTGACATGAATCTGGTTACGTTAAGAACTCTGGCCCCGCCAATCGATCCAAATAATTTGCCCAGAGGTTATGATGTCAACGCCAGATGTGCTTTTCACTCCAACGCACCTGGCCATACTACAGATAATTGCAAGGCTCTCCAGCTAAAGGTACAAGATTTGAGAGATGCCCAGGCTATCAATTTTTCTTCGGTGCCTAATGTTATCCAAAACCCGATGCCAGCCCACGGCGGGCAGGGGATTAATGTTGTTGAAGTGGTTAAAGCTGGTAATGCCCAAGGCTGGGGCAAAGTTGTGGAGCCAGTCATCAAAGAAGACAAGTTTGGATTAGGGTATACTCCGGGGTCTCAGGAGAATGAAGCCGGTACTTTCTCCAGCAGGGGTTTGGTTTCTCCCCACATCGTCAATGTTGCAGATGAAGACAAGGCTGACAGCGACTGTGATTTAGATAGCTGGATTCGCCCGTGTGTCCCGGGAGAAAAGCTCAATAATTGGTCGTCTGAAAAAGTCGTCCGGGTTACTCTACTGAAAGAGTAATTTTTATTATTTTCCTTTTATGACATGCATAATAATATCTTACACTTTGCCCAAGGTGTAATGACTCATCTGTAGGGTCATCCATTTAGTCGCATTTCGCAATTATTTTCGTCATCAATAAAGGACAGCTTTTGCAAACAATTTTGTGTTCTCTTTCTTTCAATTTTTTTTACTTTTACAATAGAAATGGAAATGTTTTCTTTTTCGTTTTTCTTTCCAAAAAAATCCCTCGTTCTAAGGTAAAGCATGATCCTCCATCATGCAGAGATGATCACCCGGATCTCACTGCTAACGACACTACTATGGCCAAGTATGACTTCGACAATCCTATCTATCAAGCCGAAAAAGGGGTTAAGGAAGATTTTAAATTGCCTGAAGAGTTGGCCAGGTTGTTGAAACAGGAGGACCGAACTATTACACCTTATCAGGAGGTGATTGAGACCGTTAACATTGGTACCGAAGGCGATAAGAAAGAGATCAAGATCGGGGCCAGTCTACAGGCCGAGGTGAAAGAACAGTTGATCAGTTTGCTTCGTGAGTACGTCGACATCTTTGCTTGGTCCTATCAAGATATGCCAGGTTTGGATACAGACATCGCTGTGCACAGGTTACCATTGAATGAAGATATGCCGTCGGTAAAGCAGAAGTTACGCCGAACTCATCCTGACATGGCAATGAAAATCAAAGAAGAAGTTCAGAAACAGTGGGACGCGGGGTTTCTCGCTGTGGCCAGTTACCCACCATGGGTTTCCAATATCGTACCAGTACCCAAGAAGGATGGCAAAGTACGGATGTGCGTCGATTACAGAGATCTGAATAAAGCTAGTCCGAAAGCCGACTTCCCATTACCTCACATCGATGTTTTGGTTGATAACACAATTAAGTTCTCAGTATATTCTTTCATGGATGGTTTCTCCGGTTATAATCAGATCAGGATGGCACCGGAAGACAAGAGCCTCTGATTCTAATGCCTCCAGTAGAGGGAAGGCCATTGATCATGTACTTGACTGTGTTAGAAAGGTCAATGGGTTGTGTGCTCGGTCAGCATGACGAGTCAGGTCGAAAAGAGCATGCAATATACTACCTTAGCAAAAAGTTTACCGATTGTGAACAAAGATACTCACTGCTCGAGAAAACTTGATGCGCTTTGGCATGGACTGCTCGCCGACTAAGTCAGTATATGTTGACTCACACGACTCTATTGATATCAAAGATGGATCCAGTCAAGTATATTTTTGAAAAGCCAGCGCTTACCAGAAGGGTTGCTAGGTGGCAAATGATACTGACAGAGTATGACATCCAATACACTTCACAAAAAGCCATCAAAGGAAGTGTCTTGTCAGACTATCATGCAGAGCAACCGATTGATGATTACCAACCTATGAGGTTCGACTTTCCTGATGAAGACATCATGTTTCTCAAATCGAAAGATTCCGAGGAACCACTCCCGGAGGAGGGGCCTGGCCCTGAATCCAAATGGATTATGATGTTTGATGGGGCGGTCAACGTCAATGGTCGCGAAGTTGGTGCAGTATTGATCACGCTGGAGGGGGTTCATATGCCATTTTATGCCAGAATAACTTTTCCCTGCACCAACAATGAAGCCGAATACGAAGCTTGTATCCTAGGACTTGAGGAAGCCATCAACCTACGGATTAAGAGAGCATTCGATCAGAAAGTGCGCCCTCGGGAGTATCAAGTCGGCGAACTGGTACTCAAAAGAATTCTTCCTCCCAACACAGATCACAGGGGCAAATGGACACTGAACTATGAGGGTCCATACGTGGTTAAAAGAGTTTTCTCTGGCGGAGCTCTGACGCTAACAACCATGGATGGCGAAGATTTTCCATCCCCTGTCAACTCAGACGCAGTCAAAAAATACTTCGCATAAACTGACCCGCTAGACAAAAAAAAGAGAGTCCAGGAAAAAAAGGGCATCCCGACGAACCATAAAAAAGAGGTTCGGGCAAAAATTAGGGATATAAAAAAAAACGTACACCCGGTGAGTCGAAAACCCGAAAGGGCGGCTCAGGCAAAAAAGGGTATCCCGGCGGATTGAAAACCCAAAAGGGCGGTCCATGCAAAAGAGGGAATAAGCGAATGACTGCGATCTGAGTTCATCTGTGTTATATCACCGTTTCATTCAGTCCGGCAATCTTCGAAGGTTAAAGATCGACTAATCATCCACTTCAGAAAGCAAGATGAGCAGAGCGTCTTGAGGTCATACGAGCCATAGCGGAGTCGAAACTCAGTGGGACCCCGTCTCCACATTGCCATTAGGATAGTTTCTTTTGTTCAATTTATAGCGATCGCCTCTTTTCAGGGATCAGCTTCCTGATGTACTCGCCTATTCCTGGCACAAATTTTTCAACCAATAAAAGTCGAATAATTCAGTTAAAAAGCCCCTTTATTTTTTTTCATTTATCAGTGTGTTTGCAAAAGATGTCTGAATTCTTGATTAAACATATTGCATCTGGACATAATGGTGGTTTTCGCAGATGATTTGCACAGGAAAACATTTAAAATTGCTTTGAGTGTGCTTAATCCCGGACGGTGAATTCAAACCGAGTAATTCCCCCGGGACATACGTGTGTGATTGCAGGTCACAGGAGCAGGATGCCAAGTAATGAATCCTCATCCCCAAGCAGTTGACAAAGTCTTTCCTCAGCAGAGCATGTCCCCCAGCAAAGTTGCGCCTTGTATCCCCAACAACAGCGGAGTCGTTGCATACCCAACAGACAAGAGGGTGTTCTCAGTGTTCATCTCATTCCCTAGCAGATTATTTTTAACAGATCCTCAGCCTGAGGACGATTAGCAAGTTCATATCCCCAGCAAAGGTCGATTCCTACGATATTTCCTCAGGTAGTGCTTTCCCCGCAGACTCTCCTCACAGAGCCTCGTCAAGCAAAGTTCTCATGGTTGATACTCCCCAGCAAGGTCAACTTCCCCAAAGGAGAGCCGATTTATTTTCGGTGGCTCCCCGGTCCTGGCAGACAAATCATTCCCCACAGAGCATTCAAGGATTGATACAGCGATCCGTTCCCTACCGGAGTTTGCCTCCCCAAGCAGATTTCTTTTTGCACCATGCATAACATTTGCATTTGCATGTATATCATATCAAGCATACACATAAGCTGATAAACATGTTCTTCAAAGCAGACTGAAGAATTACTTCACAACCAAAGTCATGAGATTCAGCCAGAGGATCAAGTGTGTGTGATCCAGCATGAGGGTCATTTCGAAGATTCAGCCTGAGAATCTTTTTCCAGAGAGCCAGCCTAAGGTTCAACTTGAAGACTCAGCCAGAGAGTCGCCTGCAAGCGTTATTTCCCCAGCAAGCCAGTTGGAGGAGTAGATTGAAAGCTCAATAGAATCCAGCCCGTGGATCACAATTTAAACAACAAAGTCTACTCGAAGAGTCGTTGCAACATGTTCTAGCCTGAAGAATATGTACGAAGTCCAAAAAGTGGAATATTCTCGAAGCTGCATATCTAACATGAAGATGGGGTGTAGATTTTGAAAGAGGGTCAACCAGCGCATGCCTCAGATGCGAGATCCCGATGATGGGAATTTATCATCAAATCAATCCAGATCTAGCCAGAAGATCAAAGCAGATCTAGCCAGAAGATTGAAGTCAGGTCTAGCCCGAAGACCGAAGATAGATTCAGCCAGAGAATCAAAGAAGATAGATTCAGCCAGAGAATCAAAGATCAAAGATTCAGCCAGAGAATCGAAACGAAGAAGATCTAGCCAGAAGATCGATGTAGATTCAACTAGAGAGTCGAAACCAAGTAGATCTAGCCAGAAGATCGAAGTCATGTCTAGCCCGAAGACCGAGAATCGATTCAGCCAGAGAATCGAAACAAGAAGATCTAGCCAGAAGATCGAAATAGATTCAGCCAGATAATCAAAACGAAAGTAGATTCAGCTACAGAATCGAGACAAGGCAGATCTAGCCAGAAGATCAAAATCATATCCAGCCCGAGGATCCAATTAATATCCAACCAGAGGACTAAATTGAGTATAGATTCAGCCAGAGGATCGAAACTCCAGATTAAGTCAGAAGACCGATTCAGATTCAGCCAGAGGATCGGAAGAAAAATAACAGCGCGGTGTATTTCAGCATTTTTGTGGTGTTCTCAGAGCGCAAATTTTCGGTCTGTCTTTGGTATTCAATCACAGCTCACCCTGTTTGTCTGATAAACTGTCCGCTTTCATCCTGCTCGGGTTAACTAATGATTGAATAGGGGCAGCTGTAACACCCCAAAATTTGCCCTCCTCATTCATGCATTCATTTTTAGGTCATTTAACATTTCATATTGCATTTCATCATGTCAATCTGAACTATCATGCTCGCTAGGCGAGCAGATCCTCCGCTAGGCGAAGCGTGCGCATTTCTGAAAATATAACAGAAAGTTATGGGCTTGAGTTTCCCTCATCTGAGCCCACCAAGCCATGAAAATTAGGTTATAAATATAGAACTCCATTGAGTCAAATAAAAAAAAGGCTATTCCTATTCCCTGGCAGAGAGAGACCTACGAACTAATCTGCAGCAGCCTCCAGACAGCTCTGAAAAGTTCACTCTGACTCACACACTTTTTCACCTCCATCTCGCGCAAACCCTAATATTGCTCTGCAAACCCAAGGGTGCAATTCAACCTCATTCGACCTCTCCAATCAGGTTTGCCCTTATTCCTATTACTCTATGCGTTCAATTTGAATACTCTGAATGTATGAGGTATCGTTAGGTTTTGCCCACGGGTTCAGATATGCATGAATGTGTAAATAATACCTTGAATGTTTGATCACTTGATTTCTGAAAGGGAGACCATAGGGTTTGGAGTCCCTAAAATCGTACTGTTATCAATGGGAAATCCAGAACCCGCAGGCGTTCGCTAGCACCCTCGCTAGGCGAGCCTGCAGCGAAGCTTCGCTAAGCCTTCGCTAGGCGAAGCAGTAGCGAGCGTGACAGCAGTTGCCCTTTTTCTGTTTGCTCTAACCTGTTTTGTGTTTGTTATGGCATTGTTTTCTCCTGATTCCATCCTGTTACTCTAACCTGTTTGTTGAGTTTTTGTGAGGGCTCACATGACTCTTGTAGAGATGGTTTGCTTGGTATTCCACTTTATTTATGGGATACCACCTGGAGGTCTATTCCGATTACCTGTACTGACTCGCTTTCTTTGATGGTGTTTAGCTTGGAAGAGTCTTTGGGTTTCTTATTTCGTTAGTCGCTATTACTTGGGATCTTTATCCGTAAGGTAGATCTCTCGATCTCTTTACTTTTCCCGCATTTTACCGCTTTCTTAGCTGGAAGACCTCGATAGGAGGCAATGTTTTTGTGTGTTTACTTTATGCATGTTTATTTTGTATGGTGTGATCGTCTCCCCATAGGATTGCTAGGCTTCGTATAGTCTCCCGTTTGCATGTCAATTAAGGTAGCGCGGTTCCTTCGTCTAGGACTGCCTTTTTGCGTGAGCATCCCTAAAACACCCCAACTCATTGATTTTTCTTCTCCTAAGAACACGTTATCTCCTTCTACTACAGGCGAGTAAGTCTCCAAAGGTCGAGCATCCGGTAGATTGCGTAGTAACGTCGTTCACCCCAAAACACAACCCTTAACCCGTAGTTAGCCGAACTACGGCTTGCTCTGATTCTCATTCCAGATGAGATACGTAGGCATAAGACGCGATGTCTTACCGAGCACACTTCCCCTTAACCCATAGGTAGCCGAGCTACGAAGACTTTGATTCTCATATTCAGATGAGATACGTATGTAGTGGATGCGACATCCGTGCGAGTCATTTTCTTTTGACCCCCCTTTTAGTAAATAGTACATTAGATAAACCTACACCCTATAGACAAGAACAACAAAAGTGGATCCCGTAGAGTACTACGGATGCGTAGGGGTACTAATACCTTCCCTTCGCATAATCGTCTCCCGGACACAAGATTTGGTTGGGAGACCTTGTCTTTTCCTTTCCTTTTTCCAGGTTTACTTCAAGCGTTTCCTTTCCCTCCTTTGGGACAAATAACGCACGGTGGCGACTCTTCTGTCTTTTCCTTCTTCGCCGGTTGTTTTTTTCGCACTCCTATTTTTTAGGTTGCGACACTTAGGGAGGTTGAACTACATTGCAAGGTTCATCTCTCACCTAACAACCATGTGTAAGCCAATTTTCAAGTTGCTAAGAAAAGATCAGGCTATCAGGTGGAATGACGATTGTCAAAGGGCTTTTGAAAAGATAAAAGAGTACTTGCAGAATCCCCCTATCCTCATGCCTCCAGTTCAAGGGAGACCGCTGATTATGTATTTGACAGTACTAGACAATTCCATGGATTGTGTTCTCGGTCAACACGATGAGACAGGTAGGAAAGAGCACGCCATCTACTACCTGAGTAAGAAATTCACAGACTGCGAGTCGAGATACTCAATGCTTGAAAAGACATGTTGTGCACTTGCATGGGCTGCTAAGCGTTTGAGACAATACATGCTGACTCACACAACCTTATTGATCTCCAAGATGGATCCAGTCAAGTATATATTCGAGAAGCCAACTCTCACCGGAAGGTTGCTCGTTGGAAAATGGTACTGACAGAGTACGACATCCAGTATACATCCCAGAAAGCCATCAAGGGGAGTATTCTGTCAGAATATCTTGCTCAGCAGCCGATTGATGATTACGAGCCGATGAAGTTTGATTTTCCAGATGAAGACATCATGTTCCTCAAGATGAAAGCCTGCGAAGAGCCAGTCGTTGAGGAGGGACCTGATCCAGACGAAAAGTGGACTTTGTTGTTTGATGGGGTTGTCAATGCCATAGGAAGTGGAATTGGTGCTGTCATTACTACTCCGAAAGGTGCCCATATGCCTTTCACCGCTCGTCTGACTTTTGAATGCACCAATAATGAAGCTGAGTATGAAGCCTGTATCTTGGGTATTGAGCAAGCCATTGATTTGAGAATCAAGACTCTGGACATCTTCGGAGATTCAGCTCTAGTAATCAATCAAGTGAATGGTGATTGGAATACTCTCCAGCCTAATCTGGTCCCCTACAGAGATTACACGAGAAGATTGTTGACTTTCTTCACAACAGTAAGGCTGTATCATATACCTCGTGATGAGAACCAGATGGCAGATACTCTTGCCACTCTATCCTCCATGATCAAAGTGACTCGGTGGAACTATGCTCCCAGGATTGATGTTATGCGCCTTGATAGGGCCGCATATGTGTTTGTTGCTGAAGTGGTAGTTGATGATAAGCCCTGGTACCACGACATCAAGTGCTTTCTAAAGAATCAAGAGTACCCTGCAGGGGCATCCAACAATGATAGAAAGACTTTGAGAAGATTGACAGACAGTTTCTTCTTGAACAAAGACGATGTTCTGTATAAGAGGAACTTCGACATGGTTTTGCTCAGATGCGTGGATAGACACGAAGCAGACATGTTAATGCAGAAGTTCATGAAGGCTCCTTCGGTACTCACGCCGGCGGACATGCAATGGCTAAGAAATTGTTAAGAGCAGGTTACTACTGGATGACCATGGAATCTGATTGTTTCAAATATGCTCGGAAGTGTCATAAATGCCAGATTTATGCTGATAAGGTACATATGCCGCCAAATCCTTTGAATGTGATGTCTTCGTCGTGGCCTTTTGCTATGTGGGGCATCAATATGATTGAAAGATTGAACCTACTGCTTCCAATGGGCATCGCTTCATCCTTGTTGCCATCGACTATTTGACGAAGTGGGTCGAAGCAGCGTCATTTGCCAATGTCACCAGACATGTCGTTACCCGATTCATCAAGAAAGAAATCATTTGTCGTTATGGGATTCCCGAAAGAATCATTACTGATAATGGTTCTAATCTCAATAACAAAATGATGAAGGAGTTGTGCCAGAACTTCAACATTCAGCATCACAATTCTTCCCCTTATCGCCCTAAGATGAACGGCGTTGTTGAGGCAGCAAATAAGAACATAAAGAAGATTGTGCAGAAGATGGTAGTCACTGTAAGACCCCAATTTTGGCCCTAAGATCCCTCATGGCCTCATGGCTCATATCATATCATATCATGGCCTCAAGGATCATTGCATACCCTAGCTTCCCTCCTAGTGGGTGGGTTATCTTGTGAGAGTGATTCTTGATCACCAAGCATGCATTGCTTTTGTATATCATTGCGTTTCATTTGTTTACTAACCAAAAAGTACAAAAATATTGTCATCTAACCATGTTACTTGCAGCTGAAGCAATCACCAGTCAAACAGTCAAAATCAGCCATTGAGCAATAGATGGTGACCATTCTTGAAGAATTTGGGCACCATGATCATTCATAAAGAGTTCATATAACTTGTGATATCATTTGGACTCAAGATATCAATTGAAAAAGGCTTGGAATTCATCAGAACATGGCCCAGTCCACCAAAACCCTAGAAAAGTCAACTGTGGTCAACTGTGGTCAACTGTGCATTTAATCAGGGATTGGAAGGTGTGAGATGGTTGGAAAGGTCTCATTCATGTCCATATAAGCCTCAGTTGGCATTTCAAAGATCAAGGTTGAAGGATTTGAAGTCAGGCAAAAAGTTTCCCAAAATGGAAATGACCTGTAATTCTCACCTGCCCAAAATGGAAAGTTATGCTCCTCAAAATTACATCATGAACCAAGCTTCAAATCAAAATTTGTCCAACATGAAAGTTGAAGATCTTGTTCTCACCATTTCAAAAAGTCTAAGAACATGCAATTCCCATTTATGGTTGACAAGATATGGTCAAATCATTTTCAGAAAATGCCCGAATTCAAAGTGGCATAACTTTCACATGGAATGGCCAAATTGGATGGTTCTTCTTTGAGCAAATCCCATTTAACATGTACTTTCATAATCCATCATCACATTTTGCCAAAAACCTTCACATAAAAAGGTCATTTTTCAAGTGTACTAATTAAAAACCAAGGGCAAAATGGTCCAACTTTCAAAGTATATGGAATTTTGGCATGGGACCAATTCCAATAGCTTCCAAATGAAATTTGTGACTTGTTCAAAGTGAAAAAACACTGTTACATTGCTTCTAATCATCCAAGGGCAAAAATGCCAAATTGCTTAAATATGCATATTTCACTAATTATCAGTTTTGGCTAATCATGATTTAAGAGTGGATTAGGCAATCATATATAAGCTTAATTATAACAGAATTCAAGGAGAACAATCACATTTCAGATCAAATTCACAAAATCTCAAAATTTCTCTCAATTTTCTCATTCTTCTCTTCACACTTTTTTTCATTCATTCATCAAAATCCTCCATCATTCGTGTTGTTTCTTGTAATAATCTTCATGTGCAGGTCCTGTAGAATTTCTGTTGAAGCATTTGGAAGAGAAAAAACGAGCCAAAAACCAACTGTTGAAAGCACCATCTCCAATGGCAGTCGCGAATTCCTGTAGATTCTTGCACGGTTGAGCTGGAAATTCATCATCATTCACTTCCTAGAGCATTATACTCCATCTGTTTTCATCAATCGAAGCGAAACAAACACTGAATCACGAGCTGCACTTCAAGAAGGTAAAAATTCGAACTCTTCGATTCTTGAAATCAGCATGTGGTTTAGATAGATCGTTGAACATAGATCATTCTGATGTTTGAATCGCGCGATTCCGTTAAGTATTGAGCTAGATATGTTGATTCGAATATTTGTGTGTGGATCTTCTTTCGATCGGTTCTTTGCGTGCGTTAACTTATAGACAAAAGCGTTGCCATATACGTAATCTACATGGAGAGACGGTCACAACGGTATAAGGTTCGCGCGATTTGGTGAAGAAAAATTCGTAACCGAAGCTGGTAGTGAAGGGACGATGAACGCGCGAAGAAGATGAAATTCTGGAAATGTTTTCGTGTTTGATCCTGTACTGGTGCTTGCCATTTCAAAATTCTTGTTTCCCACCTATTCCGGCCAATCCACATGCGACACGCAATAAATGAATGAGCACATGCGTTTTGGTATTTACGAAAACGCCATTAGCACTTAATTAATTCACACAAATCATTAAATAATTATTCCATTAATTTAACAGTCTTAAAAAATTCACATAAAATCCAATTTTAGTCCAAATTAGGTGGGACTTTTTTTGATAGATTCCAAATTTTATCTACTTTTTTTTAGGCATAGTAGTGTAAGTTGTGCCTGGTAAAATTTTTGAATGGTATATTGATTTTTGACATGTGTGTAATTTTCATATGTTTTACCATTTTAATCACCAAATAATCATGCTTCATCCAAAATTAATGAAAATTCATATGATGATTCTTGACATATTCCTGGAGATTTTGATATATGATTTGTAATTTTTGGACCTCTGGTTTGTTAGATATGATTAATTCTTTTTGAGTGTGACAATATGTGTCACATTATGCTATGCTGAGTTCATGAATTATATTTCCATGCTTACCTTAGGCCTATGGCTCTGATTTTTTGCATGAGATACAATGTATATGTTAGGTTTCACCATGATTTTTTGTGGATTTAATTGATCCATTTTCTAATTGATTTGGATTTTTGATTGCTGCTTAGCAATTTTGGATTGTTTTATGTGTAACAAAATGTACATGTATCATTAAACGCTCATCCCTTATCCTATGAATATGAAAATTGATGGAGTGCTTCCTAACATATTAAACCTTGATTTGGCTTTGGTCCCACTCATTTCTAATTTGATTTCACTGTTTTACCATTGATTGAAGTTGGTGTACATTTTGGTGACTTAATTTGATTGTGTTTTTGCATGTCTTAACATGTTGATTTAATTCCCATAGTTCCTTTTGTCCAAATGGCATGAAAATTGATATGTAGCTCATTGAAGGTCCTCTGTTTAGGATATAACTTTTGTGGAATTTACTGTGCTGTTTTGATATTTTTTAGATTGAAATCATTCTGGTTGTCCATATGTGATTCAACATTGCTTAATTTGTCTTAATTTGTGCATAAAATGAAATTGGTGCATAGTTTGGATATGAGACCAATTGGGATCTCTTCTTATTTGAATTATCTTGACTTTGATCATGATTCACTTGCTATTTTACATTTTTTCCATCCTTTGGACCCTAGGCTTGTCCTAGTGGTCTTGTTACTCATGTTTGAGTTTGACTTTGACTTTTCAGGTTAAGAAGCAAAGTGCTTAAAAGGAATTAATGCAAGTTGAATTGTTTCATTTGACTATTGTGAACTAACTTGTTTGTGTTGTAGGGTGCTTGGTTCACTTGGACTTGGTGCTATGCACATTATTGTTTGATTGTACATTGTTATTGATCATTATATTGTTGTTTTGTTTATATTGGGATGCTGATTATATTTGATTGATTTCAGGTACCCTTTAGTTGCTCAGTTCTCTTAAGAACTTGCATTGCTTTGCTTGTATAGCATTTGCATTGAGGTAGACTCTCTTGTCTCCATGTAGTCTGGAAGACCTGGCTTGTTATTTAGCCAGGCAACTGTCTGAAGTCCTCCTTAAGAGGCGATGTTTGTGATTGTTTATGTTTGTCCCAAGCAGGAAAAGTCCTTTAAATAAGGCAATTGGTGGATAAAAGAGATATGTAGCCTATCTCCCACTATTCTGTGTGTCTTCTCCTTGCTCACATTACATGTTTGAAGCATTGAGATCCTAACCCAAGATCTATCGAGTCAATAAAATGTGGAGAGAGTTCCTACTTTCTGAACTCCCACACCTTCTGATATTCAATACTCTCTCTGACCAGAGATAAGAGTGATGAGGCACACCCCTCATATCCTTTCATCTGCTTCACCTTAGTCACTCAATGGCAAGGTTAAGAGCAACTTTAACCCTATTCCAGTTGGCTTTAATGCCTCACCCTTTTGCTTGAGCCTCATTGAATGGTTATAGTGTGTGCTACTTGAATTTATGTGATTGATTACTTGATTCATTTATACATGATTACTTGATTTGCCATTGTGCATTTACTATCATTGATTGCCATTGTGCATTTATCATCTTTGCTTGCCATTAGTGCATGATCATTTCTTTTGTCCTTGTGACATTGATGTTTTCCCATTGAGGACAATTGTAAGTCCATATTGATTGGCTTTCGTTCCTATGACATGGAAGGGATAGAGTGTAAGACCACTTCATTGGTCACTCATATCCTCTTTGCTCTTTGATTGAGCTTGTTGTCGTATGTGAGGATTCATTATAAGCCCAGGTAATTTGGCATTTGTTTTCCTATGATCATATGTGGAGGTTAACCTAAGTCCAGATAGATTGGCAGTTGACTTCCATGTTCTGTTTTTGTTTTGCTTTATGAGATTGGAGTAAGACCATTTATTGGCATCCGGTATCATTGCTTTATTTTAGGAGATTGGTGTAAATCCATTTATTGGTATCCGGTATCCGCCTTTGTGTGAGATTGGAGTAAGACCATTGAGTGGCATCCGGTATCACCTTGTCTTTTATTTTATTAACTTGCTTTGTCCCTCATTCCAAAGGACACACTTGAATCATCTTCTATATGATTTCAAGAGGTGAACCTTTATAAGAAGTTTTACATATCCATCATCCATACCATCTTTGTCCTAAACTTTTTCACACTTTGCTTTCAAAAACTTTGACTTGTTGTGCAAACATTCTCACCTCTTTCCAAATTAGAAACTTGGACCTTAAGTCCTTGACTTTTCAAACTCCATTTCATAACACTTCTTTGAATCAAATTTTAATCATACCTTGACCATATTTTGTAAATAATCACAATCAATTAACTTCACCCATTCAATTGTTTTGGCTTTGTCCATTGTTAATATGTTTTCATACATTAGCCTTAGGTTTTAATTACCATAGTGGTTGATGTAAACCTTACCTTATCCTTAGTGAGTTGATTGTAAGTCTTCCATACTTATTATAGGGTTAACCCCTCACTAGTATGTTGAAGCCGTCCTCGCATGGTGGATTGTTGATGTTGGTTGAGTTTTCTCCCATTGGTAATAAAAAGCCTTAGTGCTTGTGTTTTAAAAATGAACTCACAAATGTTTTGGAAATCTTTTAGCCGAACTACGGCGTTTTGATCCTTACCTTTGATGGAAGGTACGTAGGCAACGGGTTCATCCGTTCGAACACAAAAATAACTAACTTGTATATTCTTTTCTCATCATCCCACTCATGTTTGCACAATATGTCAAAACAAATAAACATTTTTATACAACAAGTGTGAAAAGGGCTCCCTAGGAGTACCTAGGACGTGATGGGTGCCTAACACCTTCCCATTGCGTAATTTACCCCTTATCCAGACTCTCTGATCTTTTTCATTAGTTTTCTACGTGTAAAACTTCTTAGGTTTTTGTTCGCTTTTTAACCAGTCCTTAGGATAAATAAAAGTGCGGTGGCGACTCTATGTTTATTGTATACTTTGCTTATGATTTAATCAATAGATCATATAGTAATGAATACACCGCTACAGAAAAGTGGCGACTCTGCTGGGGATAAACTTTAGACCTTCCCTGGTGGTATTGCCTACTTTTCACCCTTGTTGTATGATATTTGTTTATTTGTTATTTGACATATTTTTGTACAATTTGGGATAACTGTATTGATTGTAATGTGTGAATTGCTTGATATACAATTGCTGTTTGCTTTGGTGATCTCTGTGAGATGAGTTCTATACCCGAACTCGAGTGCACTCTAGGATAGAAGAATGGCATAGTCTTGTTGACTGGTGTGGAGTATTCCTTAGCCAGTTGACTTGCGAGTCCATTCACTTGGTGGAGGTCATGTTGGATTAATAATGTCACACAAGTTATTTGTGGTTAGGCATTATTCTTTCAATCATGTGCCTTAGAAGCCAAGGACTTTAGTTTACCGAGCCCATCTTGGCCTATTTTTAGGACGTAGTGCGGAGGTCGTTCAGATGTAAGATCTGATGCGATTGTTACGCGATACTACACTCATAAGAGTCTCTCTTGAGAATATTTTTGGAATACGAGTATTCGTTCCTCCGATAATATCCGAGAGATGGGACGATGATTATGGGAACCTCTGGTAGAACATGTCTCGCAGGTTTAAACCCTAGTACACTCCCTTTGGGTGGTTCTTAACCAAGACTCCATGCTCGTGACTCCCAGCAAACCCGTGATTCGTGGTTGAGTCGTTCAAACATCGTTAATATCAATGGAACTTGGGTATTGATAAGGTGTAAAACCTAGATCTACCAAAATGGATGATTGATATTAAGGATGTTAGAGCCGGTTCATGTACCGTTAATATCAATGGAACTTGGGTGTCGATAAGGTGAAAACCTAAATCCACCAAAATGGATGATTGATATTAGGGATACAATGAGCTTTCACACGACCTTTGTTTGGTGTGCTTTGCTTGATCCTTGAGTGTGATTGTTGCATTCATGCATTCATGCATTCATCTGCATCCATATCATCAGATAAAAAGAAAATTTTCAAGGAGCTCAAAGGAGTTTATTTGCAAAAAAATTTCAAACATGGAAAAAACCGGGAAAATTTTTTCACCTGATGTATCTGATGAGATATTCTCATGTATGATCAAAATGCTTAAATATTTCAAAATTTGCAAATAAAACCCTCGAGTTCCTTTGAAATAAAAAAAAACGAGCATATGCACAAACACTTCATGCATCATTTGCATAAGCGGGTGTTTTATTCCGGTCTCCCGTCCTGTGGTCTGACCCTGCGATCTTCATTTATTTTGAAGACGCACTTCGCCGGTACTATACCAGAGCCAACTCTGCCAGATTGATGGATCATCCTGGGCAAGAGAATTGTGGACTCAGAGAAGGAATTTGCCAGACTAAGTGATGTTGATGGATTTATTCCTGGTTTACCGATCCCGGGCTGGCATTGGCTACTGTTCTGGGACATTTAATGAGCAAGGCTTGTTCACGAGTGGAGGATTTATCCATGATGACCAACCTGTAGAAGAGGAAGCTGCTGCTATCATTGAAGAAGATGCAGAGGATTTGAACAATTTTGTTATTCCTGGTGGTGTCTGCCACAATTGGGTCGCTGTAGATGTTCCTACAGTCATCCATAGATCAGAGTAATTGTTCACTTTGTTTAAAACCCTTCTCCCATGCCAAAAGGAGAAGTGATGACATTATTGGCAGCATTTAATACAATGATATTTCATTCAATTAATGCATTGTTAAACATTTGTTTTTCCATTTGTTTTCACTTTTTGCTTTTTGCATGAAATCAGTGATCACAAAAAACCCTGAAAAACAAAAACAGCTTTTTCATCTGCATAAATGATTTGCTTGTTTAAATTCAAAAGCTTTTCATTATCCAGAATCATTATGCAGGGATTTCTAAACCCATTGAACATAATGATCCAACGCCATCTCCCAATCTTGAATTCTTTGTATTCGAAGCCGAGGAAGATGATGTTGAAGGGGATTCCTGATGAGATTACCCGCCTTCTTGAGCACCTGAGAAACTCATTCAGCTGTATCATGAGAATCAGCAAGCCAGTCAAACTGGGGCATTACAAATGTAATGTAAAAAAAAAAAGAGAGAGAAGAGGGTGAAAAATCAAAATGCAATGAAAAATCAGGAAAATTTTTTCAAATAGAAAAAAAAAAAATTATACCCTCAAGCCAAGTTGACTGATGCTGAATGGATTCAGAGTCGTTATGACCAGTTGAATTTGATTGAAGAGAAGCGATTGACTGCCATGTGCCATGGTCAGTTATATCAGCAGAGAATGAAGAAAGCATTCGATAAGAAGGTCAAGCCTCGTGTGTTCCGAGAAGGAGACCTTGTGCTCAAGAAAGTCTTGTCTTTCGTGCCCGATTCCAGGGGCAAGTGGACTCCAAACTACGAGGGTCCATATGTTGTTAAGAGAGCCTTTTCAGGCGGTGCTTTGATGCTTACAACAATGGATGGGGAGAATTTCACTCGTCCTGTGAATTCAGATGCAGTCAAGAAATACTTTGCCTAGAAAAAAAAAGTATATGCAAATGAAAAACAAAATAGCTCGCTAAGTTGAAAACCCGAAAGGGCGGCTTAGGCAAAAATGAGCGTCTCGGTGGAAAACCCACGAGGGTAATCCAGGCAAAAATTAGAGACTTGAAAAAGTATATTTGCATCCCGCTAGATTGAGTACCTCACCCTGGGGCAATCTAGGCAAAAATTAAGGATTTGGCAAGTAACTGCATCCTGACAAGACTTTCTATTCCGCAGCCGTCTTTTCGTCAAAGATTCTCGATTCGTCGCCGACTGAAGCTTCGCATACATCGAGATTCAAATTGGTAGAGAAAGGATCATTATGTTCAATGTAGCCCTCTTCCAATATATATCACTGATTTCAAATTTGTATAGATCTATGGAGTCTTGCCATTTGCAGACTACCATTCCATCAAATAAATTTGAGCTTTTTATCCAATTATTTGCACTCTTATTTGTTTCAATTCAACAAATGTTTTGCATGTTTTAATTGATAAAATGTCATTGTTTTAAACAAATAAATTTTTCAAAATTGTTGTTTTAAACAAAGTGAATATTCACAATGACAAAAGGATACTCAGGAATTTCTCAGTGCTCTCCCGAGGGTGGTATGATTCCCAACAGGTAAGACATGTGTTCATATGCCTGGCATTCGATTGTGTCCTCTTTCTCCTGCTTTGCTGTTGGGGTTGTTCCCCAAGTAGAGATGTTGTTGAAGACTCAGTTTCTCCTCCAGCAGTAATCTCCCCGGCATGGTTTGTTCCCCTTGTGGTAGATTCAGTGGTTGGTGGATTGATATCCCGGTACCTTACCGCTTCCCTCAGCATTGTCGCAAGCAGAGCTGTTAGTGGGGTTGTTCCCCGGTATAGTCGCAAGCAGAGATGTTGCTGAAGACTTCGCGTTCTTCTCCAGCAGTAGTCTCTCTCCAGTGCAGTTGCCAGCGGAGTTGTTGTGTCTCTCCTCATCATGGTTGCTTTCCATTTTTCCCAGCTTAGTCTGCAGAATGGTTGTTGTGGCAGTTTATGCCTATTGAAAGCTATCTCAATCCCCAATGCAGGTCGGTTGGTGGCTCTAGCATCCCAAAGATTGGATTGATTTCCTGATTACTTTTGATCCTTAGTAGAGTGGCTTATTTGCAGAATCTACTTGTGTGATCCGTCAGATGTATGTCCTCCCCGAGTAGAGTGGTTTGTTGCAGAATCTACTTGTGTGGTGCTTTCTCCCTCAGTGGGTTGTTCCCCAAGAGAGTAGCTAACAGCTTTCCCCAGTAGAGTTGCTTGTGCAGTTAGATTCTACTCGGATGATTCTCCTTCAGTGGGTTGTTCCCCGGATTTGTTTGGAGTTGCTTTTGCAGCAGTTCTTGGTTGAGCTATGAACTCTCGTTTCTCAGTTGATGCTGGGATCCCCTGCAGATATCCTCAGGATTCTCCTGATCCCCTACAGATTGGTCTTGGTGGCAGTTTTGCCTGTTGTGACTTTTTGTACCCTGTCTGGGTTGTTTTGCTGATTCTCTTGCCTCTGCTTCCCCAGCAGTACCCGCAGATCTTTGCTTTACAGCATGTGGATCTCTAGCAGATTGGCTTTCCAGTTGGTTTTTCCCCTGGAAGTATAGTACCGGACGTTTAGTCCCTGGACCTGTTTGTGTTAGATATGTCTGTTTTGTCAGCATTCATCAAACATAAATCACGCATAATCATGCATATCCATAAAACATTCAGATATACATATTGCATTTTTGCCATATATCTCTTGATTGTTATTCTCCTGCTATGGGTGATATAGATCTCTTTATAGATCTTCCCAAGCAGATGTCGGGTGTTTAAATCTCTCCATATAGAGTCAACCCATAAGCAGAAAGTGTATGTATCTTCCTTCTGCAGTTCCCCACTGAGATTGTCCTCGTGGATGACGGTTTCTTCCGTTTCCTCCCAACACATATATTGGGATGGACTTTCCTATTGAGTTATATCCTCATAGGACGTGTTTTGATTCAGTCTGTCTTTTCGGAATATTCCCGAATTGGCGTTTGTCAACTGTTTCTTGTGCTTCCCTGTGGAAGAAATGAATGGTTTGCCCAGTAACCGGCATCAATTCATTCATCCCTAGTGGAGTTTTGTTGGGCCTCTACCCAGTAACCGGTGGTTGTAAGTCCTATGTTCCTTGCTTCTCGGCGGAATTTGTGGTTATATACCTTTTATTCCTCAAGCAAGAGTTGTTGGTCTTCTACCTAATAGTCGGTAGTCGTAAATCCTGTTTGTCTGCTCTCCAGCAGTTAGTGGTTGTTAAACCCTGTTTTTGTTTCCCGTGCGGATTTGTGATATATTTCCATCCCCACGTGAATTTGTGGTTATTCCCACCAAAGTATGGCTACTACCCCGTATTCAGTAGTTGTAAGTCCTATCTCTTTTCCCCTAGCAGAGGTAACCTTTGTGGTTCGTTCTGGTTGTTAGTGGATTTTCTGTTGTTGTGGTTTTTATCCCCACACAGAGTTTGCGTTTCCCTGCGATGATTTTCATCCCCAGTGGAGATTTTTGGTCTTCTACCCCGTATTCGGTAGTTGTAAATCCCATGTTGTGATTGTTCTCCCCATCGAAGTTTGTACCTTATGGTATGAGTGGATAATTGTCGGTTGCTAGCAATTTTATCCCAGCTGAGTCTTTTGTGGCCTACCCAGTAGTCGGTAGTGTTAACCTCTTGTTTCTTCAGCCAGATTTTGGTATTCTACCCCGTATTCGGTAGTTGTAAACCCTAATTTCTCCCCTTTGCAGAGTTAACCTTGTTGTTCATCCTAATCGATGATGGTTACTCTTTGTGGTTATCTTCATTCGTTGTTCGATGATTGATATTATCTCTTTGCTTATGGATAATTGCCGGATGCTAGCAATTTATCCCCAGCAAGTTGTCTTCTGGATCATTGCCGTATGCTCGCAATGTTATCCCTTTTTGAAGTTGCCAGTGGGTCTTTTCACCGTTTGCTAGTGATTTGTTCCCCGGATCATTGATTGTTTATCAATATATCCCCAGCCAGTCCCTGTGGATAATTGCCGGATGCTTGCAATTCATTCTCAGCGGATCGCCTTTCATTTGCCCGTTTGCTTGGTAATGATTGTTGCTCTTTTTGATTGGTCATCATTATATACCTAGTTTTGGTATCCCGATGCCTTTCTTTTCGGTCGATTTATCCTTTGTTAACCCTTATACTGGTTGTGGATAATCTTCCATACGAGTATGTTATCCACGTTCTGACGGTAATGGATAATATATCTCATGCGCTCTTCAGTCGAAGCCTTTTTGTGTTTCCCCAGTCGAGTAAGATTCGTTATTTCCCTTTGCGGAATCGAATATTTGTTTGTTGGATAATTGCCGGATGCTTGCAATTTATCCTCTTTGAGTTGTCTTTCGTTTACCCGGATGCTTGGTATCGATTGTCTCTCTTCTTCGGTAGGTCACCTATTATATACTTCGGTATCTCTGGTGTCTTTTCCTTTTGAGTATGTTATTCACGGTCTGCCGGTAATGAATAATATATCTCTTTCACTCTTTGGTTGGAATCCTTTGTTGATCTTCCCCAGTAGAGTAAGATTCGTATTCTTTGTAGAATCAGATACCCATTCTTTAACCAGTTTGTGTTTTGGATGATGAGTGTTTTGGCATATATACCAATTCACGTTTTCGGTAGATCACCTATTATATAGTTCGGTATCCCTGGTGTTTCTTACCATGCGAGTTTATTATCTACGTTTTGACGGTAATAGATAATATATCTCATGCGAGTATTCTATCCACGTTCTGACGGTAATGGATATTATATCTCATGCACTCTTCGGGTTTGTGTCCCCGGTTGAGTAAGATTCGTTTTTCCTGTTGTGGATTCGAATGTCCATCCTACAAGTCGATTTGCTTCTTTCAGCCCTCCTTTCGGATGAGGAGTGTTTTGGCATATATACCAATTCACGTCTTTGATAGGTCACCTATTATATGCTTCGGTATCTCTGGTGTCTCTTCCTTTTCGAGTATATTATTCACGGTCTGCCGGTAATGAATAATATGTCTCATGCACTCTTGGATCAACCTGTTGATTGTTTTCTTCGCAGAGTAAGATTCATATTCCTTGTGGAATTGAATATCCATCCTATAAATAAATCTGCTTTTCTAGCTCCCTTTCGGATGATGAGTGTCTTGGCATATATACCAATTCACGTTTCGGTCGGTCACCTATTATATACCTCGGTATCCCTGGTGTTCCCTCCTTTCTGCTCCCTATTATGACCTTGGTCCCCTGTGGAGTCAGATTTGCCTGAGTTGATGTACCTTTTTTCAGGTCTTTCTCAGATGTTTGGTTGATTGATATCTCTCACCCTTACACCGGTCTTAGATATTCGTTCTTCCTGAGTTTGTTACCCTTATACCGGTAACATCTCATCCTCGGTTTCCCCTGGAAAGTTTTTTCTAGATTTCCCCAGCGGATTTGTATTGCTATTTGTGTTGCTGTATTGGTGTTATCCCCAGTACATGCATCATATGAGTCAGCTTGAGTCTTTCCAATGGATTGTGTTCCCTGGAATTTATTTCTCTCCCCAGTGTGAGTCCTTTACTTCCCCAGTGAGGTCTCCAGTCTGATTTCTGTTATCTCCTAATCAGAGTCGTGTCTTGCACACGTTGTGTCAGTTTTGTTTTCCCCAAATCAAAGTCGTGGCCTGCTCACGCATTCTTTTTCTTTTATCATCCCCTATAAGAATCCCCATGAGAGTCCTGTTAGAGTCTCTGTTCCTGGTGAGTGTATTACTCCAATGGATCGTCTTTTCTTCTGTGCGAATCATATCCCCACAGAGTTTGTGTCTTTTGCATGCATACATCTGCATCATGAGGTCTCTTAGGGACCAAAATTTGTCTCATTACTGTTATTTAAGCCCATTCTACCGCGTCGAGATGAAGATTTCTAAACTTCACTTCTCCGGCTAGAATGACCTTAAATAGGGGCATCTGTAAGACCCCAATTTTGGCCCTAAGATCCCTCATGGCCTCATGGCTCATATCATATCATATCATGACCTCAAGGATCATTGCATACCCTAGCTTCCCTCCTAGTGGGTGGGTTATCTTGTGAGAGTGATTCTTGATCACCAAGCATGCATTGCTTTTGTATATCATTGCGTTTCATTTGTTTACTAACCAAAAAGTACAAAAATATTGTCATCTAACCATGTTACTTGCAGCTGAAGCAATCACCAGTCAAACAGTCAAAATCAACCATTGAGCAATAGATGGTGACCATTCTTGAAGAATTTGGGCACCATGATCATTCATAAAGAGTTCATATAACTTGTGATATCATTTGGAATCAAGATCTCAATTGAAAAAGGCTTGGAATTCATCAGAACATGGCCCAGTCCACCAAAACCCTAGAAAAGTCAACTGTGGTCAACTGTGGTCAACTGTGCATTTAATCAGGGATTGGAAGGTGTGATATGGTTGGAAAGGTCTCATTCATGTCCATATAAGCCTCAGTTGGCATTTCAAAGATCAAGGTTGAAGGATTTGAAGTCAGGCAAAAAGTTTCCCAAAATGGAAATGACCTGTAATTCTCACCTGCCCAAAATGGAAAGTTATGCTCCTCAAAATTACATCATGAACCAAGCTTCAAATCAAAATTTGTCCAACATGAAAGTTGAAGATCTTGTTCTCACCATTTCAAAAAGTCCAAGAACATGCAATTCCCATTTATGGTTGACAAGATATGGTCAAATCATTTTCAGAAAATGCCCGAATTCAAAGTGGCATAACTTTCACATGGAATGGCCAAATTGGATGGTTCTTCTTTGAGCAAATCCCATTTAACATGTACTTTCATAATCCATCATCACATTTTGCCAAAAACCTTCACATAAAAAGGTCATTTTTCAAGTGTACTAATTAAAAACCAAGGGCAAAATGGTCCAACTTTCAAAGTATATGGAATTTTGGCATGGGACCAATTCCAATAGCTTCCAAATGAAATTTGTGACTTGTTCAAAGTGAAAAAACACTGTTACATTGCTTCTAATCATCCAAGGGCAAAAATGCCAAATTGCTTAAATATGCATATTTCACTAATTATCATTTTTGGCTAATCATGATTTAAGAGTGGATTAGGCAATCATATATAAGCTTAATTATAACAGAATTCAAGGAGAACAATCACATTTCAGATCAAATTCACAAAATCTCAAAATTTCTCTCAATTTTCTCATTCTTCTCTTCACACTTTTTTTCATTCATTCATCAAAATTCTCCATCATTCGTGCTGTTTCTTGTAATAATCTTCATGTGCAGGTCCTGTAGAATTTCTGTTGAAGCATTTGGAAGAGAAAAAACGAGCCAAAAACCAACTGTTGAAAGCACCATCTCCAATGGCAGTCGCGAATTCCTGTAGATTCTTGCACGGTTGAGCTGGAAATTCATCATCATTCACTTCCTAGAGCATTATACTCCATCTGTTTTCATCAATCGAAGCGAAACAAACACTGAATCACGAGCTGCACTTCAAGAAGGTAAAAATTCAAACACTTCGATTCTTGAAATCAGCATGTGGTTTAGATAGATCGTTGAACATAGATCATTCTGATGTTTGAATCGCGCGATTCCGTTAAGTATTGAGCTAGATATGTTGATCCGAATATTTGTGTGTGGATCTTCTTTCGATCGGTTCTTTGCGTGCGTTAACTTATAGACAAAAGCGTTGCCATATACGTAATCTACATGGAGAGACGGTCACAACGGTATAAGGTTCGCGCGATTTGGTGAAGAAAAATTCGTAACCGAAGCTGGTAGTGAAGGGACGATGAACGCGCGAAGAAGATGAAATTCTGGAAATGTTTTCGTGTTTGATCCTGTACTGGTGCTTGCCATTTCAAAATTCTTGTTTCCCACCTATTCCGGCCAATCCACATGCGACATGCAATAAATGAATGAGCACATGCGTTTTGGTATTTACGAAAACGCCATTAGCACTTAATTAATT
The DNA here is from genome assembly GCF_024323335.1 of Lathyrus oleraceus. Lineage (NCBI taxonomy): Eukaryota > Viridiplantae > Streptophyta > Magnoliopsida > Fabales > Fabaceae > Lathyrus > Lathyrus oleraceus. Next base: position 14,764,788 of record NC_066580.1, read on the forward strand.
CACACAAATCATTAAATAATTATTCCATTAATTTAACAATCTTAAAAAATTCACATAAAATCCAATTTTAGTCCAAATTAGGTGGGACTTTTTTTTGATAGATTCCAAATTTTATCTACTTTTTTTTAGGCATAGTAGTGTAAGTTGTGCCTGGTAAAATTTTTGAATGGTATATTGATTTTTGACATGTGTGTAATTTTCATATGTTTTACCATTTTAATCACCAAATAATCATGCTTCATCCAAAATTAATGAAAATTCATATGATGATTCTTGACATATTCCTGGAGATTTTGATATATGATTTGTAATTTTTGGACCTCTGGTTTGTTAGATATGAATAATTCTTTTTGAGTGTGACAATATGTGTCACATTATGCTATGCTGAGTTCATGAATTATTTTTCCATGCTTACCTTAGGCCTATGGCTCTGATTTTTTGCATGAGATATAATGTATATGTTAGGTTTCACCATGATTTTTTGTGGATTTAATTGATCCATTTTCTAATTGATTTGGATTTTTGATTGCTGCTTAGCAATTTTGGATTGTTTTATGTGTAACAAAATGTACATGTATCATTAAACGCTCATCCCTTATCCTATGAATATGAAAATTGATGGAGTGCTTCCTAACATATTAAACCTTGATTTGGCTTTGGTCCCACTCATTTCTAATTTGATTTCACTGTTTTACCATTGATTGAAGTTGGTGTACATTTTGGTGACTTAATTTGATTGTGTTTTTGCATGTCTTAACATGTTGATTTAATTCCCATAGTTCCTTTTGTCCAAATGGCATGAAAATTGATATGTAGCTCATTGAAGGTCCTCTGTTTAGGATATAATTTTTGTGGAATTTACTGTGCTGTTTTGATATTTTTTAGATTGAAATCATTCTGGTTGTCCATATGTGATTCAACATTGCTTAATTTGTCTTAATTTGTGCATAAAATGAAATTGGTGCATAGTTTGGATATGAGACCAATTGGGATCTCTTCTTATTTGAATTATCTTGACTTTGATCATGATTCACTTGCTGTTTTACATTTTTTCCATCCTTTGGACCCTAGGCTTGTCCTAGTGGTCTTGTTACTCATGTTTGAGTTTGACTTTGACTTTTCAGGTTAAGAAGCAAAGTGCTTAAAAGGAATTAATGCAAGTTGAATTGTTTCATTTGACTATTGTGAACTAACTTGTTTGTGTTGTAGGGTGCTTGGTTCACTTGGACTTGGTGCTATGCACATTATTGTTTGATTGTACATTGTTATTGATCATTATATTGTTGTTTTGTTTATATTGGGATGCTGATTATATTTGATTGATTTCAGGTACCCTTTAGTTGCTCAGTTCTCTTAAGAACTTGCATTGCTTTGCTTGTATAGCATTTGCATTGAGGTAGACTCTCTTGTCTCCATGTAGTCTGGAAGACCTGGCTTGTTATTTAGCCAGGCAACTGTCTGAAGTCCTCCTTAAGAGGCGATGTTTGTGATTGTTTATGTTTGTCCCAAGCAGGAAAAGTCCTTTAAATAAGGCAATTGGTGGATAAAAGAGATATGTAGCCTATCTCCCACTATTCTGTGTGTCTTCTCCTTGCTCACATTACATGTTTGAAGCATTGAGATCCTAACCCAAGATCTATCGAGTCAATAAAATGTGGAGAGAGTTCCTACTTTCTGAACTCCCACACCTTCTGATATTCAATACTCTCTCTGACCAGAGATAAGAGTGATGAGGCACACCCCTCATATCCTTTCATCTGCTTCACCTTAGTCACTCAATGGCAAGGTTAAGAGCAACTTTAACCCTATTCCAGTTGGCTTTAATGCCTCACCCTTTTGCTTGAGCCTCATTGAATGGTTATAGTGTGTGCTACTTGAATTTATGTGATTGATTACTTGATTCATTTATACATGATTACTTGATTTGCCATTGTGCATTTACTATCATTGATTGCCATTGTGCATTTATCATCTTTGTTTGCCATTAGTGCATGATCATTTCTTTTGTCCTTGTGACATTGATGTTTTCCCATTGAGGATAATTGTAAGTCCATATTGATTGGCTTTCGTTCCTATGACATGGAAGGGATAGAGTGTAAGACCACTTCATTGGTCACTCATATCCTCTTTGCTCTTTGATTGAGCTTGTTGTCGTATGTGAGGATTCATTGTAAGCCCAGGTAATTTGGCATTTGTTTTCCTATGATCATATGTGGAGGTTAACCTAAGTCCAGATAGATTGGCAGTTGACTTCCATGTTCTGTTTTTGTTTTGCTTTATGAGATTGGAGTAAGACCATTTATTGGCATCCGGTATCATTGCTTTATTTTAGGAGATTGGTGTAAATCCATTTATTGGTATCCGGTATCCGCCTTTGTGTGAGATTGGAGTAAGACCATTGAGTGGCATCCGGTATCACCTTGTCTTTTATTTTATTAACTTGCTTTGTCCCTCATTCCAAAGGACACACTTGAATCATCTTCTATATGATTTCAAGAGGTGAACCTTTATAAGAAGTTTTACATATCCATCATCCATACCATCTTTGTCCTAAACTTTTTCACACTTTGCTTTCAAAAACTTTGACTTGTTGTGCAAACATTCTCACCTCTTTCCAAATTAGAAACTTGGACCTTAAGTCCTTGACTTTTCAAACTCCATTTCATAACACTTCTTTGAATCAAATTTTAATCATACCTTGACCATATTTTGTAAATAATCACAATCAATTAACTTCACCCATTCAATTGTTTTGGCTTTGTCCATTGTTAATATGTTTTCATACATTAGCCTTAGGTTTTAATTACCATAGTGGTTGATGTAAACCTTACCTTATCCTTAGTGAGTTGATTGTAAGTCTTCCATACTTATTATAGGGTTAACCCCTCACTAGTATGTTGAAGCCGTCCTCGCATGGTGGATTGTTGATGTTGGTTGAGTTTTCTCCCATTGGTAATAAAAAGCCTTAGTGCTTGTGTTTTAAAAATGAACTCACAAATGTTTTGGAAATCTTTTAGCCGAACTACGGCGTTTTGATCCTTACCTTTGATGGAAGGTACGTAGGCAACGGGTTCATCCGTTCGAACACAAAAATAACTAACTTGTATATTCTTTTCTCATCATCCCACTCATGTTTGCACAATATGTCAAAACAAATAAACATTTTTATACAACAAGTGTGAAAAGGGCTCCCTAGGAGTACCTAGGACGTGATGGGTGCCTAACACCTTCCCATTGCGTAATTTACCCCTTATCCAGACTCTCTGATCTTTTTCATTAGTTTTCTACGTGTAAAACTTCTTAGGTTTTTGTTCGCTTTTTAACCAGTCCTTAGGATAAATAAAAGTGCGGTGGCGACCCTATGTTTATTGTATACTTTGCTTATGATTTAATCAATACATCATATAGTAACGAATACACCGCTACAGTCACGTACAGAGATTGGCATGAGACGCTACCCTTCGCCTTGCATGGGTACCGTATTTCAGCGCGTACATCGACCGGGGAAACCCCTTACTCCCTTGTGTATGGTATGGAAGCAGTCCTACATGTTGAAGTGGAGATTCCTTCTCTAAGAGTCCTGTTGGATGTCAAGTTAGACGAAGCTGAATGGATTCAGACAAGGTTCAATGAGTTGAGTCTTATCGAAGAGAAGCGAATGGCAGCCATTTGTCATGGGCAGTTGTATCAGAGTCGGATGAAGAGAGCCTTTGATCGGAGAGTGCGTCCTCGACGTTTCCAAGTAGGAGATTTAGTGTTGAAAAGGATCCTTCCTCCTCAAGCAGATCACAGGGGCAAGTGGACTCCTAGATCACAGGGGCAAGTGGACTCCTAACTATGATGGACCATACATTGTCACCAAGATTTTCGATGGTGGGGCCTTAATGCTTGCAACTATGGATGGTGAAAACTTCACTTCCCCTGTGAACTCAGGCGCAGTTAAAAAATACTTCGCATAAAATAGACCCACTGGACAATAAAAAGAATAGTCCAGGCAAAAAATCGGCATCCCGACGAACCAAGAAAATGAAAAGGTTCGGGCAAAAGTTAGGGATTAAAAAAATGAAAATATTGTACACCCGGTAAGTTGAAAACCTGAAAGGGCAACTTAGGCAAAAATGGGTATCCCGGTGGATTGAAAACCCGAAAGGGCGATCCAGGCAAAAGTTAGGAATTAAGCGAATGACTGCGTTCTGAGTAGTTCTGAATCTCATCCCATGTCGATAACTGGAAATTTTTGAAAGGTAGGAAACATTCCAATCACCTTTTTCAGAAAGCTGATCATCTGGAGGATCTTAAAGACGATTGAGTCATAGCAGAATTGAAACCCGATAGAAATCCATTTCACATTGCCATTAGATTAATTTCTGTTTTTATCTTTTGTGCAATTACCTCTTTCCAGGGATTGCTTCCTGATGTAAATGCCTATTCAGAGGTCACTCAATCAATAAAATCATGTTATTCAGTACATCTCTGTGTTCATTTTCACTTTACTGTTTTGTGTGCAAAAATGACGTCCGAATTTTTTATAAACATTGCATCATGAAACATAAGAGCTTTACAGGTACATGCTTAATAAATATTTAAAATTGCTGTAAATTTTAAGTGCTTTGGATATTCTATTCAGAACAGGTACACTCGGGGCATTTCCTTAAGGTCCCCATCAAATGATCGCGGATGTTTTTCCTCAACAGTTGGAATTTGGTATCTTATCCCTGCAGAGCTGGTCCGAGCGTTGGAATCTTCAATCCCAAACAGGCTCTCACTGTTGTACTTCCCCAAGCATCGGTTTCAGACTATACACTCCCCAGTAGAGTTGACAGTTTCAGACTATACACTCCCCAGTAGAGTTGACAGTGCTAGACTGTATATCCCCAACGGAGTTGACAGTGCCAGACTGTATCTTCCCATCAGAAGCGGCTGCTCCCCAAAGTTCGGTGCTAGATCGATGATCTCGACGCTAGATCCATGGTCTCTTTCCTTGAAGCAGAATCTCGGTACTGTATCGGTGTTTGCTTCCCCCTGGTGAGTCGTCTCTCTCGCAGATTTTGGTTGCCAGAACCACTGTCGCTTTCCTCAAACAGCAAGTTTTCAGTGCCATTCTCTCCCTAGTTAGAGCCTCGGTATTTTTTTATTTGCCAGAACACAGTGTGGCGGGTCATTTCCCCACAGAGTTCTTTGTGTTGTGCATCTCCAACAGCATTGCCAGGATCCAGAAGATTGTGATCATTTCCCCAGCAGAATTCCTTGCCTCGACTTGGCATTCTCTCGAACCTAGCATTTCGCATCCCTGCATGTAGAATCATATCGCATTGCATCATACCAAATCGCATAGCATTTCCACTTTCATAGAGCATTACGCCATTAAAAAATTCAAACATACGCATGTAAAGCATAAGGCATTCTCGGTATCCCAAGTGATAAGCCAGAAGTTGTTTCCAGTACTCAGATTGAAGGTTATTGATGACTTATTATCCCCAGCATAGGTCGTTGGCCCACGCGCCGCCTCGATTATCATTTTCCCTATTTCTGCCGATGCTGACAGGCATGAAGGTTTCCGGTATTCAGACCGAAGTGGCATTCAGGCCAATTTTCTGATGTTCAGATCGAAGAAGTTTCCGACATTCAGGTCGATGCAACTTGTGGCATTTAGGCCAGTTTTCCGGTATTTAGACCGAAGTGGCATTCAAGCCAATTTTCCGATGTTCAGATCGAAGAAGTTTTCGAGTTTCAGGTCAATGCAACTTATGGCATTCAGACCAGTTTTCCGGTATTCAGACTGAAGTGGCATTCAGGCCAATTTTCTGATGTTCAGATCGAAGAAGTTTCCGACATTCAGGTCGATGCAACTTGTGGCATTCAGGCAAGTTTTCCGGTATTCCGACTGAAGTGGCGTTCAGTCCAATTTTCCAGTGTTCAGATCGATGAGCGGAATTCAGGCCATGTTTATTTCTGTGTTACCATTTATTTTGGTATTCAGGATAACATTCCTTGTTTCGGTGTTCAGACCGACTCTCACCGTACCAGACGGATTCTTCTTTCAAGACTACCTCCTTGCCGATTCTGACAGTCATTGTCACTTCACTTCACTTCAGTGTAAACTTCCAGGCTTTTATTGTATTCAATCCCTTGATACCTCGAAAATGCGAAAGTCGCTGCTATCGTCTTTACGGGTCTCCAGTTGATTGAATAGGGGCAGTTGTAATACCCCAAAATTTACCCTTCATTTTTCCTAGAAGCATGGGATTATGTTTTACCCCTCATTCATGCATACATTTTTAGGTCATTTAACATTTCATATTGCATTTCATCATGTCAATCAGAATTAGATCCAAGAAGTTTGAATATCAGCCAAGACACTTTGTGGGTTCTATCTGGGTGATAAGTCAACACAAGGGAATGACTTGAGTTACTTCCAACATGTTCAAATGGGGTCTATTCATCATTCAAAACGCTAATCTTGAAGAAGCAAAAGTCTGCTCCTGAGCTGTCATGCTCGCTTGGCGAGCAGCTCGGTTCGCCTAGCGAATCTGAATTGTCATGCTCGCTAGGCGAGCAAATGCTTCGTTAGGCGAAGCCCACGCGTTTTAAGAATATAACAGAAAAATCTTGGACTTGGACCTCTCTCATTTGAGACCACCAAGCAACGAAAATCAGGTTATAAATTCTAAGAATTCAGTGAAAAAACCCTAGAAGAGAAATAGCTAGAGAAGAAGCTAACAGAATTCAGAGCAGCCTCCGGACACTGAAGAAAAAACTCATTTGCACAGAATCACCTCTATCGATCCTCTCTCATACAAAGACTCTAAGATTGCTCTGCAAACCCAACCGCACAATTCAATTTCAATCGATCTCTCCAATCAGGTTTGCCCAATTTTCACTACTTTATGCTTTCAATTTGAAGTTTCTAAATGTATGAGGCATTATGGGTGAATTTGGAAGAGTGGGTATCGTTAGGGTTTAAATATGCATGAATGTATAGAACAATGCCTCGAATGTTTGATCACTTAATTTCTGAAGTCGCTACCACGGGGTTTGGGGTTACTGAAATCATACTGTTATCAATGGAGAATCCAGAACCCGCAGGCATTCGCTAGCACCTCGCTAAGCAAACATGTAGCGAAGCTTCGCTAGCACCTCGCTAAGCGAAGCAGTAGCGATCGTGACAGTAGCTGTTTTTTGCTTCTATTTTCTTTCTAACCTGTTTTGTGTTTTGTTGTGACATGTTTTCTATTGCATCCGTGCACTGTTTACCTGACACTGTTGTCGCTATGATTCTTTTGTTTGGTGCAATTCTTGATTGCACCCCATCTTGTTATCCTAACTTGTTTGTTGAGTTTTTGTGAGGGCTCACATGACTCCTTAAGAGATAGCTTGCTTGGTATTCCACTTTATTTGTGGGATACCATTTGGAGATTTATTCCGACTACTTTGCTGACTTGCTTTCTTTGATGGTGCTAGCCTGAGAGATCACCGGGTTTCTTGCTTCTTTGGTTGTTATTACTTCGAATTTTTATCCGTGGGGTAGATCTCTTGATCCTTTTACATCTTGTCAGCATTTTACTGCTTTCTTAGCCGGAAGACCTCGATAGGAGGTGATGTTTATTATGTGTTTACTTTTGTGACCAAAGACCTCCAAGAAGAGGCACCAGTGCTAAAGACCTCCATGAAAAGGCAATTGACGGATAAAAGGGATTAGTAACCAATCCCCCGTTATTCAGTGTGTCGTTCTTTATGCTCGCACTACGTGTCGATGCTCCAGAACAAAAGCCCAAGATCTTTTGTCCGATCAGTCAGTGGAGAGGGTTCCACCTTTCTGAATCCCCACTTTTTGTCATGAGCTCACCCTATCCGGGGTTAAGAGCTATGAGGTCTTATCCTCATTACCCTTTTGATCCGCTCACCCTGACGTTCAGTGTCAATGGTTAAGAGCCCGTTTGATTACCCTTCCATAGCTTGTTTGTCGAGGTTGATATGACCCCTCTTGACTAAAGCCCTACCCATGTATGTCCGAGCCCCTTGTTGGCGTGTTTACTTTATGCATGTTTGTTTTGTATGGTGTGATCGTCTCCCCATATGACTGTTAGGCTTCGTATAGTCTCTCGTTTTCATGTCAATTAAGGTAGCACGGTTCCTTCGTCTAGGACTTCCTTTTTGCATGAGCATTCCTAAAACACAAACAAACTCATTGATTTTTCTTCTCCTAAGAACACGTTAACTCCTTCTACTACAGGCGAGTAAGTCTCCAAAGGTCGAGCATCCGGTAGATTGCGTAGTAACGTCGTTCACCTAAAAAAAAAACACCAAACAAATAGGTCAGTCAAACTACGACTTGCTCTGATTCTCATTCCAGATGAGATACGTAGGCATAAGACGCGATGTCTTAGCGAGCACACTCCTCTTTAACCTATGGGTAGCCGAGCTACGAAGACTCTGATTCTCATATTCAGATGAGATACGTATGCAGTGGATGCGACATCCGTGCGAGTCATTTTCTTTTGACCTTCTTTTAGTAAATAGTACATTAGATAAACCCACACCCTTTAGACAAGAACAACAAGAGTGGATCCCGTAGAGTACTACGGATGCGTGGTGTTAATACCTTCCCTTCGCATAATTGACTCCCGAACCCAAGATTTGGTTTCGAGACCTTGTCTTTTCCTTTCCTTTTTCCAGGTTTACTTCGAGTGTTTCCTTTCCCTCCTTTGGGATAAATAACGCACGGTGGCGACTCTTCTGTCATTGCTTTTTTCGCTGGTTGTTTCGTTTCGCATTTAGGTTGCGACAGCCTGCTACCATTATAACAAACAAAACCTTATGTTCCTGTAGGATATAAAATTTCCTATCATAAACCAACTCTAAGTTCAAACCTAAATTGGCTCTCAAATTGCTAACCTAAATTGGCTCTCAAATTGCCGACGCCGCAAGGTCATGAAGGCCATGGTAATGATGATTGACCAAGGACATGCTACTAAGTAACCAAAACTTGCACTGTAATAATCATTTATTCATGGAAAACTCAAGCCAATAATGAGAAGTCAGCCATATGATTAGGAATAGTGTTGGGATCCTTAAAAGAATAACGATTCCTAATTACTAATTTAAATAAACAACCACGCAAACTTTTTTTTTAAAAAAATTAACCTGAACTTCAATAAATTAAAATAGAATGTTCGATATCAAAACTGAAATTATCTTGAAAAAAGGTTAATGATTACGAGCAAGTGAATGCTTAAATCCATCAGTGCAAATGAGAACAAACCACGAATGATGAAGGTTTTAAGGTTGTGAAGTTGTCCAAAGAAATTAAGACATGATTGGGGGTTGTGAAGCTTGGATCCAGTGAGGATACTTAAGCTTTGAGTTTATGCATCATGTCCAAAAGTTTTGAACTGCCCGGACAAAATTGGGGTATGACGCACCCCCTTAGGGGTCTTAAATACTGGCACTATCACATTCACATCATCTATATCCATCGACTATTGAATATGGATTACATTCTCATCCATCAACTTCTGGATATCTCTCTTGACAACTGAACACCCACGAGGGTTTACACTGCAAATCGCACAACCGGCATGGTCGCGCTCACAATCACTGATGGTACACAGGGTTTTATACATCTCTACTAAGGACCGACGAACACATCACACATCAAACACTCGGAAAGTTCCTGGACAACCATCTACCATATTAATAAAGGAATTACCATGAGCAGGTAATGGGTTTGCTTTCACATTTGGCGCACGGTCCTCAAAGGACATTATCCCGCTCTTCACTAGCTTCTAGACCTCATACTTCAACGGGTAGCAGTTTTCAATATCGTGAGCGGGAGCTCCTTGATGAAAGGCATAACGGAGTTCTAGCTTATACCATTATGGAAGTGGTTCTGGAATTTGCGGCGGATTTCTTGGTTGGAGAAGGTTCTTGAGAACCAAGGATGGATAAAGTTCAGTGTATGACATAGGAATAAGGTCGAAAGAGACCTTCTTCCTCTCGAAATTTTGTTGTTGTTGTTGATTATTGTTGGTATTGTTGTTATAGTTGTTTGTTCTTTGTTGTGGCTGTTTTTGACGTTGTTGTTGAACTGGCATAGATTGATTGTTTGAAAATACTAGAATAACGGATGATACTTGATGATGATGTTGACGTGGTTGCTGACTTCTTATAACATGAGGCCTCCTCTTCCTCCCAACTGATACTGCATTGGTTTCATCTTCCTTCTTTCTGGCGAAACTGCTCCCATACTTCTTGCCCAATGATACCTCTTCCTTACACAAATGTCCCTCTCGGACACCCTCTTCTAACCTCACCCCCATGTTTACCATTTCGGTAAAATCATTGGGGGCACTAGCAATCATTTGTTCGTAATAAAACGAACTCATGGTCTTAAGGAAAATCTTGGTCATCTCTTTTTCTTCCAATGGAGGATTTATCCGAGTAGCAAGCTCTCTACACCTCTGGGCATACTTTTCGAATGTCTCTTGGTCCTTCTGAGACATCGACCTCAGTTGGTCTCTATTAGGCGCCAGGTCCATGTTGTACTTGTACTGTTTCATAAAAGCTTCACCCAAATCATTGAACGTGCGAAAACTTGCACTATCCAATCCCATGTACCACCTCAGAGCGGCACCAGTCAGCCTGTCTTGGAAATAGTGAATCAATAACTGATCATTATCAGTGTGCGTTGACATTTTCCTGACATACATGACGAGATGGCTAAGTGGACAGGTATTTCCCTTATACTTTTCAAAGTCAGGGACTTTGAACTTCATCAGGATTTTGGCATTTCGTACCAAGCAGAGTTCAGCAACACTCTTACCAAATAGATCCTTTCCCCTCAAGGTCTTCAACTCCTTTCACAACTCAAGGAATTGGTCTTTCATCAAATCCATCTTCTCATAAACATCAGGGCCCTCAGATGGCTCAGAATGGTAGATGGTGTCTTCAACACGAGGCCGATTGTGAACAACTGGAGGTGGAATAGACATGACCGGGCTAGATGCCAACATAAAAGCAAAAGTATGCGCAAACCCTTCAGGCAGAAAGTTTGATGGCATTCCCCACGGGAATCCTACAGGCATAGTAGGAGCAAATTGAGTGGCAGGCACGGTTGAAGTAACAACCTCCGAAATGACAGTCCTCTGAGGATGAGGAGTTGCAGGCGTTGGAGAATATTGACTCTGAGCAGCTAGTACAGATTCCATCATGGCAGTCAAACGAGTGATTTCTTCCTTTAACTCTCGGTTCTCTTGTTCTAAATGTTCCATGATTCTTGGTTGATTGGCGCGAGTGTTGTATCGGTGAGTCAACTTGGCTGAAGCACAAAAGAATAACCAATAAGACATCTGGCAGAAGAAACCTGTTATGCAAATGATGCATGAAATGCAATGTTTTGATTGTTTTGATTTTCAAGGAACATAGTATTTTATTTGAAAATATATAATAACAATTATAACAATTTGATTAACCATAAAAAATCTCTTTTATTCATATAATTTGGAAGGATTATACCGAGTACAACTTCAGAAACCAAAATACAAATACAAGAGAAAAGGAAACTAATCATCCTAAGGATCCCCTAACAACAGTGTCAGCTGATCTGGCTGTAGGCGCGTACTTCCTCCGGATGCATCGAATCTCGGACTCAAAAGAGGTCTTCATCTGATCCTCCTCAAGGACAAGCTGATCAACAATCTTCTTCCAAGCACCGGAAAGCTGAGGTATACTAGAGGAAGATGGACCCTCTGGCTCTCTCTGTCTCTTCACTGCTCAGTCTTCAAGAAGTTCGATACGTGCGTCTTTATCCTTAGACTCAAGCTACAACTCCTCATGCTTTCTGCTCAAAGCATGGAACCGCTCTTCCCACATATCCTTCTCTTGCTCCACCTTGGCGAGTGCGTCTTCCAACTCCTCTACATCTTGGTAGGGAGAGTTAATGGCTCAACCACAACCATAGATATAGGTCTTTCACAAGCATACAACATCTTCGACTCCAAAGCTCTCTTCTTCACCCAAGTAGTGTAAGCTTCCAAAGCTACACAGTTGCACGGACCAAGCTCGGATCTTCCTTTCTTATTCACATTATGCCAAGCGTGTATCATCTTATGCTTCAAATGTTGGGGGATCTTTACCCTCTTGATAGAAAAGACCTTCTAACTGAGTGTTATTAGGTTTGCCTCTTAAGGGGAACCCAAGTTGACGACGAGCCAAAGCAGGGTTGTAGTTAATTCCTCCTTGTGTACCAATGAGAGGCACATTAGAGAATTCACCACAACTATCAATAATATCCGAGCTACTTAATGAAGAATCATACCAAACTATATCATCATTAGTGAGAGACATAAGTCTTTGAGACCACCGTAGACATTGTTTGTTCTCTACAAAAAAAGGCGTCTGAGGCAAGTGCAAAATAAACCACTTGTATAGAAGAGGAACACAACACACAATAGTCCCATCACCTTTAGAATTCCTTAAATGCAAAGAGAATTACATATCACCCAACAAAGTAGGCACGAGATTCCCTATCAAGAAGATTCTAATGGCGTTAACATCAACAAAACCGTCAATGTTAGGGAACAAAGTTAAACCATAGATGAGCAACATAAAGATAGCTTCAAAAGCATCCACACTACCGGCTTGAGAAAAAGTAGTAGCTTTCCCAATGAGAAACTCAGAAGTCAACCCAAACATTCCTCCTTTCTTCACCCAATGAGCCTCAATCTCATACTTCTTCAGATGAAGAGCTTCAGCTATGATATGAGATATGGGAATCTCCTTCAATCCACTAAAAGGCACTTTGTCAGAAACAAATATTCCCAAGAGATGGGCATACTTCTCTAACATAGGCACAAGCTGATAATCGGGAAAAGTGAGGCAACGGTAGAGAGGATCATAAAACCGAACAAACACACTCAAGAGCCCTTCCACCACATCAGCAGATAATACAAATAGAAGCTTCCCATGACGTTGTTTGAAGTCAAAGGGATCTAATACAAAAGATGATAGCTTCCTTAACTGTTTCAAATCAGGACATCTGAAACTGTACTTCTTAGTGTTCCTTCGTCCATAATCCATAGTCTGAAAATATTTGCAAATAAAACCTCAGTTCCTCGAAGTCATTTTTCGTGTAATGAATGTCATGATGCGCATGAATGCATGAATGCAACAATCACAAATAAGAGATCCCACACAAGGCAAACAAAGGTCAAGGGATGAATGAAGTCGTTGTCAAGATCAATCATCCATTTTGGTGGATTATTGTTTTCACCTTATCAACACCTAAGTTCCATTGATATTGACAAGACTTGATTGGATCAACCAAGAATCAAAGGGTTTATTGTGAGTCACGAGCATGGAGTCGGGTTAAGAACCATCCCAAAGAAGTGAACTAAAGATAAAAACTTGTAGATCATGTTCTAAAAAGATCCCAGAGTCTTAATTCCATCTATCGGATATTATAGGTTAGGAAGACCGACTCATCAACCCATAATATTCTCAAGAGAAACTCGTCTGAGTGTAGTATCGCGTAACAACTGTTATCAAGTCTACACTTGAACAGTTTCCACACTACGTCCTAAATAGGCCAAGTTGGGTTAAATGTTCTACGGTTCTCAGCTTCTCGGACCACAAATCAGAGAAAGTAATGCCTAACCACAAATAACTTGTGTGACATTAATAACTCCAAAAGGGTCTCCACTGAGTAGATGGGTCTCAAGCCAACTTGTTAAGGACTACTCCACACAAGTCAAACATGACTATACCATCCTTCTATCTTAATTGCACTCAAGTTCAGGTTAGAACTTATCTCACCACTCAGAGATCACCAAGCACAACAAACAGATTATATCACACAAAACAAATATACAAACATCAAATATACAATTATATACACACAAAAAAGTAGGCTAAACTCACTAAGGACTACTCCCCAGCAAAGTCGCCACTTAATTTCGGTAGCGGTAAATTCATGACCATTAAGTTATGGATAAACTTAACATCAACAAAACCAGAGTCGCCACCGCGCTTTTATTGTTTCCAAAGGAAAAGGGAAAAGTATGAATAAAACCCAAAGATAAGAAGTTTTCAAATCAAAACTAATAAAATGCCAGAGATTATAGGTAAGGGGGTTGGTTACACAGCAAGAAGGTGTTAGCACCCAAAGTGTCCTAGATACTCCTAGGGAGCCCTTTTTATGTGTGTATGTGTTTTTGCATAAAATGATGTTTGCAATAAATAGAGTGTGGGGATGAGAAAAGAATTCATTCATTATATTTTTGTGTTTGACAAGACCTTCGAACTTGTGCCTACGTACCAACATAAAAATGAGGGATCAAAACCTCGTAGTTCGTGGTAACAATTTCAAAGTGAGCGAATTTCTTTTAACAAAAATTTAAGTTTAAAGGAGGCACAAAGGGCCTAAAAGAGTTTGAATGAGTCTTAGATCTTTTTGTATTTTGAAACTTTAAGTCAATATAATTAGATTTATTCACAAGTTTGATTTAAGAAAAGAGTTAAAAAATGCAATGGCATAAGGCCAAAGTTTCTAATTTGTAACAAAGTCTAAGTTTAGAAATCACAAGCAAAGAAGGTTTTTGAAAAGAGGGAGAGATTTAAAATTTAAGAAGTGGGAAGAGATGAAGAGACTAATCCTAAGAAAAAATTTAAAAGTTAAGAGTTGAAAAGATCTGACCAATGGGATGCGATCCAATAGACAAGAATGTCATATAGAAACCCACTTTTCGTTTGGACTTTAAAATCAAACAATATCAATAAGTAAGCAAGATGAAGAGCAAGGCATAAAAAAAAGATAGCCACATCCAAGCTAGAAACTTCATGATCTTCTTCATAATCTTCCCCATGTTTCAGATGGCATACTCCTTGAATGGCTCAGAATAAGGCATTAGACACAAGTTCAAAGTAACATTTGCATCAAGACCATGTAGCAGATGAACTGAAGTGGATCCCAATACTTGCATCAGATGAAAGCTCACATCACAATGACTTGGTTTCAGAAATGTTGGCATTGGCCTAGTCCTTTTGCATAGGGAATGTTGCCTAATTCTAAGTCCAAGTCTTAGATCAAATCCAACAGTCCACATAAACATTTTTTAGGGTTTTTGTTGTTTATTATGTACTTTAAGGTCCTAAGTCCATAAACACAAACAAAATACAAAACAAGTATATACAATCACAATATAATCACAATATATGGCTCAAGTGAGTAAAGTGAAAATGGCATTAAAATAAACAAGTCAAATGATAAGTATAATGGCAAGTGCTAAAAGGCTTGAATTTAAAGTGCATAAAAGTAAATGGCTTGAAATTAAAAGTTAGTTAAATGTTAGTTGATTAGATGTTAATGAAGTTTTGCTTTTCAACTTTTTAAGTCATTCTTTGGAGAACACTCAACCCTCTATTCATAAGCATGGATCCTTGAACCAAGACATCTTCCAAAGGAAGGAAAAAAGGCCAAGGTTCCACACAATACCATGAAAGGGGGGAGACTTACAATCTCACTTACTAGAATGCTATGCTTTTTGTGTCAAAATTTAGCGTTATCTTAAGCAATCGTAATTGGACTTATGTAGAAGTCACAACTATCTGAGGTCGGGCAATAATTTTTTTGGTGTTAATGCATGTTAGAGATATGGTATAAAGAACCATACTCCTAAAACATACCACACACAAAAAGAAAATGATCAAAGGGTGGACCTAATATCATCCATACTTGTATTCATTCTTATACCAATTAGCCTTAGGATATTGAGATGTCATTGGCCAATGAGAGTAGTGGGATAGAAAGGGGTTGAAGATGAAGAGGGAGGGGAAAAGAGACAAACACAAATTTGTCATGGAAGGAATTTCATCAAATTAAAATCATTCATTCATTTTGGGAGATGAAATGTACATTTCATCAATCCCCTAAATCCAATGATTTTAATCCAACAAAAGTCAAATCAACCTTGACCAAGGCCCAAACACAATAGTCAAACTCCACAAGTCAATAAAAATGGCTCAACACAATTTATTTTCAATCAAACAAATTAAAATCAATTAAAAATGCATTCAATTAAATTATGTTTTATCAAAAACCTAAAACCTCTTCAAAACACCAAATAAATGGCCAAGAGATTTATCATAGGTCAAGCAAGGTCAAAGAGAAAAAGTCAGAAATATTTTTAAACAATTTAAAATTTCACACAAAAACTTAAATCATGAAAAATATTAATATTGATCCAAAAAATAATTTAATTTTAGAAAATGAAAGAGGAAAATATTTGAATTTTTTTGGTGAAAGTCCCATATTTTTTGGATCAATAATGAAATTAATATGAATTAATGAAAATAAAGCAATTAAAATGATAAATTTTAAAATTCAAAAATACGTGGACCATCTGATCTCCCTCATTAATTGAGGTGGCAGATCAGATGGTCTAAATCGCACGTTCTATATGGTCTTTAGTCAACTGAGCAGCACGCGTGGTAATTAGAAGCAACGCTCAGGATTAAAATAATTTAGATGGATCATGTGGTTGAGAAGCTTGCCAACACATCGCAGGAGCCAGAGCTCCGGTCTTCTTCTCCGGTGGACCTCATCGAACTGGTTCACCTTCAACCATCCCCAAAATGAAAAAGCATGAAATGAATTTAAAGAAAAAATGCTCAGGAGCTCGAATCTGGCCTCAATTTTGTCTAACTCCAAGTATATAAGAAGATACAGAGAGTTGAATTTTGAGGATCATGAACTGAGTTGCTTCGATTTGACCTCAAAGCAACTCAATCTTGTTGCCTACATTGGTAGGACTCCAGACAACTAAAAATCAACAAGAATAATGGATAAATAAGAGAGAATCAAAGAGTGGAAGTTTCTGAAAATTCACCTTTGAGTTGATCCAATTTCACTTGAT
Organism: Lathyrus oleraceus; assembly: GCF_024323335.1. Taxonomy (NCBI): domain Eukaryota; kingdom Viridiplantae; phylum Streptophyta; class Magnoliopsida; order Fabales; family Fabaceae; genus Lathyrus; species Lathyrus oleraceus. The sequence goes on from NC_066580.1 coordinate 14,781,698, forward strand.
CTTGATATGGATTTGATTGCTTTCTCCTCCTCTTGCTTGTAGAAACCAAATGAACTGAAAATTGAAGTGAATTTCTGGAGTTTGAATTTCCAAACAGAAAGTGAAGTTCGAGATCGATTTCAAGGGAAATCTCAGAAAATTCTATGGCAGTGAGGGTTTGCAGAGGTCTAGGAAAGCTTGGGCAAGGTGTTGATGATGAATCTGAAGCCTTAAGCTTGTTTAAATAGGCAATATGTTTGATATTTACACCACTTGAAAATTGGACAAAAATAGTAATTCACTTGCATGGGTGCATGGGCAATCATTTGGGCCTCAAGAGTGATGCAATCCAACTCCAAATCGTGTACAAGGTCTGCTGAAACCATCATGTGCAAGCATGCAAATTGAAATGATCATGTGAAGTTCAATCTTGCCAAATCACTTCCCATAATGAAACCATGCTCAAGTCCTTCAATTTTGGTCCAAATGAGATGATCTTGGATGTTTTGGAAAGGACAGATCAAGGGAAACAAATTTCATGTTGAACACTTTTTCATTTTAAGCTTGGATGATGATGAACTTTAAAACATATTTGAAACTTTTCTAAGTCCCAAGTCAAATGTTCACTTCTTCCACCTTGAATAACGTTTTCTATGGACTTCAAATGAGAACATTTCCTTCATCAAAGTTATAGCTCTTTCAAACCTTTTCAATTTGGTCACCAATTTGACCTAACTTGGATTTGGAATGAATGAGTTATGCATTTTAGAAGTTGAGGAAAATCACTTGTTCAATGGTATTGGCCCAAAATGACCTATAATGTTTCCTCTTGGAACATGCACTTGCAAGTTGAGTTTGCACTTCCTCCAAACATGAGAGTTGAAGTATACATATTGGAATTGATCATGGAATTTGAATGGATTTCATATCATAAATATTGAGCAAGTTATGGCCTTGGGAAGTTGACCTCCAAACTAGGGTTTGGACAAAAGGACCTATAATCTTTCACCATAAAAAATGACTTTCCAAGGAAAAATAGCTCTTGACTTCAACATGAAAGTTGTTTGTAATGTCATTTAGAGTAACGTTTCTCTTGGAATCATTTTTACATGACAAAAAGTGTAGGAGATAGGGTCTAGGGAACCCCAGTTTTGACTAGTTGACTTCCTTTGGTCAACCACCACGAACCAACTTGCTAGCTTGACATTCTCTTAACTTTTGGGGACTCATGGAGGATCATATATGCATAAGATGATGTAGGGTGAAGTATCCCTTGAAATATTTGATCAATTATTGAATAAACGTTTTGAAGAAGTCACACAAGATACCTAGATGAATTAGGGGTTCCAAGGCAAACCAACTCCAAACTCTTGATGATTTCTTGATCAAAATAATATGTGAAGATCATGGGGATCCATATATGATACTTAGAGCTAATTTAGACCAATTCTTGATTGAGCTCCTTGCATTGTGGGTCTTAAACCCTAGATATGAGCTTGATAGAGCATAGGTGAGCATGCACACTGTCGCATTACGCGAAAAACCGGCGGGAAAACAAAACAACAAAGCCGCCACCGTGCGTTATTTATCCCAAAGGAGGGGAAGGAAACGCTCGAAGTAAACATGGAAAAGACATGGTCTCGCGACCAGAGATTGATGGGATCGGGAGTCGGTTATGCGAAGGGAAGGTATTAGCACCCCTACGCATCCGTCGTACTCGACGGGATCCACGCACAAAAGGAAGGATAAGGTTGCTAAAAACTGATCACAAACTGCACACAAGGCTGGAAAGAGACACAGGAAACACAAAAGAAACTAACTCGGCAGGATGTCACATCCTGGGCCTACGTAGTCTGTCAGGCACAGACATCAGAGTCGACGTAGTTCGGGACAGGGGGAAACGTGCTCTCTAGGATGTCGCATCCTATGCATACGTATCTTCTCTAACTAGAGAAGAATCAGAGCACTCGTAGCTCGGCTAACGCACGCCAAACAAAACCACACAGGAAACCGACTGCCAATCGCTGGACTTACGTCAGACTCCACACAAACAGGCAAACATGGAAACCGAATGCCAATCGCTGGACTTACATCAGACTCCGAACCAACAAACACACACAGGAAACCAACTGCCAATCGCTGGACTTATGTCAGACTCCAACAAGCAAACAAGACACAGGAAACCGACTGCCAATCGCTGGACTTACGTCAGACTCCAACTCAACACAAAGGGACAAAACAAAGAGGGCGCCCGGAGAGATCAGCTCATCTCCTGCCTACGTACCTCATCTGGTATGAGGATCAGGGCGACGTAGTTCCCCTACGCAGGGAAATAACTTCTAACCTAACCAGAGACTGGGAAATGACAAACTAGAAGGGAGACTAACTCGAGCCTAATAGTTATCATGTAAATTCACCATGGTCCTAGGTTGAAGTTTCTATCTATCTTGCACAGGGAGCAAGCTATCCTAACAGCACAGGCAAATACATACAAGCACAAAAAGCAAGCACACACACTATATGCAAACAATTGGGCTCATACAAGGTTAAGCTTTAGTCAAGGGGTCATGTCAACCTCGACAAACAAGCCACTGTAACAGGGTGATGTTAGCTCTTAACCCTAACATTGAGAGTTAGGGTGAAGCAGATGAAATGGGAAGTGAGGGTAAGACCTCACAGCTCTTATCCCTGGCCTGGGAGAGCTTCAGACAAATGAAAGTGTGGGAGTTCAGAAAGTCAGAACTCTTCTCCATATATGACTGACTCAACAAAGATCTTGGGTTAATATCCACAATGCATCAACACAAGGTGTGTGAGCAAAGTGGATGACACACTGAATAGCAGGAGATGGATTGCACATCTCTTTTATCTGCCAATTGCCTCATAGAGGTCTTTTCCTGCTTGGCACAAAAGTAAACAAACACAAGCATTGCCTCTTAAGGAGGGCTTCAGACAGGTGCCTGCCCAAGTAACAGGACAGGTCTTCCAGACTACATGTAGTCAGAGAGTTATACCTCAGATGGTTAAGAAACCAAGCAAAGCAAAAGTAAGTTCAAAAGAACTCAAAGCAACTTATGTACCTGAAAACAATCTAGCTCAATCAGTATACAAGTCAAACAATCAAACAGACAGTCAATCACAATCAGACAGACAAGCAAGCAATGCAACAGTGTGCAAGGCACAAGCCAATGGTCACAACACAAGCATCAACCTACAAAACAACTCAAGGTTAGTCAACATCAACCAATTAATCAACTCAAGAGAGTGAATCAATCCCATCAGTGCCATGTGCTTCTTAACCTGAAATCAAAGCTCAAACATAAGCAACAAACCACTAGGGCAAGGCCTAGGGTCAAAGAGGGAGAAAAAATTCAAAACAGAACATGAAATTCAACATGAATCAACCTCAATCAATTAATAACACAATCCAAAAGGTCTCATGTCAATATCATTCACCAAATCCATTTCATGAACCAAACATGGCAAGGTATGCAAGTTGAAACCACATTGTGACATCAGAATGAACAAATGCACATTAATTCAAAAATGATTCAAATAATCTCAACAAAATTCATGAGTAAACAGGACATACAACATGATCATCACACAAACAATTAGAGCCATAGGACAACATTAGGCATGGTAATCAAATTGCATAAGTCAAGGCAAGCACAATCAAGCACATATGTGACCCAACTTGGAACACCAACTTAGCACAAGCCTAAAACAGAAATGAATCAAGGTAAAAGCCTCAAATCAAAGCCAAAACAACCTCTAACCTGTCTAGAAAGAGTATGCAAAGTTTCACATTCATAGGATAAAGCACAAGCATTTCACAAACAATTGAAATTCAATGCACTTCAAAAGGTCAAACATGACCATCCAGAAAGAAAAATCTCAATCAAATCAGAAATCAATCCAAAAATTCCAAGAAAATTCATGATCAATCATAACATACATAGCAAGTATCATATAAAAAATCAAGGCATTTGGAATTTATTTGGCAAGGTAAAGAAATTAATCAAGTTGGACAAGCAAAGGTGTGACACACATTGTCACACCTACATTCACATGATCATATCTCAGCAATGGAAATTGATAAAAATACAAACTCAACACCATAATTTCAAGCAAGATGTCTAGTTTCAACATGTCAAATTTCATGAGCATTGGATTAAAATTGAGCATTTCACAAATGTATGATCAAGGCAAGGTACAAGATGCACACATGTTCACAAACCCTAGGCAAAATAATTTTCCAGCCAAGCAAAATTTATGGAAAAATGATGATAAAATTCTAGACAGAAAATGGGATGCAATGCAAAAATTCTCACATTTTTTGGAGCATTTATCAATTATTTATGAATTTATGAAGTGAGAAAGAAAATAAAAAAAATGCATGAAGAAGCATGTGGATATGGCATGGAGGGAAAACAAATAAAATGAAATGACATTTGAAATATTGCATTGGCTGGGAATCGAAGGGGAGCCAATTTCAAAAGCTGAGCGCGCCAACTGGATGAAACGCTGCGTTTCATTAATCCAGTTGGCAAGGTAATGCAACAATGACCAATCGTTTTGCCATGCATATGCTGAGTTGGCCCAATACATGAACGTTATTCCAAAAACACATGCAACACGCTGCAAACACCTTCTAACGGATCAAACACATGCCTGGAAACGCAGATTCATCAATCTTCATCATGTTCATGCATGAACAGTGCATCATCAAGAACATTTTTCTCATTTTTCACAAATAAGCATATCAACATGTTCATCTTCCAACATACAACACGAATCCAGCATGGAAATAGCATGAATCAACATATATTCATAGAATCGAGCAAATGAAGAATCACACATCAAACTTTAAATCACTATAACTAATTCAATTCTACATGGAATTTTGTGATTCGAAGCTCAGTTTCACCAGCGTTCAAAGATCTATAACAACATCCTAATCATTTCAAGAATTGAGACATTCGATTTCTAACCTCTTGGAGAAGCAGCTTTGGAATTCAGTAGATCCAGGCCTTGCAATGCTCAAACAGGTCCTCCAAATCACTTGTATGGATGAATGGATGAAGACTTGAGGCTTAATCGTGCTTGATCTCATCCAAATCTGAATCCACCATTGTAGCTTCCATCTTCAACAATGCTCCAAAACTGCACGAATTCCTTTGATTCTTGGTTCAATAATGCTCAATAATCCTTCTAGATGATGAATGGATCAAGAAATATGCAATGTGTTTGAAGAAATTCAAAGAAAAAAGTGAGAGAAAAATTTATGGTTTGGATCTAGATCTGAGAATTCTGATTATGGTTATCCAGAAACAGTTATGATTTGTCCTTTATACTCCCTCTTAATCATGCCTCTAATCAGGTTTAAGCAAATGGTAATTGGATTAGGGAAATGAGAGTGTAAATGCAAATTTGCCATTTCACTCTTATGCATGGAATGATCATGAACAATGCACGAAATGGTGTTCAAATTCACTTGAAATTTCATTTGGGAGCCAATGCAAGTGTTGGAATGATCAAATAATGAACCAAATTCAAACTTGAATTTTTCCCTCCAAAATCAAGTGATTTTCCAAAAAATTATGTGATGAGAATGCATGGCATGTGATGTATGTTTTGGATAGTATATGTCAAGACATGAAAAATGCAAAAAGAACCACTCCATTTGGCGCTTTTGGTTTGAAAGTTATGCATGTTTGAAGTTCCATGTTCACTTGGCCATGTTTGATCCATATCTCTTCAACCACACATGAGAAATTCATGATCTTGGACTTTTTGGAAATGGGAGAGAACGACCTTCAACTTTCATGTTGGACAAAATTTCATTTGAAGCTTTCTTGATGATGTAATCTTGAGGAGAAAACCTTTCCATTTTTGGCAATTCCAAATTACAGGTCACTTACTATTTTTGGAAAGTTTTGATCTGACCTCAAATCCTTCAATGTTGATGTTTGAAATGTCAAATGAGACTTTTATGGACATGAATGAGGCCTCTCTAACCATCTCCCACCTCCAAATCCATGGTTGAGCTGACAGTTGACTTCTGTTGACTTTTTAGGGTTTCAGATGAATTGTACATTGACTGATGAGCTTTGAGCCTTCAATGCCTTGCCAAACCACTTCAAAATGATCCTTGGGTCACATGAACTCATTGTACCAACCCTAGGGCTTTGATTCCATGGAGAATGCACTTGTTGCCTTGTACAGTTGAATCTCCTGACCAGTCTGACTGATGACATGCAATGAACTATGTAATGACCAATGCAATGTTAATGACCTAAAATGAAAATGTATGTACAAATGGGAGGTGCATATTTGAGGTGCTACACACACTACCTACAAAAGAGACAAACTATGTATTGACATATTTTTGGTATTTTGGTTAGTAAACAAAGAAAAATGAAGTACAATACAATCAAATATGCTTGGTGAACTCTCCCAATGCAAACCCAATGAATAAGGGGTAAGGAGGATGCCAAGGTGTGATCCCAATACTAATGCATATGATGAGAAAGTATGAGGGATCTTAGGGTCAAAGTTGGGGTCTTACAGAGATCAGATGGCCTAGGATGTTCCAGTGCATCACTAGAGCCCTAGCTTCGGTCATCGTCTTCGGTGGACCTGACTGGACTAATCAACCACCACCAAAATAAAAAGTAAGGACATCACTTTAAAGGAAAAATGCTCAGGAGCTCGAATATGGCCTCAATTTCTTCCAATTCCAAGTATATTGAAAGATACATGGATTTGAAATTTGAGGATCATGAACTGAGTTACTTAGATTTGACCTAAAAGCAACTCAATCTTGTTGCCTACATTGGTAGGACTTCAGCCAACCAATAATCAAGCAAAATAGTTGAGAAAAGTAGGAGAATAGAAGAAGAGAAATTTGATAAAATTCACCTTTGAGTAGCTTCACTTTGGCTTGATCTTGATCTGAATTTACTTGGTTCTTCCTCCTCTTGCTTGTAGTGACCAATTGAGATGAAAAAGGCAATGAATCCTTGGAGTTTGAATCTCAAAATAGAATGTGAAATTAAAACACGATTTCAAAGAAATCCTTAAGGTATTCTATGGCGTAGGGTTCAGGAATGATTTAGCAATACTTTGGCAATGTGTGTGTGTTGATCTTGAGGCAATGCAATGGTATATATAGACTATGGAACTCAGTTTTGCACCCTTTGAAATTTTTGCCAAAAATAGTAACATTGGTGCATGGAGGCATGGGCATTAGTTTGGGCCCAAACCATGATGTAATCCCACTCTAATTCGTACATAATGGATACTGAAATCATCACAAGTAAGCATACAAAAAGAAATGATCACTTGGATTCAAAACTTGCCAAAACAAACCCAACAAAGGCACCATGCGCAAGTCCCTCAATTCTTGTCCAAATGAAGTGATCTTGGCCTTTTTGGAAGGTGACATCAAGGGGAACAACTTTTATGTTAAACACATTTTCCTTTGGATCTTGGATAATGATGAATTTTGAGGTTGAAGTTGGAGAAATCAAACATATTTGAAAATTTTCTAAGTACAAAGTCATATGACCACTTCTTCCACCTTGAATAAGTTTTACTATGAGCTCCAAATGAAAATGGTTCCTTCACTAAAGTTGTATCTATTTGATACCTATTAAATTTGGTCATAAATTGGACATCATTTGGATTTGTCATGAGGGAGTTATGCATTTTAGAAGTTGAGGAAAATTACTTGTTCAATGGTAATGGCCCAAAATGACCTATAATGTTTCCTCTTGGATCATGCCCTTGCAAGTAGAATTTGAAATTCATAAAAGAATAAAAGTTGAAGAAGACATCTTGAAATTGATCATTAGACTTGGATGTCATTCATCTCATAAACATTGAGCAAGTTATGGTCCTTGGAAGTTGACCCTCTAACTAGGTCTCAAACAAAATGACATATAATCTTTCACCATAAACAATGACTTTCCAAGAAAAAATAGCTCTTGATGTGAACACAAACGTTGTTTGGAATGTCATAAGGAGTAACGTTTATCTTAGAATCATTTTCATATGACAAAAATTGTAGTAGATAGGGTCTAGGGAACCCTAGTTTTGACCAATTGACTTTCTCTGGTCAACTTCTTCGTACCAACTTGCAAACTAGAAGTTATCTTGATCTTTGGGACTCATGGAGGATCACATATGCTTTAGATGTTGTATAATGAAGTATCCCTTGATATCTTTGATCAATTGTTGAAGAAACTTGTTGAGGAAGTCAAACAAGATACCCATATGAATTAGAGCTTCCAAGGCAAACAAGCTTCAAACTCTTGATGAACTCTTGATCAAATTAACAAAATTAAGAACATGGGATACATATATGATGTTTAGAACAAAAGTGGGTCATTTTTGGATTGAGCTATTTGCTTTGAGGGTCTCAAGTCCTAGTTGTAAACTTGATAGGGCATAGGTGGACACACACACTACCTACAAAAGAAACAAAGGCATACATAGACATATTTTTGGAATTCTGGTTAGTAAGTAAAAGAAAATAAAGTATGATACATCAAATGTGCTTGGTGATCTCTCCCAATTCAAACCCAATGAATGAGGGGTAAGGAGGGTTCCAAGGTGTGATCTCAAAGTCAATGCAAATGATGAGATAGCATGAGGGATCTTATGGTCCAAATTAGGGTCTTGCAGTTGCCCCTATTTAAGGACATTCTACCTGAGGATGTGAAGGTTAAAATCTTCATATTAACTCAGCAGAATGGACTTAAATAACAACATATAGAAACAAATTTTGGTCCCTAAGAGACCTCATGATTCATATGATATGAATGTTAAAATAATCTTTGTGGGGAATATATTGCCACAAAGGAAAAGATTCCGGAGAAACTGAAAGTCCACAGGAGCATAATGTATTCCGTCAGGAAAACTTGTTGAGGAGACTGAGACTCTGGGGGATAAAAGGTTACGCGTAGGCCAGGCTACGACTTAAAAACTGCTGAAGACACGAGGGGATTTCCATGGAAATAAATCAATGGAAAGACTTGGACTAGGGAGAAAGGAAAGCTGCATGTATTGGGATAACACCAATACAGCAAGAAACACTTGTTGAGGAAATGTGTAAATCAGAGCAAAGCTGAAGTACTCGAACGCAATAGGGGATTGGCGTACTTCACAGGGGAAATATGAACTCAAACTCAACTGGGAAGAATAAACTTCAACACAAGAGTAAAAGGGATGTATTATCTACTACCTCTTACTTGGTAAGTTTAATACACTCGGACAGGGGGACATCCGTTACTGGGTAGGGTAAACATATCAAGGATGACTCACTGAGGAAAAGGAGGCATATTCATTATCGGTCACTGGGTAAGAATAACCTACTGGGGAAAGGAATTCAAATAGGAATTACAACTACCTATTACTGGGCAGAAGACCAAAGAGAGAGTATTCGTCACCGATTAAGATGAACATATCAAGGATAGTCTCAAAGGAAGAATATTTGTCACCGATTAAGATGAATATATCAAGGATAGACTGCCGAGAAAAAAGGGTTTACAACTATCTATGGGGATAGAAGATCAAACAAAGAGAAAATCTGTCACTAGTTAAAGTTAACATATCAAGGATAAACTCTGAGGGGGGGGGGGATAGGATTTATATCTACCATTTACTGGGCATAATACCGCAAATAGGAATTACAACTATCGGTTACTGTGTAGAATACCGAAGAAAGAGACAATCCGTCACCGGTTAAAGTGAACATATCAAGGATGAACTCTTCTAGAAAAAATAAGAATTACAGCTACCTTTTTACTGAGTAGAATACCAAACAGGAAGAATATCTGTCATCGGTTAAGATGAACATATCAAGGATAGACTTGTTGGGGAAACGAAAAAACTAATCCGCTAGAGAAAAATAAAGGAGTAAATTACCTTTTACCGGTTACTGGGTAAATTAACACAGGAAAAGTACTCAACACCAAGAATAATATTACCAGCTACTGGGCAATAACTCTCGGGGGACCAAAAGATCTATCTAGGTAAGAACTAGAAAGAAACGGTCAAACAAGACTTAACCCAATGAGGATATAACTCAAGAGGAGTGGTTTCATCTAGATAATGAGTTGGGGAGGAAACTAAAATAATAATCGTCCACGAGGAAATAACTCAGTGGGGAAAGGAGAAAAGATAAACTTTTTCTGCTTAAGTGGCTGACACTCTACAATTGGAGGAGGACAGACACACCAAATCTGCATTGGGAGATAACTTCACCAAAGCAGGGGATCAGAATAAACATCAAATGTGATAAGATGCATATATATATATATATATATATATATATATATATATATATATATATATATATATATATATATATATATATATATATATATATATATATATATATATATATATATATATATATATATATATATATATATATATATATATATATATATATATATATATATATATATATATATATATATATATATATATATATATATATATATATATATATATATGATAATATGTTTTATGCAAGCATATGCATGAGTATGTATATGATCATGATGACAAACAAACGCAAAGAATACAGATAACAAAGATTTGAAGCATCACAACCAGACGCTCGGCTAATCTCAACAAGATGGAGCACCAACTGGAGAATCTGCTAGGTATGAAAATAAACCACCGAGGATATAAAATCTACTCAAAATGAATTCAACTCTGGTTGGGGGAAATGGTGGAGAACATGCATCCAACCAATCGTGGAAAACTCTGCGGGGAAGAAAGCACTACTGAAGAGTATCACCCAATCATGTTAAGGAATAAAAAGGGATCTGCCAAGGATGCTATCAAGTCAATGTTGCGGGGAATTTTAAGTCACACATATATCAAATGGGGGACAACCTTGCAGGTGACATCACCAATACTGCTCAGAACCAAGCGCTACTAGGGAAAGAGCTCCTATCAAGTCATAATCAAGAGATAAAACTCTGAATGAGGAGAGCCATATGCTCCACTGGGGATTTCATCAATAAATACTTATGTGAAGCTCTGGTGGAGATGCAATGATTTTCCAGGGCATATCAAAGACCACAAACTTCAACGATCATCATATTTTTCTTGGATATTGGGAAATAAACCAATTCTAAGGCACAAAAACAAAATAAACCGGATCTATCAACTCACGTAGGGGAGAAACTGTCACGGCTATGCAGTAAATGCGTCAGAAATCTAGAGACCAAATGAAAGCTCCAAGATAATCGGGGTTCATTCATCAAGTCTCAAACTGGGAAATATATAAACAAGAACATCTTCGCTGAGGAAAGATGAATTGTAAAGGAGACCAATCATCCGCTCAACTGGAAGAAGAATCATCCACCAGCTCTACTGGGGATAATAAATTACTCAAAGAGGGACTTATCAACATGCTGGGAATGAATGACGAACTGTGGGTGAGAACAAAGTCACCAAATGCTTGGGGAAGACCAACAAGTGCTTCACACGTCAAGACTTACCATCCTTGAAATTGCTGTTGACATTCCTTTTTGAAATCAATTGCTCTTAAAAGTAAATGCCTTATTATTTTAAGAAAAATGATTATTCATTGATTTATTTATTTTGAAATTATCATCATAAAAATTCAATTTTGAAACAGAAACAAATAAGAGTAGAAATAATTGGGCAAAAGCTCAACTTTATTAAATAGAATGGTAGTCCATAAATGGCGAGACTCCATAGATCTTTACAACAATTTGAAAACGGTAATTTATATGGAAAAGGGCTACATTGATTACAATGATCACTACTCTTCCTACCCACCTCAAAATCCATTATGGTTACCTTTGGTTGAGAAGGACGAATCAGAACTAAATGACTGCTCAAAACTGCTTTCAAGGATTAGGACCAACCGAATGCAGTTACTTGCCATAATCCCTAATTTTTCCCTAGATTTCCCCATGGTGGGGTACTCAATCTACCGATATAATTTCTATTTTATGTCTCTAATGTTTGCCTGGATCGCCCTTTCGGGTTTTCAATCCACCAAGACACTCATTTTTGCCTAAGCCTCCCTTTCGGGGTTTCAACTTAGCGAGCTGTTCTTTTCTTTTTTTAGGTGAAGTATTTCTTGAATACATCGAAATTCACAGGACGTGTGAACTCCTTATCATCCATAGTTGTAAGAATCAAAGCACCACCTAAAAGGATCTTTTAACAACATATGGGCCTTCATAATTAGGAGTCCATTTGCCTCTAACATCAGGTTTGAAAGATAAGATCTTCTTAAGCACGAGGTCACCTTCTCTGAACACATGAGGATTGACCTTCTTATCAAAAGCTTTCTTTATTCTTTGCTGATACAACTGACCATGACACATGGAAGTCAATCTCTTCTCTTCAATTAAATTCAATTGGTCATATTTGGTCTGACACCATTTGACTTTAGTCAACTTCGCTTCCATCAAAACATGCAATGATGGGATCTCAACCTCCACGGTGAGCACAACTTCCATAACATAAACGAGAGAGAAAGGAGTTTCCCCTATTAAAATGCGGATGGATGTACGGTACTCATGCAAAGCAAATGCGAGCAATTCATGCCAATCTTCATATGTCACAACCATCTTCTGAATGATCTTCTTAATGTTCTTATTTGCATCTTCAACAACCTCATTCATCTTGGGTCTGTAGGGAGAAGAATTATGATGTGCAATCTTGAAGTCTTTGCAAAGAGCTTCCACCATATTATTTTTCAAGTTCGATCCATTATCAGTAATGATCTTACTTGGCACACCATAACGGCATATAAGCTGATTCTTGATAAACATTACAACAACTTACTTGGTCACATTCGCATACGATGTCGCTTCAACCCACTTTGTGCAGTAGTCAATAGCCACCAGAATGAAACGATGTTCGTTTGAAGCTTTGGGCTCAATCATGACATTCATGTCATCTCCCCACATGGAGAAGGGCCATGGGGAAGAAATAACGTTCACCAGTGTCAGGGGAACATGAATCTTATCTGCATAAATTTGACACTTGTGGCACTTCTTCATAAACTTGCAATAGTTAGATTCCATTGTTAGCCAATAATATCCTGCTCTCAACATCTTCTTTGCCATAGCATTTCCATTGGAATGAGTACCAAAGGAACCTTCATCAACTTCAATCATCAATAGGTCTTCTTCGTGTCTATCCACACATCTGAGCAAAACCATATCGAAATTTCTCTTGTAAAGCACATCACTATTTAGGTAGAAATTACCAACTAATCTTCTCAAAGTCGTCTTATCTTTCAAAGATGCCCTAGGCGGGTAAATCTGACTTTGAAGGAAGCATTTGATATCACAATACCACGACTTTTCATCCTTGACTTCTTCAACATCAAATACATGAGTTGGCCTATCAAGACGCATCACAATCAAATTGGGAACTTCATTCCAAAATTTCACCACAATCATTGAAGCCAATGTTGCAAGAGCATCTGCCATCCAGTTTTCATCTCGAGGGATATGATGAAACTCAACCTTTGTATAGATAGTTGATATCCTCCTCGCATAATCTCTATATGGTATTAAATCGGGTTGATTTGTCCCTCATTCACCTTTGATTTTATTCACAACCAAATTTGAATCTCCATAGATATCAAGATATTTTATTCTGAGATCAATGGCCTCTTCAAGCCCCATAATGCAAGCTTCATACTCAGCCATATTGTTTGTACATTTGAAGGTCAACCTAGCTGTAAATAGAAAGTGAGTGCCTTGAGGAGTAATAATCATTGCCCCAATGCTATTACCATATGAATTAATAACTCCATCAAATACGATGCCCCAACGGGAACCAGATTTTGGCCCTTCTTCAAGCAATGGTTCATCATAATCTTTCATCTTCAAGTACAAAATGTCTTCGTCAGGAAAATCATACCGCACTCACTGATAATCTTCAATAGGTTGGTGAGCCAAATGGTCAGCCAAGACAGTACCTTTAATCGCTTTCTGAGATCGATATTCAATATCATACTCGGATAAGAACATTTGCCAATGGGCAATCCTCCCAGTTAAAGCAGGTTTCTCAAAAATGTATTTGATTGGATCCATTTTGGATATCAACCAAGTAGTATAATTCAACATATATTGGCGTAGACGCTTAACATCTCAAGCCAATGCGCAACATGTCTTTTCAAGCATAGAATACCGAGTCTCACTGTCGGTGAACTTCTTACTGAGGTAGTAGATAACATATTCTTTCTTCTTAGATTCATCTTGCTGACCAAGAACACAACCCATACTCTCTTCAAGCACAATCAAATACATGATCAACGACCTTCCTTCAACAGGAGGAGACAAAATTGGAGGCTCAAGCAGATATTCTTTGATACCATCAAAAGCTTTCTGGCAATCCTCGGTCCAATCACACGACTGATCTTTTCGAAGAAGCTTGAATATAGGCGCACGTGTGGTAGTCATATGATATAAAAATCTTGAGATATAGTTCAAGGGGCCGAGAAAACCTCTAACTTGCATCTCAGTTTTGGGTGCATGCATTTCTTGTATTGCTTTGACCTTGGCAGGATCAACTTCAATACCCTTCTAATTGACAATGAAGCCTAACAACTTACCAGAACAAACACCAAAAGTACACTTATTGGGATTCAAACGGAGTTTATATTTCCTCAAACGCCGGAATAGATTCAACAAATTCTCAACATGCTCTTCTTCATCACTTGATTTAGAAATAAATTCATCAACATAAACTTCAATCTCTTTATGCATCATATCATGAAAAAGAGTGGTCATATCTCTCTGGTATGTTGCACCAACATTCTTCAAACCAAAGGGCATCACTCGATAACATAATGTTCCCCAAGGTGTAATGAATGTGGTCTTCTCCATATCTTCAGATGCCAACTTTATCTGATTATAACCGAAAATTCCGTCCATGAACGAAAAGAATTTGAATTTAGCTGTGTTGTCTACCAACATATCAATGTGTGGCAGAGGAAAATCATCTTTGGGACTAGATTAATTCAAATCTCAATAATCAACACACATGCATACTTTTCCATCTTTCTTTGGAAAAGGAATAACATTGACCACCCATTGCGGATATTCGGAGGTAACAAGGAACCCAACATCGATCTGCTTCTACACTTCCTCTTTGATCTTCACTACCATATCAGGATGAGTTATTCTCAACTTCTGCTTGACCGGCGGGAATTCTGGCTTCAACGACAATCTATGCTCCAAAATCTCATAATCCAAACTAGGCATGTCTTGATAAGACCAAGCAAACACATCTGAATATTCTCAGAAAAGATCAACCAACCCCTTCTTAGCTTCTGGACACAATTGAGATCCAATCTTGACTTCCTTCACATCATTATCGGAATCCAAGTTGACTAATTCAATCTGCTCTTCAAACGGATGAATGAATTTTTCCTCGTGCTCAAGCAAACGGGATAACTCATCAGATACTTCTGCATCATCATTTTCTTCCTCAGCTTCAAACACATGGAAATCAAAGTTTGGAGAGGGAGTAGGATCATTATATTCAATGGGTTTGAGAACCAACCTGCATAATGATTTGATATTTTGATTTTAGAGAAATGGAGTGCAAACAAATATTATGCAGATGAAAGATTATTATTTATTTATGTTTTTCGTGATTACCATTTTTCAGAAAAAGCAAAAAGTAAAAATAAAACATCATAGATGTGGATGAATAAAATTGTCTTTTATTGATGATAATAAGAAAATGCCCGACAATATTCACTTCTCCTTTAGGCATAGGAGAAGGATTTTTGTAAAAATAATAAAGCAACAAATTACTTCAAGCGATGCATAACAATAGGAACATCAACAGCAACCCAATTATTGCAAGTCTCACCGTGCGTTACAAAGTTGGCGCAAGCCTCATCTTCATCACCACTGTCTTCAATAATGGCAACTGAGTGTTGATCATTCCCATGAATGAACCCCCCACTCTGTAAAATTGGTTGCATAACCTTGACATTGGCGTTGAATGGCCCTGGTTGAAATCCCAACCCTACTCTATTCTTATTCTCAGTGACTTCCATAACACGACCCCACTTATCAATATTGCCAGCCTGAATAGCCTCATGTGCATCTTTTAAAGAAGACATGGGTGCCCCAATTTTATCTAATTCATCAGCAATGGAAAAATATTAGAACGGAGTTCCAACTTCCTCCTTGGCATCAACGTTAGTAAAGGATGATAAATGGCTCACTAATAATGCCTTCTCTCCGCCCACAACGACGAGCTTGTTGTTCTTCACAAATTTCACCTTTTGGTGTAGAGTAGACGTCACAACGCCAGCTTCATGAATCCAAGGCCTTCCCAATAAAAAACTATAGGCCGGGTGAATATCCATTACCTAAAAAGTAATTTGAAAATCACTCGGACATATCTTAATTAGAAGGTCCACTTCTCCAATGACGGTTTTCTGAGAACCATCAAATGCTTTAACAATCACGCCACTGTACCTCATAGGGACCCCTTGATAGGAAAGTCTTGCTAGAGTTGACTTTGGCAACATATTCAATGATGACCCAGTATCAACTAACACATTGGACAAGGTTTCCTCCTTACAGTTCATTGAAATGTGAAGCGCTAAATTGTGATTCCTACCTTCCTCGGGAAGTTCTTCATCATAAAAACTTAGGTTGTTACAGGAAGTAATGTTGGCAACAAGGTGGTCAAACTGATCCACGGTCACATCGTGTTCAACATAAGCTTGTTCCAACACTTTCTGCAATGCTTCTCTGTGCGCCTCAGAATTCATCAATAATGACAACACGAAGATTTTCGACGGCGTTTGGAGCAGCTGCTCCACAATGTTAAATTCGCTTCTCTTAATCAGGTGTAACACCTGATCGATCACCATTTTCACTATGTTTCCGTTGCTTATTCAACAAGAACCCAAGGATTTTGAGACATTGTGCACGCATTATGGTACCTTTAAAGTCAATTTTCATTTCCATAAGATATTTGAGCATTTTTATTAATTTTCAATTTTATTTTATGTTTTTGCGATTGTATGCATTGGTTGTTTGTGTTTATATCCTCCAGGTTTAGGTAGAAGATCTGAGGGACTCGATACGGGACAGTGAGAAGTTCCGTCATTCGAGAAAAGAAGAGTTTCCAGTTCAGGAGGCCTGACACGGTCACCCATGTCACTTGACATGGACCGTGTCAGGAGGAAGGTCAAGAAAGTACAAGCAATGTCCAAGACAGGGGCCTGACACGGTCTCCCGTGTCAGCTCTCACGGCCCGTGTCAGGTCACCTGGGGCATGTCAGCAAGGAAACAATAAGGCAGAGAGCTGACACGGCCGCCCGTGTCAGCCCGAGATGCTAATTTTCTAGTTTTCGGGCTTTTTCCCTGGGCTTGAGTTGCATGGACGTTTTGGAGAGTTCCACCTCCTACCAAGGGATTCTCTCTATATTATGAGAGTTTCTACAAGAGAAAAGTTCATCTTGGAACAAGGAGAACACAACATTGTCAGACGAGCAAGGATTACAGAGATCAAGGAATTCGGAGAGCGAAAGGTTTTCATGAGCAGAAGCGGTTGAAGATCCAAGTCATCCAATTATTTGTAATGTGTATTTTTCATCCTGAATTTGTTTTGAACAATATGAGTAGTTAAACCCTCCAGTGCTAGGGGGTTTCCCTGATTTAGAATTGTAATGACTATGAGTTTACGATTGCATTTATAATTTATTTTACGGTAATCTTTTGATTTGTTTAATGCTTTCTCTTTCGGACCAATCGAGATTGTTGTATGGTTATCAATTAGGTTGGACCTCCATTGGTAAAGTTTTCATAAGATTACTCTGCATTAGATATCACCTAGGACTAGGGGTACCATGTATGAATTAGAGTATTCTTGATATAATAAAGCTTAACCTCACCCTAATTGCCTATGGACATATAACTTAGGGTAAAATGATTAAAGGTTTTCTCACCGAGGACTTAGGAGAAAATACCCTTGAGAACTGGTAGTAATTGATATTTCTTGATGCAATAGTGGCTCAGAGTTATTACAGGGACAAATCATACACCTTCCATGGCATTGTTCCTCATACTTTGTAAACCCTTATTTTTACAGTATTATTTTCTTTTGCCTTTATTTTTATATCTGAATCTAAAAATCCCAACCATAGTTTTTGTTTAATTGAATGATAATTTGAACTCGATATCTGTCGCAACCTGAATAATACAGTGCGCGAAAAAACAACCGGCGAAAGAAAAAGACAGAAGAGTCGCCACCGTGCGTTATTTATCCCAAGGGAGAGAAAGGAAACGCTCGAAGTAAACCTGAAAAAGGAAAGGACAAGACGGGGTCTCGCAACCAAATCTTGGGTTCGGGAGTCGGTTATGCGAAGGGAAGGTATTAGCACCCCTACGCATCCGTAGTACTCTACGGGATCCACTTTTGTGTTTTTTGTCTAAAGGGTGTGGGTTTATCTTGTGCTATTTGCCAAAAAAAAAGGGTTAAATGAAAATGACTCGCGCGGATGTTGTATCCACTGCATACGTATCTCATCTGAATATGAGAATCAGAGTCTTCGTAGCTCGGCTGACCTATGGGTTGGGGGGATGTGTGCTCGCTAAGACATCGCGTCTTATGCCTACGTATCTCATCTGGCCTGAGAATCAGAGCAAAACGTAGTTCGGCTAACTACGGGGTTATGGATTGGGTTTTGGACGAACGACGTCACTACGCAATCTACCGGATGCTCGACCTTTGGAGACTTACTCGCCTGTAGTAGAAGGAGTTAACGTGTTGCTTTGGGTTTTAGGGTTTGGGATGCTCGAGGGCAAAAAGGGCAGTCCTTGACGAAGGAACCGCGCTACCTGCAGGGATATGAATACAAAACACAAAACATGTATCTCAAAGTAAAATGCCACCAAGGGGCTCAAACGTTGCCTCCTATCGAGGTCTTCCAGCTAGGAAAGCAGTAAAATATGGGGAAAATGTAAAAGTACCACGCGGATAAAGATCCGAAGTAACAGCAATTAGAGGAATGGGAAACCCTGAGATCCTTCCAAGCTAATGCCATAAAAGAAAAGTGAGTCAGTACAGGTAATCGGAATAAACCTCCAGGGGTTATCCCACAAATAAAGTGGGAAACCATGCAAGTTATCCCTGCAAAAGTCATGTGAGCCCTCACAAAAATTCAACAAAAGGGTTAGTGAAACACCATAAGCATTTTTTTATGATCAACAGTATGGTTTCAGAAAAACTCAAACCCTGTGGCATACACTCAAAAATTAAACGGTTAAACATTCAAGGCATTGTTTATACATTCATATACATATTAAACCCATGGGCGAAAAACCTAATGAAATTCATCCATCATACCTTATACATTCAGAGTATTCAACTTCAAGGCAAAAGGTAATGGGAATAAAGGCAAACCTGATTGGAGAGCTTGATTGAAATTGAGTTGCACCCGTGAGGTTTACAAAACAATCTTCAGGGTTTATGTGAGGCAGAGGTGATTCTGTGTAGTTGAGTTCCCTTCGGGGTTTGGAGGCTGCTCTGAACTCCGTTAGGTCTTCTCTCACTATCTTTTTCCTCAGGGTTTTGTTCCAAGGAAACCTCAGAGTATTTTGCTTCTCTTCTTTCTTCTCCTCTTCTGTGTGTCTTTTGTTTCAATGAAACTCTAGCATTTATAGGCTAATATTGGTAGCTTAGTGGGCTTTTGAGAAAGGTCCAAGTCCAAGATTTTTTATTATTTATTTATTTATTTAATTATTTATTTAATTAATTATTTTTTTTTATTATTATTTTTTATTTATTGTAATTTTTTTTATTATTTTTTTTTTCGGATCTAATTCTGATTGACATGATGAAATGCAATATGAAATGCTAAATGAATGCATGAATGAGGAGGGCAAATTTTGGGGTGTTACAGCTGCCCCTATTCAATCATCAGCTAACCCGAGTAGGATGAAAGCGAACAGCATATCAGACAGACGGGGTGAGCTGTGATTGAATACCAAAGATAGACCGAAAATTTGCGCTCCGAGAACACCACAAAAACGCGGAAATACACCGCGCTGTTTATTTTTCTTCCGATCCTCTGGCTTAATCTGGAGTTTCGATCCTCTGGCTGAACCTATACTCAATTTAGTCCTCTGGTTGGATATTAATTTTGATCCTCGGGCTGGATACGATTTTGATCTTCTGGCTAGATCTTCTTCGTTTCGATTCTCTGGCTGAATCTATTTCCTTTGATTCTCTGGCTGAATCCATTTTCGGTCTTCGGGCTAGACCTGACTTTGATCTTCTGGCTAGATCTGGAGTGTCGATCCTCTGGCTAAATCTGATCTTAATTTGATTCTATGGCTGAATCTACTTCGATCTTCTGGCTAGATCTGAATTGTTTCGATTCTCTGGCTGAATCTATTTCCGGTCTTCGGGCTAGACCTGACTTCGATCTTCTGGCTAGATCTTCTTCGATCTTCTGGCTAGATCTCCTTTGTTTCGATTCTCTGGCCGAATCTATTTCGATCTTCCGGCTAGATCTGGATTGTTTTGATGATAAATTCCCATCATTAGGATCCCGCATCTGAGGCATGCGCTGGTTGACCCTCTTTTGAAATCTACACCCAACCTTCATATTAGATATGCAGCTTCTAGCATATTCCACTTTTGGGCTTCGTACATATTCTTCGGGCTAGAACATGTTGTAACGACTCCTCAATTAGACTTGCTGGGGAAATAAAACTTGTAGGCGACTTCACTGGGGAATCTTCAAATTGAGCCTCAGGCTGACTCTTGGGAAAACGATTCTCAGGCTGAATCTTCAAAAATGACCCTCAGGCTGGATCACTGGAACACGATTCTCGGGCTGAATCTTCGAAAATGACCCTCAGGCTGGATCACTGGAAAACGATTCTCAGGCTGAATCTTCGAAAATGACCCTCAGGCTGGATCACTGGAAAACGATTCTCAGGCTGAATCTTCGAAAATGACCCTCAGGCTGGATCACTGGAAAACGATTCTCAGGCTGAATCTTCAAAAATGACCCTCAGGCTGGATCACTCACGCTTGATCCTCTGGCTGGATCTCATGACCTTGGTTGTAAAGTAATTCTTCAGTCTGCTTGGAAGAACCTGTTTATCAGCTTATGTGTATGCTTGATATGATATGCATGCGAATGCAAATTCTATGCATGGTGTAAAAGAAAAAAAATCTGCTAGGGGAAGCAAACTCCGGTAGGGAACAGATCGCTGTATCAATCCTTGAATGCTCTGTGGGGAATGATCCGTCTGCCGGGACCAATGAGCCACCAAAAATAAATTGGCTGCTTGAAAAGTTGACCTTGCGGGGGGAGTATCAACTATTGAAACTTTGTTCGGCGAGGCTCTGTGAGGAGAGTCTGTGGGGAAAACACTTCCTGGGGAAATGTCGTAGGAAACGACCTTTGCTGGGGATATGAACTTGCTAATCGTCCTCTAGCTGGGGATTGGAACAAATCTGTTAGAAATAATCTGCTGGGGATGAGATGAACACTAGGAACACCACCCTCTTGTCCGTTGGTTATGCAACCACTCCGCTGTTGCTAGGAAGATACAGTCTGACACCGTCAACTCCGCTGGGGATATATAGTCTGGATACTGTCAACTCTACTGGGGATAGATAGTCTGGATACTGTCAACTCTGTTGGGGATAGACAGTCTGGATACTGTCAACTCTGTTGGGGAACATGCTCTGCTGAGGAGAGACTTTGTCAACCGCTTGGGGATGAGGATTCATGACTTGGCATCCGGTTCCTGTGACCTGCAACCAAAAATACACGTATGCCTCGGGGGAATTACTCGGTTTGAATTCACCGTTCGGGATTAAGCACATTCAAAGCAATTTTAAATGCTTTCCTGTGCAAATCATCTGCAAAAGCCACCATTATGTTCATATGCAATATGTTTTATCAAAAATTCGGACATTTTTGCAAACAAACTGATAAATGAAAAATAAAAAGGCTCTTTAACTGAATTATTCGACTCTTAATGGGGAGGAAATTTGTGCCAGGAATAGGCGAGGGTATCAGGAAGCTGATCCCTGAAAAGAGGTGATCGCTATAAAAAAGAGAACTATCCTAATGGCAATGTGGAAACGGGGTCCCACTGAGTTTCGACTCTGCTATGACTCGTATGTCCTCAAGACGCTCTGCTCATCTTGCTTTCTGAAGTGGATGATTAGTCGATCTTTAACCTTCGAAGATTGCCGGATTGAATGAAACGGTGATATAACACTGATGAACTCAGATCATAGTCATTCGCTTATTCCCTAACTTTTGCCTGGATCGCCCCCTTTTCGGGTTTTCAATCCACCGGGATACCCATTTTTGCCTGAGCCGCCCTTTTGGGTTTTCGACTCACCAGGTGTACTCTTTTTTTTTATATATCCCTAATTTTTGCCCGAACCTCTTTATTCTTTTTTTTGGTTCGTCGGGATGCCCCTTTTTTGCCTGGACTATTCTTTTTACTGTCCAGTGGGTCTATTTTATGCGAAGTATTTTTTTAACTGCGTCTGAGTTGACAGGGGACGGGAATCCTTCGCCATCCATGGTTGTTAGCATCAAAACTCCGTCATAGAAAATCCTTTTAACCACGTGCGGACCCTCCTAGTTCGGTGTCCATTTGCCCCTGTGATCTGTGTTGGGAGGAAGAAATCTTTTGAGTACCAATTCACCGACTTGATACCCCCGAGAGTGCACTTTCTGACCAAATGCTTTCTTCATTCGTCTCTGACCGAGATACGTCAATTCTGGGTACGTAGTTCCAGCATAGCACCATTTCCCTGTTGGTTTGATTGATGACCAAAGCTGAGTCCCCGTATACATCCAGGGATTTAATCTGTATTTTGACGGCTTCCTCAAGTCTTAGGATACAAGCTTCGTATTCAGCTTCATTGTTGGTGCAGGGAAAAGTTATTCTGGCACCAAATGGCATATGAACCCCCTTCCGGTGTGATCAACACTATACCAACTCCGCGACCATTGACGTGGACCGCCCCATCAAACATCATAACCCATTTGGATTCAGGGTCAGGCCTCTCCTCCGGGAGTGGTTCCTCTCAATCTTTCGATTTGAGAAACGTGATGTCCTCATCAGGAAAGTCAAACCTCATAGGTTGGTAATCATCAATCGGTTGCTCTGCAAGATAGTCTGACAAGACACTTCCCTTGATGGCTTTTTGTGAAGTGTATTGGATGTCATACTCTGTCAGTATCATTTGTCACCTAGTAACTTTTCCGGTAAGTGCTGGCTTTTCGAAAATATACTTGACTGAATCCATTTTTGATATCAATAGAGTCGTGTGAGTCAACATATACTGTCTTAGTCGGCGAGCAGCCCATGCCAAAGCGCGGCAAGTTTTCTCGAGGAATGAGTATCTTTGTTCACAGTCGGTAAACTTTTGCTAAGGTAGTATATTGCATGCTCTTTTCGACCTGACTCGTCATGCTGACCGAGCACACAACCCATCGACCTTTCTAACACAGTCAAGTACATGATCAACGGTCTTTTCTCTCTGCTTGTAGACTTGCCCCGATCTTGATCTTTTTCTTGTCGTCCTCGATACCAACGTTGATGGTCTCAACCACCTCCTGATAAGGTGTAATAGCTCGGTCCTCCTGTTTCAACAATCTGGCTAACCTTTCAGGCAATTCACAATCTTCCTCAGCCCCTTCTTCGGCTTGATGGATAGGATTGTCGAAGTCATACTTGGCCATAGCAGTGTCGTTAGCAGTGAGATCCGGGTGGTCGGCTCTGCATGATGGAGGATCATGCTTTACCTTAGAATGAGAGATTTTTTTTGGAAAGAGAGAAAAAACGACAAAAGAAACATTGCCATTTTTTTTTGTAAAAGTAAAAAAAAACTGAAAGAAAGAGAACACAAAATTGTTTGCAAAAGCCGTCCTTTATTGATGATAAAAATAATTGTGAAATGTAAGTAAATGGATGGCCCTACAAATGAACCGTTACACCTTGGGCAAAGTGTAAGACTTTATTATGCATGTAATAAAATAAAACAATAAAAACCACTCTTTCAGTAGAATAACCCGAACGGTTTTTTCAGACGACCAATTGTCGAGCTTTTCTCCCGAGACACACGGGCGAATCCAGCTATCTAAGTCACAGTCGCTGTCAGCCTTGTCTTCATCTGCAGCATTGACGACGTGGGGAGAAACCAAACCCCCGCTGGAGAGAGTACCAGTTTCATTCTTCTGAGATCCCGGAGCATACCCCAATCCAAACTTATCTTCTTTGATGACTGGCTCCACAAATTTGCCCCAGCCTTGGGCATTACCAGCTTCAACTACTTCGACAACATTAATCCCCTGCCCGCCGTGAGCCGGCATCGGGTTCTGGATAACATTAGGCACCGGAGAAAAATTGATAGCCTGGGCATCTCTCAAATCTTGTACCTTTAACTGGAGAGCCTTGCAATTATCTATAGTATGGCCAGGTGCGTTGGAGTGAAAAGCACATCTGGCGTTGACATCATAACCTCTAGGCAAATTATTGGGATCGATTGGTGGGGCCAGAGTTCTCAGCGTAACCAGATTCATGTCAATCAGCTTGGGAAGTAATACTGAATAAGGCATTGGGATTGGCTCGATGACCCGGTCCGTCTGCCTTGGACGTTGTTGATAGTGTCTCTGCTGACCCGGATTACCTCCTTGATTGTTGTACCTGGGTTGTTGTTGCGGATGATATTGCGGTTGAGGAACAGGTGTTGGAATAGTGACTGCGGCCACTTGATCTTGGTAATAATTAGGGCGTCCTCTACCCCTGCCTCTGCCGGCATACACAACGCTTGTCTCGCCTTCTTTTCTTCGCTGACCGTTACCAGCAAACGGTCTCTTGGGACCTGATGAGTTGGAAGCACTATTGTCTTGAATTCGGCCCATCTTCAACAGACTCTCGATTCTTTCTCCAGCAATTACTATCTCTGCAAAGCTGATTGACGGGCAAGCAGCCAATCTCTCAATATAATTGCCTTGAAGAGTGTTCATGAACATGTCTGCCATCTCCCTTTCAGACATAGGGGGTTGGACGGACGCAGCAATCTGTCTCCAACGCTGAGCATACTCTCTAAAGGTTTCCTTGGCAGTCTGAGACATACCTTGCAACAAGGTCCGATTTGGAGCCATGTCCAAGTTGTATTGATATTGCTTGATAAAAGCCTCTGCCAAGTCTTTCCAGCTCTTGATGGTAGTACGAGACAAATGAGAATACCATTCACGAGAAGCTCCAGTTAGACTGTCTTCAAAATAGTACATCCACAGCTTTTCATCTTCCGTGTGAGCTCCCAACCTTCCCAAATAAGACTGGAGATGAGTGCGTGGGCAAGAAGCCCCGTTGTATTTCTCAAAAGTAGGGGGTTTGAACTTGTGAGGAATCCTTACTCCCTGAACCAGACCAAGATTTGTGACATCAAAGCCTAAGGAATTTTGAGACTCCAAAGATTTGAGCTTCTCAGCAAGCTCATCCATACGGCGAGTGGTCTCGAGGGCCTCGTCGTGCAAAGAAAATTGATCATACTGACAATCTTCAGTAACGGGGTGCCCGTTAATCCGAATTCCTTGATTCACATTGTATCTTCCACCAATACCATTCCCAACATTCCCCGTGTTGCCAACATTACCCGGGTTTCCATCAACATTTGCGTTACCCGCGTTTCCAGTGTTCACAGGGTTATCAGCGTTCCCAGGGTTACCAGGGTTCCCCTCAGCACTTGGTATTTCCACCTCCGGATCGTGTCTCGGTTGCTCAACCAATTCCCTCAGCTTTTCCTGACCTGCTACCATACCAGTCATCAATGTCATGAACTGATCCATCCTTTCACGCATATCAGCCAGCTCTTTCTGTACTTGGTCCATCGCTAGTCGTGGACGGTTTTCCTTTTTCGGGTATCTGTGGACTCGCTTGGGACCAATAACTGTCTGATACAAGGAACAAACATTAGACACTGCGGTGACACCTGCAAAACAGATAAGGGTTAATATGCATGGTATGCGATGCACTGCTTGTTCAGTTTTAAGGCACCCCCGTTTTGAAAGGGAATACCCTGCAAATGAATAAGCATGAGATGTTGGATGCAAATATGCAGATGATGTTATGCAATGCAAAGGCATGTCAATCAGAATTGATGGATCCGCTTGAACATCTGTCAGGTTGCACTGTCTAGAGAGAAATTAAGAGCACACCAAACAAAGGTCATGGGATGGATCATGTTATCCTTAATATCAACCACCCATTTTGGTGGATTATGGTTTACACCTTATCAACACCCGAGTTTCATTGATATTAAGGATACCTGATCGGATTAACCATGAATCAAGGGTTTGTTGCAAGTCACGAGCATGGAGTTTAGGTTAAGAACCACCCAAAAGGAGTGTACTAAGGTTTAAACCTGCCAAACATGTTCTACAAAAGGTTCCCATAGTCATAATCCCATCTTTCGGATATTATCAGAGGAACGACTACTCGTATTCCAACAATATTCTCAAGAGAGACTCTTATGAGTGTAGTATCGCGTAACAATCGTATCAAATCTCACACTTGAACGAGTTTCGCACTACGTCCTACGAATAGGCCAAGATGGGTTTGGTAAACTAAGGTCCTTGGCTTCTTAGGTCTATATTGGAACAAGTAATGTCTAATCACAACTTACTTGTGTGACATTATTGATCTCAACATGACCTCCACCAAGTGAATGGGCTTGCAAGTCGACTCGCTAAGGAATAACTCCACACAAGTCGACATGACTATGCCATTCTCCTATCCTAAGTGCACTCGAGTTCGAGTATAGAACTCATCTCACAAAGATCACCAAGCAGCCATAGCCAGCCAACAGATAAAGCAATGATATGTACACAATGCAATAAGGTAAAGCAGGTAAATAAATAACCGTACAAAAGCATGAACACCCAATAAACAAACTACAAAAGCTAGGAGGGACTCGCTTAGGGAAACCGGTCTATCCCCAGCAGAGTCGCCAGCTGTCGCAACCTGAAAAATACAGTGCGCGAAAAAACAACCGGCGAAAGAAAAAGACAGAAGAGTCGCCACCGTGCGTTATTTATCCCAAGGGAGGGAAAGGAAACGCTCGAAGTAAACCTGAAAAAGGAAAGGACAAGACGAGGTCTCGCAACCAAATCTTGGGTTCGGGAGTCGGTTATGCGAAGGGAAGGTATTAGCACCCCTACGCATCCGTAGTACTCTACGGGATCCACTTTTGTGTTTTTTGTCTAAAGGGTGTGGGTTTATCTTGTGCTGTTTGCCAAAAAAAAGGGATAAATGAAAATGACTCGCGCGGATGTCGTATCCACTGCATACGTATCTCATATGAATATGAGAATCAGAGTCTTCGTAGCTCGGCTGACCTATGGGTTGGGGGGATGTGTGCTCGCTAAGACATCGCGTCTTATGCCTACGTATCTCATCTGGCCTGAGAATCAGAGCAAAACGTAGTTCGGCTAACTACGGGGTTATGGATTGGGTTTTGGACGAACGACGTCACTACGCAATCTACCGGATGCTCGACCTTTGGAGACTTACTCGCCTGTAGTAGAAGGAGTTAACGTGTTGCTTTGGGTTTTAGGGTTTGGGATGCTCGAGGGCAAAAAGGGCAGTCCTTGACGAAGGAACCGCGCTACCTGCAGGGATATGAATACAAAACACAAAACATGTATCTCAAAGTAAAATGCCACCAAGGGGCTCAAACGTTGCCTCCTATCGAGGTCTTCCAGCTAGGAAAGCAGTAAAATGCGGGAAAAATGTAAAAGTACCACGCGGATAAAGATCCGAAGTAACAGCAATTAGAGGAATGGGAAACCCTGAGATCCTTCCAAGCTAATGCCATCAAAGAAAAGTGAGTCAGTACAGGTAATCGGAATAAACCTCCAGGGGTTATCCCACAAATAAAGTGGGAAACCATGCAAGTTATCCCTGCAAAAGTCATGTGAGCCCTCACAAAAATTCAACAAAAGGGTTAGTGAAACACCATAAGCATTTTTTTATGATCAACAGTATGGTTTCAGAAAAACTCAAACCCTGTGGCATACACTCAAAAATTAAACGGTTAAACATTCAAGGCATTGTTTATACATTCATATACATATTAAACCCATGGGCGAAAAACCTAATGAAATTCATCCATCATACCTTATACATTCAGAGTATTCAACTTCAAGGCAAAAGGTAATGGGAATAAAGGCAAACCTGATTGGAGAGCTTGATTGAAATTGAGTTGCACCCGTGAGGTTTACAAAACAATCTTCACGGTTTATGTGAGGCAGAGGTGATTCTGTGTAGTTGAGTTCCCTTCGGGGTTTGGAGGCTGCTCTGAACTCCGTTAGGTCTTCTCTCACTATCTTTTTCCTCAGGGTTTTGTTCCAAGGACACCTCAGAGTATTTTGCTTCTCTTCTTTCTTCTCCTCTTCTGTGTGTCTTTTGTTTCAATGAAACTCTAGTATTTATAGGCTAATATTGGTAGCTTAGTGGGCTTTTGAGAAAGGTCCAAGTCCAAGATTTTTTATTATTTATTTATTTATTTAATTATTTATTTAATTAATTATTTTTTTTTATTATTATTTTTTATTTATTGTAATTTTTTTTTTCGGATCTAATTCTGATTGACATGATGAAATGCAATATGAAATGCTAAATGAATGCATGAATGAGGAGGGCAAATTTTGGGGTGTTACAATATCGACTTGCAGTCCTTGAGATCGACATTTGAGAAATTTCCGTTTTGTTACTATAACAGGAAAAATAGTACACTTGCTATTTTTTCGATCAAGTTTTGGACGGCGTTGTTAGGGAATGCCAAAATATAGAGTTTAATCTTAAGTTCAATTAAAATTTTGTTGCTATGCAATAACATTATTTTTTATGTCATTTATATAATTTAATTCACTAATATGTGTATGCGAGGAGAGCCCTCAGCAGCATTTCTTTTTGAAGCAGAAATCGAGGGAACCCTTCACTGGAGACGTTAAAACACTAGATTGTATTCCAAAGAAGAAGTTCTCTCTGATCACTCAGATTCATAAAAAGAAACTATGGCTGAAATTCCTCTAGTTCCACCACTTCCACCTCCAGAAAGACTCCTAGGTGACTATGCAGGTGCAAATGCGTCGGGTGGTAGATTGACCATTGTCAACCAACCGGTGAATGTGACAATCTTTCAACTGCACCCTAGCATAATCAATCAACTTGAAAGAAAATCTTTCACCGAAAAGGTTAATGACGATGCAAACAAGCACCTGTAGAGATTCCAGACCATGAGTACTACTTTGAAAATTGATGGTCATATTGATGAAGCAAAGAAGTTAAGAATGTTCCCGTTCACTTTATCTGAAGAGGCAGAAGAGTGGTTCTACTCTCTTCCAGCTGGAAGTATTACATCATGGGAAGAGATGGAAACAACATTCTTAAATGATTATTTTTCAGCATCAGTATTTCTGAGAAAAAGGTATGAAATCTTGAACTTCAAACAGAAAGATGGTGAGTCTTTGGGAGATACCTACAATAGATTCAAAAGGGTCCTGGTAGCTTGCCCAACTCATAATATTGATCGGACTGAACAAATGAAGATGTTTGTCAATGGGCTGAAAATAAAGACAAAATAGTTGATTAATACACCAACGGTGGCTCAACAAATTTCTCAACAACCACCGGTATTAAAAGGATCATTGAAGCGATAGTCGCAAATTAGAATATGGAATTATATGATAGGTGTACAAGCAAACCTGAAGGAGTCATTAATCTGAAACTGGAAGCTAATAAAATCCGATTGGAAGATACAGTCGTTGTTGAAGTAGAAAAGAAATTGAAAGCGATGAATATAGGTACTCGATAAGTAGCTCAAATTCAACCTGCTCAGACCATCACTTGTGAAATTTGAAGTGGACCTCACCACATTGTGTATTGCTTTACAACTCCTCATCAAATAAAAGAGAAAAAATTCTTGAAGCACAATAATCCCTACTCCAACACGTACAATCCAGGTTAGAAGAATCATCCTAACTTCTCCTGGAAGGATCAAAGAAGGAATCTTCTGCAACAAGGTCAAGGTCAATATCAGAATCAATATCAACAACAACAAGCTCCAAAGAAAGCAGACTGGGATATTTCCATTGGAAACATGGCCGCTCAAAATAGGAAATTCAAAGAAGAGACTAGAAACAGTCATAAAAACACCACGACCTCTCTAAAGAATCTTGAAGTCCAGCTAGATCAGATATCACAACAACTAAAAAGTTCTCTAACACCAGGTCCCTTACCAAATGAAATAGTTCAAAATCCAAGAAATCAGGAGAATATTAATATTGTCACGACAAAAAAGAAAAGGGCCGCTAAAAAGGAAAAAGTTATTCCACCTGGCAAGCCAACTGAAGAGAAAATTAAAAATGAGACTAAACCAGTGATTAAGTTTCCCTACCCTCGGAGAGTGACAAAGAAGGAACCAAGCGAGTCATACTTTGAGAAATTCATGACAATGTTTAAAAAGGTAGAGGGTCATATGTCTTTCTTTGAAGCACTCGAGAGAATGCCCATGTACAAGAAATTCATGGAAGTGGTAATGGCCGAAAAGAAACCAACAACAGAAGAACCAGTAGCCTAGAAGGAAAAGTGTAGTGCAAGTCCACTGGAGCAGAAAATCCCAAACAAATAGAAGGATCCTGGAACGATAACAGTATCATGCCCAATTAAAGAAAGAACCTTCAAAAGGGTACTAATTGATTCTGGAGCTAGTGTGAGTCTGATGCCATTATCAATCTATCACAGGTTGGGTATTAAAAATGTCAGTGATACAAAGACAAATATAAAGTTTATGGATCACTCGATAAAGAATGTATATGGTATATCAGAAGATGTACTGGTAAAAATAGAGGACTTGAGTTTTCCTTTTGATTTTGTAATCGTAGACATACCTGAAGATGAAGAGGCGCCCATCCTTCTGGGTCGACCCTTCATGTAGACAATTCGATGCAATCTCGACATGGACCAAGACACGCTAACCTTAAAAGTTTACGATAAAGAAATAACATTGAATGCTATTAAAGACCAGGAGCTAGAGGTGGATATAGAACCTTACTATCAAGTACGCTTGATCAGGACAGAGGCGAGAAGGCAAAGTAACATACCAATATCAGAGAAAAATACAGGAAAGCCCTCTCGACTCTCACCACTGTCATTAGCAACCCCGAATGGAAAGACTCCTATTGCCATTCCATAAGCCATGAGAAAGAAAAGAAAACAAAAATAAGGTAAGGATATGGAGGTTAGAAAGGACTTGTGACACAAAGGAATCCATCCCCATGAAAAAGACGGCTTCTTAGTTTTGGAAAAGAAGTGCAACAAGGTGTGGAGGCCGAAGTACCCCCCATAACAAGGGGAATGAATCGTCGAGCCATGCGACGTTAAACGGAGCGCTTCGTGGGAGGTAACTCAAGTCCTCTGTTTTATGTTTTATTTGATTAGTTCCCAATTTTTACCGTTTCACATTTGGTTTATTTTTACTGTAGGGTATCATATGCTGCATGTATTTCAAGTTCTTGATATTATTGTTGGATGAGATGATGATCAATAGTGGTAGTGGATGAAATGATCACTCCACTTACTATTGCTTGTTATGAAGGATCTTCCCAAAAAATCGATACTCCTGAAGAAAAGATCGGACGCAACTTCTAAAGCTCAACTAACGTAGGTTCCCTGTGCATTCCGAGTTGAGTAAGAAGCTGCGCCATACTCGAAGTCCTATGGATGTTGTCAAGCTTTACCTAACATGGTGAGTGCATAAAAAGCCAAACGCATTTTTCATCATGAGTGATATTCAGGTATGTCTTTATCACTCTGACTTTCCGTAGGTTCTCTGGGAATTTCACTATATGTATACACACACTGAGGCACGTTGTTTAATTATAGCCCTGAGCCTTTCTTGCCATCCCGTTAATGTTATCATTTGTTAACCCCATTTGAGCATGTACCCTTTGTTTGTCTAACCACATAAATGTAACCTATGACCCAAAACACTTCCTTACCCTGTTCGGAGTCAATGTGATGTCATTAAGTTATGTTAAATTCTAAGTTTGGGGTAAACCCCATAAGTATCAAAAACCAAGGTGAGTGAGAAAAAATAAGAAGAAAAATGACCATAAAAAAATGAGAAAACGAAATATAGTTGATGGTTCGAAAGAAGCACTCACCGAAGGAAGAACACTCAGTTGAAAAAAAAAGAATATCAAAAAATTGAGCAATTGAAAAAGAAAAGAAGTAAAATGAACAAACACAATGAAAAGAATAATGACATTGGATCTAAACCCAAAACCACTTGTTTTCCCTTTTGTTTGTATTTACCACACCATAACCTAAGCCCCGTTACAACCCAAAAGACCTCAAAAAGTGTGTGTTTGTGCAGTTGATAAGAAAGGAGAAACTATTCAAACTTATGAGTTGATATTGCATATTCTGAATTGGGAGTGAAAACACTTTAACCCCTAGAGACTTGGTGAAAGTGTGATATAAGGTGACAGGTGAAGCGGTACCTCGACGTGGAAGTGCAGCAGAAAACTCTTTAGGAGAAGCAGGAACTATAAAAGGGAGAGTGAAGACGTTGGCGAAAGATCTCAGCAGTATCAGGGTAATAATACAAATTTTGGGAAGTGACATATTGTGTCGTATAGGACATTACTTGAGGACAAGGAATGAGCTAAGTTTGGGGTTGTGATCGGTCACCATTTTCACTATGTTTTCGTTGATTATCTGATAAGAAACTAAGGATTTTGAGACACTGTCCATGCATTATGGTACCTTTAGAGTCAATTTTCATTTTTGTAGATATTTGAGCTTTATTATTAATTTTCAATTTTATTTTATGTTTTCACAATTTTATGCGTTGGTTGTCTATGTTTATGTCCTCTAGGTTCAGGTAGAAGATCCGAGGGATTCGATGTGGGACAGTGAGAAGTTTCGGCGTTCGAAAAAAGAAGAGTTTCTAGTTCAGGAGGCCTGACATGGCCACCCTTGTCACCTGACACGAGCTGTGTCAGGAGGAAGGCCAAGAAAGTACAAGAAATGTCCAAGACAGAGGCCTGACACGGCAGCCCGTGTCAGTTGACACAACCCATGTCAGGTCACCTGGGGCGTGTCAGGAAGGAAATAACAAGGCAGACAGCTGTCACGGCCGCCCGTGTCAGCTAACAAGGTTGTGTCAGCCTAAAACACTAATTTTCCAGTTTTCGGGCTTTTTCACCAGGCTTAAGCTGCAGGGACGTTTTGGAGATTTCCACCTTCTGCCAATGGATTTTCACTATATTAGGATAGTTTCTACAAGAGAAAAGATCATCTAGGAACAAGGAGAACACATCATTGTCAGGCAAGCAAGGATTACAGAGATCAAGGAATTTAGAAAGCGGAAGGTTTTCATGAGCCGAAGTGATTGAAGATCCAAGTCATCCAATTACTTATAATGTGTATTTTTTATCCTGAATTTGTTTTGATCAATATGAGTAGCTAAACCCCCCAATGCTAAGGGGTGTCCTTGACTTAGAATTGTAATGACTATGAGTTTACGATTGCATTTATAATATTATTTTTACGGTAGTCTTTTGATGTGCTTAATGCTTTCTCTTTTGGACCAATCGAGATTGTTGTATGGTTATCAATCAGGTTAGACCGCCATTGGTAAGGTTTTCATAAGATTACCCTGCAGTAGATATCACCAAGGACTAGGGATACCCAGTATGAATCAAAGCATTCTTGATATAATAAAGCTTAACCTCACCCTAATTGCCTATGGACATTGAACTTAGGGTAGAATGATTACAGGCTTTCTCACCGAGGACTTGGGAGAAAATACCCTTGAGAACTGGTAGTAATTGATATTTGTTTATGCAATAGTGACTCAGAGTTGTTACAGGGATAAATCACACACCTTCCCTGGCATTGTTCCTCATACCTTGTAAACCCTTATTTTTACAGTATTATTTTCTTTTTCCTTTATTTTATATCTGAATCTAAAAACCCCAACCATAGTTTTTGTTTAATTGAATGATAATTTGAACTCGATATTGAATTGCAATCCTTGAGATCGACATTCGAGGAATTTCCCCTTAATTACTATAATAGGAAAAATAGCACACTTGCTATTTTTCCGATCAACACCTCATCATAATCATTAGTGTTGAACTTGTTGGATTCACCAGACTGACACGTTGGAGCACTAACTGGATCCACTGCAGGAACATTTTCCTTCTTTCCCACTGAAACATCTTCTACATTCTTAGGAAAAATTGGTATGAACATACGACGACTACGGGTCACCTTCACTACATCCGCAATATTTACCATTGAGTCTGCTACTGGGATAAGAACCTCTTGACCCTTTTCAATCACGGTGGCGTTATACTGGTATGGCGCAGCTTTATCGGATGCATATGGGACTGGACCCGCTAACCGTATAACCAACAGTGATACTGATCTGTTGACATTACTATTGTTGCTGCTGTCAAACTGAATGACTATCCGCTCAGAGGTCTTGAACACCGGTACAATGACGTTCATATCACCACCCATATCTCTCGACTATTGAATCTGAATGACATTCTCATCCATCAACTTTTGAATATCCCTCCTTACAATTATACACCCACGAGGGTTCATACTGCAAATGACACAACCATCATGGTTGTCGCAACCTAAAAAATGGAATGCGAAAAAAAACAACCGACGAAGAAAGACAGGAGAGTCGCCACCGTGCGTTATTTATCCCAAAGGAGGGAAAGGAAACGCTCGAAGTAAACCTGGAAAAAGGAAAGGACAAGACAGGGTCTCGCAACCAAATCTTGGGTTCGGGAGTCGGTTATGCGAAGGGAAGGTATTAGCACCCCTACGCATCCGTAGTACTCTACGGGATCCACTTTTGTAGTTCTTGTCTAAAGGGTGTGGGTTTATCTAATGTGTTATTTACTAAAAAAAAGGGATCAAAAGAAAATGACTCGCACGGATGTCGCATCCACTGCATACGTATCTCATCTGAATATGAGAATCAGAGTCTTCGTAGCTCGGCTACCTAGGGGTTAAGGGTAATTGTGCTCGCTAAGACATCGCATCTTATGCCTACGTATCTCATCTGGAATGAGAATCAGAGCAAGCCGTAGTTCGGCTAACTACGGGGTTATGGATTGGGTTTTGGACGAACGACGTTACTACGCAATCTACCGGATGCTCGACCTTTGGAGACTTACTCGCCTGTAGTAGAAGGAGTTAACGTGTTCTTAGGAGAAGAAAAATCAATGAGTTGGTAGGGTTAGGGATGCTCAGGAAAAAGGAGTCCTGGACGAAGGAACCTGTAAAAAAAAATAAAAAATAAACACACAAAAACATTGCCTCCTATCAAGGTCTTCCAGCTAAGAAAGCGGTAAAAATGCGGGAAAAATGTAAAAGGTACCACGCGGATAAAGATCCGAAGTAACAGCAATTAGAGGAATGGGAAACCCAGGGATCCTTCCAAGCTGATTGGAGAGATCGGTTGAAATCAAATGGCACGGCTGGATTTGCAAACCAATGTTAGGGTTTGCTTGAGCTGAAAGTGTGTGAGTCAGAATGAACCTTTCAGAGTTGCCTGGAGGTTCCTGCAGATTAATTCTCACTCTCTCTGTCTAGGTTTCTCTTCAGGTTTTGTCCAGGGTTTTGTTCCAAGGAAACCTCGGAGTGTTTTGCTTCTCTTCCTTTTTCTGTCTGTTCTCCCTCTTTTATAACCTGATTTTCATGGCTTTGTGGGCTCAAATGACAGAGGTCCAAGTCCAAGATTTTTCTTTTATTTATTTATTTATTTATTATTTTTTTAATTTTTTTAATTATTTTTTTATTTTTTATTTTTTTATTTTTATTTTTTTTTAAATAAAGTTTCTTGGATCTGATTCTGATTGACATGATGAAATGCAATATGAAATGTTAAATGACCTAAAAATGAATGCATGAATGAGGAGGGCAAATTTTGGGGTGTTACAGCTGCCCCTATTCAGTCATCAGCTAACCCGAGCAGGATGAAAGCAAACAGCTTATCAGACAAACAGGGTGAGCTGTGATTGAATACCAAAGACAGACCGAAAATTTGCGCTCCGAGAAAACCATAAAAATGCTGAAATAAACCGCGCTGTTTATTTCTCTTCCGATCCTCTGGCTGAATCTGAATCAGTCTTCTGACTTAATCTGGAGTTTCGATCCTCTGGCTGAATCTATACTCAATTTAGTCCTCTAGTTGGATGTTAATTTTGATCCTCGGGCTAGATACGATTTCAATTTTCTGGCTAGATCTTCTTCGATCTTCTGGCTAGATCTCCTTTGTTTCGATTCTCTGGCTGAATCTACTTCGATCTTCTGGCTAGATCTGAATTGTTTCGATTCTCTGGCTGAATCTATTTCCGGTCTTCGGGCTAGACCTGACTTCGATCTTCTGGCTAGATCTTCTTCGATCTTCTGGCTAGATCTGAATTGTTTCGATTCTCTGGCTGAATCTATTTCGATCTTCTGGCTAGATCTGAATTGTTTCGATTCTCTGGCTGAATCTATTTCCGATCTTCGGGCTAGACCTGACTTCGATCTTCTGGCTAGATCTGGATTGTTTTGATGATAAATTCTCATCATCAAGATCTCGCATCTGGGGCATGCGCTGGTTGACCCTCTTTCGAAATCTACAGTCTTCATGTTAGATATGCAGCTTCGAGAATATCCTACTCTTGGGCTTCGTACATATTCTTCAGGCTAGAACATGTTATAACGACTCTTCGAATAGACTTTGTTATTTAAATGCTATCCGCCGGCTGGATCCTCTTGTAGGTTGATTTTCTGTTGAGCTGTCAATCTATTCCTCCAGCTGGCTTGCTGGGGAAATAACGCTCGTAGTCGACTCTCTGGCTGAATCTTCGAAATGACCCTCAGGCTGGATCTCTAGAAAACGATTCTCAGGCTGAATCTTCGAAATGACCCTCATGCTGGGTCACACACACACTTGATCCTCTGGCCGAATCTCATGACTTTGGTTGTAAAGTAATTTTTCAGTCTGCTTTGAAGAACCTGTTTATCAGCTTATGTGTATGCTTGATATGATATGCATGCAAATGCAAATGTTATGCATGGTGTAAAAAGAAAAAAAAAGAAATCTGCTTAGGGAAGCAACTCTGTTAGGGAGCGGATCACTGTATCAATCCTTGAATTCTCTGTGGGGAACGATCCGTCTGCCGGGACCGGGGAGCCACCGAAAATAAATCGGCCTTTTTTAAAAAGTTGACCTTGCTGGGGAAGTATCAACTATGGAAACTTTGCTTGGCGAGGCTCTGCGAGGAGAGTCTGTGAGGAAAGCACTTCCTGGGGAAATGTCATAGGAATCGACCTTTGTTGGGGATATGAACTTGCTAATCGTCCTCAGGCTGGGGATTAAAACAAATCTGTTAGAAATAATCTGCTGGGGACGAGATGAACACTGGGAACACCACCCTCTTGTCTGTTGGGTATGCAACTACTCCGCTGTTGCTGGGAAGATACAGTCTGGCACTATCGACTCCGCTGGGGATATACAGTCTGGATACTGTCAACTCTACTGGGGATATACAGTCTGGATACTGTCAACTCTACTGGGGATATACAGTCTGGATACTGTCAACTCTACTAGGGAACCTGCTCTGCAGAGGAGAGGCTTTGTCAACCGCTTGGGGGTGAGGATTCATGACTTGGCATCCGGTTCCTATGACCTGTAACCAAAAAATACACGTATGCCCCGGGGAATTACTCGGTTTGAACTCACCGTCCGGGATTAAGCACATTCAAAGCAATTTTGACTGTTTTCCTACGCAAGTCATCTGCAAAAGCCACCATTACATTCAGATGCAATATGTTTCCTCAAGAATTCAGACATCTTTTGCAAACAAACTGATAAATGAAAAGTAAAGAGGATTTTTAACTGAATTATTCGACTTTTGTTGGTTGAAAAATGTGTGCCAGGAATAGGCGAGTACATTAGGAAGCTGATCCCTGGAAAGAGGCGATCGCTATAAATTGAACAAGAGAAACTATCCTAATGGCAATGTGGAAACGGGGTCCCACCGAGTTTCGACTCTGCTATGGCTCGTATGTCCTCAAGACTCTCTGCTCATCTTGCTTTCTGAAGTGGATGGTTAGACGATCTTTAACCTTCGAAGATTGCCGGATTGAATGAAACAGTGATGTAACACAGATGAACGCAGATCGCAGTAATTCGCTTATTCCCTAACTTTTGCGTGGACCGCCCTTTTGGGTTTTCAATCCACCGGGATACCCTTTTTTGCCTGAGCTGCCCTTTCAGGTTTTCGACTCACCGGGTGTACATTTTTTTTTTATATCCCTAATTTTTGCCCGAACCTCTTTGTTCTTTTTTTTAGTTCGTCGGGATGCCCTTTTTTTCCTGGACCATTCTTTTTACTTGTCCAGCGGGTCAATTTATGCGAAGTATTTTTTAACTGCGTCTGAGTTGACAGGGGACAGGAAGTCTTCGCCATCCATGGTTGTTAGCATCAAAGCTTCGCCAGAGAAAACTCTTTTAACCACGTATGGACCCTCGTTGTTCGGTGTCCATTTGCCCCTGTGATCTGTGTTGGGAGGAAGAATTCTTTTGAGTACCAATTCACCGACTCGATACTCCCGAGGGCGCACTTTCTGATCAAACGCTCTCTTCGTCCGTCTCTGATATAGCTGGCCATGGCATATAGCTGCTAGTCTCTTTTCCTCAACTAGGCTTAGCTGATTGTATCGAGAACGGACCCATTCTGCTTCGTCCGGCTTCATTGTTGGTGCAGGGAAAAGTTATTCTGGCACAAAATGGCATATGAACCCCCTCCGGTGTGATCAACACTGCACCAACTCCGCGACCATTGACGTTGACCACCCCATCAAACCTCATAATCCATTTGGATTCAGGGTCAGGCCCCTCCTTCGGGAGTGGTTCCTCGCAATCTTTCGATTTGAGAAACATGATGTCCTCATCAGGAAAGTCGAACCTCATAGTTTGGTAATCATCAATCGGTTGCGCAGCAAGATAGTCTGACAAGACACTTCCTTTGATGGCTTTTTGTGAAGTGTATTGGATGTCATACTCTGTCAGCATCATTTGCCACCTAGCAACCCTGTTGGCTTTTCAAAAATATACTTGACTTGATCCATCTTTGATATCAATAGAGTCATGTGAGTCAACATATACTGTCTTAGTCGGCGAGCAGCCCATGCCAAAGCGCGGCGAGTTTTCTCGAGCAGTGAGTATCTTTGTTCACAGTCGGTAAACTTTTTGCTAAGGTAGTATATTGCATGCTCTTTTCGACCTGACTCGTCATGCTGACAGAGCACACAACCCATTGACCTTTCTAACACAGTCAAGTACATTATCAACGGTCTTTTCCTCTCGGCCTGTAGACTGGCCCCGATCTTGATCTCTTTCTTGTCGTCTTCGATACCAATGTTAATGGTCTCAACCACCTCCTGATAAGGTGTGATAGCTTGGTCCTCCTGTTTCAACAACCTGGCTAACTCCTCAGGCAATTCACAATCTTCCTCAACCCCTTCTTCGGCTTGATAAATAGGATTGTCGAAGTCATACTTGGCCATAACAGTGTCGTTAGCAGTGAGATCCGGGTGATCAATTTTACGAGGTGTTTTTTGGAAAGAAAAACGAAAAAGAAACATGAAAAAGAAACATTGTCGTTTTTGTAAAAGTAAAAATAATTGAAAGAAAGAGACACAAAATTGTTTGCAAAAGCTGTCCTTTATTGATGATGAAAATAATTGCGAAATGTAACTAAATGGATGGCCCTACAGATGAGTCATTACTGTAAGAACAAAAATTGTTCTACAACAGATTCCATGATTTTGATGATAACAAAGGATGAAACCAAAAATGGCACCCTAACGAAAAGTTTCTAAGTGTGCAGGGTTCTAAGGAAAGAAGGAAGAAATCATCAGATACAGAATCATATCAGATACAAATTATCAGAAGACCAGAAGCATCTGAAGTAGAAACACGGTCAAGAAAGTCTAACTCTGAGCAAAACAGCGAAATATCAGAAGCATCTGAACAAGAAGTACGCTCTAGAAGTTCTGATTGTGAACAACGGTATGTCAAACTCCAGAAGTTCTTAGCGCTATCTGAAGAAACCATCAGAACTCAAAAGAGATCAGAAGTTAGATAGCAAGATTCCAAGATCTCCAGAAACACGAAGACCTTGATTATGGAATTGCTAAATAAGGAAGAGTAACGTTAACTTCAAGTAAAGTGATGGAAATGGACTTCCTAATACAGAAAGAGACGTTAACTCCAAATTCAAATGAATAGGAACTATTTTTGGAAAGTAGTCATTCAAGAAGAGAAAGTTGCTTTGGCAACAAGCAACATAAGTTATGGCACTAATTATTATTCAAGAGTCATTACCTGCTATGATTTTTAACGGATCCTTCTCTTCTATATAAAGGACTGCAAATCAACATTGAGATATATAAGTACAATATCACAAGATTTTACTGAAACATCAATTTTTGAGAGGTTAGAGAAAGCAAGCATACAAAAACAATCTTCATCTCTCTCAATATTTCACAAAGCTTTTGCTTGAAACGTTAAACACTTTGTTCTTACTGTTGTAATATTTGCTTATCTTAGAAGCACTCTAGATTACATAAGTTTTTATCTTTGTTGTATTTCCTCAAGTGACTCTGTGTAGTCTGTATACTTGAGAGGACTGAGAGATCTTTCTCTTAGACGTTGTTTGTAATCAATCTTTCAAGATTAGTGGATTAAGTCCTTGTTGAAGGCGAAATCACCTTGGCCGGGTGGACTGGAGTAGCTTTGTGTTATAAGCGAACCAGTATAAAAATCCTTGTGTGATTTTCATTTTGAAAAAGCGCTTATTTTCAAAACAATTCAAACCCCCCTTTCTTGTTTTTTTCTCACCTTCAATTGGTATCAGAGCTCCGGCTCTGTTATTGATTTTCTAATCAAACACTTAACAGTGTAGAGAGATCCAGAACGAGAAAAACTATGGCCCACACAAATGAAAAGGATAGTTACAATGCTAAGCCTCCTGTCTTTGATGGAGAGAAATTCGATTACTGGAAAGATAGAATCGAAAGTTTCTTTCTAGGCTATGATGCTGATCTCTGGGACATTATCACAGATGGATACAAACCTCCTGTCACAGAGGATGGAGCTGAAGTTCCCAGAAGTAAAATGTCAGATGATCAAAAGCGAGTTTTCAAGAATCATCACAAGGCCAGAACCATACTCCTCAATGCTATATCTTACAACGAGTATGAAAAGATCACCAACAGAGAAACAGCCAAAGACATACTTGACTCTCTGAGGATGACTCATGAAGGAAACTCTCAGGTCAAAGAGACAAAGGCTCTGGCGCTTATCCAGAAATATGAAGCTTTCAAAATGGAAGATGATGAAGCCATAGAGGCAATGTTCTCTAGATTCCAAACTCTGATTACAGGTCTCAAAGTTCTAGACAAAGGATACACAACTGCAGATCACGTCAAAAAGATAGTCAGAAGTCTGCCAAAGAAATGGAGACCCATGGTTACTGCTCTGAAGCTGTCAAAGGATTTGAACAATATCAGTCTTGAAGAACTTGTCAGCTCCCTCAGAAGCCATGAGATAGAACTAGAGGAAGATGAGCCTCAGAAAAGGAACAAGTCCGTAGCATTAAAGTCCAGATATGAAAGACGCAAACCTGACAGAACCAAGGCTCTCCAGGCAGAAACTGAAGATACTGATGACTCTGAACTAGAAGATTCTGATGATGAAGAAGAATTGTCCCTCCTGACCAGAAGAGTTAAACAACTCTGGAAAAAGAGGAACAACAACTTCAGAAGACCAAGACCCAGAGGGGATCGATCAGAATCAACCTCAAAAGGTAAAACTAACAAAGATATTACTTGTTATGAATGTAAAGAAACAGGTCACTA
Source organism: Lathyrus oleraceus (assembly GCF_024323335.1). NCBI lineage: Eukaryota > Viridiplantae > Streptophyta > Magnoliopsida > Fabales > Fabaceae > Lathyrus > Lathyrus oleraceus. The sequence goes on from NC_066580.1 coordinate 14,823,727, forward strand.
CAGGAATGAATGCCCCAAGCTAAAGAAAGACAATTCTAGAAAAGAAAGCTTCAAGAAAAATACCTTCAGGACAAAGAAAGGATTGATGGCTACCTGGGATGATAGTGAATCTGAGTCATCAGAATCTGACTCTGATGAAAAGGCCAACGTGGCACTTATGGCTACCACATCCAGGAGCAGCTCAGATGAAGAATCTGAAGAGCAAAGTTCAGACACCAGTCATGGTACCTGGACTCTGGATGCTCGCGACACATGACGGGAAGAAAGTCTATGTTCCAAAGTCTGGAACTTAAAGACGCTGGATTTGTAGGTTTCGGAGGAGATCAGAAAGGAAGGATCAGAGGCTCCGGAACTATTGGTAATGGTACTCTTCCCTCTATATCTGATGTCCTCTATGTAGAAGGATTAATGCATGACTTATTATCCATAAGTCAATTAAGTGATAATGGTTATGATGTAATCTTTAATCAAAAAACATGTAAAGCCATAAATCAAAACAATGGTTCAGTCCTATTCACAGGCAAGAGGAAAAACAACATTTATAAAATCAATCTTTCTGATTTAAAAGAACAAAATGTCAAATGTCTGATGACTGTTCACGAAGAGCAATGGGTGTGGCATAGACGCTTGGGCCACATTAGCATGAGGAAACTTTCTCAGCTAAATAAACTCGAGTTAGTTAGAGGCCTACCTAAACTGAAGTTTTCTTCAGATGCTCTGTGTGAAGCATGTCAGAAAGGAAAATTTTCAAAAACAACCTTTAAAAAGAAAAATGTTGTTTCTACCTCTAAGCCTCTGGAACTTCTCCACATTGACTTATTTGGTCCTGTGAAAACAGCATCAGTCAATGGAAAGAAGTATGGACTAGTCATTGTTGATGATTACAGTCGCTGGACATGGGTGAAATTCCTAAAGCACAAGAGTGAGTCTCACTCTGTATTCACTAGTTTCTGCTCCAAAGTGCAAAAAGAATTTGACTCTAAAATTATTAGAGTCAGAAGTGATCATGGTGGAGAATTTGAAAACAAAGATTTTGAGGAATTATTTGACTCTAATGGAATATCCCATGATTTCTCCTGCCCTAGAACTCCACAACAAAATGGAGTTGTAGAGAGGAAGAATAGGACACTCCAAGAGATGGCCAGAACCATGATCAATGAATCTAATGTGGCAAAGCACTTTTGGGCAGAAGCTGTAAATACAGCATGTTACATTCAGAATAGAATCTCTATAAGACCTATTCTGGAAAAGACTCCCTATGAGCTGTGTAAAGGAAGAAAACCAAACATTTCATATTTTCATCCTTTTGGATGTTCTTGCTTTATCTTAAACACTAAAGAACATCTGAACAAGTTCGATTCCAAAGCACAGAAAGGTATTATGTTAGGATACTCAGAACGCTCTAAAGGCTACAGAGTATACAACACAGAAACCAAAATTGTGGAAGAATCAATCCATGTCAGATTTGATGATAAGCTTGACCCTGAAAAGTCAAAGCTAGTTGAAAATTTTGCAGATTTAGAAATCACTCTTGCAGGATCTGATAAAACTCCAGAAGCAACTGTCACTCAGAACTCTGAAGAAATTAAATCCCTAGAAATCCCAAAGAAAGTTAAAAGTCGTATCAATGTATCTGAAGATTTGATTCTGGGAAACAAAGACGAACCGGTTAGAACCAGATCTACCTTCAGGACCTCTGAAGATACTCCTCTGGGACTAGTATCTCTGATTGAGCCTACGTCTTGTGATGAAGCACTTCAAGATAACGACTGGGTTTCAGCCATGCAAGAAGAATTAGATCAATTCACAAAGAATGATGTCTGGGATCTTGTTCCAAAGCCCAGAGGCACTCACGTTATTGGAACCAGATGGGTATTCAGAAACAAGCTGAATGAGAAAGGAGAAGTCGTCAGAAACAAAGCTCGACTGGTAGCTCAAGGTTATAGTCAACAAGAAGGTATTTGTAGGTGTTTAATTGGCTGCATTGTATGGTAAAACACAAATGTCTTGACTGATGTCATGACATGTATATGTAACTACATTGTAGTTACTGCAGGACTAGCTAACACAGGATTATTGAATGCTGTGACATTCATACCTGTCAACAGATACTAAGGAACAGAAGCTCTGTTAGAACTTAGTATTCACTTGCAGTCTGGTTATCAAGGAAGAACCAGACCTGGCATAAGGCCTACTGATTGAATGTCAAACTGGATGTTGTGACATTCATCATTGACAGCAGCTACTGAAGATTGGGCAGAGTGGTGTTCTGCTATACTTCAGCATATTAGTTAGTTTGTTCTTCAAGAGAATTACAGAAATAACCTAAGGCCAACTGTGTAAATGTTAAGTTGGACACTTTGACATTTACTAATGTAAGCTGGTACTGTAGTATGGTCATATTGATCATGTACAGGTCAGCAGATTTGTACAGTCTGTTTTCTGGGAAAACAGACTCAGCATATGGACCTTGATGTCAAGCTGAATGTCGTGACATTCATGCCTGACAGCATATGCTAAATTGTAGGTTGTTCAGTTTTCTGTTACAGCTTTCTCAGGCTATTCTTTAGGAAGTCAACAGCTTAGAGAAAATCCAGGAAATCAACAACCAAGCTACATTCAATGAACCTAACAAATAGCCTATTTGTTAGCAACCTAAATATTGAATTTGAGGGAACGTATGTGACCTAAAATTCAGGAAAATACAGGTGCAAAAGCCCAGGTGCTGCAATATAAAAAGGAAGGCATTCCTCCATTCAGTTTCAGGGATTTTGAGGCGTGAAGATTTAGTGTGTCCATCTTACTTCACTGCTGTATTTTTGTGAGTCTAGAATTAGACGTATCTTGTAAGCCAAGTCATTATCAAATAGATGATTGCTTTGGCATAGGGTGTTCATTGAGTTGTAAGTGTTGTGTCACTCAAAGCTTCTAAGCGTGAGTGCTGTGTATCTTGGTTTAAGCTGTGAAGCATAACCAAGAGTTGTTTTGAAGTGTGACTTCAAAGTGTTTTTAATATCACTGAGGTGATTGAGGGGGAGTGAGTAGGAACTCTGATCTTAGATTAAGATTGAAATTGCATTGGGTAGGGATTAAGTGATAAGTTGTAAACGGGTGAGTTTAGCTTTGAATTGATACTACTAATAGTGGATTTCCTCCCTGGCTTGGTAGCCCCCAGATGTAGGTCATGTTGGACTGAACTGGGTGAACAATTACTTGTGTTATTTACTGCACTTACAATTAAGTTCTGCATAATCCCTGTCTGTGCAGAATTGGATGTCATAACAACCAGTGTGACATCCAAAGTCTGATAACTAGAATTTCAATTGGTATCAGAGCAGGCACCCTGCCTGTGAAGTTCTGGGTGAGATCTAGGGAAGTTACTTTCTAGTACCATGGACAAGGATTTAGGACACTCAAATAGACCACCCATGTTGGATGGCTCTAATTATGATGACTGGAAGCCTCGTATGATAGCCTTCTTAAGGTCTCTAGACAGCAAAGTCTGGAGAGCTGTCAACAAAGGATGGGAACATCCAATGAGGACAGGTGAAGATGGAGTCAGTGTGCAGATTCCTGAAGAAGATTGGGACAAGGAACAAGAGGCATTAGCTCTTGGAAATTCCAAAGCCTTGAATGCACTGTTCAATGGAATCACTAAGAACATCTTCAGGCTGGTGCACCATTGTGAACTAGCTAAGGAAGTTTGGGATACCCTCAAGGTAACTCATGAAGGTACTTCCAAGGTGAAGATGTCAAAACTTCAGATGTTGACAACCAAGTTTGAAAATCTGAGGATGAAAGAGGATGAGACTATTCATGACTTTCACATGAATATTCTTGAAATTGCAAACACCTCTGGTGGACTAGGTGAGAAAATGACTGAAGAGAAACTCGTAAGAAAGATTCTCAGGTCCTTGCCTAAGAGGTTTGCTATGAAGGTCACTGCCATAGAGGAGGCTCAGGACATCAGCAATATGAAGGTAGATGAGCTCATTGGTTCTCTCCAAACCTTTGAAATGGGCTTAGGTGAGTATGCTGAGAAGAAGAAAAGCATAGTCCTTATAGGAGAAGGATATACTGGAGGTGATGAAAGTATATCAGAAGCCTTAGCCATGCTTGGGAGACAGTTCAACAAGCTCATAAAGAAAGTTGATCAACAGGGTAAATCTAATGTTAAGAACATCCCATCTGACATAAAGAAACGATCAACTCATAAAGAAAAGGCCAACCAAGGCAAGGGAATCCAGTGCCATGGATGTGAAGGATGTGGTCATAGTAAGGCTGACTGCCCTACCCTTCTCATGAGGCAAAGGAAAGGGTTATCTGTCACCTGGTCAGAAGAAGGCTCTGAGAGTGAATCTGAAGGAGAATCGGCCAAACAAGTCAATGCTCTGACTAGTGTTTGTGCCTCAGAGGATAACTCAAGTGGAGATGAACTCACATTGGATGAGCTTGCTGTTTCATATAAAGAATTATGTGTTAAAAGTGCAGAAGTTTGCATCCAAGGAGAAAAGCATAAGAAACTCATCAAAGAACTAGAAGCTGAGAAACTAGAGCAGCTGAAAGTCATAGAGGGTCTGAAGAGTGAGATTTCGTTGCTAATCTCTAAGCTAGACCAAATGACCAAATCCATCAAAATGTTGAATAAGGGATCTGACATCTTGGAAGAAATCCTGAAGACAGGACAGAAGTCTGGAAACACATCTGGTCTAGGCTTTGGGAAAAGATCCTCAACTGAACGCAAACGCCCAAAGGCTAAAGTTCAGAAGTCCAAAGGGATGTCTCATTCAAAGTCACAACATCGAGGAACCAGAATGAACAACCATCAGAAGAAGAAATTCAAGAGATGGAAATGTCATTACTGTGGTAGATTCGGTCACATAAAACCATTCTGCTACAGGCTGCATGGTTACCCAAACCAGACCCCTCAAGGTAGGCCCAAGAAAAAGGTGTCTACTCATAATGCTCCCATTAAGAAACCAACATGGGCGGCTAAGCAGACACCTCAGGTCAATCCTAAGCAGCTGGCATCTAAGATGCACTTCTCTCCTGAGAATCAACAGTGTGTTGCTAACCTTGCTCACACTTCTTCAAGAGGACATATCAAACAAGATTGGTACCTTGATAGTGGCTGCTCAAGGCATATGATTGGGATGAACTACCTAGTGGTGAATCTACATCCCTCTCACACCAAGTCTGTGACATTAGGTGATGGAACTAAAAGAGAAGTCATGGGTGTTGGGAAGCTGGACTGTCCAGAAGCTCCAAAATTGAGTGATGTATTGTTAGTAAAAGGACTAACTGTGAACCTCATAAGCATAAGCCAGCTGTGTGACCAAGGATATAAGGTGGAATTTACCAAGGGAGGATGTGTGGTGTTGAATGGTGACAATCAGGAAGTTATGAGAGGGACCAGGTCCAAAGACAACTGCTATCTGTGGGAACCTGACCTCTCTAACTTTTCCACAACTTGCTCCTCAGCCAAGGAAGAACAGGAGGTGAAGCTGTGGCATAGAAGACTTGGCCATCTCCACTTACGTGGAATGAAGAAGATCATATCCAAGGAAGCAGTCAGAGGAATGCCAAAGCTTCTGATTGATGAAGGAAGAGTCTGTGGAGAATGCCAAGTGGGCAAGCAAACCAAGATGTCACACCCAAAGCTGGGACATTCCACAACCTCCAGAGTTCTGGAACTGCTGCACATGGACCTAATGGGACCTATGCAGGTGGAAAGTCTTGGAGGGAAGAAGTATGCCTACGTGGTGGTTGATGACCCTTCCAGATACACGTGGATAAACTTCATCAGAGAGAAGTCAGATACATTTGATGTCTTCAAGGATCTGTGCATAAGACTTCAAAGAGAAAAGGACAGTTGTGTGGTCCGGATTAGAAGTGATCATGGCACTGAATTCAAGAATTCCAAGTTTGATGAGTTCTGCTCATCTGAAGGAATAAGCCATGAGTTCTCCTCCCCTATAACTCCTCAGCAGAATGGAATAGTTGAAAGAAAAAATAGAACTATTCAAGAATCTGCCAGAGCAATGATTCATGCAAAGAAGCTCCCTATGCACTTTTGGGCTGAAGCCATGAATACGGCGTGCTATGTTCACAACAGAGTCACCTTGAGAAAAGGAACCTCCTCCACTCTGTATGAAATATGGAAGGGTAGAAACCCACTGTGAAGTACTTTCATATTTTTGGAAGTAAATGCTACATTCTCACAGATCGTGAACAGAGAAGGAAGCTAGATCCCAAAAGTGATGAAGGCGTATTTCTGGGATACTCCACGAACAGCAGAGCCTATAGAGTGTTCAACTACAGGACCAATGTCCTGATGGAATCCATAAATGTCATTGTGGATGATAAAGAGGAAGGAACCGATGTCATGGAGGATGTTGAAACATTCCTTGATAGTCCAACTGACAGTCCAGTCAAGCCTGAAGAAGTACAGGAACCTCCTCCTGAATGTGAAGTAGAAGCACCTACCAAAGTGCCATCTATCAGAATTCAGAAAGACCACCCTAAGGATCTTATCATAGGGGATCCCACCAGTGGTGTAACTACCAGGTCAAGGGGAATAAACTCAAATTCCTGCTTTGTTTCCAAGGTTGAACCAAAGAATGTGAAAGAAGCCCTGACTGATGAATACTGGATCATTGCCATGCAAGAGGAACTCGAGCAGTTCACAAGGCATGAAGTATGGGAGCTGGTTCCAAGACCTGAAGGGTCCAACATCATTGGTACCAAGTGGATCTACAAAAACAAATCTGATGAGAAAGGAGTAATTACTAGAAATAAAGCAAGACTAGTAGCTCAAGGATACACTCAAGTTGAAGGAGTAGACTTTGATGAGACATTTGCTCCTGTGGCTAGACTTGAGTCCATCAGATTGCTGTTGGGGGTAGCATGCATCCTGAAGTTTAAGCTATTTCAAATGGATGTGAAGAGTGCATTCTTGAATGGCTACCTGAATGAAGAAGTCTATGTGGAACAACCCAAAGGGTTTTGTGATCCTAACCAACCTGAGCATGTATACAAGCTGAAGAAAGCCTTGTATGGGTTGAAGCAAGCACCCAGAGCTTGGTATGAAAGGTTAACCGAATTTCTGACCACAAATGGATACAGAAAGGGTGGCATAGATAAAACCTTGTTTGTGAAGGATGAGGAAGGCAAAATCATGATAGCTCAAATCTATGTGGATGATATAGTCTTTGGTGGAATGTCAGAACAAATGGTTAAAAAATTTGTTCACCAGATGCAATCTGAGTTTGAAATGAGTCTAGTGGGAGAACTGACCTATTTCCTTGGAATGCAAGTAAACCAAATGGAGGACTCCATGTTTCTCTCCCAAAGCAAGTATGCCAAGAACATAGTTAAGAAGTTTGGTATGGATCATGCCAGGCACAAGAGGACTCCAGCTCCTACTCATCTGAAGTTAACCAAAGATGATGGAGGACCCAGTGTTGATCAATGCCTGTACAGAAGCATGATAGGTAGTCTGCTGTATCTAACTGCAAGTAGACCTGACATTTCCTATGCAGTTGGAGTGTGTGCCAGATATCAAGCAGAGCCCAAGGTGAGTCACTTGAATCAAGTCAAAAGGATCCTCAAGTACATCAATGGGACATGTGACTATGGGATGCTGTACTCACATGGGTCTGAGCCTGTCCTATCTGGGTACTGTGATGCTGATTGGGCTGGAAGTGCTGATGACAGAAAAAGCACATCAGGTGGATGTTTCTTCTTAGGAGAAAACCTCATATCGTGGTTCAGCAAGAAGCAGAACTGTGTCTCTCTGTCCACTGCAGAGGCTGAATACATAGCGGCTGGAAGCAGTTGCTCCCAACTGGTTTGGATGAAACAAATGCTCACTGAGTACAATGTCACTCAAAATGTCATGACATTGTTCTGTGATAATCTCAGTGCCATCAACATCTCCAAGAATCCCATCCAACACAGCAGGACCAAACATATTGACATTAGGCACCACTTCATCAGAGATCTGGTGGAAGACAAGGTGATCACTTTGGAACATGTAGCCACGGATCTTCAACTGGCTGACATATTTACAAAGGCTCGAGATGCTACTCAGTTTGAAAACTTAAGGAGCAAACTGGGAATATGTCTCTCTGAGACATTATAGCAACCACTGATGTTTGGGATAAATTGTTTAATATCTCTGCCTATTAAACGATTTGTACAAGACTATGATTGGTCAACATATCATAGCTATGCTGCGCGCAACAAGGGTGAATACAAGAGGGTAAGGGGACACCCTACAGAGAGAAGGCCTCTGTACCTGCAGGAGTTCAAGGATGCTGTTCATGCAGGAGTGGTTCTGGATGTCAGAAACAACATCATGGCATCTGATATGGTGGTACCTACTGTAAAGCAAAAGTGGGTGATCACTTGATCGAAGCTGTGAAGCAAGATCAAGTGGATGTGAACTTGGTTGAAACTATGAAGTAAAACCAAGTCTGGAACTCTGTCATTGTGCTCTGCCTATGTTGTTGACTTTGGCAACATTTGTGACAAAAAGGGGGAGTAATAACCACCAATACCCCTGACAAACAGAGTGGGTCTCTACAAACAGACTCTCATGACAGATCTGAAGATTCCCCCCCTGCAGCTGATGTTGAAGTTTAGGTGCAACTTCTAATATATATGGGCTGCTATGTGAAGTTTTTATTTAACTTCCATGTGTGTGAGTGTGCTGCCACTCTGAGTGTTTTAGCTAGTATTATTTCCTGCTAGGTGAGTGTTTCCGCTGCTATGAACTCTGTTATGGGGATCAAAGTGTTTTAGCCAAAAATTTGCCAAAGGGGGAGTTTGTAGGTGTTTAATTGGCTGCATTGTATGGTAAAACACAAATGTCTTGACTGATGTCATGACATGTATATGTAACTACATTGTAGTTACTGCAGGACTAGCTAACACAGGATTATTGAATGCTGTGACATTCATACCTGTCAACAGATACTAAGGAACAGAAGCTCTGTTAGAACTTAGTATTCACTTGCAGTCTGGTTATCAAGGAAGAACCAGACCTGGCATAAGGCCTACTGATTGAATGTCAAACTGGATGTTGTGACATTCATCATTGACAGCAGCTACTGAAGATTGGGCAGAGTGGTGTTCTGCTATACTTCAGCATATTAGTTAGTTTGTTCTTCAAGAGAATTACAGAACTAACCTAAGGCCAACTGTGTAAATGTTAAGTTGGACACTTTGACATTTACTAATGTAAGCTGGTACTGTAGTATGGTCATATTGATCATGTACAGGTCAGCAGATTTGTACAGTCTGTTTTCTGGGAAAACAGACTCAGCATATGGACCTTGATGTCAAGCTGAATGTCGTGACATTCATGCCTGACAGCATATGCTAAATTGTAGGTTGTTCAGTTTTCTGTTACAGCTTTCTCAGGCTATTCTTTAGGAAGTCAACAGCTTAGAGAAAATCCAGGAAATCAACAACCAAGCTACATTCAATGAACCTAACAAATAGCCTATTTGTTAGCAACCTAAATATTGAATTTGAGGGAACGTATGTGACCTAAAATTCAGGAAAATACAGGTGCAAAAGCCCAGGTGCTGCAATATAAAAAGGAAGGCATTCCTCCATTCAGTTTCAGGGATTTTGAGGCGTGAAGATTTAGTGTGTCCATCTTACTTCACTGCTGTATTTTTGTGAGTCTAGAATTAGACGTATCTTGTAAGCCAAGTCATTATCAAATAGATGATTGCTTTGGCATAGGGTGTTCATTGAGTTGTAAGTGTTGTGTCACTCAAAGCTTCTAAGCGTGAGTGCTGTGTATCTTGGTTTAAGTTGTGAAGCATAACCAAGAGTTGTTTTGAAGTGTGACTTCAAAGTGTTTTTAATATCACTGAGGTGATTGAGGGGGAGTGAGTAGGAACTCTGATCTTAGATTAAGATTGAAATTGCATTGGGTAGGGATTAAGTGATAAGTTGTAAACGGGTGAGTTTAGCTTTGAATTGATACTACTAATAGTGGATTTCCTCCCTGGCTTGGTAGCCCCCAGATGTAGGTCATGTTGGACTGAACTGGGTGAACAATTACTTGTGTTATTTACTGCACTTACAATTAAGTTCTGCATAATCCCTGTCTGTGCAGAATTGGATGTCATAACAACCAGTGTGACATCCAAAGTCTGATAACTAGAATTTCAGTATTGATTATAATGAAACTTTTGCTCTAGTCGCAAGGTTAGAATTTATTCGTCTTCTTGTATCTTTTGCTATTAACCATTCTATTAAATTATATCAAATGGATGTCAAGAGTGCATTCCTTAATGGTTATATATCAGAAGAAGTGTATGTCAACCAACCTCCAGGTTTTGAAAATCCAAATTTTCCAGAATATGTTTTTAAACTTAAAAAATCTTTATATGGACTTAAACAAGCTCCCAGAGCTTGGTATGAACGTTTAAGCAATTTTCTTCTGGAACACAATTTTATCAGAGGGAAAGTTGACTCCACACTTTTCTGTAAGAACCTTAACAATGATCTCATGATATGCCAGATATACGTTGATGATATTATTTTTGGTTCAGTTAACGCCTCTGTTTGTCAAGAATTCTCTAAGTCAATGCAGGCAGAATTTGAAATGAGCTTAATGCAAGAACTAAAGTTCTTTCTGGGAATTCAAATTAACCAAACTTCAGAAGTTACATATGTTCATCAAAGCAAATATATTAAAGATGTTCTGAAGAAATTTGACATGGCTGACTGCAACTCTGCAAAAACTCCAATGCATCCAACATGCATTCTTGAAAAGGAAGAAGTAAGCGCAAAGGTTTGTCAGAAGCTCTATCGAGGTATGATAGGCTCTCTTCTCTATCTGACTGCTACTCGTCCAGATATTCTCTTTAGTGTCTGTCTCTGTGCCAGATTCCAATCAGATCCTAGAGAATCTCATTTAACAGCAGAATTCTCAAGTATCTGAAAGGAACTCCTAACCTGGGCCTGATGTATAAGAAAACATCAGAGTATAGACTTTCTGGTTACTGTGATGCAGATTATGCAGGAGATAGACTAGAACGAAAAAGCACATCTGGAAATTGCCAGCTTCTGGGAAACAATCTAATATCCTGGGCTAGCAAAAGACAGTCAACTATCACTCTATCAACTGCAGAAGCAGAATATATCTCAGCATCACTGTGCACAACTCAGATGCTCTAGATGAAGCATCAGTTAGAAGATCTGCAAATCTTTGAGAGTAACATTCCTATCTTCTGTGATAATACTGCTGCCATTTGTCTAAGTAAGAATCCCATTCTACATTCCAGAGCTAAACACATTGAAATAAAACATCATTTTATCAGAGACTATGTTCAGAAGGGGATAGTAGCATTGAAGTTCATTGATACAGATCATCAATGGGCAGATATCTTTACTAAGCCTCTAGCTGAAGATAGATTTCTTTTTATCTTAGAAAATATGAACATTCGAGATTGCCCTGAATGAAGTGTGGCTCTGAAGATGTAAAATGAGACTATGACATAAACAAATGTGTTTCTGTCTCTGACTCTGATACTTCTACCAGTTAAGAAGATATCTGAGTTAGAAATCTCCAGGAACCAATCCTTTGGTATTCCTGAAGATCAGATACATCAACACGTGGAGCATTTAGCGTCTAACCCTAGAACTTCTAGACAGCTGTCCAGAAGAAAAACGTTTAAGATCTCCTCGAGCAGTGTGCATACTGTTGGGATTAGACATTCATTAATGAGCCTTAATCATTTTTCCCCCAAGCGTGCTAACTTGTGCTTTGTGCTAACGCTGAATAGTGTGTCGTTTTGCATGTGTTTTTCGTTTAGGGTATTTAAACACTTTTCTCACATTTCGCACACTTATCACTCTCACTCACTCTCAAACCCTCTCTGAAGCATTTCTACAAACTCTTCATCTTCACCTTCATCTTCATCAACTATGGATGCTCAACAACAACAAGTTTTCAACTTTTCTCAGCAAATGGAATCCAACACCACTGCCCAAAGTTCAAGCATTCCAACTCCAACTGTTACAGGCGTTTCCATTACTCCAGTGTACAAGGAACCCCATATTCTTGATCGTCAACCTCACATTAACCTAGCAACTCCCTTTGAGGGACTGGATGTGTTATGTGAAACACTGGTGGACTTCGACAACATGAGGAGAAATGGAGTAGATCTTACTGAAAAACTCCGTATACAAGGGTGGGAAAACTACTTCCAAAGGCTTTATGGCCCTGTTTACCCAAATCTCATCAAAGAATTCTGGAGATTTGCTGATGCTGATGACCATTTCATCGTCTCCTTCGTATTAGGGGTAAAGATAGTGATTACTGAAAAGTCAATTGCTTCTTTACTAAACATGGAGAAAACTGGAGGAAAAAGGATTTACAACATCAACCCTAGGTCAAAGCGCATTGCTGAAGTAATCAATCCAACCATCTTCAAACTCAACACTGAAGGAAATCCTTCAAAGAACAAAGAGCTTCATCAGAACCTCAGAGTATGGCTCAAGATCATTCTGGGAACCATTCATCATCGCCCAGCATCAAACTCCTCTGACTACATCAATGCAGATCAGAAGTGCATTCTTTATTGCATTCACAAGGGTGTAAAGCTCTGCCTTCCCGCACTTCTCTTCAGATATCTCAGAGACTCTGTAAGGGAGACAAGAAACAACATGAAACCCAGATCCTACATCCCTCTGGGAAGGCTTATATCTGATGTTTTCATTGAGAATGGGTTGGTAGATCATCTGGAGAAGAACAGGCTGATGGAATATCTGGCGATAGATACTGGAAGACCTTTGAACGCCAGAAATCTCAAGAGTATGAGAATTCTGAAGAAGATTCAAGTCAGACCCACTATGGGTACCTCCTGGGATGCCTTGAAAGATCAGAGGAAGCTACCCCATGGTCTTGCAAGGTTCTTCAAGAATGAACCTGTAGATGCAATCCTCCACTACATGCAACGTCTGAAGGATGAAGGAGTCGACATCTCTGACTTCAGACTGGATGAGTGTCTAGAGTCAGAAGAAGACTTTGTCAGATTCAAAAGAGGTCCCTCTAAGAATAAGTCTTCAAAGGCAAAGAGAGCAAGAATAGGAGAAACTTCTGGAACCAGATCTCCAGCGCCTCTGCAAGAAACTACTGGTACGTCTGCTCCCTCTATTCCCTCTGAACAACTTATGGCTTCTTCTAATCCTCTCCCAACACCACCCATATACACAACCTCTGAAACCCCACCTTCTACAACCAGAACCTCACTACCTCCACCTCAAATTAATCTTGCCCAAACATCTTTACCACGTTCTGAAGAAATGAACCAAACCACTTCCTCTTCATCATCTTCAGCCCCAGAATCACCCCCATACCTTGACCTCTCCTCTGACCAAGAATACTCTGACCCTAACTCTCCAACCTTAGCCCAAATTCAGGCTCAAAACCTTGCTTCACAACAACCAACACAATCTGAAGCAACTTCACCTCCCCCAGAACAAACAACCAACATACCTTCTGAAGACCAACCTTCTGAAACTCAACCCTCTGACCTCCACACCTCTGATATCACCCCTCCAAACACCTCAGCTGAACCTGAACCTGAACCTGAAGCTGAACCTAAAGCTGAACCTGAAGCTGAAACTGAACCTCTAACATTAGACTTAAACCCTCTTTACGCTTCACCCCAAAGATCTGAACCTCAACCTGAAGCAGAACCTGAACCTCTAACACTAAACCTTAGCCCTTCAACCTCTCCACCTCATACCTCTGAACCTGACCTTTCTATACCTACCCTTGAGGAAGCCATAATGTTGTTTGCAGGGGCTTCAGTACAAAAGGTCAAGTCTCTGACCATTAACTCTGAAGTCAGTGATGATCCTGACTCTGTAAGGACACACTGGAACAGAGTCATTGGCTGGATGACCTCTGAGGCTTTTAAACTGAAGCACATCTCTGAACAAGTCAGAAACGACTTTATCAGAGATGCTGAGGCAAGACTCCAGGAAAGACTTGCAAGAGAAGCTGAAGCCAGAAGACTGGAAGAAGAGAGACTAGCAAGAGAAGCTGAAGAAGAAGCCAGAAGGCTGGAGGAAGAAAGAGCAAGGGAAGCTGAAATTCTAAGGGTAAAGGAAGCTGAAGCTAAAGCTCTGGCTGATGCTGCTGCTGCTGCCGAAGCTGAGGCACAAGCTGCTGCCGAAGTTGAAGCAAAGGCCGCTGCTGAAGCACAACAGGCTCTGACTCAGGGGGAGTCCTCTTCTGTTGTTCCTATGGTTATCCAGACGCTGGAAGAACTGAAGAAAGATCAGAAGGAACTTCGTGCCAGAATGGATAAACAAGACTCTGTCAACGACAACATTCAGAACATGCTGGCTCTATTGCTTCAGAGAATGCCTCCGCCTCCCAACCTTTAGGCACTTAGGATTTTGTTGCTTTGCTTTCTTTGTTTCTGATGTTTACTTGTTCCTTTTGCCTCTGTTGCTTTTTATCTGAATACAATGTTTTTCTCTTGAATTATTATTATTTTTTGCTATGTCTTTTTGATTCTGACAAAAAGGGGGAGAAGTCATTAATAGCTCTGATGAAAATACTATCTAAATACCTTAGGCACTCTGCAACATATTTTTCTTAAAAATAAACTTATCTAACTCTAGACTTAAGAAATTGCAGAAGGTATCAAGAAACCTCATTGCTTGGAAGCTCTGGTAAGAACTTCTGAACTCCCTAGCCTATCTCAGGGGGAGCTCTTGTCTATCTGATCTGATATTGTTTATGTTTCATCTGCTAATTAAGTTTGTTTTGTCATCATCAAAAAGGGGGAGATTGTAAGAACAAAAATTGTTCTACAACAGATTCCATGATTTTGATGATAACAAAGGATGAAACCAAAAATGGCACCCTAACGAAAAGTTTCTAAGTGTGCAGGGTTCTAAGGAAAGAAGGAAGAAATCATCAGATACAGAATCATATCAGATACAAATTATCAGAAGACCAGAAGCATCTGAAGTAGAAACACGGTCAAGAAAGTCTAACTCTGAGCAAAACAACGAAATATCAGAAGCATCTGAACAAGAAGTACGCTCTAGAAGTTCTGATTGTGAACAACGGTATGTCAAACTCCAGAAGTTCTTAGCGCTATCTGAAGAAACCATCAGAACTCAAAAGAGATCAGAAGTTAGATAGCAAGATTCCAAGATCTCCAGAAACACGAAGACCTTGATTATGGAATTGCTAAATAAGGAAGAGTAACGTTAACTTCAAGTAAAGTGATGGAAATGGACTTCCTAATACAGAAAGAGACGTTAACTCCAAATTCAAATGAATAGGAACTATTTTTGGAAAGTAGTCATTCAAGAAGAGAAAGTTGCTTTGGCAACAAGCAACATAAGTTATGGCACTAATTATTATTCAAGAGTCATTACCTGCTATGATTTTTTAACGGATCCTTCTCTTCTATATAAAGGACTGCAAATCAACATTGAGATATATAAGTACAATATCACAAGATTTTACTGAAACATCAATTTTTGAGAGGTTAGAGAAAGCAAGCATACAAAAACAATCTTCATCTCTCTCAATATTTCACAAAGCTTTTGCTTGAAATGTTAAACACTTTGTTCTTACTGTTGTAATATTTGCTTATCTTAGAAGCACTCTAGATTACATAAGTTTTTATCTTTGTTGTATTTCCTCAAGTGACTCTGTGTAGTCTGTATACTTGAGAGGACTGAGAGATCTTTCTCTTAGACGTTGTTTGTAATCAATCTTTCAAGATTAGTGGATTAAGTCCTTGTTGAAGGCGAAATCACCTTGGCCGGGTGGACTGGAGTAGCTTTGTGTTATAAGCGAACCAGTATAAAAATCCTTGTGTGATTTTCATTTTGAAAAAGCGCTTATTTTCAAATAAATTCAAACCCCCCTTTCTTGTTTTTTTCTCACCTTCAATTACACCTTGGTCAAAGTGTAAGACTTTGTTATCCATGTGATAAAAGGAAAACAATGAAAATTACTCCTTCAGTAGAGTAAACCGAATGACTTTTTCAGACGACCAATTGTCGAGCTTTTCTCCTGGGACACACGGGCGAATCCAGCTATCTAAGTCACAGTCACTGTCAGCCTTGTCTTCATCTGCAGCATTGACGGTGTGGGGAGAAACCAAACCCCCGCTGGAGAAAGTACCAACTTCATTCTTCTGAGACCCCGGAGTATACCCCAATCCAAACTTGTCTTCTTTTATGATTGGCTCCACAAATTTGCCCCAGCCTTGGGCATTACCAACCTTAACCACTTCAAAAGCTTGCTTGTATGAAGAGATAGAAGTCCCGACCTTCTCAGACTCAGGTGAAAAGACAGTTTCGGGCGCGACCTCACTGATGTTTATGGCTTTGAAGCCCTGACACAGTATCTCATGCATCTCGCCATCCATCTCCACATACTTAACTGTAGACAGGTGGCTAACAAAAATATCCTCTTCACCACAGACGGTGACGATCTGACCTTCTAGTCCATATTTGGCTTCTGGTGGAGAGTAGAAGTAACAACACCGGCAGCGTGAATCCAGGGCCGACCTAGCAGACAACTATAGGCAGGCTGGATATCCATCACATAAAAGGTACTCTTGAATACCTGCGGTCCAATCTTAACTGGCAACTCAACTTCGCCACAGACAGCTCGCTTAGAGCCATCAAAAGCCCTCACAACCAAATTACTCGGCCTTAGGGTGGCGTCATCGCAATCCAACTTCATCAAGGCTTTCTTTGGAAGAACATTCAGAGAAGAGCCTGTATCAACCAAAACATGGGAAAGCACCGTCCCTTTGCATTCCATTGTGATATGCAAGGCTTTGTTGTGATTCCTGCCCTCAGGTATCAGGTCATAATCGGTGTACATTCGAAACTACCGACTCCAGCTGGTCAACAGTTATCTCTGGGAGAACATAAGCCATATTCAGTACTTTCAACAAGGCTGCTCTGTGTGCCTCAGAGCACATCAATAGT
Source organism: Lathyrus oleraceus (assembly GCF_024323335.1). Taxonomy (NCBI): domain Eukaryota; kingdom Viridiplantae; phylum Streptophyta; class Magnoliopsida; order Fabales; family Fabaceae; genus Lathyrus; species Lathyrus oleraceus. The sequence continues at coordinate 14,840,734 of NC_066580.1, forward strand.
GAGAGAATGGAGATCTTTAAGGGTGTCTGATTTAGCTGGTCGACTACCTTGTAGTCACTTTTCTTGATAATCCTCATAAACTCATCCACTTCCTTCTCGAATGCGGTTTTAGGAAGAGCTTCCTCAGTAGTAACCTCTTCGGTGGCTACCTGTTTTCCTTTAGCCTTGGCAGCTACCTCAGCTTCAGTAATCGTGCGTAATGTTGATGGTGCAAATAGGCGTCCACTACGAGTGAAGCCACCAATTCCTCCAACATCGTCTACAGTGGAGCTACCAATGTCAATGTCTTCTTCGTTAACTTTCTGCCCCTGGCAGTAGATATCAGCCCCATAGTGCCACGGGATAGCACTGTCTTTCTCATACGGAACAGGTCCTGGTACCGTGATGGTGATCGGACTAACCAAAGTCGGTTGCGGGTTGTCAGAGTAAATTGGTGTTGGACTTTCTAGGAAATATATTGTCATCGGAGTGGGTCCCTCGGGAACATATATTTCTTCAGGAGTGAAATAAAACATTACTGTCGACACATCATTCTTCATTGGACGAGTCTGATCGAACTGAAGACAACCTTCATCTATCAGTTTCTGAATACCCTTTCTCAAACTGTCACATCCGTTCTCGGCAGCTTGACAATTTTTGCACTCTTCCCCACAGCCCGAGAAAATCTATCCTTTCAAGAGTCGGTCTTTGACCACCGATAGCGAAGTCTTCACTTTAGCCACATCAGAAACCAAATTCAAAGTTTCCCCACTATCAACAACATTAATCCTCTGCCCGTCGTGAGCTGGCATCGGGTTTTGGATAACATTAGGCACCGGAGAAAAATTGATGGTCTGGGCATCTCTCAAATCTTGTACCTTTAGCTGGAGAGCCTTGCAATTATATGTAGTATGGCCAGGTGCGTTGGAGTGAAAAGCACATCTGGCGTTGATATCATAACCTCTAGGCAGATTGTTGGGATCGATTGGTGGGGCCAGAGTTCTCAACGTAACCAGATTCATGTCAATCAGCCTGGGAAGTAACACAGAATAAGGCATTGGGATTGGCTCAATGACCCGGTCCGTCTGCCTTGGACGTTGTTGATAGTGTCTTTGCTGACCCGGATTACCTCCTTGTTGTTGATTGTTGTACCTGGGTTGTTGTTGCGGATGATACTGCGGTTAAGGAACAGGTGTTGGAATAGTGACTGCGGCCACTTGATCTTGATAATAATTAGGGTGTCCTCTGCCCCTGCCTCTGCCGACATACACAACGCTTGTCTCACCTTCTCTTCTTCGCTGACCGTTACCAGCAAACAGTTTCTTGGGAACTGATGAGTTGGAAGCACCGTTGTCTTGAATTCGGCCCATCTTCAACAGACTCTCAATCCTTTCCCCAGCAATCACCATCTCTGCAAAGTTGATTGACGGGTAAGCAGCCAATCTCTCGATATAATTGCCTTGAAGAGTGTTCATGAACATGTCCGCCATCTCCCTTTCAGACATAGGGGGTTGGACGGATGCAACAATCTGTCTCCAATGCTGAGCATATTCTCTAAAGGTTTCCTTGGCAGTCTGAGACATTCCTTGCAACAAGGTCCGATTTGGAGCCATGTCCAAGTTATATTGATATTGCTTGACAAAAGCCTCTGCCAAGTCTTTCCAGCTCTTGATGGTAGTACGAGACAAATGAGAATACCATTCACGAGAAGCTCCAGTTAAACTGTCTTCAAAATAGTACATCCATAGCTTTTCATCTTCCGTGTGAGCTCCCAACCTTCCCAAATAAGATTGGAGATGAGTGCGTGGGCAAGAAGCCCCGTTGTATTTCTCAAAAGTAGGGGATTTGAACTTGTGAGGGATCCTTACTCCCTGAACCAGACCAAGATTGGTGACGTCAAAACCTAAGGAATTTTGAGACTCCAAATATTTGAGCTTCTCAGCAAACTCATCCATACGGCGAGTGGTCTCGAGGGCCTCGTTGTGCAAAGAAAATTGATCATACTGACAATCTTCAGTAACGGGGCGCCCGTGAATCCGAATCCCTTGATTCACATTGTACCTTCCGCCAATACCATTCCCAACATTTCTCGTGTTGCCAACATTACCCGGGTTTCCATCAACATTTGTGTTACCCGCGTTTCCAGTGTTCACAGGGTTATCAGCGTTCCCAGATTTACCAGGGGTCCCCTCAGCACTGGTATTTCCACCTCTGGATCGGGCCTCGGTTGCTCAACCAATTCCTTCAGCTTCGCCTGGCCTTCTTCCATACCAGTCATCAATGTCATGAGCTGATCCATCCTTTCACGCATATCAGCCAGTTCTTTCTGTATCTGGTCCATTGCTAGTCGTGGACGGTTTTCCTTTGTCGGGTACCTGTGAACTCGCTTGGGACCAATAACTGCCTGAAACAGGGAACAAACATTAGACACTGCGGTGACACCTGCAAAACAAACGAGGGTTAGTAGCATGGTATGCGATGCACTGCTTATTCAATTTTAAGCCCCCCCCCCCTTAAAAAGGGAATACCCTGCAAATGAATAAGCATGAGATGTTGGATGCAAATATGCAGATGATGTTATGCAGTGCAATGGCATGTCAATCAGAATTGTTGGATCCGCTTGAACATCTGTCAGGTTGCACTGCCTGGAGAGAAATTAAGAGGATCAAGCAAAGCACACCAAACAAAGGTCATGGGATGGATCATGTTATCCTTAATATCAACCATCCATTTTTTGGTGGATTATGGTTTACACCTTATCAACACCTAAGTTTCATTGATATTAAGGATACCTGAACGGATCAACCATGAATCAAGGGTTTGTTGCAAGTCACGAGCATGGAGTTTAGGTTAAGAACCACCCAAAGGGAGTGTACTGAGGTTTAAACCTGCCAAACATGTTCTACAAAAGGTTCCCATAGTCATAATCCCATCTTTCGGATATTATCGGAGGAACGACTACTCGTATTCCAAAAATATTCTCAAGAGAGACTCTTATGAGTGTAGTATCGCGTAACAATCGTATCAAATCTTACACTTGAACGACTTTCGCACTACATCCTACGAATAGGCCAAGATGGGTTTGGTAAACTAAGGTCCTTGGCTTCTAAGGTCTATATTGGAAAAAGTAATGTCTAACCACAACTTACTTGTGTGACATTATTGATCTCAACATGACCTCCACCAAGTGAATGGGCTTGCAAGTCAACTTGCTAAGGAATAACTCCACACAAGTCAACAAGACTATGCCATTCTCCTATCCTAAGTGCACTCGAGTCCGGGTATAGAACTCATCTCACAAACAGAACCATCAGATACGGCAGTCATATGCAATAAAATAGGTAAATGCTGAAAGATAAATAACTGTACAAAAGAATAAACACCCAATAAACAAACAACCTACAAAAGCTAGGAGGGACTCACTTAGGGAAACCGGGTCCCCAGCAGAGTCGCCAGCTGTCGCAACCTGAAAAATGGAATGCGAAAAAAAACAACCGGCGAAGAAAGACAGGAGAGTCGCCACCGTGTGTTATTTATCCCAAAGGAGGGAAAGGAAACGCTCGAAGTAAACCTGGAAAAAGGAAAGGACAAGACAGGGTCTCGCAACCAAATCTTGGGTTCGGGAGTCGGTTATGCGAAGGGAAGGTATTAGCACCCCTACGCATCCGTAGTACTCTACGGGATCCACTTTTGTAGTTCTTGTCTAAAGGGTGTGGGTTTATCTAATGTGTTATTTACTAAAAAAAAGGGGTCAAAAGAAAATGACTCGCACGGATGTCGCATCCACTGCATACGTATCTCATCTGAATATGAGAATCAGAGACTTCGTAGCTCGGCTACCTAGGGGTTAAGGGTAATTGTGCTCGCTAAGACATCGCGTCTTATGCCTACGTATCTCATCTGGAATGAGAATCAGAGCAAGCCGTAGTTCGGCTAACTACGGGGTTATGGATTGGGTTTTGGACGAACGACGTTACTACGCAATCTACCGGATGCTCGACCTTTGGAGACTTACTCGCCTGTAGTAGAAGGAGTTAACGTGTTCTTAGGAGAAGAAAAATCAATGAGTTGGTAGGGATAGGGATGCTCAGGCAAAAGGAGTCTTGGACGAAGGAACCTGTAAAAAAAAAACACAAAAACATTGCCTCCTATCGACGTCTTCCAGCTAAGAAAGCGGTAAAAATGCGGGAAAAATGTAAAAGGTACCACGCGAATAAAGATCCGAAGTAACAGCAATTAGAGGAATGGGAAACCCAGGGATCCTTCCAAGCTGATTGGAGAGATCGGTTGAAATCAAATGGCACGGCTGGATTTGCAAACCAATGTTAGGGTTTGCTTGAGCTGAAAGTGTGTGAGTCAGAATGAACCTTTCAGAGTTGCCTGGAGGTTCCTGCAGATTAATTCTCACTCTCTCTGTCTAGGTTTCTCTTCAGGTTTTGTCCAGGGTTTTGTTCCAAGGAAACCTCAGAGTGTTTTGCTTCTCTTCCTTTTTCTGTCTGTTCTCCCTCTTTTATAACCTGATTTTCATGGCTTTGTGGGCTCAAATGAGAGAGGTCCAAGTCCAAGATTTTTCTTTTATTTATTTATTATTTATTTATTTAATTAATTTTTTTATTATTATTATTTTTTTAATATTTTTTTTCGTGTTTTTTTTAAATAAAGTTTCTTGGATCTGATGCTGATTGACATGATGAAATGCAATATGAAATGTTAAATGACCTAAAAATGAATGCATGGATGAGGAGGGCAAATTTTGGGGTGTTACAATGGCATGTTCACAATCACTAATCAAACACATAATTCTATGCATCTCCACCAAAGACCTACGGATACGGCGTACATCAAAAACTCTGAAATTCCCTGGACAACCGTCCACCATGTTGACAAAAGTGTTTTCATGAGTAGGCAACGGGTTGGCTTTGACATTCGGCGCTCTGTCCTCGAATGACACCATACCACTTTTAACAAGCTTCTGAACTTCATATTTCAAAGGGTAAAAATTTTCAATATCATGACCAGGATCTCCCTGGTGAAAAGAACAATGTAAGTCCAGTTTGAACCACCATGGTAGTGGCTCAGGTATTTGAGGAGGGTTCCTTGGTTGGATACGATTCTTAACAACCAAAGACGGGTACAACTCTGCGTATGTCATAGGAATAGTGTCAAAAGAGACCTTCTTCTTCTCAAAAAATTTCTTATGATTGTTGTTGTTGTAGTTGGTACGTTATTGCGGTTGTTGTTAATGTTGTTGTTGCTGAATAGGAACTGACTGATTTTTTGAATTGTTGAAAAAGACTGGAATTACTGACGAGACTTGATGCTGATGGTGACGGGATTGGGAACTCTTCCTCACCTGAGGCCTCCTTTTCCTCCCAACTGATACTGCGTTAGTTTCTCCCTCCTTTTTCTTAGGGAAACTACCACCATACTTCTCACTTGTTGACGCTTCATATTTGGACAGACGTCCCTCACAGACTCCTTCTTCCAATCTCATTCCCATGTTTACCATCTCGGTAAAATCATTGGGGGCACTAACAATCATTTTTTCATAGTAAAAGGAACTCAACGTCTTCAGGAAAATCTTGGTCATCTCCTTTTCTTCCAAAGGTGGACTGATCTAAGCAGCTAACTCCCTCCATCTCTAGGCGTATTCTTTAAATGTCCCTTTGTCCTTCTAAGACATTGACCTCAACTGATCTCTATCTGGCGCCATATCTACATTATACTTTTACTGTTTGACAAAGGCCTCACACAAGTTGTTGAAAGTACGAATGCTAGCATTGTCTAGGCCCGTGTACATTCTAAGGGCAACACCAGTCAGACTATCCTGGAAATAGTGAATAAGCAGCTGGTCATTATCAGTTTGAGTAGACATCTTCCTGGCATACATAAAAAGATGGCTCAACGGACTGGTATTCCCCTTGTATTTTTCAAAGTTTGGGACCTTGAATTTCACTGGAATTTTGACGTTGGGAACCAAACTTAGTTCAACAACACTCTTGCCAAATAAATCTTTTCCTTTCAGGGTCTTTAACTCCTTGCGCAGCTCAAGGAACTGATCCTTCATTTCATCCATCTTCTTATAAACATCTAGACCTTCAAACAACTCAGAATGGTAAATAGTTTCCTCAACGCAAGGAAGAGTATGAATGATTGGAGGAGGCACAGTCAGGACCGGGCTAGATTTCGGCATAGAAGCAAAGGTGGGCGCATACCCTCTAGGCATAAAATTAGGCGACATTCCCCACGGGAATCCAGCTGGCATGGCAGGAATAGACCGGCTGGCTGCCACAGGAATGGTTGATGAAGTGATCTCTGATATGACATTCCTCTGAGGAAGAGGAGTTGCAGGAGGTGGAGATTGCTGGTTCTGAGTAGCTATCATAGACTCCATTAGGGTTGTGTGTTTGGAGATCTCGTCTTTCAGTTCTCTGTTATCTTGCTCGAGGTGCTCCATTCTCTTTGGTTGATTAGCCCGAGTGTTGTAGTAGTGAGTCAGCTTGGCTGATACACAGAAGAAGAACTGATAAGACACCTGGCGGAAGAAACCTGTTATGTAAATGATGCATGAAATGCAATATTTTTTATTTTAATTTCAAGGAACACATTAAGTCTTACTTGCAAATATTCTTAATTAGTAATAACAATAATCAATAATAACAATTCAATTGACCATAAAATCACTTTTTATTCATAAAAATTGAAAGGATTATACTGAGTACAATTTCAGAAACCAAAGTATAAATACAAGAGAAAATGAAACTATCATCCTAAGGATCCCTAACAGTTGCATCCGATAATCTGGCTATGGGAGCATACTTCCTTCGGATGCGTCGAATATCGGACTCAAAGGATGTTTTCATCTGAGCCTTCTCAAGGACAAGCTGGTCAACAATCTTCTTCCAAGCACCGGAAGGTTGAGGCATACTAGAGGCAACTAAACCCCCTAGTTCTCTCTGCCTCTTCATAATATGGTCTTCAAGAATCTCAATAACTGCATCCTTGTCTTTCGACTCAAGCTACAACTCCTCATGCTTTCTAATTAAAGCATGGAACCTCCCTTCACATAAATCTCTCTCTTGCTTCATCTTGGCAAGTGCGTCTTCCAACTCCTCTACATCTTGGTTAGGGAGAGTTGATGGCTCATCCATAACCACAGACATAGGTCTTTCACAAGCGTACGACATCTTGAGCTCCAAAATTATCTTCTTCACCCAAATAGTGTAAGCTTCCAAAGCTACACAGTTGCATGGACACAACTCGGATCTTCCTTTGTTGTGCACATTGTGCCAAGCACACACCATTCTACTCTTCAAAAGTTGGGGATCTTTACCCTCTTGATAGAATAGACCTTCTAACTGAATGTTATTAGGCTTATCTCTCAAGGGGAACCCAAGTTGACGAAGGGACAAGGCTGAGTTGTAGTTGATTCCTCCTGTCGTACCAATGAGAGGCACGTTAGATAACTCACCACAACTGTCAATAATATCCAAGCTACCCAATGCAGAATCATACTAAACAATATCATCATTAATGAGAGACATAAGTCTCTGGGACCATCATAGACATTGTCGGTTCTCCAAGAAAGAAGACGTGTGAGGCAAGTGCAAAATAAACCACTTGTATAAAAGAGGAACACATCATACTATAGTCTCACCACCTTTAGAATTCCTCAAATGCAAAGAGAAATACATGTCACCGAACAGAGTAGGAACAAAATTTCCAATCAAGAAGACTCTAATGGTGTTAACATCAACAAAACCATCAATGTTAGGGAACAAAGCTAGACCATAGATAAGCTGAACAAAAACAACTTCAAAAGCATCCATGCTACCGGCCTGAGCAAAAACAGTTGCTTTACCAATGAGGAACTCAAAAGTCGACCTAAGAATACCTCCTTTCTTCACCAAATAAGCATCAATCTCAGATTTCTTCAGATGAAGAGCTTCATCTATGATATGAGATATGGGAATCTCCTCTAATCCATTGAAAGGTACTTTGTCAGATATAGGTATACCCAAGAGATGGGCATAGGCCTCTAACATGGGCACAAGCTGGTAATCGGGAAAAGTGAAGCACAAATAAAGAGGGTCATAGAACTGAACCAAAACACTCAGAAGTCCTTCAACCATATCAATGGATAAAACAGACAAGAGTTTTCCATGACGTTGCTTGAAGTCCAAGGGATCTAATATAAAGGATGACAACTTCCTTAATTCCTCCAAATCAAGACATTTGAAACTGTGCTTTTTAGAGTTCCTTCGTCCTAAATCCATGGTCTGAAAATATTTGCAAATAAGACCTTAGTTTCCTTGAAATTTATCTTTCTCTGATGAATGTTATGATGTTCATGAATGCATAAATGCAACAATCACACACAAGGGATCACACACAAGGAAAACATAAACAAAGGCCAAGGGATGGATCAAGTCATCATCAAGATCAATCATCCATTTTGGTGGATTATCGTTTTCACCTTGTCAACACCCAAGTTCAATTGATACTGATGAGACTGATCGGATCAACCAAGAATCAAAGGGTTTGTTGCGAGTCACGAGCATGGAGTCGGGTTAAGAACCATCCCAAAAGAGTGTACTAAGGGTAAAAACCAATAGATCATGTTCTACCAAAGTTCCCAGAGTCTTGATCCCATCTATCGGATATTATAGGTTAGGATTACTGACTCATCAACCCATAATATTCTCAAGAGAAACTCATCTAAGTGTAGTATCACGTAACAACTGTTATCAATTCTACACATGAACATTCTCCGCACTACGTCCTAAATAGGCCAAGTTAGGTTAAATTTTCTATGGTCATCAGCTTCTCAGACCCCCAAATTAGAGAAAGTAATGCCTATCCATAAATTACTTGTGTGACATTAGTAGCTCTAAAGAGATCTCCACTGAGTAGATGGGTCTTAAGCCAACTTGTTAAGGATTACTCCACACAAGTTGAACATGACTATACCATCCTCCTATCTTAATTGCACTCAAGTTCGGGTTAGAACTTATCTCACCACATAAAGATCACCAAGCACAACAGATAGATTATCACACAATAATATACAAACAAACAATCAAATATACAAATATATACACACAAAAAGTAGGCTAAACCCACTGAGGACTACTCCCCAGCAGAGTCGCCACTTAATTTCTGTAGCGGTAAATTCATGACCATCAAGCTATGGATAAACTTGACGTCAGTAAAACCAGAGTCGCCACCGTGATTTTATTATTTCCAAAGGAAAAGATAAAAGTACAAACAAAACCCAAAGATTAGAAGTTTTCAAATCAAAACTAATAAAATGTTAGAGATTACAGGTAAGGGGGTTGGTTACACAGAGGGAAGGTGTTAGCATTCAAAGTGTCCTAGGTACTCCTACGGAGCCCTTTTTGTGTGCATTTGTTTTTTGGATATAAATGATATTTGATAAATTATAGAGTGTGGGGATAAGAAAATAATTCATTGATTATGTTTTTGTGTTTGACAATACCTTCGGTCTTATGCCTACATACCAACATAAAAATGAGGGATCAAAACCCCGTAGTTCGTGGTAAAAATTTCAAATAAGTTGGTGAGTTGATTTTAACAAAAATTTAAGAAGAGAGCATAAAAGGCCAAAGTTTTGAATGGGGTTGTTAGTTCTTTTTGTCTTTTTGAAATCAAAGTCAATATTGTTAAATTCATTCACAAGTTTTATTAAGAAAAAATTAAAATTCAATGGCATAAGGCCAAAATTTCTAATCATTAAAACATGTCTAAGTTTGAAATCACAAGCAAAGAATGTCCAGGTCATGTGCAACAATCCACCAGCATATTTTTTAAGGTTTTTGTTGTTATTAGGTATTTTAAGGTCCTAAGACCACAAGAAAAAACAAAACAAGCAAACAAAATATATAATCACAAGATATGGCTCAAGGGAGCACAGTGAAAAGTACTGAAACATAAACAAGTTGCATGAAAATGTAAATGGCAGATGAATGTACTGAAATTTATATTGCATTAAGTAAATGACTTGAAAGTAAAAGCATAATGAATAAGAGTTAGTCAAGTGTTAGTCAAATGTTAGTGAAGAGTCTTAATTTTGTTAAGTCATTCTTTGGAGAACACTAAGTCATTCATTCACAAGTATGAATCCTTGAACCAAGACATCATCCATGAGAAGGGCTCCAACTTGGATAATTTAACAACTATGCCACTAGCTCTCATGAAAGGAATAAAGGCCAAGTCCTAACACAATGCCATGAAGAATGGGAGACTTACAATCTCACTTACTAGAATTTTATGCCTTCTTGATCAAATTTAGCTCTATGTTAAGCAATCGTAATTGGACTTATGTAGAAGTCACAACTATCTGAGGCCGAGCAATAAAAATATAGGTGTTAATGCATGTTAGAGATTTGGTACAAAGAACCAAACTCCTAAAATATACCACACACTAAAAGAAATGGGGGGATGACTTATCTCAGTCTGGCTCATGTTGATTCATCAGACACAAGGTCATTGATGAATCAACTAGCATTAAACATGAAGAGATTTGATTGGTCAAAGATGGATTGGGGAAGAATAGGAATGGAGTGAAGAGGGAAGGGGAAAAAAAATCCAAATTGATCACAGGAGGAAATTCATTTGATCAATACTATCCATTCATTTTGGTTGATGAAATGTACATTTAATCAATTCCCTAAATTCAAAACAATTTAAAAATGGCTCAACATAATTTTCAAGCATTTATTCAATTAAAAAGCAATTTAAAAATGAATTAAAATGCATTTTAATTTGGTCAAAACCTCAAATCCCTTCAAAACACCAAATAAATGGCCAAGGGATTTATCCTAGGACAAACAAGGTCAAAAGACCTCAGACAAAAAAAATCATGATTTTTGGAAAGTCGTAAGTATTTTTAAACAATTAAAAATATGCACAAAAACATTTAATTCATTAAAAATGTCAAAATTAATCCAAAAAATAATTTTAATTCACAATATAGAAGAGAGAAATATGTAAAGATTTTTGGTGAAAGTCTCATATTTTTTGGATTAAAAATGAAATTTGTATGAATTAAACAAAATAAATGGATTAAATGAAAAATCAGAAAATAAAAAGAAATTCAAAAAAACAAGTTCCATCAGATCTCCCTCATTAATTGAGGTGGCAGATCTGATGGCCAATCGCGCGCTTCCATCATGTTCTGCAGTCAACGCGTGTACACGCGCTTCCATCATGTTCTGCAGTCAACGCGTGTACATGCATCACTGAAGCCCTAGCTCCAGTCATCTTCTCCAGTGGACCTCACCAGACTGGTCCACCATCAACCACCACCAAAATAAAAAGTAAGGACATCATTTTAAAGGAAAATGCTATTTGGCCTCAATTTCTTCCAATTCCAAGTATATTGAAAGATACATGGATTTGAAATTTGAGGATCATGAACTGAGTTGCTTCAATTTGACCTCAAAGCAACTCAATCTTGTTGCCTACATTGGTAGAACTTCAGCCAACCAATAATCAAGCAAAATAGTTGAGAAATGAGGGAGAATCGAAGAAAAGAAATTTGAGAAAATTCACCTTCGGGTGGCTTCAATTTGGCTTGATCTTGATCTGAATTCACTTGGTTCTTCCTCCTCTTGCTTGCAGTGACCAATTGAGATGAAAAAGGCAATGAATTCTTGGAGTTTAAATCTCAAAACAGAAGGTGAAATTCAAACTCGATTTCAAAGAAATCCTCAAGGTATTCTATGGTGTAGGGTTCAGAAATGATCTAGCAAGGCTTGGGCAATGTGTGTGTGTTGATCTTGAGGCAATACAATGGTATATATAGGATATGGAAATCAGTTTTGCATCCTTTGAAATTTTGGCCAAAAATAATAACATTGGTGCATGGATGCATGGGCATTGATTTGGTCCTAAACCATGATGTAATCCCACTCTAATTCGTGCATAATAGATACTGAAATCATCACATGTAAGCATGCAAAAAGAAATGATCACTTAGATTCAAAACTTGCCAAAACAAACCCAATAAAGGAACCATGCGTAAGTACCTCAATTATTGTCCAAATGAAGTGATCTTATATTGTTTGGAAAGGTAACATCAAGGGGAACAACTTTCATGTTGAACACTTTTTCATTTGGATCTTGGATCATGAAGAATTTAGAGGTGGAAGTTGCAGAAATCAAACATATTTGAAAATTTTCTAAGTACAAAGTCAAATGACAACTTCTTCCACCTGGAATAACTTTTGCTGTGAGCTCCAAATGAAAATGGTTCCTTCACCAAAGTTGTATCTCTTTGATAACCCTTAAATTTGTTCACAAACATCATTTTTATTTGTCCTGATGGAGTTATGCATTTTAGAAGTTGAGGAAATTGCTTGTTCAATGGTAATAGCCCAAAATGACCTATAATGTTTCCTCTTGGAACATTCCCTTGCAAGTAGAATTTGAAATTTCTAAAAGAATAAAAGTTTAATAATACATATTTAACTTGATTATGATACTTGGATGACCTTCATCTCATAAAAATTGAGCAAGTTATGGTCCTTAAAAGTTGACCCTCTAACTAGGACTCGGACAAAATGACCTATAATCTTTCACCATAAAACATGACTTTCCAAGCAAATTTAACTCTTGATGCCAGCATAAAAGTTGTTTGAAATGTCATAAGGAGTAAACTTTCTCTTGTAATCATTTTCATATGACAAAATTTGTAGGAGATAGGGTCTAGGGAACCCTAATTTTGACTAGTTGACTTTCTCTAGTCAACTTCTTTGTACCAACTTGCAAATTTGAAGTTCTCTTGATCTTTGGGACTCATAGAGGACCATATATGCTTGATATGATGTATAATTAAGTATACCTTGATATATTCGTTTAATTGTTGAATAAACTTGTTGAGGAAGTCAAACAAGATACCTAGATGAATTAGGGCTTCCAAGGAAAACAAGCTTCAAACTCTTGATGAACTCTTGATCAAATTAACAAAATTAAGAACATGGGGATCCATATATGATGTTTAGAACCAAAGTGAATCATTTTTGGATTGATCTATTTGCTTTGAGGGTCTCAAACCCTAGTTGTGAGCTTGATAGGGCATAAGAGGACACGCACACTACCTACAAAAGAAACAAAGGCATACATAGACATATTTTTGGCATTTTGGTTAGTAAACAAAAGACAATAAAGTATGATACAACCAAATGTGATTGGTGATCTCTTCCAATACAAAACCAATGAATGAGGAGTAAGTAGGTGCAAGACCCCAATTTTGACCCTAAGATCCCTCATGATATCTCATCATATGCTTTCGCTTTAGGGTCACACCTTGGTAGCCTCCTTACGCCTCATTCATTGGGTTTGCATTGGGAGAGATCACCAAGAACTTTTGATTTTATCATACTTTGTTTTTCATTATTTACTAACCAAAATACCAAAAATATGTCAATGTATAGTTTGTTACTTTTGTAAGTAGTGTGTGTGCTCACCCATGCTCTATCAAACTCGTATCTAGGGTGTGAGACCCTCAATGCAAGGAGTTCAATCAATAAGTGGTTCACATTGGCTCTAAGCATAATATATGGATCCCCATTATCTTCACATGTCATTTTGATCAAGAAATCACCAAGAGTTTGAAGCTTGTTTGCCTTGGAAGCCCTAATTCATATGGGTATCTTGTGTGACTACCTTAGCAAGTTTCTTCAACATTTGATCAAATATTTCTAGGTATACTTAACATTACATCATATTATGCATATATGATCCTCCATGAGTCCCAAAAGTCAAGAGAATATCAAGCTAGCAAGATGGTTCATGGTGGTTGACCAGAGAAAGTCAACTGGTCAAAAATGGGATTCCCTAGACCTTATCTCCTACAATTTTTGTCATATGAAAATTATTCCAAGCTCAAACTTACTCAAACTTAAATTCCAAACAACTTTCATGTTGAAGTCAAGAGCTAATTTTCCATGGAAAGTCATTTTGTATGGTGGAAGATTATAGGTCATTTTGTCTTAACCCTAGTTTGAAGGTCAACTTCCCAAGACCATAACTTGCTCAATTTTTATGATATGAAAGCCATTAAATTTCCATGATCAAATTCAAAATTTCTACTTCAACTTTTATGTTTGGAGGAAGTTCAAATTCATCTTGCAAATGCATGTGCCAAGAGGAAACATTATAGGTCACTTTGGACCAATACCATTGAACAAGTGATTTTCCTCAACATTATAGATCACTTTAGGGTGCGCGTTGTAACCAAATTGAATAGGTTTGAAAGATATACAACTTTGATGAAGGAACTTGTTTCATTTTAAGTCCATAGAAAAAGTTATTCAAGGTGGAAGAAGTGAACATTTGACTTGGAACTTAGAAAATTTTCAAATATTTTTGATTTCCCAAACTTACACCTCAAAATTCAACATGATACAAGCTTCAAATGAAAAAGTGTTCAACATGAAAGTTGTTCCCCTTGATCTCACCTTTCCAAAAAGTCTATGATCATCTCATTTAGATCAAAGTTGAGGGTCTTGCGCATGGCTCCATTGTGGGATTTATTTTGGCAAGTTTTGGATTCAAGGGATCATTCTTCTTTGCATGCTTCATTGTAATGAATTCAGCATCAATTACACACGAATTGGAGATGGATTGCATCATTCCTTAGGCCCAAATCATTTCCCATGCATCCATACAAGTTGGTTTCTAAATTTGGCAAATTTCAAGTGGTGCAGAAATCAATTCCAATGCATATTTAAACAAGCTCATGGCTTCAGAAACTGGATCTAGACCCTGCCCAAGCTTTGCTAGACTGATCCAAACCCTTATTTCCATAGAATTTCTTAAGGTTTCTCTTGAAATCGAGCTGGAACTTCATCTTCTGTTTGGAAGTTCAAACTCCAGAAATTTGATCGCGACTTAGTAAGTCTATGGGAATCGTGACTGCAAGGGCACAGTCCTATCGCGTAGTTTTAAAGATTATCGAACCCACAAGGACTAATAATCAAACGTATCGTTATCTAATGTTACTATGTAAATCTAAGGATGATGATCGTTCTAAGATTGGAGGGATGAAGAGAAATAACTATAACGTAAATAAAAGTATTAATAAAGATATGAAAAGGGATATCGGTATGTAACGCTTCAAACTTCAGGGATTCGATAGATAGTTAGTGTAATCTTATTGGTCAAAATATTCTTCAGTAGAAATTATTTATAGAAAGGACTTAGTCTCACACTCTCGTTTTTATTGACTCTGACCATACTCCTAAACCAGAATGCTTGGCTCTCGCGGTCTCATTTTGAATTTAAAAGTAGTTTTTGAATATGAATAAATTCTAACTAATCCTAAAACGCTCTCGTTGTGTTTAGGATTAATGCCTAGTTTCAGCTATCTGGTTAAAATCTCGTTCTTGTTGACCGTAACCTTAGTTTGTTTTGTACTCTCGTACGAAAAACAATTTGATTAAAATAAGAAACTAAAAATAGGAAAACTAAGTTTTATAAAAACTAACACCAATTATTTACGAATCCCGTCTTTTCGACGGTCTTTACATACCGATACCTAAGGGTTTAGCCGGACATGGATCTGGTAACAAACATGGTATTTGGAAAATCAAACATACAATAAGGCATAAATAAATAAAATAGCAATCAAAATAAAACATGGATTACGAATTGAAAACTGGAACTGAATCTTGATTCTTCAATTAAAATAATATTGGCAGGCTTTGCCAATGAGTAACCGTTAGAATTGAATTCAAATGTGTAAATAATAAATCGCAATAGTCCCCGATGTGGAGAAACTATCACTGTTACAAAGTAGGAAAAACTGCCTAGGAAACTAAAAGAAAATAATTCTGACTAAAAATAATTCGTAGATTGAAAATTGGAAGAAGAGAGAGAGAGTGTGTGTGTAGAAACTGCCCTCCTTATATATTTTCCACATCCTTAATTTGTAGCCGAAGGTGAGTGGAGTCGTGGCTAGAATCATGGAGAAAAAGTAGGGAAGACTAGGTTATGGAGGTTGCCACAACCCTATTCTTTGACTCCGTGGCGAGCGCCACGATTAGAGGGATAAACGCCACATCTTTTCATGCTTGGTGGCGGGAGTCACCACCTCCTTTGGTCCATGTGAAGGGTGCCACACCTCTAGGTGATGGGCGCCACAAGCCCGTTTCGTGTGGTGGCCCATTACCTTTATTTTTCTCTATTTTCTTCTCTTTTTTCTTTCCTTTTTGCTATTTTCCACTTTCCTTGTTGTAAACCTTTTATTCGGTAAATACCTACAATAAAAATGAAATATTGTGTAATAATAAGCATTAATCAAGTAAAAAGCAATGCATATGGAGCCAAAAATACGATACGTTTTTGCGTTATCAAAATTCACTTCCCTTTTCATCTCAATTGGCTTCGGCAAGCAAGAGGAAGAGAAAGCAAGCAAATCCAGATTAAGATCAAGTGAAGTTGGATCAACTCGAAGGTGATTTTTCAAAAAATTCATCTCTTCGATTCTCTCTCAATTCTTTGTGATTTTTGGTTGGTTGAAGTCCTACCAATGTAGGCAATAAGATTGAGTTGCTTTGTGGTCAAATCAAAACAACTCAATTCATGATCCTCAAAATTCAAATCCATGTATCTTTTTATATACTTGGAATTTGAGAAAATTGAGGCCAGATTCGAGCTCCTGAGCATTTTTTCTTTAAATCCATGTCATTGTTTTTCATTTTGGTGATAGTTGATGGTGGACCAGTTCGGTGAGACCCACCAGAGAAGAAGACCGGAGCCCCCAGCTCCGGTGGTGTGTTGTCACACCTCTCAACCACAGGATCCATTCAAAATGTTTTAATCTTATCCCTTGGTTCTGATTACCACGCGTACAACGCATTTGACTTGATGTATGGTGGAACGTGCACGTGTAACCATCAGATCTGCCACCTCAATTAATGAGGGAGATCTGATGGCCCTTGTTTTTTTGTATTTTCTGATTTTTCATTTAATTGTGTTATTTTGATTAATTCATATTAATTTCATTTTTAATCCAAAAAATATGGGACTTTCACCAAAAATCTTTAAATATTTTCCTCTTTCATTTTTTAAATTAAAATTATGTTTTGGATTAATTTTGATATTTTTCATGAATTAATTGTTTATGTGCATATTTTAAATTGTTTAAAGATACTTCTAACTTTTTAAAAATCATGAAATTTTTTGTCTAAGGTCCTTTGACCTTGTTTGACCTAGGATAAATCTCTTGGCCATTTATTTGGTGTTTTGAAGAGGTTTTAGGTTTTGACCAAACTAAATTTAATTTAAATTCATTTTTAATTCGATTTTTATTGATTAATTGTATAGTAATTATGTTGAGCCATTTTTATTGACTTGTGATGTTTGACTATGTCTTTCGGCTTTGGTCAAGGTTGATTTGACTTTTGTTAAGCTAAAATCATTGGATTTAGTGGGATTGATGAAATGTACATTTCATCTCCCAAAATAAATGAATGATTTTAATTTGATAAAATTCCTCCCATGACCAATTTGTGTTTCTCTCATCTCCCCTCCCTCTTCATCTTCAATCCCATTCTATCCCATCCCATTCATTGACCAATGAAATCTCAAAATCCTAAGGCTAATTGGTTCATCAATAACCTTGTGTTAGATGAAACAATACAAGTATGGATGAGATAGGTTCATCCCTTTGATTTGTTTTCTTTTAGTGTGTGGTATGTGTAAGAACAAAATTAGTTCTACAATAGAATTCCAGGATTTTGATGATAACAAAGGATGAAACCAAAAATGGTACCCTAACGAAAATTCTCTAAGCGTGCAGGACTCTGAACAACAACAAAGGAATCTGATCGTTTTATCAGATACAAACCGTGATTAGATACAAAGTACTAGAAGATCAGACGCATCTGAGGAAGAAGTGCGCTCAAGAAGTTCTGAATCTGAGCAAAGCAAGAAGGAAGAACCAGAAGCTCTAAACATCCACGGGTCTTAGTTCTGATGATTTGATAGACCAGTACTCTGAGAAGCTCTGATGTAACCTCAACACTACTCCCTTCTAACGAAGAACTCCAAGATAACAAAGATTCTAATGAAGATTCTCCTAATCCAGAAAGAGTAACGGAAAGAAATTCTTCAAATGGAAAGGAAGTATTTTTAGAAAGAAATCATTCAGGGAGACAAATTGGTTATGGCAAGAAACACAGAAGTAATGACATTGAATGCTCATCAAAGGCCAATATTCTGTCATCACTCCAACGGTCCTTTTCACCACATATAAAGGACAACCTACTTCATTGAGAGATACAACAACGCACAGAAAAATTCTTTACACTCTCTCTCAGTCTTTCACGAGCTGATGCTCATACGTGAAAACGCTTGTTTAAATATTCTGCTATAATATTTGCTAACTCTTAGAAGCACTCTCTGTTACAAATTTCTTTTACTAAATTTCTTTTGTTCCTCAAGTGACTCTGCGTAGTCTATGTACTTGGGAGGACTAAGAGATCATTCTCTTAGACGTTTGGTTGTATTAATCTTTCAAGATTAGTGGATTAAGTCCTTTTTGAAGGCGAAATCACCTTGGCCGGGTGAACTGGAGTAACTTTGTGTTATAAGCGAACCAGTATAAAATCCTGTGTGTTCTTACTTTTGAAAAAGCTTTTAATTTCTAAAACAATTCAAACCCCCTTTCTTGTTTTTCTCACCTTCAGTTGGTATCAGAGCTTCGACTCTATTATTGATTCTCTAATCAAACACCTAACAGTGTAGAGAGATCCATAACGAGAAAAACTATGGGCAACACAAATGAAAGAGATAGTTACAACGCTAAGCCTCCAGTCTTTGATGGAGAGAAATTCGATTACTAGAAAGATAGAATTAAAAGTTTTTTTCTGGGCTATGACGCTGATCTCTGGGACATTGTCATAGTTGGATACAAACTTCCTGTAACAGATGCTGGAGTTGCCGTTCCCAGAAGCAAAATGACAGATGATCAGAAGCGCGAATTCAAGAATCATCACAAAGCCAGAACGATACTTCTCAATGCCATATCCTACAATGAGTATGAAAAAATCACAAACAGGGAAACAACTAAAGATATACTCGACTCCCTGAGGATGACTCATGATGGAAACTCTCAGGTCAAAGAAACAAAGGCTCTGGCTCTAATCCATAAATATGAAGCCTTCAAAATGAAGGATGATGAAGCTGTAGAGGTAATGTTTTCTAGATTCCAAACTCTAATTGCAGGTCTCAAAGTGATAGACAAAGGATACACAACTGCGTACCATGTCTAAAAGATAGTCAAAAGCTTGCCAAAGAAGTGGAGACCCATGGTCACAACCTTAAAGCTATCAAAGGATCTGAACAACATCAGCCTTGAAGAGCTTGTTAGTTCACTCATAAGTCATGAGATAGAACTGGAGGAAGATGAGCCTCAGAAGAAGATCAAGTCTGTAGCATTAAAGTCCATATCTGAAAGGCGCAAGTATGACAAAAACAAAGCCTTTCAGGCCGAAACAGAAGACGATGATGAATCTGAACAGGAAGATTCTGACGATGAGGAAGAATTATCCCTTCTGACTAGAAGAGTAAAACAACTCTGGAGAAAAAGGAATAATAACTTCAGAAAACCAAGACCCAGAGGGGACCGATCAGAATCAACCTCAAAAGGTAAATCTCACAAAGATGTTACATGTTATGAATGTAAAGAAAGAGGTCACTACAGAAACGAATGTCCCAAGTTAAAGAAAGACAGTTCCAGAAAGGAGAACTTCAAGAAAATTTCCCTCAGAACCAAAAAGGGACTGATGGCTACCTAGGACGACAGTGAATCTGACTCATTAGAATCAGACTCTGATGAACAAGCTAATGTGGCACTCATGGCTACCACATCCAAGAATACTTCAGATGAAGAATCTGAATCAGAAGAGGTATTTTCTGAACATTCTCGATCTGACCTAGAATCATGTTTGTCTGAAACTCTAAGCTCATATCAGAAACTCAAACAAAAATTTAAAGCTATAAAAGGTGTTCTTGAAGAAACATTAGAAGAATGTGGCAAACTTGAGATAACAATTTTAGAACTAAAAGATGAAAACAGAACTTTGACATTACAAAGAGATGCAACAAAGAAAAATTGCTCAAAACTTGAAGAAGAGTTATCTCAAGCTCCACAAACTTCAAACACAATAATTTATAAATATGAAAAATCTTTTCAAAAGTTTCTGAAAAATGGGATAGAGAGGAGCAGAATGGCATCCATGATTTATGGGGTCAGTCAGAACAATAGAAAAGGAATTGGGTATGATCCTGGTGAAGATAAAACTTCTACTAATGACCAACCTAAATCTCCATTTTCATATCACTATACACATACACAAACACAACAATTTAATAATGCTAGAAAACCCAAAGTTCTAAGAAACTCTGGGAAAAGTACTCACAAAGGACCCAAAAGACTCTGGGTACCAAAGGATAAGATTGTTTATGTTGCAGATATCTTATGCAGCAGAGTTAAAACACCAGTCATGGTACCTGGACTCTGGATGCTCGCGACACATGACGGGAAGAAAGTCTATGTTCCAAAGCCTGGAACTTAAAGATGTTGGATTCGTAGGCTTCAGAGGAGATCAGAAGGGAAGGATCAGAGGCTCCGGAACTATTGGTAATGGTACTCTTCCCTCTATATCTGATGTGTTATATGTAGAAGGATTAATGCATAACCTGTTATCAATAAGTCAATTAAGTGATAACGGATATGATGTAATCTTTAATCAAAAAACATGTAAAGCCATAAATCAAAACAATGGTTATGTCCTATTCACTGGCAAGAGGAAAAACAATATTTATAAAATAAATCTTTCTGATTTAAAAGAAAAAAATGTGAAATGTATGATGTCTGTTCACGAAGAGAAATGGGTATGGCATAGACGCTTGGGCCACATTAGCATGAGAAAGTTATCTCAGCTAAATAAACTCGAGTTAATCAGAGGTCTACCTAAGCTAAAGTTTTCTTCAGATGCTCTATGTGAAACATGTCAGAAAGGAAAAATTTCAAAATCATCTTTTAAAAAGAAAAATATTGTTTCTACCTCTAAGCCTCTGGAACTTCTTCACATTAACTTATTTGGTCCTGTGAAAACAGCATCAGTCAATGGAAAGAAATATGGACTGGTCATTGTTGATGATTTTAGTCGCTGGACATGGGTAAAATTCTTAAAGCACAAGAGTGAGTCTCACTCTGTATTCACTAGCTTCTGTTCTAAAGTGCAAAACGAATTTGACTCTAAAATCATCAGAGTTAGAAGTGATCATGGTGGGGAATTTGAAAATAAATTTTTTAAGGAATTATTTGACTCTAATGGAATATCCCATGATTTCTCCTGCCCTAGAACTCCACAACAAAATGGAGTTGTAGAGAGGAAGAATAGGACACTCCAAGAGATGGCCAGAACCATGATCAATGAAAGAAATGTGGCTAACCACTTTTGGGCTGAAGCTGTAAATACAGCGTGTTATATTCAGAATAGAATCTCCATAAGACCTATTCTGGAGAAGACTCCCTATGAACTGTGTAAAGGAAGAAAACCCAACATTTCCTATTTTCATCCTTTTGGATGTTCCTGTTTTATTTTAAATACTAAAGAACATCTGAACAAGTTTGATTCCAAAGCACAAAAAGGTATTATGTTAGGATACTCAGAACGCTCTAAAGGCTATAGAGTATACAATACAGAAACCAAAATTATGGAAGAATCAATTCATGTCAGATTTGATGATAAGCTTGACCCTAAAAAGTCAAAGCTAGTTGAGAAACTTGCAGATCTGGAGATTACTCTTGCAGGTTCTGACGAGAAGATTAAAGCTCCTGAAGCAACTTCCACTCAAATCTCAGAAGGAACTAAATCCCCAACAATCCCAAAGAAAGCTAAAAGTCGCCTCAACATATCTGAAGAGTTGATTCTGGGAAACAAGGACGAACCTATCTGAACTAGGTCTACCTTCAAAACTCCTGAAGAAACTCCTATGGGACTAGTATCTCTGATCGAGCCTACTTCCTGTGATGAGGCACTTCAGGACAGCGACTGGGTTCTAGCCATGCAAGAAGAGCTAGATCAATTCACAAAGAACGACGTCTGGGATCTTGTTCCTAAACCAAAAGGCACTCACATTATCGGAACCAGATGGGTGTTTAGAAACAAGCTGAATGAGAAAGGAGAAGTTGTCAAAAACAAAGCTCGGCTGGTGGCTCAAGGTTACAGTCAACAAGAAGGCATTGACTACAATGAAACCTTTGCCCCAGTCGCCAGGTTAGAATCTATTCGCTTACTTGTCTCATTCGCTATAAATCATTTTATCAAACTGTATCAAATGGATGTCAAGAGCGCATTCCTTAATGGTTATATATCAGAAGAAGTGCATGTCAACCAACCTCCAGGTTTTGAAAGTTCAAATTGTCCAAAACATGTTTTTAAACTTAAGAAATCTTTATATGGATTAAAACAAGCTCCTAGAGCTTGGTATGAACGATTAAGTAATTTTCTTCTGGAACATGGTTTTATTAGAGGAAAAGTTGACACTACACTCTTCTATAAAAACATTAATAATGATCTCATGATATGCCAGATATACGTTGATGATATCATTTTTGGTTCAGCTAACGCCTCTGTATGTCAAGAATTCTCTGAGCTAATGCAGGCAGAATTCGAAATGAGCTTAATGCAAGAACTAAAGTTCTTTCTAGGAATTCAAATCAATCAATCTTCAAAAGTCACTTACGTTCATCAAAGTAAATACATAAAAGACATTCTAAAGAAATTTGAAATGGATGAATGCAAACCTGCAAAGACACCCATGCATCCAACTTGCATTCTTGAAAAAGAAGAAGTCAGTTAAAAGGTTTGTCAAAAGCTCTATCGTGGTATGATATGCTCCCTTCTCTACCTGACCGCTACTCGTCCTGATATTCTATTTAGTGTCTGTCTCTGTGCCAGATTCTAATCAGATCCTAGAGAATCTCATTTAACAGCAGTTAAGAGAATTCTCAGATATGTGAAATGAACTCCTAACCTGGGCGTGATGTATGAGAAAACATCAGAGTATATACTATATGGTTTTTGTGATGCAGATTACGCAGGAGACAGAATGGAACGAAAGAGTACATCTGGAAATTGTCAGCTCTTGGGAAAGAATCTGATATCCTGGGCCAGCAAAAGACAATCAACCATAGCCTTGTCTACTGCAGAAGCGGAATACATCTCAGCATCACTATGCACCACTCAGATGCTCTGGATGAAGAATCAATTAGAGGATCTGCAAATCTTTGAGAGTAACATTCCTATCTTCTGTGATAATACTGCTGCCATTTGTTTAAGCAAGAATCTTATTCTACACTCCAGAGCTAAGCACATAGAAATAAAACATCACTTTATTAGAGACTATGTTCAGAAAGGGGTAGTAATATTGAAATTCATTGATACAGATCATCAATTGGCTGACATCTTTACCAAACCCTTAGCTGAAGATAGATTCCTCTTCATCTTAAAAAATATGAACATTCAAAATTGCCCTGAATAAAATGTGCCTCTGAGTGTGTAAAATAAGATTACGATGTAAACAAAATGGATTCTGCCTCTGACTCTGATACTCCTACCAAGTTAGAAGTCATCTGAGTTAGAAATCTCCAGGAACCAATCCTTTGGTATTCCTGAAGATCAGATAGAGCAAACACGTGGAGTACCTTGCGTCTGACCTTGGAACTTCTAGACAGTTGTCTAGTAGTAATCAAGGAACAAGTCTCTTGAGATCTCCTCGAGCAGTGTACTGACTGTTGGGATTAGACATCATTTATGAGCTGTAATCATTTTCCCTCCAAACGTGTTAACTTGGTTTTTGTGCTAAACTCTGCTTTGTGTGTCGTTTTGCATGCGCCCTAATTTGGGTATTTAAACACCTCTATTCACACATTGCACACTTTTCACTCTCACGCACTCTTAACCCTTCGCAAGTTCAGCTCTCTCTCTCAAGGCATTTCTGCAGCATTCTTCAACCTTCAACACAGCTCTCAACAACATTCATGGATGCCTAACAACAATCAGTCTACAACTTCTCTCAACAAATGGCTTCAAACGAACAAGCTCCAAGTTCAAGCAACCCAAGCCCAGCGGTTACCAGTGTCGTCTCAACTCCCATCTACAAAGAGCCTCACATTCTTGATCGTGAGCCTCACATCAATCTTGCAACGCCATTTGAAAAACTGGAGGTGCTATGTGAATCCTTGGTGGATTTTGACAACATGCGCAAAAATGGTATTGACCTTACTGATGAACTCAGGAACCAAGGTTGGGGAAATTATTTCAAACGTCTTTATGGTCCAGTTTACACGAATTTAGTGAAGGAATTCTGGAGATTCACTGATGCTGATGATCACTACATCGTCTCCTATGTTTTGGGAGTCAAAATGGTGATAACTAAGAAGTCCATTGCTGCTCTTCTAGGCATGGAGAAAGATGGAGGCAGAAGAATCTACAACATTAATCCTAGGGAAAAATATATGTCCCATGATATTAACCTAACCTTCTTCAAGCAGAACGCTGAAGGCAACCACTCCAAGAACAAAGAGCTACATCAGAACCTCCGGGTATGGCTGAAGATCATCCTGGGCACCATCCATCATCTCCCAGCTTCAAATTCTTCAGACTACATCAACACAGACCAGAAGTGCATCTTGTACTGCATTCACAAGGGTCTGAAGCTCTGCCTTCCAGCACTCCTTTTCAAGTACCTCAGAGATTCTGTACGAGATATAAGAAACAACATGAAACCCAGAAACTACATCCCTCTGGGAAGGCTAATCTCTGATGTTCTGATTGAAAGTCATCTCGTGGACCACCTGATAACCTTTAGACTCATGGAAGACGTGATGATCGACACTGGCAGAGCTCTAAACGCCAAAAATCTGAAGAGCATGGGGATTCTGGATCAAGTCAAGTTCAAACCTACTATGGACACCTCCTGGGAAGCTCTCAAAGATCAGAGGAAGATCCCAAATGGACTCTATCTGTTCTCAAAGATTGACCCTCCAGAGGTAATCCTTTACTACTTAGAAGATCTGAGGAAAGAAGGAGTAGATATCTCAGACTTCAACATAAGCCAACTGCCAGATGAGCCTCCAAACTTCATGAAGCGTCCACGAGGACCCTCTGAAAAGGCGAAGCAAGCGAAGAAGAAAAGACTAGGAGAATCCTCCAGATCAAGACCTCCAGCACCTCTGCCTGGACCTTCTGGTAAGTCGGTTTCTCTTGCTTCTTCTGTACAAACACATAACATTGCTTCTTCTATCCCTCAACCCTCACCTATCTATACAAACTAAGAAACCCCTCCCTCAACCACCAAAACATCTCATCAACCATCCTAGAAATTTAACCTTGCCACCAGAACCTTACCTATTTCTGACGCAGAAATGCTGAACTGATAACATGAAATTATATCACATTTCTGGACTCAATTTAATTAAATTATATTATTATTTACTTCAATTCATTTCATTTTATTAGATATTACGCGGTATTTTCTTTCTATTTATCTCAGGTGGTTTATTTGAAGCACAAGTAAAAAAGGAAGAAAAGGAGGTGCAAAAAGGAATGAAAAGAAGCAAAATCAAAGGCCAAAGCCCAGCCCAAAAAGCACAGGCGATGTGCCTGTGACGAGCGTCACAAAGGCTGTGACGAACGTCACACTTTACACACTTGTGTGACGAGCGTCACACATGGTGTGACGGACGTCACACCATTCCCCTATATTTTTGGCACCAGGAACGCAACAGACCACGTTTAAGCTACTTCCACACTTGACCCTTGGAACGTGAAGACCATGTACACGGAAAACCCTTGGAAGCAGTTACAAAAAGTAGCAGTATAAATAGTAGCTTTTTGGAAAGCTCTCGGGGCTAGACTTCCTCGCCGTTTTCTCTTTTTCGCAATTTTTCTCTTCCAGCAGTACAAGCACATTTTTACAGCATTACTTTTACAACTTCTATATTGTTTCCTTCGCAGTTTCTATTTTCTTTTTCAGCACTTAGTTAATTCTTTTTTGCACAATAGTTTCTACACCGGAAACTATTGTGTACCTTTCACCGGATCTAACCTTACGTTAGAATCTAGTTTTTATTTTTATTCCTTCGCTTTTATTTTTCTGTTTGATTGAAGAATTCAAGAACAAATCCAACTGGCCTGTGGTGGAGTGTTCAAGACTGCTATTTAATTTCTCAGGTTCTTTAATTATTGTTTGAATTTATATATGCCCTGCTTTACTATTTATTTATATTATCTGCTTGAGATGAATCTGTTTATGCATGATAATTATTTAGATCTGTTTAGCATGTCTGGCTAATTTATTTAGGTATCAGTATGTAAAGTAAGCGGAATGAAGGAATCAAAACCAAATTGGTTTAATTAAGTTTAAAATTAAAATCACTCTTTTTACGGTCTCAATTTATAGGTTTAATAACAAGGTTTTTGTACGAAAGTAAAATACATAAAGAAGTTAAAAGCAATAGAACGAGAGTTTGAGTTTTTGACTGGACAGTGTAAATTGGACATTAATTCTAGATCAGGGCGAGAGCAATTTTTAGAGTTAATTAAATTCTAATCTTTTTCAAAAAGTATTTTTAAAGATTGAATGTGAGGACGAGAGTTAAGCATTTGAATTTAATTATATAACCTAAGTCAACAGAGCGAGAGTTTGAGATAAGGGTGTTTAAACGATTAGTGTTCTCTTAAAAAGAGTTTCTACGAATTCTACTGTTTTCAAAAAGTGGTTTTTGACTTAACTATAAGTGACAGCTACGTTAATATAAAATCATAGTTTATTCAACAGAGCGAGAGTTTGAGATAAGACTTTTAATCAATAGTATCTACAGAAAAAATTTATTTTAAAAACCAAGAAACCAACGAAGATTTGATTCCCTAATTACGACGAACTACATACCGATATCCGCTTATTAGATATTTATTTTAGATCTTATTTTAGTTTTAGTTTTTCCCCCAAACAATCAAAGTATTGTCTGCCTTAGCTTTACGAAGTAACCTTAGATAACGGTATATCGATTCATAAGTCCCTGTGGGATCGATATCTTTTAAAACTACACGATAGAACTGTGCACTTGCAGTTTGTACCCCAATTTCGACTCATAAAGTCGCGATCAAGTTTTTGGCACCGTTGCCGGGGACTTTATTTAGTCGATATCGTAACTCTTCTGTTACGCTGTAGAGACTAAGGCTTTTCTTTTTCTTTTCTTTCTTTCATTGATTTGTATGCCACGCACTCGCTCCCAAGGCGAGCCGTTCTACTTACGAATCAACGATATCGAACTATATCTCCGAGTCTTACGACGAATTCGGGAATATCGTGCTGCAAACAATCTCCCTCCTGTTGAACTTCCTGATTTCAAAAATATTTTCCCTTCGATACCCGAGATGGCAGAACCAGCTCGTGCTCTTCGCGATTACGCCGCTCCATCGCAAGATGAACCGCATTCGAGTATTGTTCCACCCGCAATCGAAGCAAACAACTTTGAACTTAAACCTTCACTGTTGCAGGCAGTGCAACAGAACCAATTCTCTGGAAATCCTACCGAGGATCCAAACCTTCATTTATCCGTATTTGTCCAATACGCTGATACTGTTAAAGCTAATGGTGTCACTTCAGAGGCAATTCGACTTCGTCTTTTTCCTTTCTCGTTAAGAGATAGCGCTAGAAGATGGCTTCAATCTCTTCCTTCCAACTCAGTCACCACATGGAACGAGTTGAAGAAAGTTTTTCTTGCTCGATATTTTCCTCCGAGCAAAACAGCTATGTTAAGAGCCCAGATAAATGGATTTAAACAGAAAGATAACGAGTCTCTTTTCGAAACATGGGAAAGATATAAAGACATGATGAGACTTTGTCCACACCATGGTTTAGAAGACTGGTTAGTAATTCATACCTTCTATAATGGTCTCTTGTACAACACGAGGTTAACAATAGATGCCGCCGCAGGTGGTGCACTAATGAACAAACCTTATGCTGACGCTTACCAACTTATCGAAAGCATGGCTCAAAACCACTATTAGTGGGGAAGTGAACGAACAATGGCAGAAAAACCTCAAACGAAAACTGGCATGTACGAGATAAGTAACCTTGATCATGTTAATGCAAAAGTGGATGCTCTGGTCCAGAAAATTGAAAGTTTAAATGTATCACCTCCAGCCACCGTGGTAGCCATAACTCAGAATTGCGAAGTCTGTGGAATCCAAGGTCACACTCCTGCAGATTGTCAACTCCTAACAGGAATCCAAGCGGAGCAAGTAAACTATGCTCAAGGAAGCCCCTACTCGCATACTTATAACTCAAATTGGAAGAATCATCCCAATTTTTCATATAAGAGTAATAATGCTTTATACGCACCTGGACAATCTCCAAATCAAGCCCCAGCTATACCTTCGGGATATCAGAAGCCGATCCCATCTACACCTAACAATAACGCCCCTAGGAAATCCAACTTGGAAATCATGATGGAAAATTTTATAGCTTCTCAACAGCAAACCAATAAAGATTTCTTAAACCAGAATGTACACACTGGCGAACAAATTAAACAACTAGCAAGTAAAGTAGATGCCCTGGCTACTCATAACAAAATGCTGGAAACGCAAATATCACAAGTAGCTCAACAACAAGCGCCTACTGCTTCCCCAACTGGTACATTTCCTGGCCAACCCCAACCTAACCCAAGAAGCCACGCTCATGCTATTATACTAAGAAGTGGAACGGAAGTGGAAGGACCGTCTGACCCAAGGATAGAAAACCAAAACTCTGAAAAGTCAACTGAGGAGGAAAGTGAGCCTAAGGAAAAGGAAGAGAGTAATAAGGAAACCGTAGAAAAGAAGGAACCTTAGGTACCTCCACCACCTTATAAACCACCTATCCCTTACCCTCAAAGGCTTATTAAAACCAAAGATGCGGGCCAATTCAAAAAATTTGTTGACCTACTGAAACAATTAAACGTCACTATTCCGTTTACAGAAGCTATTACGCAGATGCCCTCATATGCCAAGTTTTTAAAAGAAATTCTTTCTAAAAAAAGGAAACTTGAAGATAGAGAAACCGTTACACTCACTGCTGAATGTAGCGCTATAATCCAGAATATGCCTCCTAAACTTAAAGACCCAGGTAGTTTCTCTATACCCTGTCACATAGGAAAATTTGTCATTGACAAAGCCTTATGCGATTTAGGAGCCGGTATTAGTGTTATGCCTTTATCCATATGCAAGAGACTTGAAATAGGAGAATTAAGACCAACTAAAATGTCTGTGCAACTAGCAGATCGTTCTGTCAAATATCCTGTAGGAATTCTTGAAAACGTTCCAGTGCGCATAGGTCAATTCTACATTCCAACTGATTTTATAATTATGGACATTAGAGAAGATGAAGTTACACCCATTATACTGGGAAGACCGTTCTTAGCAACTGCCGGTGCAATCATAGACGTAAAACAAGGACGACTCACTTTTGAAGTAGGAGAAGAGAAAATCGAGTTCATTCTTTCCCAATTTTTGAAAGCACCTGCAATAGAAGATACATGTTACTTCATGGATATCATCGATGAATGCATAAAAGAAACGGAGTTAGAAAAAGACAAATCATCTGACTATCTTGTAGAAGACAAACTTAACCAGTGTTTAGCAATAACACCGGACCCTACGCAATGCCTTAAGAAACCAACCCTAGACCTGAAAACACTTCCCAAAAATCTGAGATATGAATTCCTAGACTTAGAACTTGAACGACCAATGATAGTTAATGCTGACCTAGGAAGACTCGAAACAGAAAAACTCCTGCATATCTTAAGAAAATATCCAACCGCACTAGGATACAACATCACCGATCTTAAAGGAATAAGTCCCTCTATCTGTATGCATCGCATCATGCTAGAAGAAGACTGTAAAACTTCTAGGGAACACCAGAGGAGACTAAACCCGATCCTGAGTGAGGTAGTGAAGAAGGAAATAACCAAGTTATTAGAGGCAGGTATCATATATCCTATATCTGATAGCCAATGGGTTAGTCCTGTACACGTAGTACCAAAGAAAGGAGGTATAACAGTCATTGAGAATGAAAAAGGAGAAACTATAACCAAACGAATCGAATCGGGATGGAGAATGTGCATTGACTATAGGAAACTAAACAAAGCAACCCGAAAAGATCATTTCCCTTTACCATTCATTGACAAGATGTTAGAACGATTAGCAAAACATTCTCATTTCTGCTATCTAGACGGTTACTCAGGTTTCTTTCAAATACCGATTCACCCTGATGACCAAGAAAAGACAACATTCACGTGCCCTTTTGGTACCTTCGCTTATAGACGAATTCCGTTTGGCTTGTGTAATGCTCCTGCAACCTTCCAAAGGTGCATGATGGAAATATTCGCCGATTTTCTAGAAAACATCATGGAAGTATTTATGGATGACTTTTCCGTATGCGGACAAAGCTTTGAAGAATGCCTTGAAAACCTAGAAAGAGTTCTAGAGCGATGTGCAAAAGTAAACCTAGTACTTAATTGGGAAAAATGTCACTTTATGGTACAAGAAGGAATTGTTTTAGGACACATCATCTCGAACAGAGGAATTGAAGCAGACAAAGCCAAAATAGAGGTAATCGAAAATCTTCAACCCCCGAAAACTGTGAGAGAAGTACGAAGCTTCTTAGGACATGCCGGTTTTTACCGACGATTCATTAAAGACTTCTCTAAAATAACTAAACCTTTAACCGGGCTATTGATGAAGGATGCTGAATTCATATTCGACAATAGATGTTTAGAAGCATTTCAAACGCTTACACAAGCACTGATCTCTGCACCCATAATGCAGACACCAGATTGGAACGAACCATTCGAAATAATGTGTGATGCCAGTGATTACGCTGTGGGTGCTGTTTTAGGACAACGAAAGGATAAAAAGCTTCACGTTATATATTACGCAAGTAGAACTCTAGATGAAGCACAAATGAATTACGCCACAACCGAGAAAGAACTTCTAGCAGTAGTGTTTGCGCTAGATAAATTTCGTTCTTACTTGGTCGGAGCCAAAATAATCATCTACACTGACCACGCTGCTATCAAATACCTCTTAACAAAAAAGGATGCTAAACCTAGACTCCTAAGGTGGATCCTGTTGCTACAAGAGTTCGATTTGGAAATCAAAGACAAGAAAGGAACTGAAAACGTAGTAGCAAATCACCTCTCTAGACTTGAGAACCATGAACCGGAAAGAACATCGATCAACGATGATTTCTCGTACGATAAACTTATAGCTACTTTGGAAGAAAATAACGCTGATAAACAGGTAGAAACCACCTTAGCTATATGTGTTACACCGTGGTACGCTGACACCGTCAATTATTTAGCTGCCGGAATAGTTCCACCTACCTTATCCTACCAGCAGAAGAAACGATTCTTCTATGACATAAAACACTATTATTGGGATGACCCCTTACTTTTTAAAAGAGGCCCCGATGGTATTTTCCGTCGGTGTATACCCGAGGAAGAGGTAGAAAATATAATCCAACACTGTCACTCCGCTCCTTATGGTGGACATGCAAGTACATCCAAGACCTGCTCAAAAATCCTACAAGCCGGTTTTTATTGGCCAAGTATATGGAAGGATGTACATGCAGCTATTAAGAAATGTGACAGATGTCAACGCACAGGAAACATATCTAGACGTGACGAGATGCCACAAAAGGGCGTTTTGGAAGTAGAGATTTTCGACGTGTGGGGAATAGACTTCATGGGACCATTTCCATCCTCTTTCGGTTACAAATACATACTCGTGGCAGTTGACTACATATCGAAATGGATTGAAGCTATAGCTTCTCCAACAAACGACACACGAGTAGTAACTAGACTCTTTAAGAATATAATATTTCCAAGGTTTGGTGTTCCAAGAATAGTAGTCAGTGATGGTGGATCGCATTTCATATCCAAGGTACTCAAAAAACTACTGCTTAAGTATGGCGTAAGACATAGAGTAGCGACACCTTACCACCCTCAAACCAGTGGGCAAGTGGAAGTGTCTAACAGAGAGATTAAACAGGTACTAGAGAAAACAGTCGCCACTTCAAGGAAAGACTGGTCATTGAAATTACCTGAAGCTTTATGGGCTTACCGAACTGCTTACAAAACTCCCATAGGGACAACCCCATTTAAGCTCATTTATGGAAAATCCTGTCACCTCCCGATAGAATTAGAACATAAAGCCTATTGGGCTATTAAAAATCTAAATTTAAACTATAAAGCCGCCGGCGAAAAGAGAATCCTTGATATAAGCGAATTAGAGGAACTCAGAAGAGACGCTTACGAAAATGCCAGAATCTACAAAGAAAGAACAAAACAATGGCATGACAAGCGCATATCAAGGAAAATCTTCAAACAAGGCGATACAGTCCTTTTATTTAACTCCAGGCTAAAGTTATTCCCGGGAAAACTACGATCTAGATGGTCAGGTCCTTTTCAAATCACCAATGTTTTTCCCAGTGGAGCAGTAGAAATTAAAGGCAAATCTATGGAACCATTTACCGTAAACGGGCAACGTCTAAAACATTATCACTATGCAGAAAACAATGAAGATTCGGAAGTCTTACACTTAGACGAAATGCCTCCAGAACTTATAGATTATAATTGATAGTTTTTATGTCGAGCTTGCGACATTAAACAAAGCGCTTAGTGGGAGACAACCCACAAATATTTATATTATTTTCTATTTCTTCCTTAATTATTCTTTTAATTTTCATTTAGTATTCTTTCTTAATTTATTTTAATTTATTAAAAACTTTTCTCTTCTTCTTTCGGCATTTGGCCAAATCCTGACTAAAACTATTGTTTTTCTTTTCTCTAGCTAACACTAACCTGATGGGACAAATTGACCGTATGGGTATCAAATTCAGAGGAGCAGCTCAGAAACAAAAGTTTGAGGAACTAGCCACGAGAGAGATGCTACCTAGTTTGTATGCTGATGATTGGGCAATGAATGCCCTGGGACTAAGAGAGAGTGTCCTGTATTTGCTGAATCAGATTGGGTGGGAAACCGCTCCTGTCCGTAGACAATTTGTCACTTACCGGAGACTAACATTAGAACTCCTTAGCTCCCTGATCTATCTACCCAGCCATGGAAAAGGAATAAGCAGAGGTTTTATCCAGTTCAGAATGTTTAACATGGAGTACCAATTTAATATTCAAGACTTTACCAACCTTTTAGGTTTCCCTACCTCCTTTGATACATTCACAGTGAGCCAAGAAGAACTTTTCGAATATAGAGAACTTGAACACTTTTGGGGTAACTTGACTGGAAATGATGATCCCGAGGAACATGAACTTCTCTCTGGAAACATACATAACCCGGCCTTTCGTTATTTCCATAAGATCCTAACCCACACCTTATTTGGGAAGAAGCCAAACAGTACCACAGTTTCACGTGATGAACTCTTCATCATATTTTGTGCTTCCCAGAACCTTCCAGTAAACGGTGCCACTTTTATGCTAGCAAATTTAGACCACCTTATCCAAGACGAACGAGCACCAATTCGAATAGGCGGTTTGATAACCATGATTGGTAATGCTATCGGATTACGTCAGCCTATGCTTGACTTAAGCCCTTTTTGTGGCATTACTACTATGAGTATACCCTTCCTCTTCAACACTATGTTTATAGCAAACCTAGGATCTGACGAGTTTGAGCTTATAATTAATAACCAAGTTCTTTGCCTATTCACCATGCCCGATCCTAGGACTAGTGTTCATAACCGCAATAACTGGCTCTACAATCTGAACGAAACCCCTCTCCTGCTAGATCCACTGAATCCATCCAGGACTATGAGATTTGTGATGACCAGATTCCTTATGCTGAATCAGACCCTCAGACACCATCTGGTTATTATGATATTGCTCCTCCTCCTCAACCTATTCAGACCGAAGAATCGGCAATACCCGACCTTAGACATCATATGCCCGGAACTGATTATAACACCGCCATTGAAGCTTTGATGTCAGAACAAGACGCCCTCAGAGAAGAGTTCGCTAACATGAGACACGAATTTCTAGGATACATGAACGGTATGACAAATCAGTTTCACGAGTTGCTAAACCGTGTTAACTCCTTTGCTCCTCCGGCCAGAGATCATGCAGATGGATAGAAGTTGCTTTTCTTAGTTATTTAGTTTTAAGTTAGATTATTTATTAATGTTATTTCAAATTATGTTCGTATTTGTTTCTTTTTCGCATTTTTGTTTTTTCCTTCCATTGTTACATTATGATTATTTTATGAAGCTATTGAATTATCCTATTTTATTATGAATTATTCAATATCTATCAAAAAAATGCTCTCTACTGTTGCTGCCTACATAAATTATTAAAATTATAATATAATTATGCACTATTATACAAAGTAGAATAGCATGCAGGGAAATTTAAATAGCAGAATAAAATAATCTGAAGCAAAATAAAATAAATAATAAAAATAAATTACCAAAATCATTATGAAGAACGCTAGCAGAAACCTTGCCAAAAAGGCTGTGTGACGAGCGTCACACAACCTATCACGGACGTCACGCTAAGTGCTTGTGACGCCCGTCATGCCCCTGTAACGACCGTAACACCTTGCTGACCAGGTGAACGTTACAGAGCCGTTGGAGACGAACGTTACAACCATACACCTTTTTACCTTCCCCATTTATTCACATTTACCCACATTTATTTACTTTTCAACCACTCCCTTTCCAACTTCAAAATTTTTCCTATAAATACCCACCATACCTTTCTTCCTACATCACAACTATTCTTTACAATCAAATATATTTCTTTTCTTTCCTAATTACTTCTTCCAACTCATTCATCAGTATGGCGGGAAATCAAAATTTTGGAAACATCATCTTCCGATCCGAAGATGATAACTTTCAAAGAGAGCAATTCGAGCGTTTCCAACAACGAGGTGTCACCTCTACCAGGTATCCTGATTCAACTTGTTGACAGCAATTAGGATTACTTCAAGGTATCGAGTTGATGCTCCGCCTTGCCGATCTAACCTTTCTATGCACGCATAATCAACCCACCTACCCATCCCTAACCTTAGAATTTTTAAGTTCATATGCGTACAACACTCCCACCGGTGAAGACGAATTCTTAACCGGTACCGCAACCTTCCGTATGTTCAACACCGAGTATTCCTTATCCCAAAACCAATTGAGCACCATGCTACAATTCCCCATAGAAGGTCAAGTCTACCCCAGAATCCTCCAAACTTAAACTGGAGCACAGTTGCCGCTTTCGACCTCTTTAGGAAAATATCCGGTGTAGATGCCAACAACTGGGAAGAGCTCCTTGTTTCCCATATACATAACCCAACTATCCGGTACTTCATCCGCATCCTACAAAACACCGTTTTTGGAAGACCGAACAACAGCAAGGTCAACGCAAAGGAACTATTCTTCCTCGAATGCGTCTTCGAACCGAATGCTAAGGTAAACGCCGCCTCCTTCCTATTTCATCATATCCGCACCTTATGTGCTAGAGGTCGTCAACCTTTTGTAATTGGTGGATTAATCACCATCATAGCACTTGGCTTAAACCTAGGGGACCGACTCCAAACTTTAGAATCTTTACCTCCCCTATTTATGGACATAGGCTACTGTCGGTCCAGCCGCCTAATAAAGAACAAAGTAGGCGGAAAGTATTACCTTATGGTGAATAACCAGGCAGTCCCAAGCGTTGTTCTACCCAACATTGCCTTAACTGATGTCACCAATTCCAACCGCCACCTCTATGATCTGAATGCTCCCGAAGCTACCGAGCCTTCACATGCAAACCCGTCTACCGACGAGCTCGACGAAATGGAGCAAGGTGATCAGATTCCTGCACAACAGTCAGTCCCGCTCAACCCTTCCGATAATGCAGCTGGCCCATCCTCACGACGTCGTCGACGAAGAAGGCCTGCAACCAACGACGACATCATGGATGCTATTGATGGTATGCAAGCACAGAATCTCGAAATGATGCAAATGATGCGCCAAATGCAACAACAACAGGAAGCGAGGAATGCCATAACCGACCAGCGGTTCACTGATTTGCTTAGCAGGTTCGACAACTTAGAAGTACATCAACGATCACCAGGTCCAAGAACAAGAGGCGGCAGGCCGCATTAACTTTAGTTTCTTTTTCCTTTCTTTTTGTAATTCATTTCTTTCCCTTAAAACATTGGGGACAATGTTTCATTCAAGTATGGGGGGGAAAACCGTGTTCTTTCTATCCTCCTTTTTCTTTTTCAAGTATGTATTTTTCTTTTCATTGTTATTTCCCTTATGAAAAAAAAAATTATTATAATATATATTTATTTTAAGTTAAGTCCCAAGTGTGAAAACTTTCTATTATCTATTCCCTCAAAATTTCCATGAGCCATAACAAAAATTTAACACACCCAATAAGTATAAAGGTCGCTTATTTTATAAAACTTGAGTGAAATCAAGACAAAAATTACTACCATAACAACGCTCTAAGAATCTCAACATGTTAGATCAGGATAAGTACCTATTATACCAATCCCTTGAACTTTTAGTTTTATAGTAACCCCAAGTAGTTTATACGAGAAGTCAGCACCATCTTAATAGCAAACTACATGGAGAGCCGATGAATATAAGTGAATGATTCCCAAAGTAACATAAAATATATATATATATATATATATATATATATATATATATATATATATATATATATATATATATATATATATATATATATATATATATATATATATATATATATATATATATATATATATATATATATATATATATATATATATATATATATATATATATATATATATATATCAGGAAATGCACTAATTAAGTTAGGTGATCCTTACCAGATCATTTAATCTAAAGGTTGCAGATCATACAAAAGCATAATATGAAAGATCCATTATGAGTTGGTTCAGCAGGTATCTGGTATTGAACTTGGTAGGGCGGACTACGGTCCGATCCCCCGCAATTTGCAATGGACTGAATAACGAAGTTATCCGACTTATGTACCAGAACTTCTAGCTAAAAGGGGATCAGAATCACTAACCGGTTACTCCACTATATGCGCGAAAAGATAAAGGGCTTAATGTGATTTCGTTAGAATGAAAACGGGTGAAATAAGAGTAAAGGAACTAGGATAGCTATAATGGCGTTACTCGAACCGGTTTGCATAAGGTGGGGTTATCTGAGATTGTGACAGTGGTTGTTGATGTCAAGATTAAACTCAAGTTACTTCTAAACAAGGTTTACATGCAACCTAGTACGAATTGATGTGTGTTTTGAAATTTCATCTGGCTAAAAATTTTAAAATAAGTTCTATACTGTATTTTGCTTGAGGACAAGCAAAGATCTAAGTATGGGGGAGTTTGATAACATGAAATTATATCACATTTTTGGACTCAATTTAATTAAATTATATTATTATTTACTTCAATTCATTTCATTTTATTAGATATTACGCGGTATTTTCTTTCTATTTATCTCAGGTGGTTTATTTGAAGCACAAGTAAAAAAGTAAGAAAAGGAGGTGCAAAAAGGAATGAAAAGAAGCAAATACCAAAGGCCAAAGCCCAGCCCAAAAAGCACAGGCGTTGTGCCTGTGACGAGCGTCACAAAGGCTGTGACGAACGTCACGCTTTACACACTTGTGTGACGAGCGTCACACATGGTGTGACGGACGTCACACCATTCCCCTATATTTTTGGCACCAGGAACGCAACAGACCACGTTGAAGCTACTTCCACGCTTGACCCTTGGAACGTGAAGACCATGTACACGGAAAACCCTTGGAAGTAGTTACAAAAAGTAGCAGTATAAATAGTAGCTTTTTGGAAAGCTCTCGGGGCCAGACTTCCTCGCCGTTTTCTCTTTTTCGCAATTTTTCTCTTCCAGCAGTACAAGCACATTTTTACAGCATTACTTTTACAACTTCTATATTGTTTCCTTCGCAGTTTCTATTTTCTTTTTCAGCACTTAGTTAATTCTTTTTCGCACAATAGTTTCTACACCGGAAACTATTGTGTACCTTTCACCGGATCTAACCTTACGTTAGAATCTAGTTTTTATTTTTATTCCTTCGCTTTTATTTTTCTGTTTGATTGAGGAATTCAAGAACAAATCCAACCGGCCTGTGGTGGAGTGTTCAAGACTGCTATTTAATTTCTCAGGTTCTTTAATTATTGTTTGAATTTATATATGCCCTGCTTTACTATTTATTTATATTATCTGCTTGAGATGAATCTGTTTATGCATGATAATTATTTAGATCTGTTTAGCATGTCTGGCTAATTTATTTAGGTATCAGTATGTAAAGTAAGCGGAATGAAGGAATCAAAACCAAATTGTTTTAATTAAGTTTAAAATTAAAATTACTCTTTTTACGGTCTCAATTTACAGGTTTAATAACAAGGTTTTTGTACGAAAGTAAAAGACATAAAGAAGTTAAAAGCAATAGAACGAGAGTTTGAGTTTTTGACTGGACAGTGTAAATTGGACATTAATTCTAGATCAGGGCGAGAGAAATTTTTAGAGTTAATTAAATTCTAATCTTTTTCAAAAAGTATTTTTAAAGATTGAATGTGAGGACGAGAGTTAAGCATTTGAATTTAATTATATAACCTAAGTCAACAGAGCGAGAGTTTGAGATAAGGGTGTTTAAACGATTAGTGTTCTCTTAAAAAGAGTTTCTACGGATTCTACTGTTTTCAAAAAGTGGTTTTTGACTTAACTATAAGTGACAGCTACGTTAATATAAAATCATAGTTTATTCAACAGAGCGAGAGTTTGAGATAAGACTTTTAATCAATAGTATCTACTGAAAAGATTTATTTTAAAAACCAAGAAACCAACGAAGATTTGATTCCCTAATTACGACGAACTACATACCGATATCCGCTTATTAGATATTTATTTTAGATCTTATTTTAGTTTTAGTTTTTCCCCCAAACAATCAAAGTATTGCCTGCCTTAGCTTTACGAAGTAACCTTAGATAACGGTATATCGATTCATAAGTCCCTGTGGGATCGATATCTTTTAAAACTACGCAATAGAACTGTGCACTTGCAGTTTGTACCCCAATTTTGACTCATAAAGTCGCGATCATGAACGAAACCAGTTCACCATCTTCATCCTCTTCTCCAGAATCACCCCCTTACTACAACATTTCCTCAGACGCAGAACAATCTGACCCCTCATCTCCCACTCTGGCCCAACTCCAAACTCGTGCTTTGGCCTCACAACAACCAACACAACCCACATCTGAACTAGAAATCACTTCCTCACCCACAGAACAACCAAACCCTACCACATCTGATGCTCCACCATCTGAAACACCTCACGCTGAAACTCATCCAAACAACTCTGATACACACCCGCCTAATACATCCGTTGAACCACAAACTCCCACTCTCAACCTAAGCCCTCCCACTTCTGCACCACCACCCTCTGAACTAGAAAACACCCTGCCAACCCTAGAGGAAGCAATAATGTTGTTTGCAAAAGCTTCAATTGACAAGGTCAAGTCTCTGACCATCAACTCTGGCATCAGTGATGATCTTTCAGCTATAAGGACACACTAGAATAGAGTTATTGGCTGGATGACTGCTGAAGCCTTCAAACTAAAGGGCCTCTCTGAGCAAGTCAGAAACGACTTCATCAGAGACGCTGAGCTAAGACTCTTGGAGCGCCTAGCCAGAGAAGCTGAGGAGCGAGCCCGCAAGGAAACAGAAGAGAAAGCCAGACAAGAAGAAATGCAAAGGATTAAGGAAGCTGAAGCCAAAGCTCTAGTTGAGGCTGCTGCTACTGCTGAAGCTGAAGCCAAAGCTGCTGCTAAAGCTGAAGCCAAAGCTGCTGCTAAAACTGAAGCTCGTCTTGCTGAAGAATCTGTCAACAGGGTAGAACCGGATGCTCTG
Source organism: Lathyrus oleraceus (assembly GCF_024323335.1). Taxonomy (NCBI): domain Eukaryota; kingdom Viridiplantae; phylum Streptophyta; class Magnoliopsida; order Fabales; family Fabaceae; genus Lathyrus; species Lathyrus oleraceus. The sequence goes on from NC_066580.1 coordinate 14,880,739, forward strand.
ACTCAGTGGGAGTCCTCCACCTTTGTCCCTTTGGTTCTCAAAACACTTGGAGATCTTCAGAAAGAGCATAAAGAAGTCTGAGCCAGATTGGATCAACAGGATTCAGTAAACGCCAACATCCAGAATCTATTGGCCCAGCTGCTCTAGAGGATGCCTCCACCTCCTAACCCTTAGGCACCTAGGACTTGTTTTTTTGTTTTCTTTGCTTATTACTCTGATTTGTTTGTTGCTCTAATTTATTGCTAAGTCTTTTCGATTCTGACAAAAAGGGGGAGAACTAAAAACAGCTCTGATGAAAACATATCTAAATCCTTTCAGTACTCTGCAAACATTGTTTATAAATTGGTTCTAATCCTTTTTGACTTAGAAAAATTGCAGAAGAGAATCTTGAAACATCATCTCATGGAAGCTCCGGTAAGAACTTCTGAACTCCCAAACTTATCTCAGGGGGAGCTCACTTCTATCTGATCTAAAAACTCTTATCTAAATGTTTCATCTCTAAATTTAAGATTGTTTTGTCATCATCAAAAAATGGGAGATTGTAAGAACAAAATTAGTTCTACAATAGAATTTCAGGATTTTGATGATAACAAAGGATGAAACAAAAAATGGCACCCTAATGAAAATTCTCTAAGTGTGCGGGACTCTGAACAACAACAAAGGAATCTGATCATTTTATCAGATACAAATTGTGATCAGATATAAAGTATTAGAAGATCAGACGCATCTGAGGAAGAAGTGCGCTCAAGAAGTTCTGAATCTGAGCAAAGCAAGAAGGAAGAACCAGAGGCTCTAAACATCCACGGGTCTTAATTCTGATGATCTGATAGACCAGTACTCTGAGAAGCTCTGATGTAACCTCAACACTATTCCCTTCTGACGAAGAACTCTGAGATAACAAAGATTCTGATGAAGATTCTCCTAATCCAGAAATAGTAATGGAAAGAAATTCTTCAAATGGAAAGGAAGTATTTTTAGAAAGAAATCATTCAGGGAGACAAATTGGTTATGGCAAGAAACACAAAAGTAATGACATTGAATGCTCATCAAAGGCCAATATTCTGTCATCACTCCAACAGTCCTTTTCTACTATGAGAGGATGATAGCCAGTGCTCCCTCAGACTTCACCGAAATGGTGAATATGGGAATGAGACTGGAAGAAGGAGTCCGTGAAGGACGTTTGTCTAGTCAGCAAAGAGATATGGGAGCTTTTCTAAGAAGAAGGAGGGAGAGGCACATGCTGTGTCCTCCCATATCAAGAGAAGACCCTCTGTGAAGAGGAAGAACGTGCGTTCTGCCGTTAACCAACACCAGGTGACTCATATAGCACCTGCCTTCTGAGAAGTTCATCATCAACAACAACAACAACAATATCAACAACAACATCGTCCACAACAGCAGGCCTACCAGCCTCGAAACAACAATAACACCAGGACCAACTACGAGAGGAAGAGGGTCACTTTTGATCCGATTCCGATGTCATACGCTGAGCTCTATCCTTCTCTGATTGATAAAAAGTTAATTACTCCACGAGACCCGCCTGATGTACCGACCAACCCTCAATGGTGGTACAAGCCTGAATTACACTATGTATATCATTCCGGTGCTCCCGGACATGATGTGGAGAAATGTTATCCCTTGAAGACCAAGGTGCAAGACCTCGTGAGAAGTGGGATTTTGTTTTTCGAGGACGTAGGTCCTAATGTGAAGAAGAACCCATTGCCCGAGCATGGGAATGCTGTTGTGAATATGGTCCAGGGTTGTCTTGGCAAATATAAAGTCCTGTATGTTAATGATATCAGGCAATTTTTGGTCGAGATGCACAGGCTGTTGTGTGGATATAGCCATTATGAGCATGACCATGATAGGTTCCAGGTGTGCACTACCAAGGAAAGAGCATGCCGACAGGTTAGAAAGGACATCCAAGAGATGCTGGATCAGGGAATGATCGAGATACTTCAGAATCGCAACGAGGATGAAGTTGATGTTATCTCCCCTGTTTTCAGAATACCAGAGCCTGTTGTCGTCAAGTATGATGGCAGCAAGTAGAAGGTATCTCTGGCTCTTGTGATCAAGCCAGCGGGCCCTGTCCAATATGTATCTGACAAAGATGTTCCCTACAGATACAATGCAGTTATGCTAGAAAATGGAAAGGAGGTGCCATTGCCCTCAACTTTCGTAGTGAGCATTTCTGACGTCAGTGGTGTGACTAGCAGTGGTCGTGTTTTCTCGGCGCAGCCGAAACCCCATGAAGACGTTGTGAAGAGAACTGTGGTTAATCCCTCCGGTCCGGTGGGGACTCCTTCTTCTAATCCTGTTATGAAGGATGTTGACCCTGTTGTTGTTAAAAATAAAGACACTCTTGTCCTGGTTGGCCAGCATGGCATTTTGAAAGAGGAATGTGATGAGATGCTAAGGCTCATCAAGAGGAGTGAATACAATGTTGTTGATCAGCTGCTACAAACTCCATCAAAGATATATGTGCTGTCTTTGTTGATGAATTCTGAGCCACACCACGAAGCTTTGCAGAGGGTGTTGGACGTGGCATACGTGGACCATGATTTCACTATTGAGCAGTTTGATAACATTGTTGCAAACATAACCGCTTGCAACAATTTGAGCTTTTGTGATGCTGATCTTCCCGAGGAGGGAAAAGACCATAATTTGGCTTTACACATTTCAATGAATTGCAAAGATGATGCCTTATCTAATGTGTTGGTGGACACAGGGTCATCACTTAATGTGTTGCCAAAATCCACTCTGGCCAAACTTTCTTACCAGGGGCCTCCCATGAGGCAGAGTGGAGTGGTTGTCAAAGCTTTTGATGGATCAAGGAAAACTGTGATCGGTGAAGTAGAAATCCCGATCAAAATTGGACCTAGTGATTTCCAAATCACTTTCCAGGTCATGGATATAGATCCATCATACAGTTGTTTGTTTGGAAGACCATGGATTCACGAGGTAGGCGCCGTGACATCCACCCTACACCAGAAGTTGAAGTTTGTTAAAAACAAGAAGTTAGTGGTGATAGGGGGAGAGAAGACTCTCTTGGTTAGCAATTTATCTTCCTTTTCCTATATTGATGCTGAGGATGAGGTTGGAACTCCGTTCCAAGCCTTGTCTATTGCTGAGCCTTCAAGGAAAGGACCTTCTTCATTTGCTTCCTACAATGATGCTAAGTTGGTCATTGAGCATGGTGCACCTACCGGTTTAGGAAAAATGATTAAGCTGGAAGATAATAAATCCCGAGCTGGCATAGGGTACTCTTCCGGTATTTCCAATTAGCGTGGGTTGTTCCAGAGTGGAGGTTTCATCTATTTTGTCGAAGATCAGGAGGTTGCTGCCATTGTGGAGGTTTCATCATATAAGCTCAAAAGAATGATCATGTGGTCCTCATCTCAAGAAAATACCATCCACTCTTGTACAAAGGAAAACCTTGAATTGCTTGATGCTACAAAACAAAAAGGTTAATGACATATTTTTGGTGCTTTTGGTTAGTGATTAAAACAAGAAAAGCAAAGATATACAATGCAAGTAATGCCTGGTGATCTCAAACCACTCACAGGATATCCCAACCCAAAGGAAAGGAAGGCAAGATGCTCAAAGATCCTTGAGGCTATGCAATGCAATGATATGATGCCATAGGGGATCTCATGGACAAAATTGGGGTCTTACACATGGCGAGTTGTAGGAGCTTGGCTTACTAGTCATGGTCTCTAACTTGTGTTTGTTGCCTATAGTTTTATTGACCGGCCTTAGATAGGTGTGACTACTATATTAGTCCACTTATGATTGCTTAACATAGCACTAAATTGCCTTATGGCACACTAACACTAACTACTAATGACAAACTTTTAATTCAAGCATTTAATTCTTGCAATTTACTTTTATGCAATTTAATTTCTTGCACATTAATTCATTTTCTTTTGCCATTTGCTCACTTGAGCTCATGTTTATGTTTATGCAATTTGCCTTTTGCTCACTTGAGCACATTATTGTGTATATACTATTGTGCTTGTTTTGTTTTGATTGTGTGAACCAAATGCAAATGGAGAAAGGACTTAGATTTTAGGACCTTACCTATGTTAAATGGAGTCAAAGAACAACTAGGCCTCATGCCTTTAGAATTCTAAACAAAGAAGAAAATTGTCAAAGAGCAACTAGGCCTCATGCCTTTAGAATGCTTAATCTTGAAGAAGACATTGAAAAGGACCCCCTAATTCTAAACTCACTCTTGTCCATTCTTTCTATTGCATTGTGGAACTTTTTGATTTGTGTGTTCTTGTGTGCTAGGGATCCTAAACTTGAGCCAATTAAAAACACCATTGTCATGAGCATCCAAAGTGAGAGATATAAAAGCCAATTGGAAGATTCCTAAGAGCTTGAATGATTATTTTCTTGATTGCTTAAGTTATTTGCTTATTGATTGCCAAATCCAAAGGAAGGAGAAACTTGGATCATCTTTGTGATCTCAAGAAGGGAACTCCATGTGGTATTATTTCTCTTCCTTCATCTTTGCATGTTTAGGACCTAGCCATTCTCTTCTTCTCTCCACTCTAAACCAAGCCAAACTTTTGTGCAAACATTAACATTGTTTTCAAAAATTTGACCAATTAATTCACCAACTTCTTTTGAGATTTTTAGCCCGAACTACGAGGTTTTGATCCTACCTTTTTTAAGATGGTACGTAGGCAATGGGTTCATCCATTCAAACACAAAATTGTAAATAATTTGTACATTCTTCTCTCATCTCCCCAATCATGTTTGCACAAATAATTTTCACAAAATACCAACCTACCTTACAACAAATTGTGAAAAGGGCTCCCTAGGAGTACCTAGGATGTTTTGGGTGCTTAAAACCTTCCCATTGCATAACCAACCCCCTTACCCCGATCTCTGACATTTTTATTAGTTTTTGATTCGATAAAACTTCTCGGTTTGTGTTCGCTTTCTAACTTTTCTTTGGATAAATAGAAGTGCGGTGGCGACTCGAATTGTATGATTTACTTTTGATTTAGTCAATAAATCTAAAGGTAACGAATACCCCGCTACAGAAAAGTGGCGAATCTGTTGGGGATAATTTGCCTAGTGGGTTTTGCCTACTTTTTACCTTTGTTGTATTGTATGCTTATATTTATTTGTGACATATTTTTGTGCAAATTTGGGATTACTATATTGTTTGTAATGTATGAATTGCTTGATATATATCAATTGCTTGTGTGCTTGGTGGTCTCTTGTGAGATGAGTTCTATACCCGAACTCGAGTGCACTTATGATAGGAGAATGGCATAGTCTTGTTGACTTATGTGGAGTTATTCCTTAGCAAGTTGACTTGCAAGCCCATTCACTTGATGGAGGTTATGTTAGGATCAATAATGTCACACGAGTAGTCGTGGTTAGGCATTACTCTTTCCAATATATGCCTTAGAAGCCAAGGACCTTAGTTTACCAAGCCCATCTTGGCCTATTTTCTAGGGCGTAGTGCGAAGGTCATTCAAGTCTAAGATTTGATACGATTGTTACGCGATACTACACTCATAAGAGTCTCTCTTGAGAATATTTTTGGAATATGAGTAGTCGTTTATCCGATAATTACCGAAAGATGGGATGATGACTATGGGAACCTCTTGTAGAACATGATCGTCAGGTTTAACCATAGTACACTCCCTTTGGGTAGTTCTTAACCGAGACTCCATGCTCGTGACTTGCAACAAACCCTTGATTCGTGGTTGATCCGTTCTTGTATATCCTTAATATCAATGGAACTTGGGTGTTGATAAGGTGTAAACTATAATCCACCAAAATGGATGATTGATATTAAGGATGATGTCATACCCCAAAATTTACCCATCATTTTTCTTGAAAAAAAAAAAAATTAATTAATTAATTAATTAATTAATTAATTAATTAATTAATTAAATAATTAAAATAAATAAATAAATAAAATATAACAAATTATTTTGGACTTGGGTCTCCCTCATTCCAAGCCCATTACCCACAAAATTAGTCTATAAATACTGAAATTTCAGTAGAGGAAGAACTTGGAGTTAGACTTAGAGTTTACACTGGGAGATTCACTGGAGAAAGAAGGAAGAGAAGCAAAACACTCTGAGGTTTCCTTGGAACAAAACCTTGAGGAAAAAGAAAGAGAGAGAACAGAGAAGGACGGATAGAAACTTTGGCATAGGAACCCTGCCAACCCGGAGAATTCAGAATAAAGAAACCCTGAAGGCAGCTCATCCGCCCCGAAGCCATCGCCGCCCAATTCCCGCCGCCTAACTCATTCCGATACCACAAGTGGTCAATCCCTTCAACCTTGAATTGGCAAACAGGTTTGCGTATCTCTATTGTTTATACTTTCAATTGGCCATATCTACACATATAATGCATCATGATTAAATGTTGATATATAATTTGCTTTCGTATGTGAATTTAAATATGCCTGAATACCCTGAATGTTTGACCATGCTGTTCCTGTGATAAAATGCCATAAAGTTCAAGGTTCCTAACATGGGGCTGTTTTTCTCAAAATTCAAAATCCGTGGCCGTTCGCCTGGCCTTCGCTAGGCGAGGCAGAGGCGAACGAGACAGTACCTGATTTTTCTAGTCTGTTTTTTTTTTTTTTTATGTTTCTATCATAGCCATGCATTATTCATCCTATCCTATTTACTGTTGCGATATTTTTCCGGTGTAATCTTCGATTGCACCCTGATTTGGTATTCTGACATGTTTCTTTTTGAGCTTCGAAAAGGTTCACATATCCCAGGAAAAGGTTATTGGCTAGGTATTCCACTTTATTTGTGGGATACCCTTGTGGAGTTTTCACCCTAAATTACCTAATTAATTTTGATGTATTAATTTTAATGTATTAATTTTAATGTATTAATTTTAATGTATTAATTTTAATGTATTAATTTTAATGTGGGAGAATTCCTCCTAATCACCTAATTAATTGTAAAACTTTGCCTTTGAATAAGGGATCTTGGACCTCTCTTTGTTGCCTTACGATTACGATATTACGGTCATGTCCCGCGAATGTGGGGATACCCTTAGCAAAGACCCTTCGGTTAAATCATCATAAAATAAATTATAGTCCCTCGGATGTTGCCTTCGAATATACAACTTTGTCCCTCGATGACCCTCCGATGTTGCCTACGGTTAAATGATGATAGTCCCTTCGAATGCTAAGGTATCCTCATAACTGTTGCCTTCAATGACCAATCGATGACCCTACGATGACCCTACGATGACCCTTTTACATCCAAAGGATAAAACTACTTATTTCTCAATAATAAGGACAATTTTACCCTCATAAGGATAGGAAATGCCCGTAAAGACCTTGGGTCGGTATAACTCTTAATTGCTTGCTCACAACTTAAAACATTTTTTTTTGCACCTCACACCTTTCAAAATGCCTTTAGAAAATCACCACTTGGTATACATTCATACTAGAATCATTACCGAGTTATATTTTTCTAAACAATTTTCAAAACTAAAACGGGATAACCACTTTGTATATATTCATACAAGAATCATTACAAAGTTAAATTCTCTTTTCAAAACAATTTTCCAAACAATTCACAAACACTTTTTTAGACAAAAATAATATAAGTGATCGAGCAATTAAGAGCCCATGGATAACCATGGATACAAAGGGTGCTAACACCTTCCCTTTGTATAATGTACCTCCCGAACCCAAAATCTAAATTAAGGTCTTTCCTGTTCTTTTCCACCTTTCCTTATTGGATAAAAGAAAAGTCGGTGGCGACTCTTGCTAACCGCGACATTGCGATTAAAACCACAAAAAGTCCAGTTCACCGTATGACAGAACTGGCGACTCTGCTGGGGAATATTTAAAAAGAGAGGTTACCTTAAAAACAAGATCACTTATTCAATTTGTCTGATTTATTTTTAAGGGATTGCTTGGGTATGTTATGCTTGAGTGAAAGATCCTACACCCGGATCTAGTGTACCTTAGGTAAGTAGCAAGAGATCATCGCGACTGTCCGGCGTATACTGGAATGGTCAAAATGATGGCTACGGTTAATGTGGCACTTTGGATGTCCTGATGTTCCTCATGTTAGTTGAGGAAATATTTGGCATTCGCGTGGTGTCATAAAAGCATTAACCAGACCTTTAGAACCCTAATTGACTCATCCTGGCCATTAGAAAGTAGTGAGATAACTGGCTTCGGTTCCGACTGGAGTTGGTTGAGACTCGATACTACACTCTTTGAGATTGGACTTTAGGGAAGCTTCGGTCAACCACTTGGTGTTGCACTGAAGTGGACTTAAGGAAAGGTCAATGATTTGAGATCCTTCTAGAACCCGGTTACTATTCTAAGACAGGTTGAACCCACCAAACTTCAGTGGGGAGGGTACTTACCTATGGAACTCATGCAAGCCTTAAAACCTAGGAATGATTGTTGTATGACTTGCTTATGCTTGTTATTTGTTTAATATCATAATATCATAACATCATAACATCATAACATCATAACATCATAACATTATGACATTGCACTAATCACTTCGAGGACTTAGGGATTTAACTCGGCTCTATTTTGTAAGGCTATGGCTCCCAGGAAGACTATCCGGATAAATTTTGTAGTCATCTCTCCTCAACTCAAGGATTTAGTGTCAGAACTTCCTGATCAGGCTCAGTTCGTCAAAAAGCATGGTTCTCTCCTCGATTTGGTTACCACTGGTTTCAAAGAAGATATGATGAGAGTCCTATTCCAGTTCTTCGATCCTAAACATCATTGCTTCACATTCCCAGATTATCAGTTGGTGCCCACATTAGAAGAATTTTCCCAGCTGCTTGGGATACCTATTCTTGATCAAATACCTTTCAGTGGTTTAGAAAAGATTCCGAGGTCCGAAAAAGTTGTCGCAGCTTTACACATGACAAAGTCAGATATTGAAGCTAATTGGGTAACAAGAAGTGGAGTTAAGGGTTTACTTGCCAAATTTCTGATGAATAAGGCCCGAGAATTCTTAAAAGTCATGAATGTCCATGCTTTCGAGGAGATTCTAGCATTACTAATCTATGGTTTGGTGTTATTCCCTAATCCAGATCAATTCATAGATATGAATGCTATTCAGATATTTCTCGCTCGTAACCCTGTGCCTACCTTGCTCGGCGACATTCTGCATTCCCTTCACACTCGTACTATGAAGAGGCAAGGGACTCTCATGTGCTGCATACCTTTATTATCCAGGTGGTTTATTTCGCACCTTCCTCAGTCAGTCTTGAAGAATGAGCAAAGTTTGAGATGGTCTCAAAGGATAATGTCGCTCTCCCACTCAGACATCCGTTGGTGTCCTCATTTCAAAGAAAACAATATCATCATTGACTGTTGTGGAGAATTCCCTAATGTACCACTCATGGGGATAAGAGGAGGTATTACTTATAATCCTGCTTTAGCCCTACGTCAGTTTGGGTATGCTCGAAGGGATGGGCCACATGAAATGATTATTCAAGGTATAGTGTTTGACTATGACAATGACTCTCAAGGTCTCCGCCAAAGGTTTGTACGAGCTTGGGGCATGGTGAAACGAAGCACTTTAGGAAAGAAAAATTCAATTCCTCTGGAGCCTTATCTCAGATGGGTACGCGCCAGAGCTCGTGAACTTGTCATGCCATATCTTGCAGTCGGACCACTGATTGTTGAACCAGAAGCTGAAGGAGGTACTCCTCAGATCGTTCCTTATCCAGATATGCCTACCGATGTTGAAGAGTTAAAGAAGTCCTGGATCCAGTTGAGAGAGGAAAGGGATACTTTTGAAGCCCAGTTCTGTGCTGCAAGGAAGAAGGTGTTAGAGCTCACCGGCCAGCTTAATGAGGAACGAAGACTCAATACATATCTTCGCCCAAAAAGAAGCCGTCCCTGGGAGACCTGAGCTTTTATTGTATTTTACTTCTTATTATAATGAATATTAATCAAATATTATTAATAAAAGTGGCTTTCTTTTTTGGTAGTTTATGCAAAATTAAATTCCAAAAGTCCTTGAAAACATTTCATACATTGCATAGCATAACATGACATTGCATAACAGGTACTCTAAAAGGATCAGTATTCTCACGGTTTTCCTTCAAACAGAAAAATGGACCTCGAACAAACTCTCAAAGATCTCCAGGCTCAGAATGCTCAACTCCAGGAGATGATCTTGAACTTATCCAAGGGGCAGGAGGAACTGAAGACTCTCTTGCTCAAGAAGAAAAAGGACAAGAAATCTGTGAGGCACATTAACCCGGGAAGAAAGCAGTTTACGAAGATCAATATGACTTTAGCACAAGCACTGCAGGGTATGCTAAAAGTAAATTTAATTACCCTCAGAGATCCTCCTGCAAAACCCAACACTACTTCTCCTCGTTATAATCCCAACACCAGGTGTGCCTATCACTCCGATAGCCCCGGGCATGATACGAATGATTGCTGGTCGCTGAAGAACAAGATTCAGGATATGATCGACGCTGGGGAATTTGAATTTGATCCTCTGGATATTCCTAATGTCATCACTGCTCCTATGCCCGATCATGACAAGACTGTTAATGTTGTAGAAGATGTGAATAGCGATTGCAACTTGGATAATTGGAAGGCTGAAGACACTATTCCAACTTCCTTTAGTCAGGGGTAATTGTTTGTTGTTTATTCAATGTATCAAATTTGGTTAAATATTTTGTCATTCTCATAAGCATATTCATATTCAATAAATCAATGGACTTTTTGCATTCAAATATTGCGCTCTTTATCTTTCCTGTCATTTTTCAAATAAGCTATGCTTTCTTGCACACACTCACGTAACAAATTGCGTATCCACATCCACTCTGGATCCTGTTGATAATAGTTCTGCTACTGTTCATTATGACTTCGAAAATCCGATCTACCAAGCCGAAGATGGAAGTGAGGAAGATTGTGAAGTACCTGAAGAACTTGCCAGACTGTTACTGAAAGAAGAAAGGACTATACAGCCGCATGAGGAGTCAATTGAAACTGTCGATCTGAGTACTAAAAGTAGACAAGAAAGAAGTCAGAAGCCTCTTGGGGCACTTGAATTACATTGCCCGGTTTATATCCTACTTGACTGCTACTTGCAAACCTATCTTCAAATTACTGAGGACAGTCAAGAGATGATGAATGTCAGGAAACTTTTGATAAAATCAAGAAGTGTCTCCAAGAACCTCCAATTCTGACACCACCAGTTGAAGGAAGACCTCTAATCATGTATTTGACCATGTTAGAAAATCCAATGAGGTGTGTTGGGGCAACATGACGAGTCTGGTCGAAAAGAGCATGCCATATACCGCCTTAGCAAAAGGTACCGACTGTGAAACAAGATACTCATAGCTCGAGAAAGCTTGCTGCGCTTTGGCTTGGGCTGCTCGCCGACTAAGACAGTACATGTTGAATCATACCACTTTATTGATTTCTAAGATGGGTTCTATCAAATATCTATTCGAGAAACTTGTTGTCTCCTGAAAGAGTTATCACTGATAATAGTGCTAATTTGAACAACAAGATGGTTACTGCATTCTGCACGCGGTTCAAAATAAAACACTCTAATTCTTCTCCGTACCGGCCAAGGATGAACGGCGCCGTGGAGGCTGCTAACAATGTCCAGAAGCTTATACAAAAGATGACAGTAATGTACAAAGACTGGCATGAGATGTTACCATTTGCTTTTCATGACTATCGCACTTCAGTACGCACTTCGACAGGGGCAACTCCGTTCTCTTTAGTCTATGGAATGGAAGCCATCTTACCAGTGGAAGTTCAGATTCCCTCTCTAAGGATCATGAAAGAGGCGGGCTTAGACGAGGACGAATGGATTCAGACTCGACTCGATCAGATACATTTGATTGATGAGAAGAGACTTGCGGCTGTATGTCACGGGCAGATATATCAGAAGCGCATGACCAGGGCATTCAACAAAAGGGTCAAGAGACAAGTGTATCAAATGGGCGACTTGGTGATAAAGCGTATCATCCTACCGCAAACTGATCCCAGAGGCAAATGGACTCCCACGTACAAAGGGCCATTTGTAGTTAGGAAGGTATTCTCTGGTGGAGCCATGATACTTGCTACAGTGGATGGCGAAGATTTCCCGCATCCCGTGAACGCGGACATAGTTAAAAAATACTACGCATGAAAAAGACCCGCTAGATCGACGTATCTAGGCAAAAGTAAGGGCATCCCGGCGAACCAAAAGGGTTCGGGCAAAAATTAGGGATATATATAAAAAAATGTACACCCGGCAAGTCGAAAACCTGAAAAGGTGGCTTGGGCAAAAAAGGGTATCCTGGTGGACTGAAAACCTGAAAAGGCGGTCCAGGCAAAAATTAGGGATTAAAGCGTATGACTATGTCCCGTTCTCAGTCAACTTTCATCCAAGTTCAAGGGACTGACCAAGCCAATCACTTCTATCCGACAGCAGGGGATGAGATGCTTGAAGACATATGGCAGTAGTAGACTTAAAATCAATAGGACTTTTCTGCATAGCTTTCTCTTTGTTTTTGACAATTTCCTCTTACTAGGATTTCTGTCTCCTTGTACACAATTTGCCTGTTTATAGGCCTTCTTTCAAAAATCAATACAACCCTCTTTCAAAAAAAGATGCTTTTGTTTTTTACTTTTCTGTTTTGGTTGCGTAAATGTCCATTGATTTAATTTGAATTAATATGTGCATTTGAATATGACCAATGTTTACCAAAATACATGCATAGAATAGCAATAGCAATTACTACCCTACTTCAGGATCAAGGAAAAGGTCTAATCATGCTTCCAATGAATCCACTACCAATTCTCTTCCCCCCAGCAAGCCTGTTTTTTTTTCCCCAGAAGAAGTTGGCAGTATTCCCCGGCACAGCCAGCTATTCCCCAACAGAGGTCGGCATCATTAGACAGATTGATCATCTCATCCATCCCCAGCCAGGCTCTGTTGAATATCTCTACCATCAGACAGAAATCAGAACCCCAGCCGAGAGAGGGTCCTCAACACGAATATCTCCAATCAGTAGATGGGGATTTATTTTCCCCAGTAGAGTCCCCAAGCAGAACTTCTCATACGCATAACTCATTCATTGCATCATTTCACAGCATACGCATGCATACAACATTCGCATTTATTTTCGAAAGCATAAAACATCTCATGCATCATGACATGGCATAAAGCTAACTTTTCTTTGCAGGTTAATTATCCTCCTGATATAGTCAAAGTAAAAGGCTCATTCAGGCAGACGCCTTTATCAATCACAGACAAGATTCAGATACATATTCCAGATGCAATTCATGGGAACATTCATTCTGACAACACTTCGATATCCTCCTAGCGATGGCATCTTTAAGCCCATCCCAGACATTTATTGCAAGTACAACGTATACAGATACAGCCTAACATACGGTTCATTCTGATTCAGCTCAACATATGACTCCTTCAACTCAGATACGATCTAGCATACGATCCATTCTGACCTTCGACAACTCAGATACGATCTAGCGTACGATCCATTCTGACCTTCTTCAACTCAGATACGATCTAACAGACGATCCATTCTGACCCTCAACAACTCAGATAGGATCTAGCGTACGATCCATTCTGACCTTCTTCAACTCAAGTACAGTCTAATGCACGACCAAGTTAGACCTTCATCTGACCAGATGCTACCTTCGGACAGGTACATTTCTGGATGGTAGTCCAGTATACGGCTACTCCCTTTCCCAGATGCTACCTTCGGACAGGTACATTTCTGGATGGTAGTCTAGTATACGGCTACTCCCTTTCTCAGATGCTACCTTCGGACAGGTACATTTCTGAATGGTAGTCTAGTATACGGCTACTCCCTTTCCCAGATGCTACCTTCGGACAGGTACATTTCTGGATGGTAGTCCAGTATACGGCTACTCCCTTTCCCAGATGCTACCTTCGGACAGGTACATTTCTGGATGGTAGTCTAGTATACGGCTACTCCCTTTCCCAGATGCTACCTTCGGACAGGTACATTTCTGGATGGTAGTCCAGTATACGGCTACTCCCTTTCTCAGATGCTACCTTCGGACAGGTACATTTCTGAATGGTAGTCTAATATACGGCTACTCCCTTTCCCAGATGCTACCTTCGGACAGGTACATTTCTGGATGGTAGTCCAGTATACGGCTACTCCCTTTCCCAGATGCTACCTTCGGACAGGTACATTTCTGGATGGTAGTCTAGTATACGGCTACTCCCTTTCCCAGATGCTACCTTCGGACAGGTACATTTCTGGATGGTAGTCCAGTATACGGCTACTCCCTTTCCCAGATGCTACCTTCGGACAGGTACATTTCTGGATGGTAGTCTAGTATACGGCTACTCCCTTTCCCAGATGCTACCTTCGGACAGGTACATTTCTGGATGGTAGTCCAGTATACGGCTACTCCCTTTCTCAGATGCTACCTTCGGACAGGTACATTTCTGAAGTGTAGTCTAGTGTACGACTACTCCCTTTTACCATCAGATTCAGCCTACTGGACGGCTCATTCTGCAACTCAGATTCGATTTAATGTACGATCCATTCTGAGCTCCAGCAACTCCAATACGGTCTAACGTACGACCCATTCGGATCCTCAACTACTCAGATGCTACCTAGTGTACGGTACATTTCTGAAGTGTAGTCTAGTGTACGACTACCCCTTTCATCATCAGATTCAGCCTAACGGACGGCTCTCTCTTCAACTCAGATACGATCTAGCGTATGGTCCATTCTGATCCTTTATCCCCAACAGCATATGACACACTCCGACTCCCCAGCGAAGTCGGCAGCGTAATGGATGACTCATTATTCGGTCTAATGTAAGACCCAGTGTGGCACCCATGTCTTCAAATTGGCCTAATGTACGGCTCGATCTGAAGCTTTCGTCATCAAACCTCCCGGATGGCATCTTTAAGCCCATCTCCATCAAGACCAACTGTCGATCCTCAAGTGCAAATTTTTGGGGCATTCTAGTGTTCAATAATCTTCCACCTCCAGACCACGAATGGCATACACGCCATCCTAACTCTCTCGGTTCAAGAATATTGAACAGGGGCAGCTGTCATACCCCAAAATTTACCCATCATTTTTCTTGAAAAAAAAAAAATTAATTAATTAATTAATTAATTAATTAATTAATTAAATAATTAAAATAAATAAATAAATAAAATATAACAAATTATTTTGGACTTGGGTCTCCCTCATTCCAAGCCCATTACCCACAAAATTAGTCTATAAATACTGAAATTTCAGTAGAGGAAGAACTTGGAGTTAGACTTAGAGTTTACACTGGGAGATTCACTGGAGAAAGAAGGAAGAGAAGCAAAACACTCTGAGGTTTCCTTGGAACAAAACCTTGAGGAAAAAGAAAGAGAGAGAACAGAGAAGGACGGATAGAAACTTTGGCATAGGAACCCTGCCAACCCGGAGAATTCAGAATAAAGAAACCCTGAAGGCAGCTCATCCGCCCCGAAGCCATCGCCGCCCAATTCCCGCCGCCTAACTCATTCCGATACCACAAGTGGTCAATCCCTTCAACCTTGAATTGGCAAACAGGTTTGCGTATCTCTATTGTTTATACTTTCAATTGGCCATATCTACACATATAATGCATCATGATTAAATGTTGATATATAATTTGCTTTCGTATGTGAATTTAAATATGCCTGAATACCCTGAATGTTTGACCATGCTGTTCCTGTGATAAAATGCCATAAAGTTCAAGGTTCCTAACATGGGGCTGTTTTTCTCAAAATTCAAAATCCGTGGCCGTTCGCCTGGCCTTCGCTAGGCGAGGCAGAGGCGAACGAGACAGTACCTGATTTTTCTAGTCTGTTTTTTTTTTTTTTATGTTTTTATCATAGCCATGCATTATTCATCCTATCCTATTTACTGTTGCGATATTTTTCCGGTGTAATCTTCGATTGCACCCTGATTTGGTATTCTGACATGTTTCTTTTTGAGCTTCGAAAAGGTTCACATATCCCAGGAAAAGGTTATTGGCTAGGTATTCCACTTTATTTGTGGGATACCCTTGTGGAGTTTTCACCCTAAATTACCTAATTAATTTTGATGTATTAATTTTAATGTATTAATTTTAATGTATTAATTTTAATGTATTAATTTTAATGTATTAATTTTAATGTGGGAGAATTCCTCCTAATCACCTAATTAATTGTAAAACTTTGCCTTTGAATAAGGGATCTTGGACCTCTCTTTGTTGCCTTACGATTACGATATTACGGTCATGTTCCGCGAATGTGGGGATACCCTTAGCAAAGACCCTTCGGTTAAATCATCATAAAATAAATTATAGTCCCTCGGATGTTGCCTTCGAATATACAACTTTGTCCCTCGATGACCCTCCGATGTTGCCTACGGTTAAATGATGATAGTCCCTTCGAATGCTAAGGTATCCTCATAACTGTTGCCTTCAATGACCAATCGATGACCCTACGATGACCCTTTTACATCCAAAGGATAAAACTACTTATTTCTCAATAATAAGGACAATTTTACCCTCATAAGGATAGGAAATGCCCGTAAAGACCTTGGGTCGGTATAACTCTTAATTGCTTGCTCACAACTTAAAACATTTTTTTTTTTTGCACCTCACACCTTTCAAAATGCCTTTAGAAAATCACCACTTGGTATACATTCATACTAGAATCATTACCGAGTTATATTTTTCTAAACAATTTTCAAAACTAAAACGGGATAACCACTTTGTATATATTCATACAAGAATCATTACAAAGTTAAATTCTCTTTTCAAAACAATTTTCCAAACAATTCACAAACACTTTTTTAGACAAAAATAATATAAGTGATCGAGCAATTAAGAGCCCATGGATAACCATGGATACAAAGGGTGCTAACACCTTCCCTTTGTATAATGTACCTCCCGAACCCAAAATCTAAATTAAGGTCTTTCCTGTTCTTTTCCACCTTTCCTTATTGGATAAAAGAAAAGTCGGTGGCGACTCTTGCTAACCGCGACATTGCGATTAAAACCACAAAAAGTCCAGTTCACCGTATGACAGATGACTTAATCCATCCCATGACCTTTGTGTGGTGTGGTTTGCTTGATCCTTGAGTGTCATTGTTGCATCCATGCATTCATGCATTCATACACATCCATATCATCAATAATGAGAAAATTTTCAAGGAACTTAAGAGGTCTATTTGCAAATTTTCAGACATGGATAAACAAAGAAGGAATACGAAGAAGTACAGTTTCAGACAACCCGACTTGAAAGAGTTAAGGAGTTTGACATCCTACGTATTAGATCCCTTGGAGTTCAAGGCTCGTCATGGGAAGCTTCTGTCTATTCTTGCTACTCAAGTGGATGAAGGCCTGATGAGTGTGCTGGTGCAGTTCTATGATCCCTTGTACCGTTGCTTCACTTTTCCGGATTTCCAGCTTTTGCCTACACTTGAGTAGTATGCCTATCTTGTGGGTATACCGATTCTAGATCAGTTGCCGTTCAATGGCTTGGAGAGAGTCTCTTCTTCTCAAGAGATTGTTGATCTGTTGCATATAGATGAATCTATTGTTGGTGCTCATATGACTACCAAAGGTGGAATTCAAGGTCTCCCATCTAATTTCCTCATTGCTCAAGCTACTATGTTTGGGAAGGCCATGAGTGAGGACGCCTTTGAGGCCATATTTGTACTTCTCATCTATGGGCTAGTGTTACAACCTTATTTTGGCACGTCGTCAGCCTGGGTTCCCCTAAAAGGATAAACCTAATAACATTTTGTTAGAAGGTGTGTTCTTTCAAGAGGGTAAAGATCCCTAAAACTTGAAGGGCAGAATGGTCCGCGCTTGGCGCAAGATTCATAGGAAGGGAAGGAAAGAGCTTGGTCTGAAGAATTGTATTGCTTTGGCACCCTACACCTCTTGGGTGAGGAAGAGAGCACTTGAGTACCGAATGCCCTATGATTATACGAGACCTATCCCTATGGTTATGGTTGGGCCTTCAACCCTCCCTAACCAAGGAGTAGAGGAGTTGAGAGATGAAGATCGTTCGCGTGCTTGGGTCCGTGAGCGAGAGGAGCTACTTCTGCAGCTTAGAGATAAGGATGCTTTGATAGAGTTTCTGGAGCATCAGGTTATCGACGAGCCTGATGATGTGGTGACTTCTCTTCTTCCTCAGTCTTCCAAGTTTTAGAAGAGGAAGTATGTCCGGCTCGCCAAGGAGAAGGCGGATATGGAGGCAGCCTATGAGAGGGAGGTGAAGAGGCTTCGTGCAACTTATCTTCTAGTCTCGAGAGCTTTGGATGATTGTTTCTAGGGTTCCATAGGATGTTATTTTCCTTCTCTCTTGTATTGTATTTGGTTACCAAGACTGTACTTCTTTGGTGTAAAAATCTTTCCAGATATTATTGATATGATTATTCCATATATATCTAAATGATTAATATTTCCAAATATTTGCAAATAGAACTCTAAATATTCCTCTGATTAAAAATAAAATCATATGCACAAGCATTGCATGCATCATGTGCATAAGCAGGTTTTGTTCCAGGGCTTCTTGTTTAGTGGTCTAACTATGTGTTCTTCATTTATTTTGAAGACAAGCTAACGCACCGGTACTACACCAGAGCCAACTCATCAAAGCTAATGGATCACCTAGAGAAAGAGAACAGATAACTGAAGGAGGAAGTGGCAATATTGACTACCCTGATGGAGTCATCCTTGGCCGCCCAAAGCCAGTCGTCACCAATGCCTTCAACTCCTCCCCATAGGACGGTCATTTCAGAGGTTGCTTCCTCTACCATGCCTGCTGCCAGTGCTCACTTTGCGCCTACTGCTATGCCAACCGGGTTTCCCTGGGGGATGCCCGCTAATTTTTCTCTAGAGGATCTCGCCCCTACATTTGCTTCTCTGCCGGCATCTAGCCCGGTCCTTGCTGTGCCACCTCCAGTCGTGCATACTTTTCCGAGAGTAGATAACACCATTTATCACTCTAAGCCATCCGAGGGCCCAGACGTGTATGAAAAAATGGACGCTATGAACGACCAGTTCCTTAAACTGCGCAAGGAACTTAAAACTCTCAAAGGGAAGGACCTCTTTGGCAAATCTGCTGCTGAGCTTTGCCTCGTACCTAATGTCAAGATTCCTGTCAAATTCAAAGTGTCTGACTTTGAAAAGTACAAAGGAAACACTTACCCGCTCAACCATCTTATGATGTATGCACGCAAGATGTCGACTCAGACCGACAACGATCAACTCCTGATCCATTACTTCTAGGATAGCTTATCCGGTGCCGCTTTAAGATGGTACATGGGCCTGGATAGTGCGAACATCCGCTCCTTCAACAACCTTGGCGAAGCCTTCGTCAAGTAGTACAAATACAACGTTGATATGGCTCCCGATAGGGACCAACTGAGGGCCATGTCCCAGAAGGAGAAAGAAACATTCAAGGAGTACGCCCAGAGGTGGCGTGAATTGGCTGCACAAATTGTGCCCCCGCTCGAAGAGAAGGAGATGATGAAGATCTTTCTCAAGACTTTAAGCTCTTTCTACTACGAGCGGATGATTACTAGCGCTCTTTCTGACTTC
Source organism: Lathyrus oleraceus (assembly GCF_024323335.1). Classification (NCBI taxonomy): domain Eukaryota; kingdom Viridiplantae; phylum Streptophyta; class Magnoliopsida; order Fabales; family Fabaceae; genus Lathyrus; species Lathyrus oleraceus. The sequence continues at coordinate 14,900,318 of NC_066580.1, forward strand.
ACCGAGATAGTGAACATGGGGATGCGTCTAGAAGAAGGAGTCAGGGAAGGGCGCCTGACTAGAGAAGAAGGCTCTTTTGCCAAATGTTATGGAGTGTTTGCTAAGAAGAAGGATGGAGAGGCACATGTTGTGACCTCCCATGCTAAATCAAGAAGACCCTCTGTGAAGAGGAAGACTGTGCGTCCATCCAGTAACTAGCACCAGGTGGCTCATATAGCACCTGTTTTCAAAGAAAATCAGCATTATCAGCATCATAATCAGAACCAGCAACAACAACATCAACAGTATCAGCAACAACAACACCGTCCTTAACAGCAGGCCTACCAGCCTCGAAACAATAATCAAACCAGCATAAGCTATGATAGGAAGAGGGTCACTTTTGATCCTATTCCAATGACTTATGCAGAGTTATATCCTTCATTAATTGAAAGGAAATTGATTACTCCACGTGACCCACCTGCTATACCGACCAACCCTTAGTGGTGGTATAAGCCCGAGCTTCACTGTGTTTATCATTCTGGTGCTCCCGGACAGATGTGGAGAACTGTTACCCTCTCAAGACCAAGGTTCAGGACCTTGTTAGAAGTGGTATCTTGTTTTTCAAGGACGTAGGTCCTAACATCAAGAAGAACCCCTTGCCCGAGCATGGGAAATCTACTATTAATATGGTTCAGGGTTGCCCTGGAAAATACAAGGTCAGGTATGTCAGCCATATCAGACAATCACTGGTCGAGATGCATAGACTGTTATGTGGATACAATCATTACGAGCATGACCATGACAGTTGTCGTGTTTGCACTATCAATGAGAGAGGATGTCGTCAAGTCAGGAAAGACATCCAAGAAATGATGGATCAGGGTGTGATAGAGATACTTCAAAATCGTGATGAGGATGAAGTTAATGTGATATCCCCTGTATTTAGGATACCTGAGCCTGTTGTTATCAGATATGATGGCAGCAAGCAAAAGGTTTCTCCTACTCTTATTATTAAGCCAATTGGCCTTGTTCCATACTCTTCTGATAAGGATGTTCCCTATCGATATAATGTTGTTGCATTAGAAGATGGGAAGGAGGTGCCTCTACTCTCCACTTCTGTTATGAATATTGCTGATGTCAGTGGATTGACCCGCAGTGGTCGTGTATTCTCGGCGCTGCCGAAACCCCAAGCTGACACCAGAAGAGTTGATGTTGTTGATAGTGTCGTCCGTCCGGTTGGGAATTCTTCTTCTTGTCCGAATCCGGCACTTGCTGATGAGAGACCTGCTGCTGTTAGAACTCCTGTCCCTGCTGGCCGGAATGGCATGATTTAAGAGGACTATGATGAGATACTGAGGCTCATCAAGAGGAGTGAGTACAATATTGTAGATCAGCTGCTACAAACGACTTCAAAGATATCAATATTGTCTTTGTTAATAAACTCTGAGCCACACCGTGAAGCTTTGCAGAAGGTGTTGGATGTGGCATATGTAGATCACGACGTCACCATAGAACAATTTGATAGCATTGTTGCAAAAATTACTGCTTGTAACAACCTGGGCTTTTGTGATGCTGATCTCCCCGAGGAGGGAAGAGACCATAATTTAACACTTCACATCTCCATGAACTGCAAGGATGATGCCTTATCTAATGTGCTGGTAGACACAAGATCATCGCTGAATATGTTTCCAAAATCCACTTTGGCGAAACTTTCATACCAGGGGCCTCCCATTAGACAGAGTGGAGTGGTCGTCAAAGCTTTTGATGGATCTCGCAAGACAGTGATTGGCGAGGTTGAACTCCCAGTCAAGATAGGACCTAGTGATTTCCAGATCACTTTTCAGGTCATGTATATCCACCCATCATATAGCTGTTTGTTGGGAAGACCATGGATTCACGAGGCAGGCACCGTGACATCCATCCTACACAAAAAGTTGAAGTTCGTTAAGAACAAAAAGTTGGTGGTGGTAGGGGGAGAGAAGGCTCTCTTGGTTATCCATTTGTCTTCCTTTTCTTATATTGATGTTGAGGATGAGGTTGGGACATCGTTCCAAGCCTTATCTATTGTTGAGCCTTCTAAGAAAGGAACTTCTTCATTTGCATCCTACAATGATGCGAAGTTGGCCATTGAGCATGGCGCAACTACTGGTTTAGGACAAATGATCAAGCTGGAAGACAATAAATCCTGGGTTGGCATAGGGTACTCTTCAGGCACATTCAACAAGCACGGTCTATTTCAGAGTGGTGGTTCCATCCACACGGTTGAAGACCAAGAGGCGGCTGCTGTTGTGGAGGATGATGCAGAGGAAGATTCTGGCAATTTTGTCATCCCTGGAGGAGTCTGCAATAATTGGGTCATTGTTGATGTCCCAACATTTTTCCATAAGTCAATGTAATGTTCATTTTTTTTTAAAAACCCTTCTCCCATGCCAAAAGGAGAAGTGATGACATTGTTGGCCCATAAATACAATGATATTCATTCAATAAATTCATGTTAAATATTTGTTTTTTCCAAATTATTTTCACTTTTTGCTTTTGCATGAAATTGGTGATCACATAAAACCCTAAAAAGAGAATAAAATCAATCTTTTCATCTGCATAATAATTTGTCTTGCTTGAATTCTAAAATCTCTTTTATATCCAAAATCATTATGCAGGTTGATCAAACCCATTGAACATAATGATCCAACACCATCTCCCAACTTTGAGTTCCCTGTATTTGAGGCATAATAAGATGATGTTGAAGAGGTTCCTGATGAGATTACCCGTCTGCTCGAGCACGAAGAGAAGATCATTTAGCCACATCTTGAGAATCTGGAAACAATCAACTTGGGGTCTGAAGATTGTGTTCGTGAGGTGAAGATTGGGGCACTCTTGGAAGAATCTATGAAGAAGGGGTTGATTGAGTTGCTACGAGAATATGACGATGTCTTTTCCTGGTCATATGAAGACATGTCTAGTTTAGATACTGATATCATGCAACATTTCCTGCCTTTGGAGCCTGAGTGTGTGTCAGTGAAGCAGAAGCTCAGAAGAACTCATCCTGATATGGCAATGAAGATTAAAGAAGAAGTTCAAAATCAAATTGATGCGGGGTTTCTGGTGACTTCTACATATCCTCAATGGGTGGCCAATATTGTGCCCGTGCCTAAGAAAGATGGAAAAGTCTGAATGTGTGTGGACTATAGAGACTTGAATAAAGCTAGTCCGAAAGATGATTTTCCTCTGCCACATATTGATATGTTGGTAGATAGTACAACTAAATTCAATGTCTTCTCATTTATGGACGGATTCTGGTTATAATCAGATTAAAATGGCACCCGAGGATATAAAGAAGACAGCATTCATCACACCTTGGGGAACATTCTGTTATCGAGTGATGCCCTTCGATTTGAAGAACGTCGGAGCCACGTATCAACGAGCTATGACTACCTTGTTTCACGATCAGATGCACAAGGAGATCGAGGTATATGTTGATGATATGATTGCAAAGTCGAGAACGGAAGTTGAACATGTTGAGCACTTGTTGAAGCTTTTTTAGCATTTGAGAAAGTATAAACTCCGCCAGAATCTGAACAAGTGTACATTTGGAGTCCGTTCCGGCAAGTTATTGGGCTTTATTGTCAGCGGGAGAGGTATTGAAGTTGATCCTGCCAAGGTCAAAGCAATACAAGAGATGCCTGCGCCCAAAACTGAGAAGCAAGTCCGAGATTTTCTTGGCCGCTTGAATTATATCTCCAGATTTATATCCCACATGACTACCACATGTGCGCCGATATTCAAGCTACTCCAGAAAGAGCAGCGTCATGATTGGACCGAGGATTTCCATAAGGCCTTTGACAGTATTAAAGAGTATCTGTCCGAGCCTCCGATTCTGTCTCCGCCAGTGGAAGGGAGACCCTTGGTTATGTATTTGACAGTTCTTGAAGACTCTATGGGTTGTGTCCTAGGTCAACGGGACGAATCAGGGAAGAAAGAATATGCTATCTACTATCTGAGTAAGAAGTTCACTGATTGTGAGTCTCGATATTCGATGCTTGAGAAAACATGTTGTGCTTTGGCTCGGGCTGCTAAGCGCTTACGCCAGTATATGTTTAATCATACGACTTGGTTGATATCCAAAATGGATCCAATCAAGTATATCTTTGAGAAGCCTGCTTTAACTGGGAGGATTGCCCGCTGGCAGATGTTGTTGTCTAAGTATGATATTGAGTATCGAGCTCAAAAAGCTATTAAAGGTAGTATCTTGGCTGACCGCTTGGCGCATCAACCAATTGAGGATTATCAGTCTGTTCAGTACGACTTCCCTGATGAGGAGATTCTGTATTTGAAAATGAAAGATTGCGATTAGCCTACACTCGATGAAGGACCAGAGCCTGGTTCCCGATGGGGTATGGTGTTTGATGGCGCTGTAAATCAATATGGAAATGGTATTGGGGCAGTGATTATTACTCCTCAGGGCACACATTTTCCTTTTACAACAAGGCTAACTTTCAAATGCACAAATAATATGGCGGACTATGAGGCCTCTATTATGGGTTTGGAAGGGTGTATTGATCTTAGGATCAAGCATCTTGATGTGTATGGTGATTCGGCCCTTGTTGTTAATCAGATTAAGGGTGAATGGGAGACGAATCATCTTGGCCTCATCCCATATAGAGATTATGCGAGGAGGATTTCAACATTCTTTACTGAGGTTGACTTCCATCATATTCCTCGAGATGAGAATCGGATGGCAGATGCACTTGCTACGCTTGCTTCGATGATTATGGTGAAATTTTGGAATGAAGTCCCCAATATCAATGTGATGCGCTTGGATAGACCAACTCATGTATTTGCTGTAGAAGAAGTGAAAGATGATAAGCCATGGTATTATGACATCAAGTGTTTTCTTCAGAGTCAGATTTACCCGCCTGAGGCATCTGTTAAAGACAAGAAGACTTTGAGGAGATTATCTGGCAGTTTCTACCTCAATGGCGATGTGCTTTATAAGAGGAATTTTGACATGGTTTTGCACAAATGCGTGGATAGACACAAAGCAGACCTATTGATGATTGAAGCCCATGAGGGTTCATTTGGTACTCATTCCATAGGACATGCCATGGCAAAGAAGATGTTGAGAGCAGGCTACTATTGGCTGACAATCGAGTCTGACTGCTGCAAATATGTGAAGAAATGCCATAAGTGTCAGATTTATGCAGATAAGATTCATATTCCCCCGACACTTCTGAATGTTATTTCATCACCATGGCCTTTCTCTATGTGGGAAATTGACATGATTGGCATGATAGAGCCAAAGGCGTCCAACGGTCACAGATTTATTCTCGTAGCAATTGATTACTTCAGCAAGTGGGTTGAAGTTGCATCGTATGCGAATGTGACCAGGAAGGTGGTTGTGAAGTTTATCAGGAATCAACTCATATGCCGTTATGGTGTGCCAGATAAGATCATTACTGATAATGAATCTAACTTGAACAATAAGATGATGAAAGAGCTGTGTAGCGAGTTCAAGATTGCACATCATAATTCTTCTCCTTATAGACCCAAGGTGAATGGGAATGTTGAAGCTGCTAACAAGAACATCAAGAAGATTATCCAGAAGATGGTTGTTACGTACAAAGATTGGCACGAGATGTTGCCATTTGCTTTGCATGGTTATCGTACCTTTGTCCGCACTTCAACAGGGGCAACCCCTTTCTCACTTGTTTATGGCATGGAGGTTATGCTCCCCGTAGAGGTTGAGATCCCATCAATGAGAGTCTTGATGGAAGCCAAGTTGACTGAGGCCGAATGGGTTCAAAGTCGTTATGACCAGCTGAATTTAATTGAAGAGAAGAGATTGACTGCCACGTGCCATGGTCAGTTATATCAGCAAAGGATGAAGGAAGCCTTTGATAAGAAGGTCAAGCCTCGTGTGTTTCGAGAAGGTGACCTCGTTCTCAAGAAATTTTTGTCTTTCGCGCCCGATTCCAGGGGCAAGTGGACTCAAAACTATGAAGGTCCATATGTTGTTAAGAGAGCCTTTTCAGGCGGTGCTTTGATACTTACAACTATGGATGGGGAGGATTTCACTCGTCCTGTGAATTCAGATGCAGTCAAGAAATACTTCGCCTAAAATAAAAATAGAATAACTCGCTAAGTTGAAAACCCGAAAGGGCGACTTAGGCAAAAATGAGTGTCTCGGTGGATTGAAAACCCGAAAGGGCGATCCAGGAAAAAGTTAGAGACATAAAAAAATGAATAAATATATCCCGCTAGATTGAGTACTTCACCCTGGGGCAATCTAGGCAAAAATTAGGGATTTGGCAAGTAACTGCATCCTGACAAGACTTTGTTCCACAAGTCGTCTTCTGTCAAAGATTCTCGCTCAGTTATCGTCAACTGAAGCTTCAAATACATTGGATTCAGAGTTGGTGGAGAAATGGTCATTATGTTCAATGTAGCCTTTTTCCAATATATATCACCGATTTCAAATTTGTAAAGATCCATGGAGTCTTGCCATTTGCAGACTACCATTCCATCAAATAAATTTGAGCCTTTATCCAATTCTTTGCACTCTTATTTGTTTCCGTTCAACAAATATTTGCATGTTTTAATTGATAAATATCATTGTTTTAAATAAATAAAGTTTTTATAAACTGTTTTTAAACAAAGTGAACATTCACAAAAGACTGAAAAGGATAATTGGGACATCTTTAGTGACCCTTGATATTGTTCGTCCCAACCGATGACGGTTACTCTCTTCTGTGGTTTTCTACCCAGTAATTAGTAGATGTAATCCCCTCTTTGTTGGTTATCTTTATCCAATATTCGGTATTGATATTCCTTCATTTTGAGTATATCTCCCGGTAACCGGTGATATATCTCCCGGATCATTGCCTTTGTCAATGTATCCCCAGCGAGTCATCTCTCATTTACCCTTGTTTGGTAATGATTATTTCTCCCCTTGATTGGTCATCATTTTATACCTAGTAGTCGGTATCCCGATGTCCTTTCTTTTCGGTTGATTTTTCCTTTATTAACCCAGTAAACGGTTGTGGATAATCTTCCATGCGAGTATGTTATCTATGTTCTGACAGTAATAGATAATATATCTCATGCGCTCTTCAGTCGAAGTCTTCTTCTTCCCCAATTGAGTAAGATTTGTATTTCCTTATGGGATCGAATGTCCATCCTGTAATCGAGACTTCTTTTTCAGCCCTCCTTTTGGATGATGAGTGTCTTGGAAATATTCCCCAATTCACGCCTGGTTGGTCACCTATTATATACCCAGTAACCGATATCCCTGGTGCTCCTTCCTTCTGCTCCCTATTATGACTTTTTGTCCCCTGTGGAGTCAGATTTCCTGAGTTGAAATATACCTTTTTAGGTCTTCCTCAGATGTTTTGGATGATTGATATCTCTCACCCTTATACAGGTCTTAGATATTCATTATCCCTGAGCGTGTTGTTCTCTCACCCTTATACCGGTGTTTTGATCACATGTCTCTATGAGCTTATTACCCAGTAACCGGTAATACATCATTTGTTGTTTCCTCAGCTGAGTCCTTTGTGGATGTTCCCAGCCTGAGTCCCTTGGTGGATTTTCCCCATCCGGGTCCGGATTTTTATCCGAAGTATCCTTTGTGGATAGTTTGCTGCATTGGCATATTCCCCAATACATGCATCTTTGCGTCAGCTCGAGTCTTTCCATTTGATTTATTTTCATGGAATCCCTTCGTGTCTCTTAGCAAGTTTTAAGTCGTGACCTACTCACGCATTTTTCCCCTTTATTCCTCGGTAAAATCCCCAGAGTCTCTGTCCCATTTATGAGTATATTACTCATATAGATTTTCAGTTTCTTCTGATTTCTTTTTTCTTTGTGGACACATATCCCCACAGAGTATTAACTTTTGCATACATACATTTGCGTCATGAGGTCTCTTAGGGACCAAAATCCGTCTCTTTGTTATTACTTAAGCCCATTCTACCTCGTCGAGACGAAGATTTTAACCTTCATATCTCCGGCTAGAATGACCTTAAATAGGGGCATCTGTAAGACCCTATATTTTACCCTAAGATCCCTCATGGCATCATATCATTGCACATTGCATTGCCTCAAGGATCATAGCATCTTGGCTCATTAACCCTTGGGTTGGGACTTGTGTGAGTTGGTTTGAGACCACCAAGCATGCTTGAATTGTATATTATTCCTTTTCTTATTTTTGTTTACTAACCAAAAGCACAAAAATATGTCACTAACATCTGTTGTTTTGTAGCTTGAGCAATCATGTGACCCAAGGCTCCTAGGAGGCCCCTATGCTCATTGATGTGGCCAGATGAAGTTGAAAGCAAGCATGAAAATGGTTCCCAAAGCTCTCCATCATCATATATGCCTCCCAAGTATCTCAATTTGTCAATTTGATCAAGATAAACCAAAGGTCTTGAGGATTGTTTCCCAAGGAAACCCTAATTCATTTATGCATTGACTGTGCCTTGCTCATGAAGCAACCTCAACCCATGATCAAATACAATCAAGGTAAGTTCTTTCATTCATCATTTAATGCATATTTGATCTTATGTGAGTGTCCTCAATCATCAATTCATCAAGATTTGAAGTTTGCACTTGAGAAGTTGATCAGTCAATTCATCTGACAATTTTGAAATCCACTGAGATCTAACTTTTTATGTGTTTGTCAAATGAATATGACCCCAAGAGAAAACATGTTCTAAAGAACCATATGAACAACTTTCATGTTCATCAAAATTTGATTTGAAGCTTGAAAGGTCATCATTAATATCAAAACATTATAGCTCATTTTGATTGAAACCCTAATTTTAGGTCAAATTCCCATAGACCTAAATCCTTCATTTTTCATGATTTTTAGGTAGGATCAAATTCATTGGAAATTTTAAGATGTCTACTAAATTTTTTATGTTGAACAAAATTTCATAATACTAAAATAAACACATGTGATAATACAAAACATTATAGGTCACTTTGGACCAAAGCCATTTAAATGTGAAAAAGTCCAACTTCAAGTGCCCATAACTTTATCATAAAAAATCCAAATGATGCAAACTTTAAGTCCATATTTCTTGTATTGAAAATATCTACAACTTTGGTGTTGAAGGTGTTGTCATTTGAGGCTTGTATAATTAAAACATAAGGGCTTGAAGTTGGTCCATTTTGGCAAAATTTCCATACACATGTTTTGCACCTTGAACTTCATGGCATGTTTTCATAAATTTCCCAATTCCAAATGGATTTTTGTTCAACATAACATTTGTTCCTCATGTCAAGACCTTTCAAACCATTACCCACATGGCTATGTTTCAATTTGGCAAAGTGCATTTTCGAAGAGGAGAAGATTTATATTCATTTATGGAAACTATGTGAAAACTCCATGCACAAGCCAATTCCATCATATCTGCACGTCCAAATTCACTTGGCTGATGTTTAGCTTGCATTTGCAATTACACTTGGGCCTCACATGCGCCTGTACAGGCCCATGCATGGAGGCCCTCATTTCACATGCACACGAGTTTGCCATTGCTTGCATCACCTCTTGCTATAAATTCAGATGTCTGGCTTTATTCATTTCCAACCTTAAGGCGCCTAAATTGCTGCATAACTGAATCCCCAACCTTCACTCAAAGGAATTTTTGCTTTTCACTTTCAATTTTTCAGTTCAATTTTCAACTACACTGGTTGATTATTGAGCTTCAATTCCTTAGCCTAGCTCCATTGTCATCTCAAGACCAAGCTGCAACAAAGAATTGGAAGAGATTGTGCCTTGTAAAGCTGCACTTCAAAGGTTATTGTTCAAACTTTTTTGATTCGAAACTCCCTGGATCTTGCTCATTTCGTGTGTTTGTTGGTTCCTCTGAAGTCCTCGTGTGAGAGGCAATTGATATATGCATTTAATTTCATGAATTGATCAAGTTCAGTATGAACACCATGAATTTCTATCTCAGATTTCTCCTTCTATGAGAGTCTAGAGTAGAAACCAATGGCACAAGGGTGATGTACATCACCCCAGCTTTCCAATGATATGAGGATCGTGCATTTTGGTTAAGTTTTCAAAACCTGCAAATTCCAATGGAACTGTGAAGCTCACCGGAGAAGACGGTGGTTTCCACCACCGTCCCCACGTGGCAGAGTTCCCAGCCCTTGGATCCACGGACTCCGGTCTAATCTGGACGCTTCAATGTTATGACTTTTATTAATGTCATGTGTTTCTTCTTTTATTTCATTTTATTTCAAAAATTCATATCTTCTTCATTTTAAATCCAAAAAATATAGGACCAATTGCATTATTTTCCTTTTAATTTCTAGTTTCTGAAAATGATTTTTAATATTTTTTTGTTTCCATTTAGTATTTTTTGTGAATTTTCTCTGTTCTGGTTATTTTTAATTCATTTAAAATAGTTTCCAATATTCAAAAATGCCAAAAATATTTTCGTAACATCTTTGAATGATGATGAATCTATGAAAAATATTCTCATCAATTTCTTAATTGATTTGAGATTTATTTAAGATTTTAGTTCATTTATGTTATTTTTTATTCATTTTTAATTGTTTAAAATTAGTTTCTGGTTTCTAAAAATGATGAAAAAATTTGTCAAACCTTGTTTGACCTTGTTGAACTTAGGATGATCCATTTGGATTTTTTCAAGTTAATTTGAAATGGATTTGAAGTTTGACCTTTATTTTTTTATTTTTATTCAAGTATTATTTTAATTCTCAAAAATACCAAAAATATTTTATTTGTTTCTTGACTTTTAAGCTTCATCTTGCTTCTTTTTACCATTGATTGACTTTGATTCCATTCATGTTTTTACCATTTGATTTTCAATTATGTACATTTCCTTTTCTTCTTCTTCTTCTTCTTCTTCTTCTTTTCTTTTTGATCAATGAGTTAATGATTGGTGGTTATCCTTGACATATGAGGGGATTAACCTTCTTTGATTTAAATTTAATTCATCTTGATCAAAGATCAAGTGAATGGCTTTGCATTAGAGATAGGTTGCTTCTTGGTCAAGCAAAAAACCTAAATCCATACAAGATCATTCTTCTTTTCTTTGGGCATGGCAAGTTGTAGGAGCTTGGCTTACTAGTCATGGTCTCTAACTTGTGTTTGTTGCCTATAGTTTTATTGACCGGCCTCAGATAGGTGTGACTACTACATTAGTCCACATACGATTGCTTAACATAGCGCTAAATTGCCTTATGGCACACTAACACTAACTACTAATGACTAACTTTTAATTCAAGCATTTAATTCTTGCAATTTATTTTTATGCAACTTAACTTCTTGCACATTAATTCATTTGCTTTTGCGCTTTACTCACTTGAGCTCATGTTTATGTTTATGCAATTTGCCTTTCGCTCACTTGAGCACATTATTGTGTATATACTATTGTGCTTGTTTTGTTTTGATTGTGTGAACCCAATGCAAATGGAGAAAGGACTCATATTTTAGGACCTTACCTATGCTAAATGGAGTCAAAGAGCAACTAGGCATCATGCCTTTCGAATGCTAAACAAAGAAGAAAATTGTCAAAGAGCAACTAGGCCTCATGCCTTTAGAATGCTTAATCTTGAAGAAGACATTGAAAAGGACCCCCTAATTCTAAACTCACTCTTGTCCTTTCTTTCTATTGCATTGTGGAACTTTTTGACTTGTGTGTTCTTGCGTGCTAGGGATCCTAAACTTGAGCCAAGTAAAAGAACCATTGTCATGAGCATCCAAAGTGAGAGATACAAAAGCGAATTAGAAGATTCCTAGGAGCTTGACTGATTATTTGCTTGATTGCTTGAGTTATTTGCTTATTGATTGCCAAATCCAAAGGAAGGAGCAACTTGGATCATCTTTATGATCTCAAGAAGGGAACTCCATGTGGTTTTATTTCTCTTCCTTCATCCTTGCATGTTTAGGACCTAGCCATTCTCTTCTTCTCTCCACTCTAACCTAAGCCAAACTTTTGTGCAAACATTAACATTGTTTTCAAAAATTAGAAACCTAAGCACTATGCTTTTGATTTTTTCAAACTCTTTTCATAACACTTATTTTGAATTGAATCCTAAGTCAACTTTGACCTTACTTTGTGAATACTTTTTATTGGTAAATACAACTCACTTACTTGCTTTTGTGGTTTCAATTGCCACTTCTTGCCAAAGCTTTTCATAAACATTAGCTATTGGGTTTGAGTTATCCTAGAGGTTGATATAATACTCACTTATATCCTTAGTGATGGACTATAAGTCTTCCATGCTTATTATAGGGTTAAGCCCTCACTAGCATGTTGAAGCTCTCCTCACATGGTGGATTTGTGGTTTTAGGTTGAGTTTTCTCCCTTAGATAACAAAAGACCTTACGGCTTTTGACCAATTAATTCACCAACTTCTTTTGACATTTTTATCCCGAACTACGAGGTTTTGATCCTACCTTTTTTAAGATGGTACGTAGGCAATGGGTTCATCCATTCAAACACAAAAATTGTAAATAATTTGTATATTCTTTTCTCATCTCCCCAATCATGTTTGCACGAATATTTTTCACAAATACCAACCTACCTTACAACATTTGTAAAAAGGGCTCCCTTAGAGTACTAAGGATGTTTTGGGTGCTTAAAACCTTCCCATTGCATAACCAACCCCCTTACCTAGATCTCTGACTTTTTTATTAGTTTTTTATTTGATAAAACTTCTCGATTTTTGTTTGCTTTCTAACCTTTCCTTTGGATAAATAGAAGTGCGGTGGCGACTCGAATTGTATGATTTACTTTTGATTTAGTCAATAAATCTAAAGGTAATGAATACCCCACTACAGAATCCCTATCACACAAGAACAAACAATCAAAAAGTTCACAATGCAATAAGAGGAATGGATAAAGAAAGAGTTATGGATTAGGGGTCCTTTGAAGAAAACTTCAAGATTAAGCATTCTAAAGGCATGAGGCCTAGTTTCTCTTCAACAAAATTAGCATTCTAAAGGCATGAGGCCTAGTTGCTCTTGAAACTCCATTAAGCATAGGTAAGGTCCTAATTCTAAGCCCTTTCTCCTTTTTGCATTGGGTTCACACAAACAAAGACAAAACAAGCACAAAGCAACAATATATTCACACAATAATGTGCTCAAGTGAGCAAAAGGAAAATAGCATAAACATAAAATATGAGCTCAAGTGAGCAAAAGGAAAAGGTAATATGAATAAATGAGCAAGAAATTAAATTGCATTAAAGTAAATTGCAAGAATTAAATGCTTGAATTAAAAGTTAGTAATTAGTAGTTAGTGTTAGTGTGCCAAAAGGCAATTTAGCACTATGTTAAGCAATCATAAATGGACTAATGTAGTAGTCACACCTATCTGAGGCTGGTCAATAAAACTATAGGCAAATAAACACAAGTTAGAGATCATGACTAGTAAGTCAAGCTCCTACAACTTGTCATGCCAAAATAAAAGAAGAATGACCTTGTATGGATTTTAGGATTTTTGCTTGACCAAGAAGCAACCTATCTTGGACACAAAGCAATTCACTTGATCTTTAACCTATCTTGGACCAAGAATGACCTTGTATGGATTTTAGGTTAAATGCTTGAACAAGTTGAATTTGATTTGGATCAAAGAAGGATAAGCCTCTCATATGTCAAGGCTAACCACAAATCATTAACTCATTGGTCAAAAGAAAAAGAAGAAGAAAAGAGATGAAAGTGAAATGTACAAAATGAAAATTCAAATGACATAACCAAAACACAATGATCAAATGTGAATGAAATCAACATCAATCAATGGTAAACATAAGTGAAATGAAGATTAGAAGTCAAGAAAGGTCAAACATATTTTTTGGTATTTTTTGGAATTAAAATAATACATAAAATAAAATGAACAAAGTAAGGTCAAACTTCAAATCCAATTCAAATCAACTTGGATAAGTCCAATTGGATCATCATAAGTCTAACATGGTCAAACAAGGTTTGACAATTTTTCTCAACAATTTTTGAAAACATAAGCTATTTTAAAATCAATTAAAAGCATTAAAATATAACATAAATGAATTAAAATCTCAAATAAATCTCAAATCAATTAAGAAATTGATGAGAATATTTTCATAGACTTATCATGATTCAAATGTGTTAAGAAAATATTTTTGGAATTTTTGGATATCAAAAAGTATTTAAAATGAATTAAAAAACTATCAAAAACTAAATAATTCACAAAAAAATATTAAATGGAATCAAAAAAATAATTAAAAATCAGATTATGAAACTAGATTTTAAAAGAAAAATTTTGCAATTGGTCTCATATTTTTGTGATTCCAAATAAAAGAGTTATGAATTTTTGAAAATAAAAGGAATTAAAGAAAATAAAACAGAAATTATAAAAATAGAAGAAAAAAAACGGGAGCGCATGATCAACACTCATTAATTGACGTGGCCCATCTTGTGGCTCTGAGGCGCGCGCTCATTGCGTTCATTAGTCAACAGCAACACACGTTAGATTTAAAAAAGTCATAAAGAGCAAAGGCCAAGATTAGATCGTGCATGTGAGATCCAAGGAATACAAGTCATCCTCGTGGGGATGGTGGTGGAAACCACCGTCTTCTCCGGTGATCAAACAGAAACCGGCCACCAGTTGCAGGTTTTGCAACCTCAACCAAACTACATGTGCCTTATATCAAATTAAAGTTGGGGTGATGTACATCACCCCTGTAAACCTTTGAAGTGCAGCTTTGATGAGCACGATCCAACCAAACTCTTGCTTGCAGCTTGATCTTGAGGTATGGTATGATTGCAAGGCTAAGGAATAAGTGTTGAAGATCAACTGATTTTGTTGAAATTCAAACTTGAAAAGAGAAATGAAAATTCAAAATCCCTTTAGTGTGGTTGGGATTCAATTTCTGCAGAGCTTCGGATTGATTCAAGGATGAGAAATGAATGAAGTGAGCATGCTATTTATAGATGGAATGCAAGCAAATGGAATGCCAAAACCGTGTGCATGAAGTTTTGGGTCCTCCATGCATGGGCCTGTACAGGCGCATGTGAGGCCCAAAAGCAATTGGAAATGAATTTTGAGCTCATTTGAAGCAAGTTTGGACGTGCAATTTGAAGGGTGATTGCTTGTGCATGAAGATTTCATGTGAAATGCATAAATGGTCACAAATGTTCCCCTCTTCGAAAGTCCCATATGGAAAATCCAAATATAGGCATGCGAGTAATGGTTGTAAAGGTCTTGACATAAGGAAAAAAAGTTATGTTGAGCAAAAGTCCATTTGGAATTTGGAAATTTATGAAAACTGGTCATGAAGTTTGATGTACAAAACATGTCTTTGAAAAATTTGCCAAAAGTGACCAACTTCAAGCCCTTCTATTTTAATGATGCAAGACTCAAATGAAAAACCTTTAACATCAATTTTGTATATCTTTTCAAGATGATCAATTTGGACTTAAATTTTGCGTCATTTGGATTTTTTATGAGAAAGTTATGGGCACTTGAAGTTGGACTTTTTCAAGATTCAATGGCTTTGGTCCAAAGTGACCTATAATGTTTTGTATTATCACATGTGTTTCTTTTAGGATTATGAAATTTTGTCCAACATAACATTTAAGTAGACAACTTAAGCTTTCCAATGAAATTTGTCTCACCTCAAAATCATAAAAATGAGTGAGTTAGGTCCTTGGGAAGTTGACCCAAAATTAGGGTTTCAGTCAAAATGACCTATAATGTATTGAAATGAATGATGACCTTCCAAGTTTCAAATGAATTTTTGATGAACATGAAAGTTGTTGATATGGTCCTTAAGAACATGTTTTCTCTTAGGGTCATATTAATTTGACAAACACATCAAACGTTAGGTCTCAGTGGATTTTTATTTGGTCAGATGACTTGATTGGTCAACTTCTCAAGTCCAAACTTCAAATCTTGATGAATGGATGATTGGGGGGCCTCACATAGGCTCATATATGCATAATACGATGAATGAAAGAACTTCCCTTGATTGGATTGAAGGAGAATGGCGATCCAAAATGCAGCGGAAATTAAAATTTTCTCCTTTAGTGATCCTTACGAATGGGCATGATCAGTGATAGAATATTTACCTCTTGTGACGATTGAAACCTTTGGTGCAGATATCTTGTGAAGGTCAAAACCTTTAATGCAGATCTACGGAGCGATCACGAACGTTGAACGATGACAACGTCTCTACTCAGTCCACACGAACGGATTCCTTCAATCTCAGTGCTAGCTGGTACGAATGAAGGCTTTAAGTGTGTGTGTGTGTGTGTGTGTGTGAGAGAGAGAGAGAAAACAAAAATAATACAAATGCAATGAATGCTTCTGCACAAGGGTTCTATTTATAGAACCACTTGTGTGAGCTTCAAGCTAAAAAGCCCACTTAATTGTATTTTGTCCCATATCTTATAATATGCTCAAAATCACTTAAGTGTGTGGTACCTTACCATATTTCGTATTCTACTTAAGTACACCGTACCTTACGATGTTCTATAATTCACTTAAATGCACTGTACCTTACGGTGTTCCTTAGTTACTCTATCTCTCATCAATCCGTCCTTTGTATGTGACCCTGTAGGTTTTCGCGACGTTGGCAATTATATTAAATCACACATTTAACATAATAAACAGTGAGCGGTATCTAGCAACACATCACCGCTACCCAAGACACGAAAATGTCATGTGATCTGACAAATCCTTCTGTGATAATACTTATGTGTATAATTACCCTTTTGCCCTTATGTCTATATTAAACACAAGGCATAGACCATGTCATCCTTGTCCAGTTCAATATTCGGCCCATAGACATTTATCCTGTTACGCAGGATGGGCAAATTCCTTCTAGGTCACTCATGTCCCTCAGCATGCTTCGTGGAGTACCCATCAACTGTCTTTATGGTTATCCAGTTACGGACAATGTTTGATCAGCAATAAAGCACTTGACTCTACATCTAGGGTCCATAGTGGTTTCAGGTCGAAGAGTGGTATACACCATTATCACCATGAGAATAACTTATGACACTTTGCATAACTTTCTATACAGTATTCTCATAGCGGGTCAATCCGGTATAAATATTACTCTTAATATTCATACCTATGTTTAAGACTTGATAACTCCTTATCCATGATCCATGAGATGTGATCATCAGTCTATATACATAATAGTCTTAATGCTTTAATGTTATCCCACTTCACAATAAAGCTCGACTACGGATACTTTAAGAATAGTGTCCTTATGTTTAATGTGATCTCATGATTAAGTCATACTTGATACATTAAATAGACTAGCTATTCTAGGGACTTTATTAAACAAACATAATAAAGAAAAAGCCTTTTATTATTAATAAATAATTCGATACAAGTACCAAAAGTATTTGCCTCTAGGGCTTACACCAAGAATCTCCCACTAGCACTAGAGCCAATCAGGCATACCCCTAATGCCCATAGATCTAGTATGGCCATGATGCTTCTGTTGTGCAAGAGGCTTTGTCAGTGGGTCAGCAATATTGTCAAGTGTAGGTACTCCGCATATTTTCACATCTCCTCTATCTATTATCTCTCGAATGAGGTGATAACGCCTAAGTATGTGTTTGGATCATTGGTGAGATCTAGGCTCATTGGCTTGTGCGATAGCACCATTGTTATCACAGTAGAGACCAATGGGATCCACCTTGCTAGGAATCATGCCAAGTTCACTAATGAACTTTTTGATCCAAACAGCTTCCTTTGCTGCACTTGAGGCAGCAATATACTTGGCCTCGGTTGTAGAATCAGCAATTGTATCTTGCTTTGAACTCTTCCAACTCACAGCGCCACCATTTAAGCAAAACACATAACCAAATTGCGATCTAAAGTCATCCTTATCTGTCTGGAAGCTAGCATCGGTGTATCCAATTATAGCGAGCTCTTCCTGACCTCCATATATCAAGAATGAGTCCTTAGTCCTTCTTAAATACTTAAGGACATTCTTGACAGCTACCCAGTGAGCATCACCAGGATAAGATTGGTACCTACTCGTTGCACTTAAAGCATACGAGACACCTGGTCGAGTACATAACATGGCATACATGATAGATCCTATTGCAGATGCATATGGAATCTTATTCATGCGATCCCTTTCTTTCTTAGTTGAAGGGGATTTTGTTTTCGATAGACACAAGCCATGTTGCATAGGTATGAATCCTTTCTTGAAATCATGCATATTAAAGTGTCTCAGCATTTTGTCTATGTACGTACTCTGACTTAGGCCAAGCAGTTTTTGTGATCTATCTCTATAGATTTTGATTCCTAATATATAGGCTGCTTCACCTAGGTCCTTCATAGAAAAGCATTTCCCCAACCAAGACTTTACTTGTTGTAGGGTAGGGATATCGTTTCCAATGAGTAATATGTCATCTACATATAATACCAGGAAAATGATCATGCTCCCACTAACCTTCTTGTAGACACAAGGCTCATCTTCGTTCTTGATGAATCCATATTGTTTTACTGTTTCATCAAAACGAAGATTCCAGCTTCTGGAAGCTTGCTTCAATCCATAGATTGATCTTTGTAACTTACATATCTTTTGGGCTTCCTCTGGTATGTCAAATCCTTCAGGCTGTGTCATGTACACATCCTCAAGAAGATTCCCATTAAGGAAAGCAGTTTTGACATCCATCTGCCATATTTCATAATCATGATATGCAGCGATAGCAAGTAAAATCCGAACAGATTTAAGCATTGCAACTGGTAAAAAGGTTTCATCATAGTCAATCCCATGCATTTGTTTATATCCTTTTGAAACCAGTCTTGCCTTATAGGTATGTACCTTACCATCCATGTCAGTCTTCTTCTTGAAGAACCACTTGCATCCTATAGGGTTAACTCCTACAGGAGGCTCTACCAAGGTCCAAACTTGGTTTGTGTACATGGAATCCATTTCAGATTTCATGGCTTCAAGCCACTTCTCAGACTCGGGACCAATTATGGCCTCTTGGTATGTCACAGGCTCATCTTGATCTATGAGTAATACATCACCTTGATCAGTTATGAGATATCCATATCTCTCAGGTAGGTGACGTATCCTGCCTGACCTACGTTGGTCTTGTTCTACTTAAGCAGGTTGCTCTTCCACAACTACTTGTGTTTCCTTCTCTAATTCCTTCATAGGTGTATCAATGCTTTGTAATTCTTGAATTTCTTCAAGCTCTACTTTCCTCCCACTGATTCCTTTGGAAATAAAATCCTTTTCTAGAAAAACTCCAGTTCGAGCGACAAACACTTTGCTCTCAGAAGGATTGTAGAAGTAGTACCCTCTTGTTTCTTTAGGATACCCCACAAATAAGCATTTGTCAGATTTAGGCTCAAGCTTAGTGGAAATTTGTCGTTTCACATAAACTTCGCAACCCCAAATCTTCATGTAAGACATATGTGGTTTCTTACCACTCCATATCTCATATGGTGTCTTCTCAACCTTTTTAGATGGAACACGGTTAAATGTGTAAGGTGATGTCAATAGTGCATGTCCCCAAAAGGAGTTTGGAAGATCGGCGTGACTCATCTTGGATCGGACCATGTCTAACAGGGTTCGATATCTTCTCTCAGATACACCATTCCATTGGGGTGTTCCAGGAGGAGTAAGTTGGGATAGGATCCCACACTCTTTCAGATGGTCATCAAACTCTAGGCTTAAATACTCACCACCTTGATTTGATCGAAGAGTTTTAATATTCTTACCTAGTTGGTTTTGTACTTCATTCTTGAATTCCTTGAACTTTTCAAAGGACTCTGATTTGTGTATCATTAAATACACATAACCATATCTACTGAAATCATTAGTGAATGTGATGAAGTACTGAAAACCTCCTCTGGCTGGTATGTTCAGTGGTCCACATACATCAGTATGTATCAGGCCCAAAAGATCATTCGCTCTTTCACCTTTTCCTGTGAATGGAGACTTTGTCATCTTTCCAATTAAACAAGATCTGCATGTCTCATATGATTCATAATCAAAAGAGTCCAAGAGTCCATCTTTATGGAGTTTGGAAATGTGTTTCTCATTTATGTGGCCTAATCAACAATGCCAAAGGTAAGTTGGATTTAACTCGTTAGGTTTCATCCTTTTAGTATTAATGTTATATATAGGCATTTCGAGATCAAGGACATATAGTCCATTGCTCATTTGTGCAGTAG
Organism: Lathyrus oleraceus; assembly: GCF_024323335.1. Lineage (NCBI taxonomy): Eukaryota > Viridiplantae > Streptophyta > Magnoliopsida > Fabales > Fabaceae > Lathyrus > Lathyrus oleraceus. The sequence continues at coordinate 14,920,459 of NC_066580.1, forward strand.
CATAGAATATATCATTCAAACAAATTGAGCAACAATTGTTCTTTATTATAAATGAAAAACCAAACTTGTCCAAACAAGAAATGGAAATAATATTCCTGCTAATTGCAGGTACATAATAACAGTTCTCTAACTGAATTATTAAACCACTAGGTAAAGTCAATACATAAGTTCCTACGGCTAAAGCAGTAACCTTTGCTCCATTCCCAACTCGTAGGTCAACTTCACCTTTTGCCAAATCTCTACTTCTTTTTAGCCCCTGCATATTTGTACAAATATGAGAACCGCATCCAGTATCTAATACCCATGATACAGAAGTAGAGATATTTATTTCAATAACAAAAATACCTAAAGTTGAAGTCTCTACTCCATTCTTCGTATCTTCCAGGTACTTTGGGTAGTTCCTCTTCCAGTGTCCGGTCTTACCGCAATGGAAGCAGGTGCATGCCTTTGCTATGCCTCCACTAGGCTTCAAAGCAGCAACAGTGGGTCTGGGTTTAGCAACTTCCTTGCCTTTCCCTTTATCACCCTGCTGGTGGGCCTTTTGTTCTGTCTCTTTCCATTTTTGATCATCAGAATGGACTTCCCTTTTGACTTCAGGTTCTGCTCAGCAGTCTTTAACATGGCTAGCAGTTCAGGAAGAGATTTGTCCATATCATTCATATTGAAATTTAGGACAAATTGACTGAATCTATCTGGCAAGGATTGCAAGATCAAATCAGTCGTAAGTTCCTTTCCGGGGGAAAACCCAACCTTTCAAGGTTTTCCACATACCCAATCATCTTGAGCACATGGGGACTTACAGGGGCTCCCTCAGCTAACTTGCCTTGAAAAAGGGCTTTTGAAACTTCAAACCTTTCATGCCTTGCTTTCTCTTGATAGAGCATTTTCAAGTGTTCGATCATATCGAACGCTGCCATGTTCTCATGTTGCTTTTTGCAATTCTGAGTTCATGGTAGATAGCATGAGACAAGCAGTTTCGTTGGCATCATCGACATGCTTCTTATAAGCATCTCTTTCTGCCTTAGGTGCAGAACTAGGAGGTTCCTCTTCAAGAACAGATTTCTCTAAGACATACAGCTTTTTATCATGTTTGAGGACAATCCTCAGGTTTCGGTGCCAATCCAGAAAATTTGTCCCAGACAATTTTTCCTTGTCAAGGATTGATCGCAAGATGTTGTTAGAGGTGTTTGTTGTCATGGTAATCTACATAAGAAATAATGAAAATATAAGTATCAATAACATACTTAATTAGGCCTTTAATTAAATATGCTCCCACTATTTTACTCAAAACAAATGACCCTCATCATTTGATTCGGAAAATCCCGTTGGAAGATTTTCTAGTGGGTCGAGATCCACAGTTCACTTTGTTCTAAGTCCGCGTAGGAGAATTACACAAAACTAGGTTATTTAGGTAGGAACTCCTTCCAATTGTATCTAATACAACTCTCGAAAATTTTAGTTGGGTGAATAACTCCTTATTCCAATCCATCGTATGGATCATTTCCAACTCTTGCTTCTAAACATATATAATCTTATTATAATTTGTTTAGTTAAGTTTGACCCATTGTTTTAGCAGTTGGATATTACAATTATCCCATCACACCTTACTAATACAGAACATGCACCTCGCGTAGGCGAAACCTACATTATTCGATACTAGTCTTGATGAGTGCTAAAACATGGAAAGCATAAACTGAATATTTAAATTGAGGGAATTGTAATTGTTATGATCTCACCGGCTCATTTATCATATGAATCGTCTCTCACATGCATCAACATATATTCACATGCATCAACATACATACACATGCATCAACATACATAATGAAACAGTTATGGCCCCTAGCGCAATTGTTCTCCCAAGCCAATGAGAGAACCTAAGCTAACCTAACAACGATATAAGATTCTCCAAGCAAGATCTTCAAGATTATCCTCCTTTGATATTGAATTCTTCTCTAAGCTTCTCTAAGCAAGATCTTCAAGGTTGTCCTCCTTCGATATTGAATTCTTCTCTAAGCTTCTCCAAGCAAGATCTTCAAGGTTGTCCTCCTTTGATATTGAATTCTTCTCTTTCTTCATAACATTACATTACAGAAGAAACTCGTTTTACATACGAGGGAGTGAGATGAGAAAAGAAGTTACATTAAGAGATTAAAAGGAGAGGCACGACTCGCAGGTTGTACTTTAAAACCCAAAACAAAATAAAGGATAACTAAGGCCATAACTGATCACCACAAGGCAATAATAATAAACACATTATTATTATTATTAATTTTAATTCCTTTAATTAATTAAAACCAAATTAAATTTCGGCGACCGATCAACACTACGCAGAGTTAGCTGGGGGTCCGCTGCCTGGACAGCGGGAACGGGGTTTCCGCTGCCCGGTCAGCGGACGGTGGTTCCGTTGACCGATCAGCGAACAATTCATTTGAAATCGGCGTCTTTTTGCATCAACACAACTCTTGCGCAGTCACAAAACGGAAAACCCCGAGAATTCTGACTCTGTGAATGTGACGACCGTCACAAGCATGTCACGATCGTTACAGGCCCATGACGAACGTCACGCGGCCAAAAATAGAAACGCCTAGAATTATGGATCTATGAATGTGACGACCGTCACAAAGCATGTGACGACCGTCACGTTCAGCTTGTTACGATCGTCATAGGTCCATGACGATCGTCACGCGGCCAAAAAAACCAGCGCTTTGAAACATTCATCAGACGTGTTCCAACAAGCCCTCAATTCACAACTCCTTAACGGTACAACCCTTGCGCCGTCACTAACCCTAATGCACCAATTTCAGACCGTCAAAGACACCTCGATTGTTGATTCAGTATGATTGATCAACAAGCCATTACTTCACCATACTAATGTCGGATTCCGAAGCAAATGACCATTGATCGCTCAAAGAAAAACAACCATTTAGTGTTTGAATGAACGAAACAGAAACAATATATCATATATACCGTACTTTGCATTAGGATTACTTATATCATATATAAGATGATCGGTCTCAATTGCGTAACCTATGGACGATCGATGTATCGTTGCTTCACCATACTAATGTCGGTTCCGAAGCATAGTCAACATCAATCATCCAACTCGTAGACTCATGATGCCAAATTTAATTACTCGTTTAATTAATTGATTCATTCTGTCTTTTAATCATATTAATACATAAAATAAACAGCTATCCGAGTCATGGTTTCGTAAGTGGCTCTGATACCACTAAAGGATAATGGCGATTCAAAACGCAGCGGAAATTAAAATTTTCTCCTTTAGTGATCCTTAAGAATGGGCCTGATCAGTGATAGGATATTTACCTCTTATGACGATTGAAACCTTTGGTTCAGATCTCTTATGACAATCAAAACCTTTGATGCAGATCTAGGGAGCGATCACAAACGTTGAACAATGACAACGTCTCTACTCAGTCCACACGAACGGATTCCTTCAATCTTAGTGCTAGCTGGTACGAATGAAGGCTTTGAGTGTGTGTGTGTGTGTGTGTGTGAGAGAGAGAGAGAGAGAGAGAGAAAACGAAAATAATGCAACCGCAATGAATACTTCTGCACAAGGGTTCTATTTATAGAACAACTTGTGTGGGCTTCAAGCTAAAAAGCCCACTTAAGTGTATTTTGGCCCATATCTTATAATATGCCCAAAATCACTTAAGCATGTGGTAACTTACCATATTTTGTATTCTACTTAAGTACACCGTACCTTATGATGTTCTATAATTCACTTAAGTGCACCGTACCTTACGATGTTCCTTAGTTACTCTATCTCTCATCAATTCGTCCTTTGTGTGTGACCCTGTAGGTTTTCGCGACGTTGACAATTATATTAAATCACGCATTTAACATAATAAACAGTGAGCGGTATCTAGCAACACATCACCGCTACCCAAGACACGAAAATGTCATGTGATCTGACAAATCCTTCTGTGATAATACTTATGTGTATAATTACCCTTTTGCCCTTATGTCTATATTGAACACAAGGCATAGACCATGTCATCCTTGTCCAGTTCAATATTGGGCCCATAGACATTTATCCTATTACGCAGGATGGGAAAATTCCATCTAGGTCACTCATGTCCCTTAGTATGCTTCATGGAGTACCCATCAACTGTCTTTATGGTTATCCAAATACGGACAATGTTTGATCAGCAATAAAGCACTCGACTCTACATCTAGGGTCCATAGTGGTTTCAGGTCGAAGAGTGGTATACACCATTATCACCATGAGAATAACTTATGACACTTTGCATAACTTTCTATATAGTATTCTCATAACAGGTCAATCCGGTATAAATATTACTCTTAATATTCATACCTATGTTTAAGACTTGATAACTCCTTATCCATGATCCATGAGATGTGATCATCAGTCTATATACATAATAGTCTTAATGCTTTAATGTTATCCCACTTCACAATAAAGCTCGACTATGGATACTTTAAGAATAGTGTCCTTATGTTTAATGTGATCTCATGATTAAGTCATACTTGATACATTAAACAGACTAGCTATTCTAGGGACTTTATTAAACAAACATAATAAAGAAAAAGCCTTTTATTATTAATAAATAATTCGATATAAGTGCCAAAAGTATTTGCCTCTAGGGCTTACATCAACATGGATTTGATCTTAGGTTGAGGTTGCTTCATGAGCAAGAATTAGGGTTTCCTTGGGAAACAATCCTCAAGCCCTTTGGTTTATCTTGATGAAATTGGAAAATTGAGATACTTGGGAGACATATATAATGATTGAGAGCTTTGGGAACCATTGTCATGCTTGCTTTCATCTTTATCTAGCCACTTCAATGAGCATAGGAGCCTCCTAGGAGCAAGGGCACACATGACTGCTTGAGCTTCAAAACAAACAAGTTAGTGACATATTTTTGTGCTTTTGGTTAGTAAACAAAAATAAGAAAAGCAATAATATACAATTCAAGCATGCTTAGTGGTCTCAAACCAACTCACACAAGTCCCAACCCAAGGGTTAAGGAGCCAAGATGCTATGATCCTTGAGGCAAATGCAATGAGCAATGATATGATGCCATGAGGGATCTTAGGGTCAAAATTAGGGTCTTACAGCCATTACCTTTTTTAAAATTGTAACACCCCAAAATTTGCCCTCCTCATTCATGCATTCATTTTTAGGTCATTTAACATTTCATATTGCATTTCATCATGTCAATCAGAATCAGATCCAAGAAACTTTATTTAAAATTAAAAAAAAAATTAATTAAATAAATAAATAAAATATAATAGAAAAATCTTGGACTTGGACCTCTCTTAGTTGAGCCCAGAAAGCCATGAAAATCAGGTTATAAAAGAGGGAGAACAGACAGAAAAAGGAAGAGAAGTAAAATACTCTGAGGTTTCCTTGAAACAAAATCCTGGACAAAACCTGGAGAGAAACCTAGACAGAGAGAGTGAGAATTAATCTGCAGCAACCTTCAGGCAACTCTGAAAGGTTCATTCTGACTCACAGACTTTCAGCTCAAGCAAACCCTAACATTGGTTTGCAAATCCAGCCGTGCCATTTGATTTCAACCGATCTCTCCAATCAGGTTTGCCCTATATCCATCATCTTTATGCCTTTAATTTGAATGCTCTAAATGTATGAGGTATTATGGGTGAATTTGATACCCTTTTGATGCATGTGTTTGACAAGAGGTTTAGGCCTCCTACCCTTGGTTGCTTTTTGTGAGCTTTTTGTAAATTTTAATGGCATAATTCATGTGGTTACATTCTGATTTGGGGGTAACTCTTGGTTACCCTATTTTGTTTCTCTAACCTGTTTGTTGAGTTTTGTTTTGTGAGGTCTCATATGACTCTTGCAGAGATGGTTTGCCTGGTGTTCCACTTTATTTGTGGGATACCACCTGGAGGTTTCATTCCGATTACCTGTACTGACTCACTTTCTTTGATGGTGTTAGCTTGGGAGGATCTCAGGGTTTCCTTGTTCCGTTAATTACTGTTACTTCGGATCTTTATCCGCGTGGTACTTTTACATTTTTCCCGCATTTTACTGCTTTCCTAGTTGGAAGACCTCGATAGGAGGCAATGTTTTTATGTTTTTTTTTTTACAGGTTCCTTCGTCAAGGACTGCCTTTTTGCATGAGCATCCCTAACCCTAGCAACTCATTGATTTTTCTTTTCCTAAGAACACGTTAACTCCTTCTACTACAGGCGAGTAAGTCTCCAAAGGTCGAGCATCCGGTAGATTGCGTAGTAACGTCGTTCGTCCAAAACCCAATCCATAACCTCGTAGTTAGCCGAACTACGGCTTGCTCTGATTCTCATTCCATATGAGATACGTAGGCATAAGACGCGATGTCTTAGCGAGCACAATTACCCTTAACCCCTAGGTAGCCGAGCTATGAAGACTCTGATTCTCATATTCAGATGAGATACGTATGCAGCGGATGCGACATCCGTGCGAGTCATTTTCTTTTGACCCCTTTTTTTTAGTAAATAACACATTAGATAAACCCACACCCTTTAGACAAGAACTACAAAAGTTGATCCCGTAGAGTACTACGGATGCGTAGGGGTGCTAATACCTTCCCTTCGCATAATCGACTCCCGAACCCAAGATTTCGTTGCGAGACCCTGTCTTGTCCTTTCCTTTTTCCAGGTTTACTTCGAGCGTTTCCTTTCCCTCCTTTGGGATAAATAACGCACGGTGGCGACTCTCCTGTCTTTCTTCGCCGGTTGTTTTTTTTCGCATTCCATATTTCAGGTTGCGACAGCTGGCAACTCTGCTGGGGACCCGGTTTCCCTAAGCGAGTCCCTCCTAGCTTTTGTAGGTTGTTTGTTTATTGGATGTTTATTCTTTTGTACAGTTATTTATCTTTCAGCATTTACCTGCTCTATTGCATTGTGTACATATGACTGCCGTATCTGCTGGTTCTGTTTGTGAGATGAGTTCTATACCCGAACTCGATTGCACTTAGGATAGGAGAATGGCATAGTCTTGTTGACTTGTGTGGAATTATTCCTTAGCAAGTTGACTTGCAATCCCATTCACTTGGTGGAGGTCATGTTGAGATCAATAATGTCACACAAGTAAGTTGTGGTTAGACATTACTTTTTCCAATATAGACCTTAGAAGCCAAGGACCTTAGTTTACCAAACCCATCTTGGCCTATTTGTAGGACGTAGTGCGAAAGTCGTTCAAGTGTAAGATTTGATACGATTGTTACGCGATACTACACTCATAAGAGTCTCTCTTGAGAATATTTTTGGAATACGAGTAGTCGTTCCTCCGATAATATCCGAAAGATGGGATTATGACTATGGGAACCTTTTGTAGAACATGTTTGGCAGGTTTAAACCTTAGTACACTCCCTTTGGGTGGTTCTTAACCTAAACTCCATGCTCGTGACTTGAAACAAACCCTTGATTCATGGTTGATCCGTTCAGGTATCCTTAATATCAATGAAACTTGGGTGTTGATAAGGTGTAAACCATAATCCACCAAAATAGATGGTTGATATTAAGGATAACATGATCCATCCCATGACCTTTGTTTGGTGTGCTTTTCTTGATCCTCTTAATTTCTCTCCAGGCAATGCAACCTGACAGATGTTCAAGCGGATCCAGCAATCCTGATTGATATACCTTTGCATTGCATAACATCATCTGCATATTTGCATCCAACATCTCATGCTTGTTCATTTGCAGGGTATTCCCTTTTTAAGGGGGATGCCTTAAAATTGAATAAGCAGTGCATCGCATACCATGCATATTAACCCTAGTTTGTTTTGCAGGTGTTACCGCAGTGTCTAAAGTTTGTCCCCTGTTTCAGGCAGTTATTGGTCCCAAGCGAGTTCACAGGTACCCGACAAAGGAAAACCGTCCACGACTAGCAATGGACCAGATACAGAAAGAACTATCTGATATGCGCGAAAGGATGGATCAGTTCATGACACTGATGACGGGTATGGTAGAAGGCCAAGAAAAGCTGAGGGAATTGGTTGAGCAACCGAGGCCCGATCCAGAGGTGGAAATACCAAGTGCTGAGGGGAACCCTGGTAACCCTGGGAATCCTGGTAACCCTGGGAACCCTAGTAACCCTTGGAACACTGGTAACCATGGTAACGCAAATGCTGATGGAAACCCGGGTAATGTTGGCAACACGGGAAAGGTTGGGAATGGTATTGGTGGAAGATACAATATGAATCAAGGAATTCGGATTAACGGCCGCCCTGTTACTGAAGATTGTCAGTATGATCAATTTTCTTTGCACGACGAAGCCCTCGAGACCACTCGCCGTATGGATGAGCTTGCTGAGAAGCTCAAATCTTTGGAGTCTCAAAATTCCTTAGGTTTTGATGTCACCAATCTTGGTCTGGTTCAGGGAGTAAGGATCCCTCACAAGTTCAAACCCCCTACTTTTGAGAAATACAACGGGGTTTCTTGCCCACACACTCATCTCCAATCTTATTTGGGAAGGTTGGGAGCTCACACGGAAGATGAAAAGTTGTGGATGTACTATTTTGAAGACAGTCTAACTGGAGCTTCTCGTGAATGGTATTCTCATTTGTCTCGCACTACCATCAAGAGCTGGAAAGACTTGGCAGAGGCTTTTATCAAGCAATATCAATACAACTTGGACATGGATCCAAATCGGACCTTGTTGCAAGGAATGTCTCAGACTGCCAAGGAGACCTTTAGAGAATATGCTCAGCGTTGGAGACAGATTTCTGCATCCGTCCAACCCCATATGTCTGAAAGGGAGATGGCGGACATGTTCATGAACACTCTTCAAGGCAATTATATCGAGAGATTGGCTGCTTGCCCGTCAATCAGTTTGCAGAGATAGTGATTGCTGGAGAAAGAATCGAGAGTCTGTTGAAGATGGGCCGAATTCAAGACAACAGTGCTTCCAACTCATCAGTTCCCAAGAAACCGTTTGCTGGTAACAATCAGCGAAGAAGAGAAGGTGAGACGAGTGTTATATATGCCGGCAGAGGCAGGGGCAGAGGACGCCATAATTATTATCAAGATCAAGTGGCCGCAGTCACTATTCCAACACTTGTTCCTCAACCGCAGTATCATCCGCAACAGCAACCCAGGTACAACAATCAACAACAAGGAGGTAATCCGGGTCAGCAGAGACACTATCAACAATGTCCAAGGCAGGCGGACCGGGTCATTGAGCCAATCCCAATGCCTTATTCTGTATTACTTCCCAAGCTGATTGACATGAATCTGGTCACATTGAGAACTCTGGCCCCATCGGTCGATTCCAACAATCTGCCTAGAGGTTATGATGTCAACGTCAGATGTGCTTTTCACTCCAACGCACCTGGCCATACTACAGATAATTGCAAGGCTCTCCAGCTAAAGGTACAAGATTTGAGAGATGCCCAGGCCATCAATTTTTCTCCGGTGCCTAATGTTATCCAAAACCCGATGCCAACTCACGGCGGGAAGAGGATTAATGTTGTTGATAGTGGGGAAACTTTGAATTTGGTTTCTGATGTGACTAAAGTGAAGACTTCACTATCGGTGGTCAAAGACTGACTCTTGAAAGGACGGATTTTCCCGGGCTGTGGGGAAGAGTGCAGAAATTTTCAAGACGCCGAGAACGGATGTGATAGTTTGAGAAGGGGTATTCAGCAACTGATAGATGAAGGTTGTCTTCAGTTCGATCAGACTCGTCCAGTGAAGAATGATTTGTCGACAGTAATGTTTTATTTAACTCCTGAAGGAATATATGTTCCCGAGAGACCCGCTCCGACAACAATATATTTCCCAGAAAGTCCAGCACCAATTTACCCTGACAACCCTCAAACGACTTTGATTGGTCCGGTCACCATCACGGTACCAAGACCTGTTTCGTATGAGAAAGACAGTGCTATCCCGTGGCACTATGGGGTTGATATCTACTGACAGGGGCAGAAAGTTAACGAAGAAGACATTGACATTGGTAGCTCCGCTGTAGACAATGTTGGAGGAATTGGTGGCTTCACTCGCAGTGGACGCCTATTTGCACCATCAACATTGCGCACGAATGCTGAAGCTGAGGCAGCTGCCAAGGCTAAAGGAAAATAGGTATCCACCGAAGAGGTTACTACCGAGGAAGCTCCTCCTAAGACTGTATTCGAGAAGGAAGTGGATGAGTTTATGAGGATTATCAAGAAAAGTGACTACAAGGTAGTCGACCAGCTAAATCAGACACCCTCAAAGATCTCCATTCTCTCACTATTGATGTGCTCTGAGGCACACAAAACAGCCTTGTTGAAAGTACTGAATATGGCCTATGTTCCACCAGAGATAACTGTTAACCAGCTGGAGTCGGTAGTTTCAAATGTACACACTAGCCATGCGCTAGGTTTCACCGATTATGACCTAACATCTGAGGGCAGGAATCACAATAAAGCCTTGCATATCACAATGGAATGCAAAGGGACGATGCTTTCCCATGTTTTGGTTGATACATGCTCTTCTCTGAATGTTCTTCCAAAGAAAGCCTTAATGAAGTTGGATTGCGGTGGCATCACCCTGAGGCCGAGTAATTTAGTTGTAAGGGCTTTTGATGGCTCTAAGCGAGCTGTTTTTGGCGAAGTTGAGTTGCCAGTTAAGATTGGACCACAGCTATTCAAGAGTACCTTTTATGTGATGGATATCCAGCCTGCCTATAGCTGTCTGCTAGGTCGACCCTGGATTCATGTTGTCGGTGCAGTTACTTCTACTCTCCACCAGAAGCTCAAATATGGACTAGAAGGTCAGATCGTCACCGTCTGTGGTGAAGAGGATATTTTTGTTAGCCACCTGTCTACATTTAAGTATGTGGAGATGGATGGCGAGATGCATGAGATGCTGTGTTAGGGCTTCGAAGCCATAAACATCAGTGAGGTCGCGCCCGAAACTGTCTTTTCACCTGAGTCTGAGAAGGTCAGGACTTCTATCTCTTCATACAAGCAAGCTGTTGAAGTGGTTAAGGATGGTAATGCCCAAGGCTGGGGGAAATTTGTGGAGCCAATCATAAAAGAAGACAAGTTTGGATTGGGGTATACTCCGGGGTCTCAGAAGAATGAAGCTGGTACTTTCTCCAGCGGGGTTTTGGTTTCTCCCCACACCGTCAATGCTGCAGATGAAGACAAGGCTGACAACGACTGTGACTTAGATAGCTGGATTCGCCCGTGTGTCCCAGGAGAAAAGCTCGATAATTGGTCGTCTAAAAAAGTCGTCGTGTTTACTCTACTGAAGGAGTAATTTTTATTGTTTTCCTTTTATCATATGCATAACAAAGTCTTACACTGTGACCAAGGTGTAATGACTCATCTGTAGGGCCATCCATTTAGTTACATTTCGCAATTATTTTCATCATCAATAAAAGACAGCTTTTGCAAACAATTTTGTTTTCTCTTTCTTTCAATTATTTTTACTTTTACAAAAACGGAAATGTTTCTTTTTCGTTTTTCTTTCCAAAAAACACCTCGTAAAACTGATCACCCGGATCTCAATGCTAACGACACTGCTATGGCCAAGTATGACTTCGACAATCCTATCTATCAAGCCGAAGAAGGGGTTGAGGAAGATTGTGAATTGCCTGAGGAGTTAGTCAGGTTGTTGAGACAGGAGGACCGAAGTATCACACCTTATCAGGAGGTGGTTGAGACCATCAACATTGGTACCGAAGATGACAAGAAATAGATCAAGATCGGGGCCAGTCTACAGGCCGAGAGGAAAAGACCGTTGATCATGTACTTGACTGTGTTAGAAAGGTCAATGGGTTGTGTGCTCGGTCAGCATGACGAGTCAGGTCGAAAAGAGCATGCAATATACTACCTTAGCAAAAAGTTTACCGACTGTGAACAAAGATACTCACTGCTCGAGAAAACTTGTCGCGCTTTGGCATGGGCTGCTCACCGACTAAGACAATATATGTTGACTCACACGACTCTATTGATATCAAAGATGGATCAAGTCAAGTATAGTTTTGAAAAGCCAGCAGGGTTGCTAGGTGGCAAATGATGCTGCCAGAGTATGACATCCAATACACTTCACAAAAAGCCATCAAAGGAAGTGTCTTGTCAGACTATCTTGCCGCGCAACCGATTGATGATTACCAACCTATGAGGTTCGGCTTTCCTAATGAGGACATCATGTTTCTCAAATCGAAAGATTGCGAGGAACCACTCCCGGAGGAGGGGCCTGACCCTGAATCCAAATGGATTATGATGTTTGATGGGGCGGTCAATGTCAATGGTCGCGGAGTTGGTGCAATGTTGATCACACCGGAGGGGGTTCATATGCCATTTTGTGCCAGAATAACTCTTCCCTGCACCAACAATGAAGTCGGACGAAGTAGAATGCGTCCGTTCTCGATACAATCAGCTAAGCCTAGTTGAGGAAAAGAGACTAGCAGCTATATGCCATGGCCAGCTATATCAGAGACGAACGAAGAGAGCGTTTGATCAGAAAGTGCGCCCTCGGGAGTATCGAGTCGGTGAATTGGTACTCAAAAGAATTCTTCCTCCCAACACAGATCACAGGCGCAAATGGACACCGAATAACGAGGGTCCATACGTGGTTAAAAGAGTTTTTCTCTAACGGAGCTTTGATGCTAACAACCATGGATGGCGAAGACTTCCCGTTCCCTGTCAACTCAGACGCAGTTAAAAAATACTTCGTATAAAACAGACCCGCTGGACAGTAAAAAGAATAGTCCAGGCAAAAAAGGGGCATCCCGACGAACCAAAAAAAAGAATGAAGAGGTTCGGGCAAAAATTAGGGATATAAAAATCAGGAAAAAATGTACACCCGGTGAGTCGAAAACCTGAAAGGGCGGCTCAAGCAAAAAAGGGTATCCCGGTGGATTGAAAACCCAAAAGGGCGGTCCACGCAAAAGTTAGGGAATAAGCGAATAACTGCGATCTGAGTTCATCTGTGTTATATCACCGTTTCATTCAATCCGGCAATCTTCGAAGGTTAAAGATCGACTAATCAACCACTTCAGAAAGCAAGATGAGCAGAGCATCTTGAGGACATACGAGCCATAGCAGAGTCGAAACTCGGTGGGACCCCGTTTCCACATTGCCATTAGGATAGTTTCTCTTGTTCAATTTATAGCGATCGCCTCTTTCCAGGGATCAGCTTCCTGATGTACTCGTCTATGCCTGGCACAAAATTTTCAACCAACAAAAGTCGAATAATTCAGTTAAAAAGCCTCTTTACTTTTCATTTATCAGTTTGTTTGCAAAAGATGTCTGAATTCTTGAGGAAACATATTGCATCTGAATGTAATGGTGGCTTTTGCAGATGACTTGCGCAGGAAAACAATCAAAATTGCTTTGAATGTGCTTAATCCCGGACGGTGAATTCAAACCGAGTAATTCCCCGGGGCATACTTACAAGTCATAGGAACCGGATGCCAAGTCATGAATCCTCACCCCCAAGCGGTTGACAAAGCCTCTCCTCTGCAGAGTAGGTTCCCCAGTAGAGTTGACAATATCCAGACTGTATATCCTCAGTAGAGTTGACAGTATCCAGACTATATATCCCCAGCGGAGTCGACAGTGCCAGACTGTATCTTCCCAGCAACAGCGGAGTAGTCACATACCCAACAGACAAGAGGGTGGTGTTCCTAGTGTTCATCTCGTCCCCAGCAGATTATTTTTTTTAACAGATTTATTTTAATCCCCATCCTGAGGACGATTAGCAAGTTCATATCCCCAGCAAAGGTCGATTCCTACGACATTTCCCCAGGAAGTGCTTTCCTCACAGACTCTCCTCGCAGAGCCTCGCCAAGCAAAGTTTCCATAGTTGGTACTTCCCCAGCAAGGTCAACTTTTCAAAAAAGGCCGATTTATTTTCGGTGGCTCCCCGGTCCTGGCAGACGGATCGTTCCCCATAGAGCATTCAAGGATTGATACAGCGATCCGCTCCCTACCAGAGTTTCTTCCCCAAGTAGATTTCTTTTTTTCTTTTTACACCATGCATAACATTTGCATTTGCATGCATATCATATCAAGCATACACATAAGCTGATAAATAGGTCCTCCAAAGCAAACTGAAGAATCGCTTTACAACCAGAGTCATGAGGTCCAACCAGAGGATCAAGTGTGAGTGATCCAGCCTGAGGGTCATTTTTGAAGATTCAGCCTGAGAATCGTTTTCCAGTGATCCAGCCTGAGGGTCATTTTGAAGATTCAGCCTGAGAATCATTTTCCAGTGATCCAGCCTGAGGGTCATTTTTGAAGATTCAGCCTGAGAATCGTTTTCCAGTGATCCAGCCTGAGGGTCATTTTGAAGATTCAGCCTGAGAATCGTTTTTCCATTGATCCAGCCTGAGGGTCATTTTTGAAGATTCAGCCTGAGAATCGTTGTTCCAGTGATCCAGCCTGAGGGTCATTTTTGAAGATTCAGCCTGAGAATCGTTTTCCCAAGAGTCAGCCTAAGGTTCATTTCGAAGATTCAGCCAGAGAATCGACTACGAGCATTATTTCCCCAGCAAGCCAGCTGGAGGAATAGATTGACAGCTCAACAGAAAATCAACCTACAAGAGGATCCAGCCCGCGGATCGCATTTAAAAAACAAAGTCTAATCGAAAAGTCGTTATAACATGTTCTAGCCTGAAGAATATGTATGCATCCCAAGAGTGGGATATTCTCGAAGCCGCATATCTAACATGAAGATTGGGCGCAGATTTTGAAAGAGAGTCAACCAGCGCATGCCTCAGATGCGAGATCCTGATGATGGGAATTTATCATCAAATCAATCCAGATCTAGCCAGAAGATCGAAGTCAGGTCTAGCCCGAAGACCGGAAATAGATTCAGCCAGAGAATCGAAACAATTCAGATCTAGCCAGAAGATCGAAGTAGATTCAGCCAGAGAATCAAAGAAAATAGATTCAGCCAGAGAATCGAAACAATTCAGATCTAGCCAGAAGATCGAAATAGATTCAGCCAGAGAATCGAAACAATTCAGATCTAGCCAGAAGATCGAAGAAGATCTAGCCAGAAGATCGAAGTCAGGTCTAGCCCGAAGACCGGAAATAGATTCAGCCATAGAATCGAAACAATTCAGATCTAGCCAGAAGATCGAAGTAGATTCAGCCAGAGAATCAAAGAAAATAGATTCAGCCAGAGAATCGAAACGAAGAAGATCTAGCCAGAAGATCAAAGAAGATCTAGCCAGAAGATCGAAGAAGATCTAGCCAGAAGATTGAAACCGTATCCAGCCCGAGGATCAAAATTAACATCCAACCAGAGGACTAAATTGAGTATAGATTCAGCCAGAGGATCGAAACTCCAGATTAAGTCAGAAGACTGGTTCAGATTCAGCCAGAGGATCGGAAGAGAAATAAACAGCGTGGTGTATTTCAGCATTTTTGTGGTGTTCTCGGAGCGCAAATTTTTGGTTTGTCTTTGGTATTCAATCACAGCTCACCCTATTTGTCTGATAAGTTGTTCGCTTTCATCCTGCTCGAGTTAGCTGATGATCGAATAGGGGCAGTTGTAACACCCCAAAATTTGCCCTCCTCATTCATGCATTCATTTTTAGGTCATTTAACATTTCATATTGCATTTCATCATGTCAATCAGAATAAGATCCAAGAAACTTTATTTAAAAAAAAAATTAATTAAATAAATAAATAAATAAAATATAATAGAAAAATCTTGGACTTGGACCTCTCTCAGTTGAGCCGACAAAGCCATGAAAATCAGGTTATAAAAGAGGGAGAACAGACAGAAAAAGGAAGAGAAGCAAAATACTCTGAGGTTTCCTTGAAACAAAACCCTGGACAAAACCTGGAGAGAAACCTAGACAGAGAGAGTGAGAATTAATCTGCAGCAACCTTCAGGCAACTCTGAAAGGTTCATTCTGACTCACACACTTTCAACTCAAGCAAACCCTAACATTGGTTTGCAAATCCAGTCGTGCCATTTGATTTCAACCGATCTCTCCAATCAGGTTTGCCCTATATCCATCATCTTTATGCCTTTAATTTGAATGCTCTAAATGTATGAGGTATTATGGGTGAATTTGATACCCTTTTGATGCATGTGTTTGACAAGAGGTTTAGGCCTCCTACCCTTGGTTGCTTTTTGTGAGCTTTTTGTAAATTTTAATGGCATGATTCATGTGGTTACATTCTGATTTGGGGGTAACTCTTGGTTACCCTATTTTGTTTCTCTAACCTGTTTGTTGAGTTTTGTTTTGTGAGGGCTCATATGACTCTTGCAGAGATGGTTTGCCTGGTGTTCCACTTTATTTATGGGATACCACCTGGAGGTTTCATTCTGATTACCTGTACTGACTCACTTTCTTTGATGGTGTTAGCTTGGGAGGATTTCAGGGTTTCCTTGTTCTGTTAATTACTGTTACTTCGGATCTTTATCCGCGTGGTACTTTTACATTTTTCCCGCATTTTACTGCTTTCCTAGCTGGAAGACCTCGATAGGAGGCAATGTTTTTGTGTTTTTTTTTACAGGTTCCTTCGTCAAGGACTGCCTTTTTGCATGAGCATCCCTAACCCTACCAACTCATTGATTTTTCTTCTCATAAGAACACGTTAACTCCTTCTACTACAGGCGAGTAAGTCTCCAAAGGTCGAGCATCCGGTAGATTGCGTAGTAACGTCGTTTGTCCAAAACCCAATCCATAACCCCGTAGTTAGCCGAACTACGGCTTGCTCTGATTCTCATTCCAGATGAGATACGTAGGCATAAGACGCGATGTCTTAGCGAGCATAATTACCCTTAACCCCTAGGTAGCCGAGCTACGAAGACTCTGATTCTCATATTCATATGAGATACGTATGCAGTGGATGCGACATCCGTGCGAGTCATTTTCTTTTGACCCATTTTTTTTTAGTAAATAACACATTAGATAAACCCACACCCTTTAGACAAGAACTACAAAAGTGGATCCCGTAGAGTACTACGGATGCATAGGGGTGCTAATACCTTCCCTTCGCATAATCAACTCCCGAACCCAAGATTTGGTTGCGAGACCCTGTCTTGTCCTTTCCTTTTTCCAGGTTTACTTCGAGAGTTTCCTTTCCCTCCTTTGGGATAAATAACGCACGGTGGCGACTCTCCTGTCTTTCTTCGCCGGTTGTTTTTTTTTCGCATTCCATTTTTCAGGTTGCGACAAAAACTCTTTTCTTAAATCAAACTTGTAAATGAAGTTAACCATATTGACTTAAAATTTCAAAAAACAAAAAGAACTAACACTCATTCAAACTTTTGGGCCTTTTGTTCCTCTTTTAAACTTAACTTTTGATTAAAAGCGATCCACTCATTTTGAAATTGATACCACGAACTATGAGGTTTTTATCCCTCAATTTTATGTTGGTACGTAGGCACAAGTCCGAAGGTCTTGTCAAACACAAAAATATAATTAATAAATTCTTTCTCATCCCCACACTCTATTTTTTTGAAAACATCTTTTATACCAAAAACATATACACACATAAAAAAGGGCTCCCGAGGAGTACCTAGGACACCTCGGGTGCTAACACCTTCCCTCTGTGTAACTAACCCCCTTACCTGTAATATCTGGAATTTTATTAGTTTTGATTTGAAAACTTCTTACCTTTGGGTTTTGTTCATACTTTTCCCTTTTCCTTTGGAAACAATAAAAGTGTGGTGGCGACTCTGGTTTTATTGACGTTAAGTTTATCCATAGCTTAATAGTCATGAATTTACCATGACAGTAGGATGCCAAGGTGTGATCCCAAAGTTAATGCAAATTATGAGATAGCATGAGGGATCTTAGGTTCAAAATTGGGGTCTTACAGTGACTTCTACATAAGTCCAATTACGATTGCTTAACATAGTTATCCTGATTTATGGACTTGTGGTTACTATCCTTGACATCATTGTGGAGTTATGGACTTAGAATTAGGATTTGACCTTTTCTTTAGGACTTGTGATTTGAGACCTTAAAATCTATCTGGTGCCTTTGACTTGTGATTTCCTTTTGAATACTTGTTTGAGTGACTCTGGTTTCATCTGATACATGGATTATTATTTGTTTATTTTGGCTTGCTTGAGGCTTAATCCAAAGGAGGGAATTCTTGCTTGACTTATGTCCTAAAGCTTTCTATTTCTTGATTAGATCTTTCCTCCCTAGCTTTTACTTTATGCTATAGGATAATCTCTTCTTCTCCTCCCCTTCTTTAATTTTCAAAATCTTCTCTCTTTATTTCAAAACCTTCTTGTTTTTTTTAAACTTGAACCACTTTCTCAATAAACATTGACTTTTGTCAAGAGACTTTCAAAACCTTTTTTCTAATAAATGGTAATTCATCTTAAGTATATTCAGACCAATTTCAAAAAGACTATAAAATGCATAACTCACTTAAATCATTTTTGTGCCCTTTGTGCACTTTCCCGTTTAAAAACTTTTTTCAAAGCTTAGACGTAAGTCATTTCCATAGTATTTGTTGGTTCTAAGTGTTGGCAGTAATTTTGGTAAAATCTAGAGTGTTCACAAGTTGTCACATGTGATGTCTTAACATAAGATATCTTGTACCTGCTGGATGTTTAAAATATAATTATGCAGGATTTTTCCAGGATGTTAGACCCGATGTCATGACATCTGTATACAGAACATTCAGTCTGAATGTTTTGTATTATGTGATTGTATTTTTAATGCAAATCTATGTATGGTTGAAGATATGATTAAACACGCTATCAGTCAGTAATTACAACGAGATTAACTTATTTTCCAAAGAGATCTAATCAATTGTCATGAGAAGATATGAATGGAAAATAGTTTTAGGGTTTTATGATGTCCAAGCCCAGCCAAATGTTTCTATAAAAAGGACATGGAAAACCTGATTTGATACACAAGAAATAACGAACGAAATATTGAGAGAGAATAAGGGTTTTAGTCTTGTGTGGTCGTGTGAATTATAAGTTATTCAATTCATCCATAGATGATTGAATTGGTCTGATTTTTGAGTTGTAATTTGTCACTCTAAGCTTTTAAGCATGAGTGTGTGTCTACTTGATTGAAGTTGTTAAGTAAGATCAAGTGTGTGTCTTTGAAGAGTGTCTTCTTTTCATTGTAGTTCTTGTTTATATCACTGGTGTGATTGAGGGGGAGTGAGTGAGATCTCATATCTAAGAGTTCTTAGGTAGAAGTCACACGGGTAGAGATTAGGTTAAAAAGACTGTAACTTGTGTTGTTTACTGAGAGTCTTTGAACTGATTCTATTTTAGTGGATTTCCTTCCTGGCTTGGTGATGCGTGTTTTTCGCAAGTATACGAACGCGTCAGAGTAATATAAAAGATTGTCGAATCCACAGAGACCAAGTGTCAATCTATCGTTATCTGTTGTTATGGTGTTTATCAAAGGCAATCAAAATAGGTGTTTTTGTAGTGTGCAATGAAAAGTGAAGTATTGAAATAAAATATAATTAATAAAGACAGGGTCGAATGTAATTCACGTAATTAATTGATAATCTAAGTACTTGCTAGTAGAGCTACTTATGTGCAATGTTTCCTACTTTGAAAAGAACTAATTTAACAGGAACTGTCGCTTTCGCGTATTCAGAACCGAGTTGTACTCCCTAATCAAACCCTCTTATTGTCACTTATAAAAAGGCGCGCATTGCGTTAGAGTAGTAAACCTATTTTTAAGAAATATAGTATCTTGACTAAGTTGAAAAGTATTATAACCTGGATTTCTTAACCAAAAGAGGTTCTTACGAACCAGACTCTAAACTTATAAACGCGTCCGAAAATAGTTTTAAAATCTCTTTTCTTCTTAATGTTAAAATCTCCTAATGAACTAAACAAAGGGCTTTCGCTGTTTTTGAAATAGTTAAAAACAATTAAGTTTAGATAGACGTTGGACGGATTTCGATCTTACCCAACGGAATTGAAGTGCGGGAAAACTTAATTTGAAAGTTAAAATAGCCCTTAAGTGTTTCTACGAACAATTGTACGGATTATCGGTTCAATTATGATCCTTACATTCTAACCTTATAAATTTAGCTAGACATGGTAAAGTAAAAGTGCATTAAAATAAATAAAAGTAGTGCGAGTGCGGGAAATAAATAAAGTAAAAGCGAGTGCGGGAAATAAATAAAGTAAAGCGAGTGCGGGAAATAAATAAAGTAAAAGCGAGTGCGGGAAATAAATAAAGTAAAGGCGAGTGCGGGAAATAAATAAAGTAAAAGCGAGTGCGGGAAATAAATAAAGTAAAGGCGAGTGCGGGAAATAAATAAAGTAAAGGCGAGTGCGGGAAATAAATAAAGTAAAGGCGAGTAATAAAAACCTACTCCAATCGGAGAGATGAGTAAATTGCAATGCGGAAAAGAAAATGGCGGCAGGATTAACTTTCTTCCAAAGTGCTCCAAACTCGATTACAGACTCTATCACAGACTTGATTACACAATTGTGGTAACACTCCAATGCGAAGCGATTACCACTATAAAATACTGAATATATGCCTAAGTGAAACAAAGTTGCTTCTGAGTTTGCCTCTGCTCTAAGTTTGGATGATTGTAAAAGTGAATTCGCGTTTCTATTTATAAGCAAGTAAAAAGATGGAAATGACTTGGATGCCCTTCAACTTGAAAATAGGAGGGAACCGTTTTTCCTCTTGTGGCGCCCGCCACAAGACCATGGCAACCGCCACAAGCACAATGTGGGGCGCCTTAGTGGAAGTAGTGGGAAAACGTGGGAGTTGATGGAAGTTGAATTTGACACGTCATGGCTTGGTCTGTGGCGCCCGCCATTGGGTAGGCCATAAGAGCAAAATGCTAAATTTTAGGGTTTTTGGCTCTTTTTCGCTCCTTTTCTCGATCGGGGCTCCGATTAAAGTAAAAACCTATAAACAAAGAAAAACATAACAATAACACAACAAAATGATAATAAAACAACTAGAATGCATGTGAAATCGGAGTCGAAAATACGTAAATTTTAGTGTGATCACTTGGTAGCCCCCGGACGTAGGTGAGTTTGCACCGAACTGGGGTAACAATTGCTTGTGTATCTTGCATTATTGTTCTTTATCTTTTATCCTGTTTGTATTGTTCAAACCTTAGTGTCGTGACATTACCTTCGGCATCTCATATCTGATACCAGGATTTTAATTGGTATCAGAGCAGGCATCCTGCTCTGGTTCTGGGTGAGATCTAGGGACGATACTTTCTGGTACTATGGAGAGAGATGGAGGATCTGTTCACATGCCACCTATTTTGGATGGATCCAACATATGACTACTGGAAACCTGGAATGGTAGGCTTCCTAAAATCTCTGGATAATAAGGCTTGGAAGGATGTGTTAACAGGCTGGGAACATCCAGTAGTTACTAAGGAAGGAGAAGCTACAACTGATAAGAAGCCTCAAGAACAATGGTTCAAGGAGGAGGATGATCTAGCCCTTGGAAATTCTAAAGCATTGAATGCTATATTCAATTGAGTAGACAAGAATATCTTTAGATTGGTAAACAACTGTGAGGTGGCTAAAGATGCTTGGGACATTCTCAAGACCACTCATGAAGGCACCTCTAGAGTGAAGATGTCTAGTTGCAACTTCTCACTACCAAGTTTGAAAATTTAAGGATGAAAGAAGATGAAAATATTTATGAATTTCATATGAATATCCTTGAAATTGCTAATGCCTCAGGAGCCCTGGGAGAGAAGATGTCAAATGAAAAATTAGTAAGGAAAATACTCAGGTCACTCCCTAAGAGATTTGCTATGAAGGTGACAGCCATAGAAGAGTCTCAAGACATCTCCAATATCAGGGTTGATGAGCTAATTGGATCCCTCCAAACATTTGAGATGGGAATGTGTGATGGATCTGAAAAGAAAGCCAAAAGCATAGCCTTCATGTCAAACACTAATGAGGAAGAGGAGGAAGGTGGTCAAGATATTGATGAAGATCTGGCAAATGATGTAGCAATGCTGGGAAGACAGTTCAACAGACTTATGAAAAAGATGGATGTAAGATCAAGGCCAATGTCAAGAACATCGCATCCGACATCAGTAAATCCAACAATATTGGAAGAAGAACAAGGTCAGATGAAAAGCCCAAAGACGGAAAAGGAGTTCAGTGCCATGAATGTGATGGGTATGGACACATTAGAACTGAATGTGGGACCTATCTCAAGAAACAGAAGAGGAGTCTTGTTGCCACTTGGTCTGATGAAAGTGAAACAGAAGAGTCTGCAAATCTTGTGACTGCCTTGACTGGAAGATGGGGTTATGATGAAGATTCAAGTGATGATGAAGTAACTTTTGAAGAGTTGGCCACTACCTACAGATAGTTGTGTCACAGAAGTGCAGAAGTGTGTAGACAAGTTGAAAGCCAAAAGAAAGTGATAGCACAACTGGAGAATGAGAAGGCAGAACATGTGGAAACCATCTCCAACTTAAAGACTGAAGTTGTATTCTTGAATTCTAAACTGGATGAGATGACCAAGTATGTAAGAATACTAAAAAATGGATCTGACACCTTAGAAAAAATTCTCCAGACTGGACAAATAACATGAGACAAGTCTGGCATTGGGTTCAATGAATCTAAGCCTAAGTGCAGCCACTTTGCTAGCAAACCAAAGTCCAAACCTAAGTGCAGTCACACTGGGAGCAAACCAGAGATGCCACATCATATGTCACAACATCATAAAGGAAGACAGCAAAAAGGGAAACATCAAAGATGGAGATGACATTACTCTGGAAATTTTGGCCACATAAAACCATTCTGTTATAACTTGTATGGCTATCATAGTTCTGCTCATCATCAACCTAGACCCAGACATCACAGACCTGTCAACAAAAAGCAATGGGTTCCTAGGACTGATGTTACAAGTCTGATAGCTCACACTTCCTTCAGAGTTTCAGCCAAAGAAGATTGGTATTTTGATAGTGGGTGCTCCAGACACATGACTGGAAACAAAAACCTTCTAACTGGCCTTCATCCTCATGCCACCAGCTATGTAACCTTTGGTGATGGAGCAAAGGGTGAAATCAAAGGGATTGGTAAGCTTGACTGCCCTGGAGTTCCTGACCTTGACAATGTCCTACTTGTTAAGGGATTGACTGCAAATTTAATAAGCATCAGTCAACTGTGTGACCAAAGCCTAACTGTAAACTTCACCAAAACTGAATGTCTGATTACTAATAAAGAAAATGAAGTGATCATGAAAGGATTCAGGTCTAAAGACAATTGCTACATGTGGAGTTCTCAAGAAACTGGTTATTCTTCAATGTGTACTTTAGCCAAAGA